>NC_060124.1:155724303-156334530 GCF_021461395.2 Schistocerca americana | reverse complement strand
ATTTTCGAGAAATCTGTTATTGATGAAAATTAAGTACTGTGCATTATTTTTTGTGAGGCTTTATCGAAAATATTTTCAATATCATAATGAGTTCGTCTAATGCTGGTAACCACTACATTGCTCGTTACTGCCCTGTCGATGTAATACGAACAGAAGTGTCGAAATAATGACATTAAGACTGCCAGGATTATCTAATTTTCACTAAAATCGATCATGGACTCCCCAGGAAGCGTAAGATGGCTGTAATACTCAAAATTCAGACTTTCGGCGGAGACAGAAGTTAAGTGTCACAAAATTACTCTAACATTGTTATCAGTTTCTGATCTAGTACAAAAAAAAAAAAAAGATTTCAATAGTTAATCTCAGGCGTACTGACATGCACCATTTTTTCCATTGGACACTCGCAGTGTAAATTAATTTTTATTGCTTTTCGTGCTACATCCTTATAAGCCTCTTCTGTCACTCTGTCATGAGCAAACAGAATGCTGGAGCAGTACTGGAGATAAATTTCTGTGACCGCGCCAAATGACGTAAGTTCGCTAAAAATAATCTTTCCACGTAAACAGTGACATGACGCGGATATTGGCTGCATTTAAATATGCCACTATAGCAACAAGAAAACACTGCTTGCATTGTGGTGTCACATGTTTGTACACATATTACAAACAGTCATTGACATCATGTAGTTAAATAGAAGGGTGATGACGCTAATAATGGTACTTTTGTATAGCTGTGTATGGGTCCCAATTGGGAAATTTTCAGCTATTTTCGAAAAACCTGGATTCTTTGTTGTGGTATCTGTCAGACGGAGGGAAGCAAATTATTGTTTGTGGGGACTTCACTGTAGATTTTCTGAAAAAGGTCGACAGAAAGCTTGACCTTGAAGTATTACTTGGTTCTTTCAGTTTGACGTCAGTTATTGATTTTGCTACTCGTGTGGTAGAGGAAAGCAACACGCTGATAGATAATGATTTGATAGATCAGCAAATATTATCAAATAAAAATTTATCCTGTTCAGAATGGTCTGTCTGATTATGATGCACAGCTAGTTACAGTAAATGGCATAGCTCCATACAGTAATGTAAAACAGTCCCCCAAAATAGTGCATTCAATTTACCATTTAACAGTTGCAAATTTTAAGAAAAGCTTGCTACAGCTGGACTGGGATGAGGTTTACAGGGAACCTTATGCTAATTTAAAACTGAACCTATTTGATTATATCTTTGTGAGTATATTTGAAAGCATTTTCCCTAAGACAACAGTGAAATATAATTGTAAGAAAACGCCTAAAAAGCCATGGCTTACTAAAGGGATAAAAATATATTGTAAACAGAAAAGGGAAATTATTCTTATAGCTAGAAGGAGTAAAACTAACGTTATCCCTTCGACGCACGTGAGTGCCTGCTTTCTCATCGCTTGGAGCGCTAGTGTCTCTCCAGCTGTCAAACGGTAACAACTTTTACAATGCAGTTCTGTTTCTTTGTCATTTCAACTGTTGTCTTCGTTGACATGCACAAATTAAGCATGAAACACGATTGTTTTATAATTTACAGTACGCCGTTTCAAGGTAACGACCACTGAAAATTTATCACAAACATCTTACCATTAGCCGGCCGAAGTGGCCGTGCGGTTAAAGGCGCTGCAGCCTGGAACCGCGAGACCGCTACGGTCGCAGGTTCGAATCCTGCCTCGGGCATGGATGTTTGTGATGTCATTAGGTTAGTTAGGTTTAACTAGTTCTAAGTTCTAGGGGACTAATGACCTCAGCAGTTGAGTCCCATAGTGCTGAGAACCCATCTTACCATTATCATTAAACGTCACTTAGTAACGCATCAACGACATAAATCTTCAAGAAAGAAGATGATAACTAAGGCAAGAGACAAATATCACGTGATTAAGCGGTGGCATAATGAACAACATCGTAGTTCCTGGAGTCGAAAGTTGTGGGATGGCATCTTGTAACGTGCAATTTTTTCATGTTAGCGTTGTTAACACGTTCTTGGACTTTCTTATGAAAGTAATACAAGTGTAATCTGCAATAAAAGTTATTTTCATTCTGTCTGATATGAGAACGAAGAATGAAATAAATACTATTATTTAGCAATTTCCAAGTGTGTGGTTAAGCGGGAGGAACCTAACAGGACAGCTTAAATTGCCATACTAACAAATATTTGGCTCTTTATTTCCGAATATGTGCCGTCTTTCGAGTGTGTGGTTAGGCGGGAACCTAAGACGACAGTTTAAATTGCTGCGAGTGAAACGAGGATAATTTCCATTCATATTCTCCCTTGTCACAAATATTTCACTGCTTATTTACGAACTTGTGGCGATTTCCGAGTGTGTGGTTAGGTAACAACGTTAAGATGAGAGCTTAAATTCCTGCGAGTGAATTGAGGAGCAATAACATTCATATCTGCCTTGTCACAAAGTCAATAGCCGATCATGCTGTCGTCGATACTGTGCGGGACGTCAAAATGACGTCACATTTGCGGGAAGTAGTTTGGAACGAGCGTTACCTTTTGTAGGCTTGCAAAGAACACGTAAGTAAGTTTTTGCTACAGTGAACATTAAAAATGTTGTGCATACGAACTGCAAGCTGAAAAAGTACTAAACTAAAAGCAGTACCAGTAAGCAAACGAGCATTGGTTTCGGAATTCCAGCTTCATTTGCTGTCAATAAAGGTACAGAAAAGTGGAATTACATGGACCACGAAAGCATGCTTGTCACGTCACTTCCTTGTTTTCGTGGCTATTCGAGATATATCAACAAGAAAAAAGTTACATTAATGAGGCCAAATGTGTCGTATCACTAGAGCAAATACACATTGAAGAACAGAAAAACGTTCAAAATTGCCTTCTTGGATCTATTTATTCATGTAAGAACTGTAATTATTAATATTTAAAACAGTTGTTGCGTGTACACGGCTGAAATAATGAACAAGAACCAATCGTAAACAGAAGTCTGCTAGTATTTTGGGCTCCTTAACATGGCGACAGGACCCGCCCACTGTGGCATCAAAGCAACGTGCAACGTAAATCTATAGCGTTATCTGCCTTCTTTTTTTACTTCCATGGTAATTCATCTGTGGCGAATCAGTTCTAAACTGAAGTCGGAAAATAACAAACCGTCTGCTCTGCATGTAAGCTGGACTGTATGTGGTAAGTATTGAGAAATTAATACTTTTGTATATTATATAAAATATGATGCGGAACTAGTCAGACTACACAAAGGGGAAATTTTTCCGTGTTGCTAATGCTTGCAATATTTCATCTACCGAGACGGTGACGTAACCGTTTTATTTTGTAACGGAACAACTAAATTTTTAATGACATTCGGTAATTCGTGAAAAGATGAATATAGGCCTGATTTCTTCACACGCTGTGGATATTTTCACAAAAATAGCTAAGAAATGAGATAAATATAACTTGGGTTTAACATAGACTAAAACTGAGTTATTTCTTCTGGCGCTCTGAATGACGTTGCGTTATCAATAGAATCTAACTCGGCGCAGTTTTACTTTTCCCGATCTTACCGCAATGGCGAAATATCGGTGGACTAATTTCCCATCTTCGGCTGCGTAAAGTTTCATTGGTGTGTTTATAAAAGCTCATTAGCACCTTACTCCTCGTATCATGATATTCAGAATGCTGTCGATCATTCTATTAAAAAATTGGCTGGACTTCAGAATCGGTGGCGCAGACGTTGCGTTGGCATTTACGGCTTGTGACAACTTGGCAGTAGCCAATAGGAGGGTGTTATAAGTGGTCAACGAGAGTCTGTGGAGCGGATTAAGCTTCTCAGCGGAACTTACGATTTCATTAATTTGCTTTTGCGTTATGGTGAGTGACCGAATAATTGCTGTTGCTCTCGTTTTTATGGATTTTAGGGTTGGTTATTAACATACATAAATATTTACCTCCTTGAGGTCCACAAACGTACTCAAACCAAAGTCGTTTCGGAATTCGTGGTTCTACTTGGGCATAGTCGCCTCCTTTGTATCGTGAGCTCTGCGTCCATTCTTCCTGCCCGGATTGGAATGCTCTTTTCAGAATAAGTTGTCCATATTCCTCAAGGGAAGCTTTATGACTAGTGATGTCCCGTTGCTCGTAGCGTGCTTTGCCAATTGATCTGCCTTTTCATTGCCTGGGATTCTACAATGGGCTTTCACGCACATGAAGGCAGTTCGTTTCTGCCTTCTGAGACAGTTATAATACCAATAACGAACTTGGAGCAGGTACTCATTGGCGGATTTTGAGATTTTTTTTTTTGATATTACGTGAAGTACACCCTTCGAGTCTGATAATATTACATAAGATGTGTAATTCTCATTTGTACACCATTGTATCGCCTTTAACAGTGCGATTGTTTCGGCCAGGTAGGTAGAAGTAGTTACTGGTGATTTATGCTTTTGGGCTATCTGCAGTTGTGGACTAAATATAGGACATCCTGCGTTGTCCTCTCCTGCTGTCTTTGACCCATCTGTGTATATGTGGATTACTTGTCTTGTTTCCTCCATTTGTCTTTGCAGTGCTGTAATTGCCTCCAAGAAATCAGGCTTTCCCTCTTGGAATGAGATGCGATCCCCGATTATGAAATAGTCATATTGGTGGCAATATCTTTGGACTCATCTGTCAAATATTATATGCCGGAATGAAATCAAAAGATTTTCTCCCGTAATTTCCTGGAGAAGGACGATGATGAATTGGATACTGCGCGCATGATAATTTCTCTACAATGTATCGTTCCATGAGCATCTTCCTGCATGGATGGGCGTCTCTTGTGCTTCCACTAGGAATGCATTTGTTGGTGTGGATTTCATTACTCATAAGCATTTGCATATACAGTTGTACTGCAGTTTATCCAGCTTCTATAACATTTTGCATGACGTGTATTTGTGGTATATCATCTATAATCCAATCTAAATCTAATGAGGGAGCGACATTGGAGTAGCAGCACTGAAGGATGTGCTCCGCAACACGTTGTAGTAAGTGATCGAATAACATTAACCATTTGCTCACTGAGGTTGCGATCTGATAGCACCTTGAAGTAAAATATCTCTGGACTCAGCAAGTATTGGTGGTCAACACGAAGTTGGGATTATCATACAGCCCTATTTGTTTGCGCTTTATGCAAATACCAAAGTTTAAATGTTACCCGTATTCGGTCTATGTTTTCGTAATTCCAATAGTGACTTACTGTTCCTTCAATGGATGCGAACAGTAATTCGTCAAGGGAGGAACATTTACTTTTCATAGGAAAGTACGACAAAGATCTGACTATAGTTATCACTTTCATACTAATGAGAGCCATTTTACACGATAAAAATATCGAGACACAGTATAGCGAAGACATAACATTGTAGGGCTAATTTTTGTAGAAGTATGACATCGTATTCACGAGACAAGAGACAAATATGGGAATATGCTATCCGTCGAATGTATACGGTTTTCGTGCACTGTTCATCCACAGATAAGGTTTTGTACACGACAGTCAGTGTATTTTCCTTAATTTTATGTAGATTTCCGAACCACTGTTCTTATTTAAAGAAGTTGGAGTTTAATGTATTTTCTTGTTCAATTTTAAAGTGACAGCACCCTCTTTTCATGTGCTGCTACCTTTTTCTGAAATTTCGAAGATTACTCCGGTATATTAAGGTTGTTTCCAGAAGTGAAGATATTCCAAGACGTAACATGGTCATACACATATGAAAAAATATTAGACTGAAATTTAAAAACTTTGCAATTGAAAAAAATCTTGTCAATACTGTATTTAATAGTCTATCTCTTACATTATTATACTACTACACACCAATAATCAATAAGTGAAATCGAATCAAACAGAAGTATTATTAAAAACCAGTTACAGCTTAAATACGTTTTGAAACACAATCTAATGGAAACTAAAACAAACTGCCATTTTCACGATAGCTAAAATTAAGACATTAAAGCCAGTTCATTTGCATGTATCACATGCTCCATGGTAAAAGACTTCTGTTCAAGTTACAAGATGGTGTACCACCAACGAAGTATGCCTTATCTGTCCACATGTTATATAAACAGTTATAATAATATATAACATTTTACTCACCACAAGTTTCCGTACCTGAAAAATTAACAATGTATTGTAAGTAGCTTCAATATATTAGACAGAACTTAAATGTGCTGAACGCGAAAAATTCAAAAATGCTGCGCAAAACGTAACCAACGTCTGCCGACTACAAAAACCGTGGAAAATGGTGGAAACTACTTATGGCGGTCTCTAGTGCACATTCATTCATGCGATTTTAAACAGTCACTAGACTGAAGTACCGACCAACAAACAGCGTGTGTTCCTAGGTACACTATCCTCCAGGTACAACTCTCTCCCCTCCTTTTAAGACATAACACGTGGAAAATGATTACGTCGTGTGAATATTATTTGTCGTGTACTCAAGACGTGTCTTCATAGGACGAATTGTGTGTGTGTGTGTGTGTGTGTGAGAGAGAGAGAGAGAGAGAGAGAGAGAGAGAGAGCGAGGGAGCCTTTCAGACGCCTTGATGCCTTTTTCCTTCAGATTATTGTCTCCACATTTAGATCAAAAATGGTTCAAATGGCTCTGAGCACTATGGGACTTAACATCTGAGGTCATCAGTCCCCTAGAACTTAGATCTACTTAAACCTAACTAACCTAAGGACATCACATACATCCATGCCCGAGGCAGGATGCGAATCTGCGACCGAAACTGTCGCGCGGTTCCAGACCGAAGCGTCTAGAACCGCTCGGCCACACCGGCCGGCACATTTAGATCAACAAGCATAAAAAAATGGCTCTAAGCACTATTGGACTTAACATCTGAGGTCATCAGTCCCCTAGACTTAGAATACTTAAACCTAACTAACCTAAGGACATCACACACATCCATGCCCCAGGCAGGATTCGAACCTGCGACCGTAGCAGTCGCGCGGTTCCGGAATGGAGCGCCTAGAACCGCTCGTCCACAGAGGCCGGCAACAATCATCAAATGTCGGTATTTCTAACATGTGATCTAACTCCTTCATTGTTGTCATCCCGTTCACTCTCTTTTACTGCTGTTCAGAATGTCGTTTCACTTAACAGATTCCGCGTCCGGCCATCCTGATTTAGGTTTTCCGCGATTTCCCTAAATCGCTCCAGGCAAATGCCGGGATGGTTCCTTTGAAAGGGCACGGCCGACTTCCTTCCCCATCCTTCCCTAATCCGATGAGACCGATGACCTCGCTGTCTGGTCTCCTCCCCCAAAACAACCCAACCCAACCCAACTTAACAGATTACGCTGCTGGGCTGAAACAAATTTTGTGATACACAGATTCGTCATAAATTTTTGCTAACTTTGTTTACACACGAAAGTATCGGTAAAGGAGAATGAAATGCATTTTTTTGAATAATAAGTTGCTCCGTTGTAGATTTATTCAACTATTTGAATTTTTTTCACTTGATATTTATTCTGCAATGTTGTGAACATTTGTGCACGAAATGTGCGAGATAAATGCGCTAAACCGTTGAATATTGTTATGGGCTTGCCTATAAGGAAGGAAAAAGTGAACAAAAAATCGAGAACAATTAATAGTCATAAATCGCTGATTTACTGTATAACTTCAAATTCGAACATTTTTGCGGCACTTTCAGTACCATTGATGTACTATAAAGGCGTTTCGCAATGTCGCCGCAAGCACAAATCACTAGAACAGGGATTCACTAGCGCTTGTGTAATTTCACAAAAAAGATATAGTTCATTTAATACTTTCTAAAAGTAAAAGAAAGAGGGGGAACAAACATTAGCACCTCCGACGTAGCGGTGAAGTGGAGCTTTTCCCGCTCGGCCATTTCACCAGCGTACAGTGAATATCAGGAATCCGGTAAAACATCAAATCTCCGACATCGCTGCGGCCGGTAAAAGATCCTGCAAGAAGGGGACCAACGACGACTGAAGAGAATCGTTCAACGCGACAGAAGTGCAACCCTTCCGCAAATTGCTGGTGATTTCAGTGCTGGGCCATCAACAAGTGTCAGCGTGGGAACCATTCAACGAAACGTCATCGATACCGGCTTTCGGAGCCGAATGCCCACTTGTGTAGCCTTGATGATTGCACGACACAAAGCTTTACCCCCTCGCCTGGGCCCGTCAACACCAACATTGGAGCCGGCCGGTGTGGCCGAGTGGTTCTAGGCGCTTCAGTCTGGAACCGCGCGACCGCTACGGTCGCAGGTTCGAATCCTGCCTCGGACATGGATGTGTGTGATGTCCTTAGGTTAGTTAGGTTTAAGTAGTTCTAAGTTCTAGGGGACTGATGACCTCAGAAGTTAAGTCCCATAGTGCTCAGAGCCATTTGAACCATTTGAACCAACATTGGACTTTTAATGACTAGAAACATGTTGCCTGGTCGGACGAGTCTCGTTTCAAATTGTATCGAGCGGGTGGACGTGTACGGATCTCATCATCTTGTCATCATTTGGGAAGTGGAAAGACTGGAGCTGGAAAGATTTGGAACTTGTACAGGCACTGATGACCTCGATGTTGAGTGCCCCACAAACCAACATCATTATCATCATCATCATCATCCATTGTGCATTCCGACGGACTTGGGCAGCTCCAGCTGGGCAATGCGACACCCCACACGTCCAGAATTGCTACAGAGTGGCCCCCCGAAACACTCTTCTGAGCTTAAACACTTCCGCCGGCCACCAGGCTCCGCATACATGAACATCATTGAGCGCATCTGGGATGCCTTGCTACGTGCTGTTCAGAAGAGATCTCCACCTCCTCGTACTCTTACGTATTTATGGACAGCCCTGCAGGATTCATGGTGTGAATTCCCTTCAGTACTACTTCAGCCATTAGTCGAGTCCACGCCACGTCGTGTTGCGGCACTTCTGCGTGCTCGCAAGGGCTCTACACTATGTTGGGCAGGTGTACCAGTTTTTTGGCTCTTCAGTGTATCTTAGAAGCCAAATTTGATGCCTTAGCAGAAAGCATACGACGTTCTCTTGTATTTTCGAACTGTCTGTGGTAGTCATACGTTAGAAGTGCAAGAATAAATGTAACGTATGTTCCTATTGCATGAAATGTGGAGAGCTAAGCGAGTCGACTTTATTTTCATTCATTAACATAACCTTTTCCTGTTTGTAGGTTACTTGTAGGATGTTAGTAAGTAGTCAATACAAAACATGGATACAAAGTTGGCGCCCTGTAAAACCGATAATGGCAACTGCTCTACTTATTTGAAGTAGCCAATCGTGGACGAAAACATATTCAATGCATTCTGCGCGTCTGCTGTGCTGAAATTTCGTAACAAGTCGCTAATGTACTTTTTGTCAGTTACAATGTGATCTAGATGGCATTTTCCACCCCCCTGATGGTCTATCACAGTGATAGGAAAACCTTCTTTTTTCAAGAGCCAATACTGATATTGTGTGGCGGCGCCACGGGCCACATATGTACCGTCGGACCCCGTGTACTGATCGTTAAAAGTCGGCAGCATTTAGAACGCTTCGTTTCGATTGTTCCCCGTTTTAGATTGCTGCAAACCACAGTGATCCACAAATAATGCAACACCAACACTGAAATGGTATAAGGATCACCAGCTACTGAAATCTATGCATACAAAATGTTGGAAAACTGTTAGTGAATTTTGACAGTTTGTATATTAAGTTTTTATTAATATTGTGCATTCCATAATTTCAAAAGTAACGGAAGCGTTCTAAACTAGTCACCAATAGAAAACAATTGTACAACTGTGAGGAAACCAAATGCAAATCCTTATTAAATATTTTTATGTCATTTTCTATTACTCATTCCACTATATTACAACAGCATTAATTAATTAAATGTTATTTACTACAAATAAATAGCGCATTTGAAGATGACCTTCTCTGTAATGCACATTCATGAATCCATGGTATTTCCGCGTCAAAATTTATACCCTTGCAGCTGATCGGTACGGGTGTCCCCCCCCCCCGCCCCCCCTCCCCCTCAAATCCTCTAACCTCTCAGTGGCCACGCACTTCCCCCTCCGCCCCTGAGATAAGCTGCCAAGTTTATTTCGCTCACAGTCGAATTTATCAACGTCAATTAAAAGTAAGCACATCTTAAAATATTGCAGCCTTTGTATGAGGACGTGCTGAAAAGCAATGCCTCCGAATTTTTTATATGAAAACCGTAGAAGCTTTTTAAATAAAACAAATGTTATCAACATTGTACACCTATATTCTTCGTTTGTACACATTTCTCAACGTAGTCATCCTGGCGACGGACACATTTCTCCCAACAAGAGACCCGTTTGTTGATACCGTCACTATGGAACGTTTGACTTTGTTGGCGGAGCTCTAAACTCATCTCTGCTTGTACCGGTTCATAACTACGAAAGGGAAGTCCTCGAAGATGCTATTTACGTTTTGGGAACAGATGAAAACTGAATGAGGCCAAGTTGGGACTGTATGCAGGATAATCGGTGACAACGAACCCAAGGTGTCGGGTTTCGCAAATGTAGCAGCGCTGGTGTGTGGGCTGGTGTCGTGTTGAAGGATAGGGTGCTCCAAGTGTGGACGAACTCTTCAGTTTCGAAATTCGATTAAAAAGTTCTGTTTCTCACGCACAGACTGTAATTGCGTTACACATCGCCATATTACCCATTACAATACGGAACCCCTCAAGGGGAAGAAGACTGCAAATATGTAGACACGAAGAATAATGATGTAGAATGTTAACAACGTTTATCGAACTGTCCACGGGTGTACTGCCGGTTCATAGTCTTCAACACGCACAATGTTTCGGCGATCAATCATGTCGCCATCGTCAGTCCGCTGACGAACTGAGCTCCTAAGGGCGCGCGGCCGACTTATATCCCCTGCCCCCGCGACCCGCTGGTTTTGTTTGCTGAGAGTCTTCTTAATTAAACTCAGTGCTGGTTCCCATCAACCGAGATTACGGCTAGAATCCTAGCAATGCTTGGGAACCGGCACTGAGTATAATTAAGAAGACTCCCAGCAAACAAAATGACCTGGCGACCAGGAAGGATAGAGAACGTACATCAGCGCCATCGCAAACGCCGACACTATTGTCTCCGCGACTGCCGATGAGTGGCCGCGGGCGCGAACCGCGGACGGAGCGGCTCTTGGGGGTCAGCCGCGCGCCCTCAGGAGCTCAGTTCGTCAGCGCACCTGACGATGGCGACGTGTTTGATGACCGAAACATTGTACTCTTTGGACACTCTGAACCGGCAGTACACCTGCGGATTTTTCAATCAACAAATACGCCGGGAGAGACTGAAGAATCTCTTAATAATGTTTGTTTTGGCACTTCCTGGTAGATTAAAACTGTGTGCCGGACCCAGATTCGAACTCAAATTCGCGTCTCGGTCCGCCACACAGTTTTAATCTGCCAGGAACTTTCATATCAACGCACAATCCACTGCAGGGTGAAAGCTTCATTCCGAGAACGTTTGTTTTGTTTGAAAAGCATTAAGAGTTTACACATAAAAAAACTCGGAGGCCTAAATTTTCAACAAGCATTCTCAATTAATTCCTGCTGAGCAGGAAGATCTTAATGTTAATTGAGTTTTTTGATTCGGCTGTTAGCTGTTACAGGCATATATTTTTTTTTTTATAAAAAGCTCCTGAGAACCACGGACCGCACCAGTATGTGATTCGGACCACATGAGTCTGTGGCCGCGATTTGACGACCACCAGTCTAGCGGTGTCTAGCGCGCAAGGACGGGTTGTAGGGATGAAGAAAGAAAGAAGAAAAAAGAAAAAGAATAGAAAAGCCGGTAAAGTGAATGTCTGGGAACCGAAAGGTCACGAGATTGAATCCCCGGCGGACGACGTATTTTTTTTTTTTTTCAGTCTGCCTTTAACGAAGCATTCACCTCTCAATGATGTGGTGATTCGACGTTAAACCGTAGGTCCTCTTTTGCACAATTGGGTAACTGTGGTAGGTTAGGTAAGCGCAAGTAACCAAAGTGATGTCCAATAGACAGACTTCCACCAGGTTATTGACCCACACGAAATTATAATACTATGCTAGCAAGCAGTGTATTTCTGTTGGTTGGTTGATCTGGGGATAAAACAGTGATTTCATCTGTCCCATCGGATTAGGGAAGGATGAAGAAGGAAATCGGCCGTGTCCTTTCAAAGGAACCATCGTGACATTTGCCTGAAGCAATTTAGGAAAATCACGAAAAACCTAAATGAGGATGGCCGGACGCAGGCTTGAACCATCGTCCTCCTGAATGTGAGTCCAGTGTGCTAACCGCTGCGCCACCTCGCTCGGTGCATTTCTTTGCTCACTCATTTACAAATGCAGAAATTGGTAAGGCAGCGTCCAGATAACAATTATTCCTAATTGCATTTGCTTGAATATGCAGCCTGTCTCGAGTCTGTGGCTTCTTTGGTCATTCTCTTGTGGTTAGCGCACTTGTTTAAAGCATGCAGCGGCCCCACCCGTCGGAGGTTCGAGTCCTCCCTCGGGCATGGATGTTTGTGTTGTTCTTAGCATAAGTTAGTTTAAGCAGTGTGTAAGTCTAGGGACCGATGATCTCAGTAGTTTGGTCCCTTAGAAATTCACACACTTTTTTTTTTTAAGCATGCAGCCTATCCAGAGGCAGCGGTTTGCTTAGAGTGGTAAGCAGTTAAATTGCCACTCTGCGGTTGTTTATTGGGTGCCATGAAATGTGTAATGGAAACTTACGCAGTCGTTCTACCTAGCCTCAACTATTGCGATACAAACCAACATGCCACGTGCTTTGAGAACTCTAGACGCTTGGAACTGATGATGGAAGCACTGCAGCTCGAGAGGCTAAAATCGAATAAATATGATTTTGAAATACCGAGATGTGGCTCTACTAACACCTGTAGAGGTCATTTATTTTTGAAACTATGCCTTTGTGTACAATCTACGTTAGAATGTTAACGAATGGAAAGACTAGAGAAGAACTTCTTGCCGAACAAACAGTAGCGCGTAACATGCAGTCGTGGTCACCCGATTCACAAGCGTCAGTAAATCCCCTACCGCAGTTCTTTAAAGGACCCAACGCTCATGATAAAAGAGTTTCAAACCTCTGATTACTTTTTACAAACGAAATACTGTGTTAAATATTTGGGATTAATCATATAAACGGGCAAAAATTTGGAAAATGTTTTAAATTATATTTGAAGTTTGTTGGAAGTCGCTAGGTTCTTTCATTAACAAACACTGAATGAGTGTAGTCTGGATGATTTGCACCCAGTTTTAAGCAAAACAGAGTTACTCACGCATCTAAATATTCATGACGTCGTATCTCGCGAAGTTTGAAGTTTGTTGGAAGTCGCTAGGTTCTTTCATTAACAAACACTGAATGAGTGTAGTCTGGATGATTTGCACCCAGTTTTAAGCAAAACAGAGTTACTCACGCATCTAAATATTCATGACGTCGTATCTCGCGAAGTTTGAAGTTTGTTGGAAGTCGCTAGGTTCTTTCATTAACAAACACTGAATGAGTGTAGTCTGGATGATTTGCACTCAGTTTTAAGCAAAACATACTTACTCACGCATCTGAATATTCATGACGTCGTATCTCGCGAACTACCTTGTATAATGTTATAATTTTGTAGGTCCAGTCAGTGATATATGTGGATACTGTCTGTAAAATGCGTTGCAAATAGAATAAAAAATGGTTCAAATGGCTCTGAGCACTATGGGATTTAACATATGACGTCATCAGTCCCCTAGACCTAGAAACTACGTAAACCTAACTAACCTAAGGACATCACACACATCCATGCTCGAGGCAGGATTCGAACCTGCGACAGTAGCAGCAGCGCGGTTCCGGACTGAAGCGCCTAGAACCGCTCGGCCACAACGGCCGGCTACTAGAATAAAGAGGTAATAAATTATAACTTTGCCTTGTGCTGAAGTTTTACTACATTAACAGCAAAAATGTAACAAATGATAAACTAATTTCTATTCATTATATTGTAGGGTGGTGTCAGCGAGAAAAATTTTTTCTGGAGGTTTGAAATCATATGTGCAGTTCGTTGCAAGTCACTAAGTATTCTCATTCTCAAATATTCAATGAATATAGTTTGGCTGTTTGCAAGCAATGTGTTACGTTGTCTCAAGAAATATACACATTTTATAACTGTGATAGTTGCCTTTCTATTTTAAATCTTTAACATCAGATTATACACTGAAGCCTAAACAAACAAAAAGTTTATAGCATGAACATAATTGTCTGAAAAGGTTATGCACTGAAGCGCCAAAGAAACTGTATAGGCATACATATCCAAACATGGAGATATGTTAACAGGCAGAATACGGCGCTGCGCTCTGCAACGCTTATATAAGACAAGTGTCTGGCGCAGTTTTTAGATAGGGTACAGCTGCTACAATGGCAGGTTATGAAGATTTAAGTGAGTTTGAACGTGGTGTTATAGTCGATGCACGAGCGGTGGGATACAGCATCTCCGATGTAGCGATGAAGTGGGAATTTTCCAGTACGACCATTTCAAGAGTATACTGTGAATATCAAGAATCTGGTAAAACATCAAATCTCCGACATCGATGCTGCTGGGAAAAGATCCTGCAAGAACGGGATCAACAACGACTGAAGAGAATCGTTCAATGTGACACAAGTGCAACCCTTCCGCAAATTGCTGCAAATTTCAACGTTGGGCCATCAGAGAGTGTCAGCGTGCGAACCATTCAGCGAAACATCATCGATATGGGCTCTCGGAGCCAAAGGCCCACTGGTGTACCCTTGATGACTGCACGACACAAAGCTTTACGCCTCATCTGGGCCCGTTAACACCGACATTGGACTGTTGATGACTGGAAACATGTTGCCTGGTCGGACGAGTCTCGTTTCAAATTGTATGGAGCGGATGGACGTGTATGGTATGTAGACAACCTCTTGAAACCCTATACCCGACATGTCGGCAGTGGACTGTTCGAGCTGGTGGAGACTCTGTAATGGTGTGGGGCGTGTGCAGTTGAAGTGATATGGGACCCCAGATACGTCTATATACGACGCTGACACGTGACACGTACGTAAGCATCCTGTCTGATCACCTGCATTCATTCATGTCTATTGTGCATTCCGACGGACTTGGGCAACTCCAGCAGGACAATGCGACACCCCACACATCCAGAATTACTACAGAGTGGCTCCAGGAACACTCTTCTGAGTTCAAACACCTTCGCTGGCCACCAAACTCCCTAGACATGAACGTTTTGAGCATACCTGGGCTGCCTTGCAACGTGCTATTCAGAAGAGATCACCACCCCCTCGTACTCTTCTACATTCATACTCATCTACATTCATACTCCGCAAGCCACCTGACGGTGTGTGGCGTATTTATGGACAGTTCTGCAGAATTCATGGTGTCAGATCCCTCCAGTGTTACTTCAGACTTTAGTCGACTCCATGCTGCGTCACGTTGCGGCACTTCCGCTTGCTTGCGGGGGCTCTACACGATATTAGGCAGGTGTACCAGTTTCTTTGGCTCTTCAGTGTATCTCTTAATGAGTAGGTTATGACAGCATTTTTAATTTTTAAGTTCAGTTAATAATTATAAAAAATATTGAAAATCAAATATCGTTGCTCGTGGGAGTTGTTAGAAAGGCAACCTATAACTGGGACTCTGCAACATGAACTATGAACCGGGTTGGCTGTATAATAATATACCCGAGGCATTGCAATTAAAGGATCATAACACAATCTTTGACAATGCTGATATTAAGAACATTGCAAGCCTGAAAACCTGATGAACATAATCGCACTTTTTTGGAGTGCAGTGTGACTGCAGTTTTTGCTTTGGTGTATAGTGTGTATCTAGAACGGACCATTCAAAGTCATTTGACGAAGTTTGAACATGGTCTGAAGCAGCAAATGGTGTTTATGCTTTTTCAGTCCCCCTGTTTCATACCCTGCTGTGGCATCATCATGGAGGGTTGTGACATCGATACATGTGTGTGTAAAATGGAAAAGGGTCCCTCTAACACCACCCAGACTGGCAACACCCTCAATGCTACCTGCCTGCATTTGTTGAGTACCTTAAATACGTAGCTGTAGGGAGACAACCGGTGATGGAGTTCTTGGCGCCTGGAGACAGCTTATGCCGCTGCTCTAGCTCCTGCTAGTGGGCATGCGGCGTCGGAGGGGTGTCAGAGGACTGCCTGCCTGCAGGTGTCTAGGACTCTGTTGTGGACTCTCTCTGTACAGCAACATTATCAAAGCGCTCACCAAACGTGGGTGGATGGCACTGACGGTGGTGCCGATGTTTGTGGTCTTAGAAGGACCCTTTGCTGTTTTATTCACGCTTATGTCAGTGTTCCTTTCCCTGTGATCACGCTAAAGGAGGATGTGAAACAGGAGGGCTGAAAATGCATAAACACACATTCAAATGTTGTCGACTGGTTTTTCAGTGCTCCCTTGTGGTTCCACCCTGTACGCCAGAGCAAAAATAGCGACACAAAATACTCCAAAGAAGTGCGATGATGTTCGATGGGGTTGCAGGCCCAAGATGTCCTGAGAGAAGGGTTGAATCGTCCCACAGGGTAGCAGCAGCGTCAAAGCCTGACAAGAACGTAGTCCTGTTGCTCACTGCACTATGAACTGTCATTTACGACCAGAAAGGGGAAGGTGTGGTTGCATTTATCTTTACAATGAGCTCCACTAATATTTTTGGTTATTACTCTTATGGGTCTTTTCTGGAGTTTGAAAATTGAGATCTAACGCACGAATTGGGTAGAACCTGACACGATATCCTTCAAGAGGACTTCCAACAACTCTATTAATCAGTTCCAAGCCGAATAACTGCTTTCATAATGGCCAGAGGTGGACCAACGCGTTATTCATGTACTTCAATTGTGAAGCTCTTTTTCTTGAACGAATCATCCAAATTTTCTGAAGTTGTAATCATTTATTTATCTGTACATGTACATCACATCTACTGTTTTCCGTAACATTCGGATAATTTCATCGTGGTATGTGCTTTTTTGTCTTAGATCGTATTTGTCATTTCTTAATAAAATTTCAAAATGGTGCCGTGATTGGTAACATGCTTTAAATGTTCAGAAATGTAAAGTTGTGCAAAAATTGTAAAAAAAAACACATGAACTACAATATCAAAGTCTCACAACCGGACTCAATCAGCTCACACAATTTTCAGGCATATGCAATGGAATAATACCGTAGGTTCAGTTGCAGGTAAAGCAGGTGGCAGATTTGCGTCGATTGGTAGAATATTGGAAGCATTCAATCAGATCGTCTACAAAACACCGTGCGACAGATTCTAGAACACCGTTTGTGTATCTGAGACCCATACTGCGTAGGACTACAGGGAATATTTAACGTATACAAGGTAGGGCAGTGCGAATCCTCGCCGGCCGCGGTGGTCTCGCGGTTAAGGCGCTCAGTCCGGAACCGCGCGACTGCTACGGTCGCAGGTTCGAATCCTGCCTCGGGCATGGATGTGTGTGATGTCCTTAGGTTAGTTAGGTTTAAGTAGTTCTAAGTTCTAGGTGACTGATGACCACAGAAGTTAAGTCCTATAGTGCTCAGAGCCATTTTGCGAATCCTCACAGTTGTATTTGAGCCTCAGAAGAGCGCCATGGAAATGTTTAAAAATTTCAACTCCAGACGCATTATCCCGCGCTAACCTACTTACAAGGGAAGTACCACGATTCGAAAGGCTGGCTAAAACCGACCCAAATCCGAAAAAAATGTCGATTTTATACCAATGAGATGCATCTGAGCTACCACACATAAAGGTCATTTATCTGTAAAATTCTGCGTTTATGAACATTCGATGTCTGAAGATTAACAAAACTAAAGGAAAATTCGATGAAGGGACAATACCAGGTAAAACAATACCATTTCAGGCAGTACGAACTCTACGACAGGCATCAAGTTCATTTTGTACGCTCTTAGATTGCAAAGTCTCGTTACATGACCTACATTTCATCATACAACTTCACTCTGTTATCTACGGCCCTTTCGTGTCGATTCCGAGTAGCGTTGTGTCTGCAATGTTACACTCGCCCGCCCGTAGGAGAACAGCGTGATTTCAGCTCTGGGCGTCGCGGCTCTGATCGTCATCGCTGACGAGTCAAAAGAAGGGGTGAAATACGTGTAAGAGGGGCTGTGTCGACCTTCCCATCGCGTGACACGTCCACGGTGGCGGTGGACAGAATTGTGGCGAATTTTGGTGGCAATATGACATCATTAATCCACCTTACACCTCACATGAACCTCTCAATTTGGACCTTTTTTTTGCCTTGTTGTTGTTTGAAGCGTCACCGACCTGAGAGTAACGTTGCAGACAACCACGATTTTGCACCACTATAGAGGAAGGCTTTACGTCGCAATGGGAGACAATTAGGGGCTTCGAAAGAGTGGTCCTTTAATTCTGCTGTGCAGTGTAGATTTGGCAAACGCTGAACATTTGCCTGAAATGATTCGAGGGCTTACTAAAAAGTATCGCCTCCGAATATTTTACGCGAAAAATCTTTAAGATTAAACAAAACAAACGTTATTAACATTCTACGTCTTTATTCTTTAGTCTATATATTTATTTCTCAATACAGGCACCCTGGCGACGACCACATTTCTCCCAATGAGGACCAGTTTGTTGATACCGTCACTTTAGAATGTCTGACTTCGTTGACGGATCCTCAACCTCACCCCTTCTTACATCACTTCCGCGTTATCAAAGTGAAGTCCTCGCGGGTGTTCTTTAAGTTTTGGGAACAAAACAGATGAAACTCGTATGGATCCGGACTGCAGTAGTCCATGTTGAACTGACATTAAGATGCTGAACTGATACTGTTTGTTGATGATACAAGCATAATTATTAATCCAGTAAAAGATATTCCGATAGAAAATGATACAAATAAGGTCTTTGGAAAAGTTATTAATTGGTTTTCTACTAATGGGCTTGCTCAGAACTTTGAAAAAACATAGTAAATCCAATTTTCTGCTGCAAAAAGTATAATTCCTTCAATAAACATAACACATGAAAAGAAGTCAGTAGCCAGGGTAGAGCATACTAAGTTTTTGGGTGTACATATAGATGAGAATCTTAGTTGGAAAAGCCATATTTTGGATCTCCTAAAGCGACTAGGTTCAACAACTTTTGCAATCAGAATAATTGCCAATTTTGAGAATGTAGAAATTAGTAAGCTAACATACTTTGCATACTTCCACTCACTGATGTCATACGGAATAATATTCTGGGGCAACTCAACACTTAGGCAAAAGGTGTTCACTGCTCAAAAGAAAGTAGTTAGAATAATGTATGGGGTTCATAGTGGCACATCTTGTAGGCGTATGTTTAAAAGGTTAGGAATTCTTACAACTGCTTCACAGTACATTTACTCAGTAATGAAATTTTTTTCCTAACAACATGGACCAGTTAAAAATCAACAGTGACATTCATGATTACAATACCAGAAAAAAAGACCTACACTATCCTTTACTTAACCTATCTTTGGCACAGAAAGGTGTAAAATATGCTGCTATAAAATTTTTTGATAAATTACAAGACGAAATAAAATGTCTGACAGACAGCAGTAATAGTTTCAAAAGCAAATTGAAATCATACCTCCTTGACAACTCCTTCTATACCATGGATGAATTCTAGAATACGAGTAAATAAATCTGGAGATGTAATATATGCATTTTGTGCCATTTAAGGGAATGGGATAGATAATAGATATATTTGGATATAACACTATAATGTAAACAAAAAAAAGAAAAGAAAAAAAAACTTGTTTCCTGTGCGCATTTCTTGTGCATTTGACACGTTCCACATCATAACAGTTTTTCCGTGCTATTGATCAATAAAACACGTATCTAACTAACTAACTATTATAAAAAGCCACAGGAGTCGCAGAACTTTGCCACACATACGTTAACGTGTCTCTGTATCTCAGTGCAGTAAGCTGTTCATAGATAACAAAGTCAAGTTGGAAGATGAAATGTCGGTCATATAACGTGACTTGAAATCTAAGAGCGTACAAAATGAAATTGATGCCTGTCGTAGAGTTCGTACTGTCTGAAATAACGAACTCTTTTTTACATGGTATTATTCCTTCAGCGAATTTTTCTTTAAATCTTCAGACATCGAATGTTGTTAAAAGCAGAATTTTACAGGTTAATGACCTTTATGTGTGGTAGCTCAGATACATTTCAGTAATATTAAATCGTCATTTTTTTCGGATATAGGTTGGTTTTAGCCTTTCGAATTGTGGTACTTCCCTTGTAAGTACGTTTGCGCGGAATAATGCATCTGGAGTTGAAATTTTTAAACATTTCCATGCCGCTCTTCTGAGGCCCAAATAAAACTGTGAGGATTCGTACTGCGCTTCCTTGTATACGTTAAATA
Organism: Schistocerca americana; assembly: GCF_021461395.2. Taxonomy (NCBI): domain Eukaryota; kingdom Metazoa; phylum Arthropoda; class Insecta; order Orthoptera; family Acrididae; genus Schistocerca; species Schistocerca americana. The sequence goes on along the minus strand of NC_060124.1, from coordinate 156,314,150 downwards.
TCCCCTGTAGTCCTATGTAGCATGTGCCCCATATACACGAATGGTGTTCTAGAACCTGTCGCACGGTGTTTTGTAGGCGGACTGATTGAATGCTTCCAATATCCTACCAATCGACGCAAATCTGCCACCTGCTTTACCTGCAACTGAACCTACGGTATTATTCTATTGCATGTGCCTGAAAATTGTGTGAGCTGATTGACTCCGGTTGTGAGACGCTGATATTGTAGTTCATGTGTTTTTTTACAATTTTTGCACAACTTTACATTTCTGAACATTTAAAGCAAGTTACCAATCACTGCACCATTTTGAAATTTTATTTAGAAATGACAAATACGCTCTAAGACAGAAAGGGACATTCCACGATGAAATTATCCGAGTGGTGCGGAAAACAATAAATGTGATGTACATGTACAGATAAACAAATGATTACAATTTCAGAAAATTTGGATGATTCGTTCAAGAAAAGAACTTCACAATTGGAGTACATGAATGACGCATTGGTCCACCTCTGGCCATTATGAAAGCAGTTATTCGGCTTGGCACTGATTAATAGAGTTGTTGGAAGTCCTGTTGTAGGATATCGGGTCAAATTCTGCCCAATTCTCGCGTTAAATCACACCTTTCAAACTCCAGAAAAGAGCCATAAGAATAATAACCAAAAATACTAGTCGAGCTCATTGTAAAGATCTGTTCAGAACACTGGGGATTTTAACTGCTCAATGTGAATACATTTACCAGTCAGTTCTACACATCAAAAATAACATTGGTAATTACTGCACAAACAGCTCTGTCCATGACCATGCAACAAGAGATAGACTGAACTTACATTTAACAAGAAAAAATAAACATGAAACTAAAAACAGCATTTTCTACCAAGGAACAAAACTGTGCAATAAATTACCAAAAGAGATTAAAGAAATTGCAAAAATACACTTATTTAAAAAGGCAGCTAAAAAGTACCTGTTATGCAATACATTTTATACATTGAGGGATTATTTAGCTGAAACAGAGTAGGGGTTTGATAAAAAATGTTGTACGAATAAATAATAATAATAATGATTATAAAATATCCAACATTCCACATAACACCTTCACTTTATGTTCTTTTCCTTCTTTTTTTCCTTTCTAGAAATATTTACCCACAAGCTATGCATGGCACAATAGTAACACCTCTTTCTCTTTCTGATCTCAACATCTCACTCATTATGGAGGGATGCTGACACAGTTTTTCAGGATATCAAGTGGGATGTTGTGGTACAGAAAATGGCCCAGAGATCACCAGTGTGCGCTTGTGTGTGTTTGTGTAGTGAGTGAAGTGTTATGAAACAATGTGTGTATAGTGTGTGCAGTGACTGATAGTGAGGTATGAGTGAAAAATGTGGCATTACATTATTTAATAAGTTATTTGTAAAAAAAGTATTGTATACCAGGAGTAAATCTATGATTGTCTCTAACTAGAAGTCTGTAAATGTATGTGTACACGAATTAGCTTATTTTAAAAAAGGTTCAAATGGCTCCAAGTACTATGGGACTTAACATCTTTGGTCATCAGGCCCCTAGACTTAGAACTAATTAAACCTAACTAACCTAAGGACATCACACACATTCATGCCCTAGACAGGATTCGAACCTGCGACCGCAGCAGCAGCGCGGTTCCGGACTGCAGCTCCTAGAACCGCTCGGTCACAGCGGCCGGTCTAGCTTATTTTAAATTGATCTAAATTTGTAAATACTTTGACATGTCCTATATCCTTGTAAAAAGAGATCTACGGATGAATAAAGCTACTACTACTACTACTACTACTACTACTACTAGATCGTCAAAATCTCGAGCTGCTTAGAGTACCTTGCCCATGATGCTCGAAACGTTCTTAATTCGGGGAAGATCCGGCGACTTTGCTGGTCAAGGTTGTGTTTGGCAAACACGAAGACAAGCAGCAGAAACTCTTGCTGTGTGCAGGCGGTATTATCTTGCCGAAATGTAGCCCCAGGATGGCTTGCCGTGAAGGACAGCAAAACGTTGCATAGAATATTGTCGATGCGCCGCCGTGCTATATGGGAGCTGCGGATAATAACCGAAGGGGTCCTGCTATGAAATGAAATGGCCCTCCAGACCATCAGTCCTCGCTGTCTCAAGACACGTCTTTGCTGCTCATCTGGGCTAATTTTGAAGTGGGACTAATCACTGAAGACAATTCTCCTCCAGTCAATGAGACTGGAGGCCGAATGTGCCGAACACCACTGCATACGGGCTTGCTGGTTTACAGATATCAATGGTCGTCAGCTCTCCCTTCGTGTGAGCCTGTTAATGGTCTTTGTGGTCACTGAAGCACTAGTTGCACGCCGGGTGATGATAATGACGAATCCGGGGCTCTGAGTGTCTCTCTGATGATTGCTCGGTCCTCAAGTTCTGTCGTCTTTCTAACTCGACCAGTTCCTTCTTGACGCTGTGTTCGGCCATGGTTCGCCCATTCCTGGCAACATCGTCGAATAGTGGCATGGCTGCTATTCAAATGTCGAGTGATTTACCAGATACTCTAACAGGCTTCTTCGAGACCAACTACACATCCTCTCCGAAATTCTGACATCCACGTATACTGTTCACGCGCGTGTCTGCGAGGCGTACATAGTTACTGTCCAACTTAGTATACGAAATGAAATTTGCAAAGATTTTATGCCCTGTTAACGACATGTCCCCCGTTTTCTATCCTTCCCAGCTGCTCAATGAATTTTCGCTGCAGTGCCACAAATTCATCAATCGGCTACCAAAGTTTACAGTTTTCCAATTTCCGTCGACACCTGTTTGAATATCAGTTTGCGACCAATTGGCATAACTCCTTTGTGGTGCGTCCTTTTTTGTCTTAGAGAGTACTTACAATGTTTTTTTCATACATTATGTCGTTATAGATAAATCATAACATGTAAAAAGTCTGGCGCTACTATCAACGTTGTACTGTAGCTATCTGACTGCCTTTATCTACGACTTCAGTATGTCATGTGAGAAAAGTGCGAGTTGAGTTTCTCGTTGCCGGGATTTATGATAGTTGGCATGGAGGAGGTTATTCTCTTGTAGACATCTAATTATAGGGATTCCATCTGGCCTTGGAGCTTTGTTAAAGTTTTGCGATTTCAGGTGTTTCTCAACGCCACTGCTCCTAAAGTCTGTATCACTCGTCTATACAGCAGAGAGAGAGTTAAACTTGGACAATACCCGTTGATTTTCCTATGTAAGGGAACTTTTGAAAACGGAACTCTTTCCTATACTTAATTTCAGTTCCTGTCTCAGCTATCAGTGTCTGAACACTGACGTGGTACTGGCTCTGAGTACTATGAGACTTAACATCTTAGGTCATCAGTCCCCTAGAACTTAGAACTACTTAAACCTAACTAACCTAAGGACATCACACACATCCGTGCCCGAGGCAGGATTCGAACCTGCGACCGTAGCAGTCCCGCGGTTCCGGACTGCAGCGCCTAGAACCGCAAGACCACCGCGGCCGGCGACGTGGTACTACTAACAGCCTTTACTTTGGGTTTCGTGAGAGGTCTTTTGTTGAAATTCTACTACAGTAGTCGTGTAGGCTTCAGGATTTACCCTTTTGACAATAAACGTGTTTCATTTTGTATTCCTCTAGGTACGCATCGTTGTGGAGTAGATGCTGTTTCCTTAGAAGTTTTTCAAAGAGATATATCTAGCCAGAGTCGGTCCACTATATATTAAACTTGAGAGACAGTTCTTCTACGGCCGGCCACTGTGGTCGAGCGGTTCTAGGCGCTTCAGTCCGGAACCGCGCTGCTGTTACGGTTGCAGGTTCGAATCCTGCCTCGGGCATGGGTGTGTGTGGTATTCTTAGGTTAGTTAGGTTTAAGTAGTTCTCAGTCTAGGGGACTGATGAACTCGGATGTTAAGTCCCATAGTGCTTAGAGCCATTTGAAGTGCTTCTACATGCTGCTACCCAAATATAATTATTCAATTTTGTTTTTGACAGACGCCATGCCTGCATTTTTATGTAGTGTACTGAACATGTAACGCAGTGACAAACGGAAAACTGCATTGTGAGCACTGCATTGCCCATCACCTATTGAGATAGGAAAGATTTTGGCCCTGGTACATAATTGTATGGCCACAATACGTATATCTCCATACATGTTTCAGTTGCTCTTTGTACTCTGGTAATCATTGTTTCTTTCTGCAACTGCCACATTCTCGCTGATATCAGATCCAGCATGATATCCTCAAGGAGATGAGGTCTATTTGTTGCCATTAGATCTAATACATGGTGTCCTAGCAATGTTGTGACAAACTTCGAGGGGTTGTAGAGGGTGTCTTGAGGAACAAATCGAGGGTAGAAAGCCATGGCTGGAAACGTCATCCAACGACGCTACAGAGTGCTGAATTTAAAGGCGCTGGCGCCTGTCACAGGCCACCCCTTCGGCAGCAAACGTGGCTTTGTATGCTGATGGACCATTGCAGAATGTCTCACAATGTTGCCTGTTATTCAGTGACGCGACTTTTGCCACGAACGCCAGTGGAGAAGATGGAGCTAGCTGATGTGTAGAAGAGGCCTTGTCTTCTATAAATGTGATGTTGTGTTGCCTTGGTGGATGACAGTTTTGGACATGGGTTTCCATCTGCAGTTTCTATTTCTCCTGGACCCTTCTAAAATCCCCAAATTTTTCGGTATATAGGAGAAAATTTTTAGATGGAAAGCCGTGTCCAAAACCGTCGTCAACCGAGGCAACAGAGCATCGTATTCGTAGGAGACAGGCCTGTCTATGCAGCAGCGAGCTCCATCTTCTCCACCGGCGTTGGTGGCAATCAGTTGTGATCTCTGAATAAGAAACGATATCGCGAAATGCTCTACCTATGGTCCGTCGATGTATAAAGTCACATTTGCTGCTGAAGGGGTGAACTCATGGCAGGCGCCGGCAACTTTAACTTCGAAGGTTTGTAGCATGGTTAAATGAAATTCCTGGACACGAGTTCTTATAGTGCATCTGTTCCTGGCTCAAATGGCTCTGAGCACTATGGGATAAGGTCATCAGTCCCCTAGAACTTAGAACTACTTAAACCTAATTAACTTAAGGACATCACACACATCCATGCCCGAGGCAGGATTCTAACCTGCGACCGTAGCGGTCGCGCGGTTCCAGACTGTAGCGCATAGGACCGCTCGGCCCCTCCGGCCGGCCATCTGTTCCTGAAGACACTCTCAACAACCCCTCGAAGTTTCTGGGACACTCTGTATATTTAGTCTTGAGAAGGCTTCTGGAGTGTTTGTTCTAAGCAGTCATCAGTGAAGACATTTGGTAACGTTTAACAGGTGCTTTGTAACACCCATCATTTATAAAAGTATAAATTTTCCAACTTGTCTTTGGATAATTAAAATCTCTAAAGGTGACAATATGATTGAGGTACATGTGTACTAGTGGGCTGAGGTTTTTTTCTGAATTTTTTGGTTCCATATGGGGTGGATCTGGTTGTGGACAGAAGAATTCAATTATACATTCGTGCCCACTGTTGATACTGATTCGTCTCCAAAAATCTCGTATGCAGCTTCATTTCCTGTCTCTATTTCAAACTCTGTTAAGGATTATCTAGAACCGTACTATTTTGAACGTAGACTTATCATTGCCAAAGGTTCTATAAGCGATAGGCGATAGAAGAAATTCACAGGCCAGAATGCGAGAAGTGTGAACCTCTGGATTTGTGGGTCTGACATAGACTTAGATTAAGTATCACGTAAAAGAAAAGATGGATATCCGAGGATGCAGTGACAGTGCCTGGCAAGGGTGAGCAATCCTGTCTGTTGTACAGAGTCTGGGACGAATGTACAGACAGCCCAGAGCTCTCGGCTCTCCGGACGCCGGCGCGCTGCTCAATACGTGAAATACGCTCTGTAGCGGCGGCAGCGGTGCATGAATTTTCCAGCACGCGAATAACCCGATATAGCCGCCGCCAATCGATTTCTCGGTAGCCACTGTGTGTACTGCAGCGCGAGCGAGCAAACCTGATCACCGCCTACCCGCTCATCCTCCAGCTGGTTTCTCTGTCAGTGTCGACCAGACTACATTTCTTACCACATATACGTTTACACACCTAAGCAATAGAAGCTCGATTCCAAATCTGCAGCCTACTCGCCCGCTTACTGAAATCTGGTAACCGTTGCTCACCTGTGAGGTCGGTGCTGCTTCACTGAAAAGCTGAAAGAGTCGCAGTGTTAGCACTCACTGCGTGTCGATGCCGTTCTCAACTGACCCTACGGCACCGGCATAAGGTCGTTGCAGTGGTCATCTCGTGGTAGTTCAATCTAGCGAAACGAGTTGGCACAAACAGGGGATGGGTGAATGCCATAAATGTTTGTATTCTATGCAAGCACGCATTTCTTTAAAACAACTAATTTGATCTCTCGTTAACGTAAGGCTATTTCCACGCCGTTATTTGGCCTTGTAAGTATGGTGCCGTATCGAGAGACATCGCAGAGCGTCGTGGGCTTTCAATTACCAGCAGAAAGATAATTGTAAAGAGAACTTATAACATGAACAAAATCTGCTCCATTTCTTCTTATTTAGCTTCTGGGCTGCTGAGATCGAATCTAACTGCCTTGAAACAGAGACAGCATTAAAGGTCAATCTCGAAATAATGTACACAACACAAATACTTTAAGAACTCATCAGATACGACGCCTATTTGGAAAGTAAGTTCCGATCGGGTGTGAAAAGGAAACCACAGTGAACATCCGATGAAGCTTTGCGCAGATGTGTTGGGCAGTGTCTCTATTATTCTCGTAGATCATGTGATGTCGCTATTTTCATTTCTGAGAATACAGTGACCACCTAAAGATGCCTAGAAAGTAGAAAAAAGTATGTGGGCCTGGTGTGAGATTTCGCCTGATGTCATGCAGCCTACATAACACAATTGTCGTGCATTTCCATCTACATCTACATCTACATCTACATGGATACTCTGCAAATCACATTCAAGTGCGTGCAAGGTTCATCGAACCACCTTCACATTTCTCTATTATTCCAATCTCGTATAGCACGCGGAAAGAATGAACACCTATATCTTTCCATACGAGCTCTGATTTCCCTTATTTTATCTTCGTGATCGTTCCTCCCTATGTAGGTCGCTGTCAACAAAATATTTTCGCATTCAGAGGAGAAGGTTGGTGATTGGAATTTCGTGAGAAGATTCCGTCGCAACGAAAAACGCCTTTCTTTTAATGATGTCCATTCCAAAACCTGCATCACTTCTGTGACACTCTCTCCCACATTTCACGATAATACTGCCTTTCTTTGAACTATTTCGATGTACTCCATCAGTCCTATCTGGTAAGGATCCCACACCGGGCAGCAGTATCCTAAAAGTATACATCCTTCTTGATGACAGTTTTCAACCGCACTCTGCAGGAGCAATGAAAATGCTCCTAAGGCATTTTAGAATAGGAAGTGTTTGGTCATCCATAGTACAGCCCATAATTTGCTCCCCCCCCCCCCTCCCGCCTACCATCTCTGCTCCCATAAACCGCTGGCTATGGAAAAAACATTTTGGCACAGACAACGAACTGCAGTCTAGCGTAGAGGATTTGCGGCAAGCACAGGCGGATGCTTTCTATGATGAGGGCATTGGAAAGTTGGTGGAACGTCACGACACGTGTCTAAGTCGGAATGGTGACTATGTAGAGAAGTAGCTAGAAGGTGTAGGTAGCTATCTGCTGCAAATAAAACGTTTTTTATTTTCTCAGTGGTCTCCATTTCTTGACCGATCGGACCTTACTTTCCGAATAGCCCTCGTATTCTGAGCAAAATCAGATACAATTGCGAACGCGTTTCTGATTTGTGCCCGCTCGATACGATTGCTAGCAGAGCAATTCCTAATTTATGTCTTGATTAGTGCAAGTATGCTCAAGCGAGCGTCTGATCGGTGGTAAAAGAAACACGAACGAAGAAATAGTATAGAATAGCGCTACATTACAACAACGAAAAGACTGCATTCAAGAGGTTCCGCCTTTTGCCAACAATACAATTATTCTTGTTTTGTTTAATAGATTTTCTCAACAGTTGTGGCATCATCAGTGGCTTTTTTTTCTTTCTATTGGTCCTGAAATACATACATCAAAAGAAGGTTTTGCATCACCTCGGTTCCGAGAGTTCCGGATCCTGTACAGAAAATTGGAATAGAGATCAACATGAACATCATTTCCGCCCTTTTTACTGCTCATGAAAACCACACATTGCATGTTGTAACACCATACAGCGAGACCTTCAAGCTCATGATCCAGATTGCTGTACACGCCGGTACCTCTAATACCAAATAGCACGTCCTCTTGCATTGATCCACGCCTGTATTCGTTGTGGCCTATTATCCACAAGTTCATCAAGGCATTGTTGGTCCAGATTGTCCCACTCCTCAACGGCGATTCGGTGTAGATCCCTCAGAGTGGTTGGTGGGTCACGTCGTCCATAAACAGCCCTTTTCAATCCATCCCAGGCATGTTCCATAGGGTTCATGTCTGGAGAACGTGCTGGCTACTCTAGTCGAGCGATGTCGTTATCCTGGAGGAAGTCATTCACAAGACGTGCACGATGGGGGCGCGAATTGTCGTCCATGAAAACGAGTGCCTCGCCAACATGCTGTCGATATGGTTGCACTATCGGCTAGAGGATGGCATTCACGTATCGTACAGCCGTTATGGCGGCTTCCATGACCACCAACGGCGTACGTCGGCCACACGTAATACCACCCCAAAACAGCAGGGAACGTCCACCTTGCTGCACTCGTTGGACAGTGAGTCTAAGGCGTTCAGCCTGACTGGGTTACCTCCAAACACGTCTCCGACGATTGTCTGGTTGAAGGCATATGCGACACTCATCGGTGAAGAGAACGTGATGCTAATCCTGAGCAGTCCATTCGGCATGTTGTTGGAACCATCTGTATCACGCTGCATGGTGTCTGGTTGCGAAGATGGACCTCGCCATGGACGTCGCGAGTGAAGTTGCGCATCATGCAGCCTGTTGCACTCAGTTTGAGTCGTAACACGATGTCCTGTGGCTGCATGAAAAGAATTATTTAATACGGTGGCGTTGCTGTCAGGGTTCCTCCCAGCCATAATATATAGGTAGCGGTCATCCACTTCAGTAGTAGCCCTTGGGCGGCCTGAGCGAGGCATGTCATAGACATTTAGTGTCTCCCTGTATCTCGTCCATGTCAGAACAACATCGCTTTGGTTCACTCCGAGACGCCTGGACACTTCCCTTGTTGAGAGCCCTTCCTGGCAAAAAGTAACAATGCGGACGCTATCGAACCGCGGTATTGACCACCTAGGAATGGTTGAACAACAGCCGACACGAGCCGTGTACCTCCTTGCTGGTGGAATGACTGAAACTGATCGACCGTCGGAGCCCCTCCATCTAATAGGTGCTGCTCATGCATGGTTGTTTACATCTTTGGGCGGGTTTAATGACATCTCTGACCAGTCAAAGGGACTGTGTCTGTGATACAATATCCACAGTCAACGTCTATCTTCAGGGGTTCTGGGAACTGGGGTGATACAAAACTTTTTTTTATGTGTGTATATACATGCAATTTCACATTGGTTAGAAATAAGTTATATATAGATTTTTTGTTGTTATTTAAATTACATAATTAATTTTACTTTTTTTACATTATGTGGCTGCCAACGGGTACCAGCCACAAGTTTAAATTAAAACACCATGTCATCTGCAACACAGGGATATTAAAGCAACGTCTGAATCGGATTTTTGTTTAGAGTACAACTTTTAAACTACGTATTCCGGTGAAATAGTGACATATGCTCCTTTTTTACGCTTGCAATTGCCAAAAATGGGTATATGCCACTCTAAACAAAAATTCAGTGCAGACGTTGAAGATGACATGTTGCGTTAATTTAGAGCTTTGGTTGATTTCGGTTGCCTGCCACGAACCAAATAAAATGTAAAAAATTGTAAATACATATGTAATTTAAACAACAAAAAATCTGATGTAACATATTCCTGTCCTACACAAAATTCTATGTATATATTTCAGGAACAATAAAGGGAGAAAACCCAAGCGTGGTGAACCATGTTTGGATATTAAACAAAAGTTTTGATCTTGTAAAAAGGCAGGCCCTCTTTAATCCATTATTATTTTCTACAAGCACGGCAACAGGGACTGAAATGTCATTTACGGCATAATAAAGCAGACTGCATTTTGTCGCAACTAGGGCTAGTGTGGCCCTACTAACTTACGCCAGTGTGGTTCTAACACATAGTAACACGGTTTCTTCAGCGTGTTCTCTCACTGAGTTGCTGCCACATGGATTTAGATGAAACTTCCGTCTGGAGAAACGGAAATAAATGTTAGCTATGGCCAGAGTATACCCACGTACACAACGAATTCAGGGCCGTTTGTCCCAGCCACTTGGCTATCAGACTGCTAAGCAAAGCGCGGTCTGGGAGGAACACAACGCAAAAGCAGTTTCTCGTTCGTCAATTGTGGAGCCACAAGGCGCGTCAAACCCCAGCCAGTCAGAACAGCCATCGAACTTACCTTAATCGTACTTTTTAGCTATGTAGTTATTATTTCAAAAATCGTGTACAGTCGCAGTTTCTGTAAAGGCTAGTTGTGCTCTGATTGTCGCCCTGTTGGTGCGTACTGCGAAAATAGCTAACGTTGCTTCCTGATCCATCGTGAGATACGAACGTGGAACACCGTTAAAAAGTGGCGAGGAACATGTCGTACTTAAAATGTTTTCGCAAGTTTACAGAGCAAATCGACTGTGGACTTTCCAGAGTAACTTTATTTGTTAGAGTTGAGGTATATTTTGTAAACGAGATGCGTAAGTGAATCGGTTGCATTGAAGAATGATGATCGCGTATTCTGCGGATCGCTGGTTCGAATCTCACTTTGGTCTTTTCTTCGATTTTCTTCGCTCCGTTCGAATACTTATTTCATTTAAATACAAAATTGATGATATATGTGCTAATTAAGATATATATACTCATCATTTTTATTAAAAATACACATCTTATTATTTCTAATTATATATTGCATGCAAAATTCCAGTTTTCTCTGCAAATATAAATTTTTAATCTTCGATATCTTATAGATCGTAAGAAGAGATTTTTTGAATTAAGAAAACATTACAGATTACGTTTTTGATACGCATATGAAAAATCAAATACCCCTTACTTGGACTACGACCGTTGGTTTATGCCACAGATGTAGTTTCACAGGAGCCAAAGTGATAAGCAACCTAGAAACGAAAACAATAATTTTCACGACGTCGAGAACACCATACAAATGCTGCATTTTTACAGTTACCACCGTACCACTGCAATATGAACCCTTTATAACTGATCTGGAGCCCTGCTAAGAAATTAATCGTGAGAAATAACAAGAAATTTAAGCTTCCATATCTATTGGAACTGACCCCCCCCCCTGTCGGAGGTTCGAGTACTCCCTTGGGCATGGGTGTGTGTGTTGTCCTTAGCGTACGTTAGTTTAAGTTAGATTAAGTAATGAGTAAGCCTAGGGACCGATGACCTCAGCAGTTTGGTCCCATAGAACCTACCACAAATTTCCAAATTTTTCTACTGGAACTGATGCACGAGGTTTTGTCTCACGTCACCGCTGAACGCTGGCCGGATACAGAACGGCACATCAAAACAAGGGAAAATGTGGCGCTCAGACGGCTTCGTACATTCTGTTGATGATCGACTCGTTATAATCGTAACAGATGACACTTCCAGTACTGAAATATATTTATCGGAATGGCATATGGAAGAAGTGCAGGGATTGCCAGATGAGTGCTGTAGGTAATACATTCAGTGGCTTCAGTATTTAACTGTATGGTAAAATCCCTGTAACATGCTTCTGCATCACTCATGGCTGGCTCAGAAAAAATATCCTGTGTTTAAATTAGGAATTTTCTTCAATATTGTTTGTAATTACAACAGTGTGTTAGCTAAGAACGAGAGCATGTTATGCTTTCCGTCTGGTTCCCTAAGAGGCGTGTGGTATTAATGAAGTGTTGCCGAATATAATTTCACTCTGCTTAAAAACTGGATGACATCCGAAACTATGTTGTTTTTCTGTTCGTCTTCTTTTACGTCTTAACTGCAACTGTCCACATCATTGCCAGTTGTTTGGACCAGCTGGCTGGCCACTGTTTTCCAAGTTAAATGAGTCGGTAAAGCTGTTGACCCATATTACCGCTGAGTCGATGTGGGCGTAACGCACGGCATAAAACGTATCCTTTCACTGAGGCGACAAAACTCATGGAATAGCGATATGCACATGCATACACTGATAAGCCAGGGGCAGATGTTGACTCTGACCACAATCTATTGGTTATGAATTGTAGATTAAATCTGAAGAAACTGCAAAAAGGTGAGAATTTAAGGAGATGGGACCTGGATAAACTGAAAGAACAAGAGGTTGTACAAAGTTTCAGGGAGAGCATAAGGGAACAATTGACAGGAATGGGGGAAAGAAATACAGTAGAAGAAGAATGAGTTGCTTTGAGGAATGAAACAGTGAAGGCAGCAGAGGATCAAGTAGGTAAAAAGACGAGGGCTAGTAGAAATCCTTGGGTAACAGAAGAGATACTGAATTTAATTGATGAAAGGAGACAATACAAAAATGCAGTAAGTGAAGCAGGCAAAAAGGAATACAAACGTCTCACAAATGAGATCGACAGGAAGTGCAAAATGGCTAAGCAGGGATGGCTAGAGGACAGATGTAAGGATGTAGAGGCATATCTCACTAGGGTTAAGAGAGATACTGCCTACAGGAAAATTAAAGAGACCTTTGGAGAAAAGAGAACCACTTATATGAATATCAAGAGCTCCGATGGAAACCCAGTCCTAAGCAAAGAAGGGAAGGCAGAAAGGTGGAAGGAGTATGTAGAGGGTTTATACAAGGGCGATGTACTTGAGGACAATATTATGGAAATGGAAGAGGATGTAGATGAAGATGAAATGGGAGATATGATACTGCGTGAAGAGTTTGACAGAACACTGAAAGACCTAAGTCGAAACAAGGCCCCGGGAGTTCAAAAATGGTTCAAATGGCTCTGAGCACTATGGGACTCAACATCTTAGGTCATAAGTCCCCTAGAACTTAGAACTACTTAAACCTAACTAACCTAAGGACATCACACACACACCCATTCCCGAGGCAGGATTCGAACCTGCGACCGTAGCAGTCGCGCGGCTCCGGACTGCGCGCCTAGAACCGCGAGACCACCGCGGCCGGCTACCCCGGGAGTAGACAACATTCTATTAGAAGTACTGACAGCCTTGGGAGAGCCAGTCCTGACAAAACTCTACCATCTGGTGAGCAAAATGTATGAGACAAGTGAAATACCCTTAGACTTCAAGAAGAATATAATAATTCCAATCCCAAAGAAAGCAGGTGTTGACAGATGTGAAAATTACCGAACTATCAATTTAATAAGTCACAGCTGCAAAATACTAACGCGAATTCTTTACAGACGAATGGAAAAACTGGTAGAAGCCGACCTCGGGGAAGATCAGTTTGGATTCCGTAGAAATGTTGGAACACGTGAGGCAATAGTGACCCTACGGCTTATCTTAGAAGAAAGATTAAGGAAAGGCAAACCTACGTTTCTAGCATTTGTAGACTTAGAGAAAGCTTTTGACAATGTTGACTGGAATACTCTTTTTCAAATTCTGAAGGTGGCAGGGTTAAAATACAGGGAGCGAAAAGCTATTTACAATTTGTACAGAAAACAGATGGGAGTTATAATAGTCGAGAGACATGAAAGGGAAGCAGTGGTTGGGAAGGGAGTGAGACAGGGCTGCAGCCTATCCCCGATGCTATTCAATCTGTATATTGAGCAAGCAGTAAAGGAAACAAAAGAAAAGTTCGGAGTAGGTATTAAAATCCATGGAGAAGAAATAAAAACTTTGAGGTTGACCGATGACATTGTAATTCTGTCAGCTGGATGCCGCCTGGTGGCGTTGCGGGGAAGCAACGCGGTAACAAAAGTGTGTGAGCGCAGGAGACACGGACGGCGGATCACCCTAGTGAAGATATGGGCTGGAAATGGGGAAATCCATTGACATAAGCGACTGCGACAAAGGGCAGATTATTATTACGCAGAGCCTGTGAACTAGTATGTCGAACATTGCGAAACTGGTCGAATGTTCACGTGCTACTGTCGTGAGCATCTACGGAAAGAGGTAGAAGGACTGTGAAACTACAAGAAGGCGCTAAATGGTTGGACGTCCACGACGTGGGGACTTGGAGTTCGGAGGCTTTTCTGCTCTGTAAAGTAGGATGGATGGTGATCTGTGGCATCTCTACCGAGACAGTACAATACTGGTGCACGCACAAGTGTTTCGGAGCATACCGTTCATCGTACATTGTTGAACACGGAGCTCCGCAACAGACCACCCCTACGTGTTGACATGTTGACCCAACGACATCTGCAGTTACGATTGCAGTGGGAACGGGGCCATCGGGATTCAACCGCCAATCAATGTTAACGTGTCGGCTATTCTGGTGAATCATATTTTTGCTACATTAGGTCGCTGGTGGTCTCCACAAACGCCGTCATCGAGGTGAACGGCGGCTCAAAACGTGCGGTACCCCACGCACGCAGCATGATGGGAGCAGTATTATGCTATGGAGACATTTTCCCGCGCTTACGTAGGATCTGTGGTAGTAATCGAAGACAGGCAAACCACCTGCATCCCTTCATGCTTGATTCTTCATGGCATTTTTCCGCAATATATCGGTCCGTGTCATTGTTTGAGGAGCATTGTAGTGAACTCACGTTGATATCTCGGCGACCAATTTCACCTGATGTAAATCCTATGGAACTCATCTGGGTCGCTATCGGGTGCCATCACCTCTTACGCTAATCAGCGGCCCGCTATTTACGGGAATCATATGAGACTTGTGCGTAGACATCTAATGCCACATACCTTCACAAATCTACTACCAAACTGTCGAGTCCCTGATACGTAGAATCAGTATTGTATTTCGTTCTAAAGACGGACAAAGAAGCTGTTAATAGGTTGGTCATAGTGTTTTGGCTCATCAGTGTAGATGGCGGTAATATCGCGTACACAGGGTGTTGGCGGAGCTGTCATTTGTACTCAGGTGATTCATGTGAAAATATTCCCGACGTGATTGTGGGCGCACGACGGGAATTAATAGACTTTCAACGCGGGTTGGTAGTTGGAGCTAGACGCATGGGACGTTCCATTTCGGAAATCGTTAGGGAATTCAGTATTCCGAAATCCACAGTCTCTGGACTGTGTGGAGAATACCAAAATTTCAGGCATTACCTCTCACCACGGATAACGCAGTGGCCTTCACTTAACGACCGAAGGCAGCGGCGTTAGCGTAGAGTCGTCAGTGCTGACAGACAAGCAACACTGTTTGAACTAACCGTAGAAATCAATGTGGGACGTACGACGACTCTATTCATTAGGACAGTGCAGCGAAATTTAGTGTTAATGGACTTTGCCAGCAGACGACCTACGAGACTGCCTTTGCTAACAGCATGACATCGCTTGCAGCGCCCGTAGTCGCGACCCTAGACTGCTGGAAAACTATGGCCTGGTCAGATGAGTTGCGGTTTCAGCTGATAAGAGCTGATGGTAGGGTTCGAGTGTGGCGTAGACCCCATGAAGCCACAGGATCCAAGTTGTTAACAAGGCACTGTGTAAGCCGGTGGTGGCTCCATAATGGTGTGGGCTGTGTTTACATATAGTAGACTGGGTACTATGGTCCAACTGAACCAATCATCAACTGGAAATGATGCTGTTCGGGTACCTGGGGACCATTTGCAGCCATTCGTAGACTTCATGTTTCCGATGTGTCATGTGACTCGGCCACGATTGTTCACAGTTGGTTTGAAGAACATTCTAGACTATTCTAGCGAACGGTCTGTCCAGCCCGATCGTCCGACATGAATCCCATCGAATATTTATGGGACATAATCGAGAGGTGAGTTCGTGCACAAAATCCAGCGTGGCGCAATATTTTTGCAGGTACTACCAGCGTCTTGCTGAGTCCATGCCACATCGAGTTACTGATCTGCATGGGACAAAATAAGGTCCGACACGATAATAGGAGGTATCTCATGACTTTTCTCACCTCAGTGTATTATCGTGCTTGACTGTACTCAAGACGGAGTGCATGTGAAACGAAATCCAATGAGATTTCAGGAAACGCGGTAGAATACACAGTGTAATGTTTACATCATATTTGTTCTTATGACGAACGCCGTACACTCTCAGCCTCGAGGTTGGTGTTGGCTTATGTTCCCTCCTTGGCTCTTTGTTGAGTTTACTTTTATAGTATCGTGTACGATAGAGAACTCTTAAAAGAGCACTCTGTTTTCTTTGGAGCTCTGTAGACGGAACGGAACCGTTACCAGCCGTCATATGACCCTCCTACGCTGCCGCAAGTCACGTGAGTTTAGGTGGTTTGTGTGTGCGAGCCAGTCGGTAGTATGGATTCAGCACAGTGAGATGGATCGACGTATGGAAGTGACAGAATGGCAGAAAGGAGCCTTCGTGTCTGAACATGCCCATGATCACACTGTACTGGAAGTAGCCCAATTTGCTGATGTTTCTTCGAGGAATGGTGTACCGCTCGGAGTTATGTAATATGGTATGAGAACATTGGTTGTGAAAAGATCCTAACCGACAGGGACTGGAGACGAGGGTTACTTCTTGTGATGACAATCTATTATAAACTGGACAGAGACTGGTGCTGTCAGTGAATGTAGTTCCATCTCAACCAGTTTACAAGAGAACATAGCGAAGTAAACAGCATGCAGTGACATTTGGATCGGGTACCTCGTAAAAGATTGTAACTTACAGCGGCATGTAAAGCTTCATATCGTCAGTACGTCAAACAACACAGAAACTGGAGAGTCGCTGACTGGAAACTGAGCTGTAGTCAAACGAATCGTGGTTTTATCTCTTTTCAAATTATACAAGTCTTCGAGTGCACCGGCTGTTCATTAAGATACTTAAACTGCAATTTGAGGAAGGTGTCGTTCAGGACAGAGGTGGCTCTGTGATGTATTGGGAGCATTTTTCGTACGACGACTCATTCAGACTACCATAAACAGGAACCACGATGTTTATTTCAACAATCTCACTGAACGAGTATTGCCATTTCTTCTACACCTTCACAGTGAGTCTGCTGTGGACATTCCCGTCTTCCAATACAACAACAGCCGTTGGTTGGTTGATTTGGGGGAGGGGACCAAACAGCGACGTCATCGGTCCCTTCAGATTAGGGAAGGATGGTGAAGGAAGTCAGCCACGCCCTTTCAAGGGAACCATCAACAACAGCCGTGTTCACAAGGATGCACAGACAAATATCTGGCTTGGCGAACACTCAAACTCTCTATATCACCCACCATATTATTGCATCTTACTCACTCAGACAATATCACACTGAATATGTCAAAAAGCTGCTTACTTTTTCTATTTACATTTAGTAATGCTTTGACTGTGTTCTGGGATAACTCGTCACTGAGGAAGAAAGATTTTGTTCCAGAGAAACGTGCGGTAATGGTAAAATATCATGTTCACTCCAGAGCGTCTTGTAAATATGACTTTGAGAAGATGGGCACAGTGATAAATAAATGAAACTATACGGTTCCAGTGACCCTTCAAGTCTCAAACCTCTTCATTGTGACTATGCAGATTGAAGTGACGAATGAAAATTTGTACCAAGGGCAGGATTGAAATCCGGGTTTCCTGCTCACTAGATACATGTGCTAACCGCTACTCTGCCTGGCACGGTGAATTTGCAAACTGCGCAGATTGCCCTAGCACGCCCTCCTCCCTAACTGGGCTGAGTCTTCAATGGAAATTTGGACTGAAGGCGAAGGCATGCTGGGGTACTCTGTGCAGTTGTGCAAAGCCCTTGTGCCAAGATGGCGTACTGGTTGGCGCATCTGCCTAGTGAGCGGGAGACGCTGGTTAAAATCTCGGCTTTGGTACAAATTTTCATTCGTCGCTTCAGTCTGCATATATACATCACAGAGATAAATGCTGCACAGTACATCTACTCTCTTATAAAGTTTGTCGTCAGCACTGAATGTCATTGAGAACTACAGTAAAGTCCGTAACACTAGAAGGTTAAATGCCTTACACTACCCTTTAGTCAGCCTTAGTGTGACAGATAAAAAATTGAGGTATTTACTCATAAAAATATTTGAGCACCTGCCTAACTACCCAGTGAAGTAAAGAAAGTAGGTCTGACAACTTACGTAGTTACATTATAGCGATTCATTACCAAATATCTTAAATAAAAACTAGCAGAGCATGTAATAGTTCAGTATCTGATCAAAAGCACACGGACACCCTGGTGCAATGTAGAATTGACCGCTACATATCACGACAGGTGGACCTGCCAGTGTTAAAGGAGGTGGGGAGTGCTGCCAGTGGAAAAACAGTAACAGCAATATGGGTCGGTTAGGCGAGCTGAGTGACTTCAACGTGAATTAGCCATTAGCTGTCACCTGTGTATCAAAGCCATCAGCGACATTTCAACACTTATAAAGCTACTTAAGTCGACTGTTGGTGATGTAATTGTTAAGTGGAAACGCCAACGAACAACCACAGCTAAACCGAGACAAATCTCATGTACTGACTCAAGGACTATCGCGCATAGAGGAGGGTGGTTCTAAAAGTCACATGAAATCAGCGGAAGGAATCATTGTTGATTTTCAAAGTGCTACCAGCAGTCCAGTTAGCACGATGACTGTGCAACGGAGTTAAAAAGAATGGGTTACAATGATGAAGCACCTCCTCATAACCTACATATTTCTGTAGTCAGTGCTAAGAGACTCTTGAGGTGGCACAAAAAGTGAAGCCATTGGACAGTGGATCACTGGAAACGAGTGATTAGGAGTGATGATTCACGCTATACGCTGTGACACTCTGATCGAAGGGTTTTGGCTTGACGAATGCCCAGAGAACGCTACCTGCCATCATGCATAGTGCCAACAGCGAACTATGAAGGGCGTGTTATTTCTCATAGCTTAGCGAAACGCTAATGCCAAAGGATATGAACAGATTTTACAGCATTATGTACCGCATTCAGTGAGGAACGTTTCGGAGATGGGGAGCGTTTATATTAGCATGACAATGCAGCCTGTGATAAAGCAGCATGTTTGAAGCAGTTGTTTATTGACAATAACATTCCTGAAATAAACTGACCTGCCGAGAGTTCCATAACGAACCGAGTGGAACTCCTCTGGGGAGAGTCAGAACGTCGACTTTACTCCAGACCCCAGCGTCCAACATCATTACCTTTGTAACTCTTCAGGCTTTCCCGGCGAGATCTTGACATGTGGAATAATCGGGTCTACTGCCGGATGTTTGTGTCGCTCTGACACAATATTTCGGCCACGTAACTCGTTGCCTTCTTCAGGTGCTACCTGAGACTGCCGTGTTGGAGGATCTTGTCCAGTATTTATGCCCAGAGGGCGCTGGGTGCTCTCTTTGCTGTCCGCGCCCGCCTGGCGCTGCTTGAAATGTGTTGTCTCTCCCCCGGTGTTCCCTAGGACGTCCGCGCCCAATTTCGGCGCCATCTGTGGCAGCTCTCTGAGGCCTGTCCTGTGTCGGGCGTTCCATTCGCAGTGCTGCTGCTGAGGTTTTTACCCCTCCCTGGTGCTCCCACGGACGTCCGCGCCCGGCTCGTCCACCATCTGTGGTCGTGGCAGTTGTCTGGGGCCGGACCCGCATGTGGCGTTGCGTTCGTCGTCCGCACCCGCTTGGCGCTGCTCCTGAGGTGTTGGCACTTCCCTGGTGCTCCAACGGACGTCCGCGCCCGCCTAGTCCACCAAAGGGCACTTCGTACTACCAGTCAACCACAGGGTACACACGAGGAGCCAGAGGAGGCGAAGAAGGTGGCATACTTGCCATGTGCTGGACCTATTTCTGCAAAGATCAGCAGAATTCTTTCAAATTATGATATAAGGAGTATCTTCTGTCCACCCTCCAAAATTGGGACCATGCTAGGGAGTGGGAAGGACGACCTGGGGCTACGTAAGCCAGGCATTTACAACATCCCGTGCCAGTGTTGGAAGTCATACATTGGCCAGACAACCATGACGGTAGAGGTCAGGTGCAAAGAACACCAGAGGCACACCGGACTCGGACAGGCAACAATATCTGCCATAGCGGAGCACTGTCTGGAGCTCGGCCACTCAATGGACTACAACAACACCAAAATTGTGATACAGACGCCAAGATTTTGGGACAGTGTCATAAAGGAGGCCATCGAGATCAAGGTCACAGACAACCTAATAAACCGAGACAGCGGTTGCCAGCTAAGCTCGGCGTGGAGTCCGGCTCTGGAGCTTATCAGGGATCAACGATATGAACCTACAAACTCCTCAAGAAGTAGTAACACTGCAGGAGTAGTGCCAGGCGGGTGCGGACCGCAAACGCAACTCCCGACGCAGGACGGGCCTCTGACAGCCGCCACGACCGCAGATGATGGACGAGCCGAGCACGGACGGCCGTCAGAGCACCAGGGAAGTGCCAACGCCTCAGAAATCAGCGCCAGGCCGGCGCGGACCGCGAATGGAGCGCCCAACAAAGGACAGGCCTCAGAGAGCTGCCACAGATGGAGACCAAGTCGGGCGCGGACGTCCGAGGGAGCACCGGGGAAGAAACAAAACCTTACAAGCAGCTCCAGGCGGGCGCGGACCGCGAACAGAACCCCCGACGCGAGACGGGCCTCAGACAGCTGCCACAACTGCAGATGGTGGACTAGGCGGGCGCGGACGTCCGAGGGAACACCGGGGAAGAAACAAAACCTTACAAGCAGCTCCAGGCGGGCGCGGACCGCGAACAGAACCCCTGACGCGAGACGGGCCTCAGACAGCTGCCACAACTGCAGATGGTGGACTAGGCGGGCGCGGACGTCCGAGGGAGCACCGGGGAAGAAACAAAACCTTACAAGCAGCTCCAGGCGGGCGCGGACCGCGAACAGAACCCCCGACGCGAGACGGGCCTCAGACAGCTGCCACAACTGCAGATGGTGGACTAGGCGGGCGCGGACGTCCGTCGGAGCACCAGGGAGGGGTAAAAACCTCAGCAGCAGCACTGCAAACGGAACGCCCGACACAGGACAGGCCTCAGTGAGCTGCCACAGATGGCGTCCAAATCGGGCGCGGATGTCCTAGGGAACACCGAGGAAGAGACAACACATTACAAGCAGCGCCAGGCGGGTGGCGGACAGCAAAGAGAGCATCCAGCGCCCTCTGGGCATAAATACTGGACAAGATCCTCCAACACGGCAGTCTCAGGTAGCACCTGAAGAAGGCAACGAGTTACGTGGCCGAAATATTGTGCCAAAGCAACACAAACATCCGGTAGTAGACCCGATTATTCCACATGTCATCATTACCTTTCTCTGTTTTCGGCACTTGAAGAAGAATGGGCTGCCATTTCTCCACTGAAGTTCAGACACTTCACTGAAAGTGTCCCCAGCAGAGATCAAGCCGTCAAGAAGGCTAAGGGTGGACACACACCCTAGTAATGTCCGCTTATACGTGTCCAGACACTTTTGTTCACATGGTACACGTCTACGAGTGCTAATAGGCTTACAGAATATAGAATGACGGATCGGATATATTTGAACCTGAGTTAACTTTGTCGTTAGAGTGCTTCGAGAGTAAGTGTGTAGGAAGATTCCCAGACCTCGATAAACTCGGTGAGTACGATTTTTGATGGTGTGGGTTGCTCATGTGAAAGCTTCTTATCTTGTGTTATCAGACCATTCTGTTTTGAATACAGATTGGATTACTGTACTGCGAAGAGGTGAGGAATAAATTCGGCAATTTTAATAATTGTACAAATTCTCTTTCTCTTTGTTGCAGGAGAGCAGTCGGTCGAGTTTGTCGGGTTGTGTAAACCAAGCAGCACCATGTCTGAAAGGTATGTCCAGCATCTCTGCACGCTGTCATATGAATTGACCACGAAAATGATACATAATACCTACTAATGATCATTCTTTCATGAACCGTTGCATTATACGATTAGTGGTCTGTCACTAAAATTAGGTCTTTAATTAACACGTACTTAGTTCACAAACTCATTGACAGTATAGGAGACGTCCACGTTATCAGAAATCTCTCTGGGAATCCTGGTGTAGGGTCATGTCCAAATTGAGCCATCAGAGATAGTCGTTAGTGTAATGAGAGACTGTAATAACGTAGTCCTCTGGCAGATATACAGGGCATTCTTTGCCTTCACTGTAAGTCAGATTCTAACAAGGATTTGCATTAGTATTTTGGTTCTGTCAGCAGGTTATTGTCGGTGGCCCGATTGGATTTTAAGCGTGGACAATAACCTAACTGTGCGCCACGTTTTATTGGATTGTGTTTTATTTTCTGAACAGCGGGTCGCGGCTGACTTGCCAGCGGACCTGCCATCTCTTTTAGGCAACACTCGGACGAATGTGGTTAAAGTTTTAAAGTTCTGTGCCCTGTCAAATGTTTTTACAAAGATTTTAGGGAGAGGATTTTAATTTACTCACTGTGTGACAAGCTCGCTCATATTTTATGTAAGTGGCCAGTCAATAACAATTTCCTGTGACATTCTTGTTGCTATGTTTCCCCTTTCCTTAGGTTTTACTTTCTTATGTAGCATTTTCCTTCTTTTCCTGCTTTCTTTGAGTGTGTGCTTTAGTTTTCTTAGGTCTGTCCACATTCGTTCCTTTTAATGTGTGTCAGGGCGCTGATGACCTCGATGTTGAGCGCCCATAAGCCCCAACACACCACCACCACCAAATAACCTAATAAAGCCGTCCTAAGTCCTGAAACTGTTAAGATAAAGGCTTTCCTGAAGAAGAAAAATTTGTTAACAGAAAATATAATTTTAAGCGTTAGGAACTTTTTTCTGGAGTGCAGTTTAGTACAGAAGTGAAACGTGAGCGATTGACAGTTCACACAAGAAAAGAATGGTCTTAGAGAAGAACACTGAAGTTCAGATTTGCAGATCGGATAACTGTTGAGAAGGAACTCAATCGAATAGGAGAAGAATTTTTGATAAAAACTGATTAAAAGAAGGGATCGGTTGGTAGAGCAAATCGTGAGACATCAAGGAATTAATTTGTTAAAAAAGGTGTGTGTATGTGTGTGTTTGTGTGTCGGGGAGGGGAGTAGGGTTCAAAAACTCTACAGAGAAACGAAGGCTCAACTGCAGTGGGCAGGTTAAAACTGATGTAGGTTGCTGTAGTTAATGCAGAGCTGAAGATGCTTGCTCAGGATAGACTAATGTGCAGACCTGCATCAAACCAGTCATCAGAGTGAACATCACAGCAACAATAACAAATCAGAAGCTTGGTTGGTACACCATACTATCGTGACATTCACGGTCCTATTTGTTTGTTTTCCTCCATATTGAGAACTAGTTGTATGTTTAACATTTGAGCCGAGCCAGTAAACTATTCATTTCTTTTTTGCACATAAATTACTGAAACATATTTGCAGAACACAAAACGTTGTATTAATTGCATTTTTAGATTCAATCCTACCTGCACAATCATCAAGATTATAATGTGTTTCGATAGCACTTGACGATTCCAGCTGTGGGAGGCCTATAAAGAGGCTGAATGTTACCATTTGTTAGAGTTTAATTCTTACGTCCACTGTACAGATGCTTTCAATATAATGCTGGGTACAGGTATACTGCTTTACATGTTGAGCAAGTGATCGATTTTAATCTATTACACATCCTAAAATGCGTACATATACGCACAATTGGCCTTATTGTCTTTATTTGGGACATATTGTCCAAGAAACAAAATAAAAATGTTTTCTTGAAGTATACATTGGTTGTAAGGTGACTGATGGAGCTGGCAGCTCTGACACAACGGAACATCTCCACACCACTCTCAGTTTGATGGGGCTTGACTGAAAATGCCTATTCTCACAGGGAATGATAAAGTGTGCACATCATCATTGCCCTGTGCTTTTAACAGAGGTACACTGTGGTGAATTTTGTACCAAACATAGACTTCACTCTAGGACCATCATTCATAGACGTTGCAGGCTTGGCTGTTCCAAAGCTGCCCCATAGGGTGTAGGCTCTGCCAGGCAGACTTGTTACATGCATGCACTTACTACATGGTCAATGTTGCCCATGTGTGCCTGGCTGGCGGAGAACTGTGACATAAACTCTAACCTAGCTGTCTGAATGTCACTGCGTCAGCCTTTTGCCCGCCCCTGCCCACCAATTTCCATAGGCATCGGCTCCCAACTGGCATGTGTGAAAACTGAAACAGCCTATTCTAGGCCCTTGATTTTTATGTTATGTCATTACTAGCCTTATCCCGGCGGCTTCACTCGTGAATACGTTCAAAACGTACAGGAGTGTCAATTATTGAACTATATGAAATAAAATCGTCACAATTTCAGAACGGTTTGCGTTAGGACGTTCAAACTGCACCGTTGGCCGCTGGGTATGATGGGAATTAGTATGCGCATTGTGGTTTGGCTTAGCGACGAAGTCCACTTCCGTTGGATGGGTTCGTCAATAAGGAAAACTGGCGCATTTGGGGAACTGAGAACCCGGATTTCGCGATCAAGAAGTCTGTTCACCCTTAACAGGCGACTGTGTGGTGTGCAGTGTCCAGTCGCAGCATAATCGGTGCGATAATCCTTGGGAGCACAGTGACTACCAAGCGGTACATGAAGGTTTTGGAAGATGATTTCATTCCCACTATCCAAAGTGGCCTTGATTTCGACAAGATGTGGTTCATGCAAGACGGAGCTCAATTCCATCGAAGCAGGAGAGTGTTTGATGTCCTGGAGGAGCACTTTGGGGACCGCAGTCTGGCTCTGGGGTACCCAGAGACCACTGGTATGGCCCTCTACTGGCCGCCTTATTCTCCGGACCTGATCGTACGCGACTTCTTCCCCCTCTCTCCTGTCCATTCTCTAGCTATCTTCGTCTTCTACCAGCTGAGCCCAGCAGCACTTATAGTCCCTGACAGGCAATCTTCCACTATTATACAAATCTTTTTTGCCCCTGATATGTTTGTTGCCCTGAAAAGCTGAGCGACAAGGCAGGTGGAGACTACTCCAGCATGGCGCGCCTATATGTAGAGGGCTGGAAAAACGTTTCTTGCCTCCGAATGTAGGCACCACTGCAAAGCGAGTCAATAAAAGAGGCTGATACTTTCTTTCCTTTCGTTTGCTGGTGTCTTTGTTCCGCAGTTTCGCAGGGTCGGCATGGTTAAGAACGGATTTGACAAGGTTAATTTTATGGGGTGCCCGGATGCCCTTCCTGCCGCCACCCTGTACCCTCTGAGACGGAATATGTGTATCCCAGGAGTCTGCGTGTAGGGTAGTCCATGGAATAGTGCAAACCTGTTCAGATGTCTCCGTGTCGTATAACTGAGGCAGAACGTGGAGACCAGCCCGGTATTCATTTAGTGGGATGTGGAAAACCGCCTAAAAACCACATCCAGGCTGGCCAGCACACGGCCCCCGTCGGTAATCCGCCAGGTAGATTCGAACCAGGGCTGGTGCACTTAGCTGAATCCATAAAGCAGCGCATCAGCGCTCTCGGCTAACCTGGCGGGTAATAAAGCAGGCTACTATGCCCACACAAAATATCTGTTGTGTGGGGCAGCCTATACACGGTTTTTGTCCCTCTCTCCACTCCTACTGGAGCTAGGAGGTTGATTAACAGTGTTGATTCTCGTGAAGTTTGCTGTTTGTGTGCCAAATTAGCTGAAATCTATCCAGGAGCGTAGGAGGAGATCCCAAGACACACTGAAAAGCCAAAGAAACCGGTACATCAGCCTCTTATCATACAGGGCCCCCGTGAGCAGGCAGAAGTGCCACAACACAACGTGGCATGGACTCGACTGATGTATGATGTAGTGCTAGAGGGAATTAACATCATGAAACCTGCGCGGCTGTCAATAAATCCGTAAGAGTACAAGGGGGTGTGAAGATCTCTTCCGAACAGCATGTTTCAAGGCTTCCCAGATATGATAATTAATGTTCATGTCTGGGGCGTTTGGTGGGCAGCGGCAGTGTTTAAACTCGGAAGAGTGATCGTGGAGCCACTCTGCAGCAATTCTGGACGTGTGGGGTGTTCCATTCTCCTGCTATAATTTCCCAAGTCCATCGGAATGCACAATGGACATTAATGAATGCAGGTAATCAGACAGGATGTTTAAGTATGTGTCACTTGTCAGAGTCATATCTAGACGCATCAGAGCCTTCACCAGCTTGAACAGTCCGCTTCTGACATGCAGTGTCTTTGGATTCACGAGGTTGTCTCCATACCCGTACATGCTTATTTGCTCGATACAATTTGAAACGAGACTCGTCCGACCAGGCAACCTGTT
This sequence comes from Schistocerca americana, assembly GCF_021461395.2. NCBI lineage: Eukaryota > Metazoa > Arthropoda > Insecta > Orthoptera > Acrididae > Schistocerca > Schistocerca americana. The sequence goes on along the minus strand of NC_060124.1, from coordinate 156,287,761 downwards.
TCCAGTCATCAAGAGTCAAGTGACGGTGTTGATAGGCCTAAGCGAGGCGTAAAGGTTTGTGTCGTGTAATCATCAAGGGTACACGAGTGGACCTTCGGCTTTGAAAGCCCATACTGATGATATTTCGTTTGAATGGTTAGCACACTGACACCTGTTGACGGCCCAGCATTGAAACCTGCAGAAATTTGTGGAAGGGTTGCGCTTCTGTAACGTTGAACGATTTTCTTAAGTCGTGATTGGTCCCGTTCTTGCAGGATCTTTTTCCAGCCGCAACGATGTCGGAGAGTTGATGTTTTACTGGATTCCTGATATTCATGGTACACTCGTAAATTGGCTGTACCGGAAAATCCCCACTTCATCGCTGCCTCGGAGATGCTGTGTCCCACCGCTCGTGCGCCGACTATGACACCACGTTCAAACTCAATTAAATCTTGATAACCTGCCGTTGTAGCAGCAGTAACCGATCTAACAACTGCGCCACACACTTGTTGTCTTACATAGGCGTTGCCGACCGCAGCGCCGTATTCTGCCTGTTTACGTATCTCTGTATTTGAATACGCAAGCCTATACCAGTTCATTTGGATCGTCAATGTACGCACATACATTGCGCTTTATATACGAGACTAAATCAACAAGAAAAACAAAAGCGCCCTAATTCCTTGGCTGCTAATAACATTTTTGAGAAGTTTTTCTTTGTTGTGAACAAATGGTGACACGAGTAGATTTTTTTTCCCCTTGGCTCTTGCCTTGGCACGTTTTTTCCTCTGCCCTTCAGACCGCTACCCTTCGTTCGACTCCGACCCAATCTATCTCCAGATGAGCGCGTATTGCCGGCCGGTGTGGCCGAGCGGTTCTAGGCGCTTCATTCTGGAACCGCGCGACCGCTACGGTCGCAGGTTCGGATCCTGACTCGGGCATGGATGTGTGTAATATCTTAGGTTAGTTAGTTTTAAGTAGTTCTAAGTTCTAGGGGACTGATCACCTCAGATGTTAAGTCCCATAGTGCTCAGAGCCATTTGAACCATTTTTGAGCGCGTATTAATAGTTAACCTTAACCAGATGTACGCAGACATCGCAGTACCCATATCCTGCGACACGTCACTCTAGTGAAAACTAAACCTTATGCCGAGATGGCAGTAGACCTTTTGAGTAGGCTCAAAACTTCGATACATTGTGAGATTTCGAAGTGAAATCGTAGTTGGGTGAGACTTAAAATTGGCTTGGAGCACTATGGAACTTAACATCTGAGGTCATCAGTCCCCTAGAACTTAGAACTACTTAAACCTAACTAACCTAAGGACATTACACACATCCATGCCCGAGGCAGGATTCGAACCTGCGACCGTAGCGGGAGTTGGGAAGAAATTCAGCATTTTTGGGTCCATAGTGTCAGTTGTGCATTGAACATGCTAAAATGATGAGGTTAATCTGGAGTTACCTTACATCAAATAATACCCACATTATATGAGGGATGAATGAGACAGATGTCAACAAGTCCAATCCATTCGACGAGATATAATAAGGTATCGATGGAATCTGGAAGTGTGGTGACCTGCCCAGATAGGAGCGGGCATTAGCATGCCACTCTTGGGATTTGAGGAGTGCGTTGGTGTGTTGGCCAGTCTATTTGTCGTTTTTAGGTGGTTTTCCACATTCGACTAAGTAAATATCAGACTGATACCCAGGTCCCGCGTCGGTTACACAAATCGCAAAGGCTTAGAAAATGTTTGCACACTTTTACACGGAATACTAGTGGACGCACAAAGCTGGGGCACACAAAGTCTATTCGGGGGTGGGGGGGGGGGGGGGTAGGCGTGGCAACAGGGAAGTCATACGGCTAGCCTCACCACTAATACTGCACTATCCAATAAACGAAGATACAGGGCAAAAAAATAAGAACAGGAAGAGGAAAAAGAAGAAGAAGAAGAAGAAAGAATATCGTAAACCAATGATAGTGACGCAGTCAGTTTTAGCGAGGCTCTTGAGTGTACGAACAAGTTTGGTAGACCTTGCATAAATATGAAAATGTGGTCTTGTATGGTTAGCGATTATTGTTCAAATGGCTCTGAGCGCTATGGGACTTAACATCTATGGTCATCAGTCCCCTAGAACTTAGAACTACTTAAACCTAACTAACCTAAGGACAGCACACAACACCCAGCCATCACGAGGCAGAGAAAATCCCTGACCCCGCCGGGATTATTGTTACTGGTACGAATTGATGCTAGTATTCAAATCTGGTTACAAAACAGTCATGGATCCTAACTGACACGTAGGCACCATGTAGTCAGTCTCTGTAAAGTGTCGGTTCTTGTTTGATCTGTACAAGGTCAAACTGAGCACCAGCGGTGTTAGTTGCACGTTAACAGCGACACACAACGCTGTGAATAGGTTAACTCGTATGTGGGGATCACTGAATGCAGCGACAAAGAACATTTATTTCTCCGACTTTTGCAACTCTTCAACAGCAGACCTATCCTTACTGCTGTCTATCACTATTAAAATACAACTAACACCGCCGGAAATACAAGCCCTAGACGGAACCGAGCAGTACTGAAAGCAGGTTACACTGACGGAAAAAAGACATCAACTGTTGTGGACTGGCAAGACAGCCAATCCACTGTGACGGGTAGCCGAAAGGTCTTTATAGTAGCAAAAATAGTACGTAGCTTCTGGAATACTTAACTTTAATCCATAATTGGTGAACATCGGTCTGACGGTACATGCATCACAAGATAAATAGCAATTGATAATGGCGCCTTGCTAGGTCGTAGCAAATGACGTAGCTGAAGGCTATGCTAACTATCGTCTCGGCAAATGAGAGCGTAATTTGTCAGTGAACCATCGCTAGCAAAGTCGGCTGTACAACTGGGGCGAGTGCTAGTACGTCTCTCTAGACCTGCCGTGTGGTGGCGCTCGGTCTGCAATCACTGATAGTGGCGACACGCGGGTCCGACGTATACTCACGGACCGCGGCCGATTTAAAGGCTACCACCTAGCAAGTGTGGTGTCTGGCGATGACACCACATCAACACCAAAAAATACACTACTGGCCATTAAAATTGCTACACCACGAAGATGACCTGCTACAGACGCGAAATTTTACCCACAGGAAGAAGATGCTGTGATATGCAAATGATTAGCTTTTCAGACCATTCACACAAGGTTGGCGCCGGTGGCGACACCTACAACGTGCTGACATGAGGAAAGTTTCCAACCGATTTCTCATACACAAATAGCAGTTGACCGGCGTTGCCTGGTGAAACGTTGTTGTGATGCCTCGTGTAAGGAGGAGAAATGCTTACCATCACGTTTCCGACTTTGATAAAGGTCGGATTGTAGCCTATCGCGATTGCGGTTTATCGTATCTCGACATTGCTGCTCGCGTTAGTCGAGATGCAATGACTGTTAGCAGAACATGAAATCGGTAGTTTCAGGACGGTAAAACGGAACGCCGTGCTGGATCCCAACGGCCTCGTATCACTAGCAGTCGAGATGACAGGCATCTTATTCGGATGGCTGTAACGGATCGTGCAACCACGTCTCGATCCCTGAGTCAACAGATGGGGACGATTGCAAGACAATAACCATCTGCACGAACAGTTCGACGACCTTTGCAGCAGCATAGACTATCAGCTCGGAGACCATGGCTGCGGTTACCCTTGACGCAGCATCACAGACAGGAGCGCCTGCGATAGTGTACTCAACGACGAACCTGGGTACACGAATGGCAAAACGTCATTTTTTTCGGATGAATCCAGGTTCTGTTTACAGCATCATGATGGTCGCATCCGCGTTTGGCGACATCGCGGTGAACGCACATTGGAATCGTGTATTCGTCATCGCCATACTGGCGTATCACCCGGCGTGATGGTGTGGGGTGCCACTGGTTACACGTCTCGGTCACCTCTTGTTCGCATTGACGGCACTTTGAAAAGTGGACGTTACATTTCAGATGTGTTACGACCCGTGGCTCTACCCTTCAATCGATCCCTGTGAAACCATACATTTCAGCAGGATAATGCACGACCGCATGTTGCAGGTCCTGTACGGGCCTTTCTGGATACAGAAAATGTTCGACTGCAGCCCTGGCCAGCACATTCTCCAGATCTCTCACCAATTGGAAACGTCAGGTCAATGGTGGCCGAGCAACTGGCTCGTCACAATACGCCAGTCACTACTCTTGATGAACTGTGGTATCGTGTTGAAGCTGCATGGGCAGCTGTACCTGTATACGCCATCCAAGCTCTGTTTGACTCAATGCCGAGGCGTATCAAGGCCGTTATTACGGCCAGAGGTGGTTGTTCTGGGTACTGATTTCTCAGGATCTATGCACCCAAATTGCGCGAAAATGTAATTACGTGCCAGTTCTAGTATAATATATTTGTCCAATGAATACCCGTTTATCATCTGCATTTCTTGTTGGTGTAGCAATTTTAATGGCCAGTAGTGTAATTAATGTACAGTAATGCAATTTCGGTAATATGTTTGTCTAGATGACATGATTAACACTGCAAGGTCACAGGTTAATGTAAGTCCATGGTAAACCATTAAAAATGTGAAATGCTGGTACATTAATAACTGATGTAACAGCCAGAATGTGGCATGAAAACATGCAAATGTGCATGAATTGTGTTGTAAAGGTCCCAGATGTCAGTTTGTGAGATGAGGTTCTTTGCCTGTTGTACTGGGTCGGACAGTACAGCGACGGTTAAAGCTTATTGTAGATGACGGTGGAGTTGTCGTCTGTTGATGTCCCATATGTGGCCGGCCGCGGTGGCCGAGCGGTTCTATGCGCTTCATTCCGGAACCGCGTGACTGGTACGGTCGCAGGTTCGAATACTGCCTCGGGCGTAGATGTGTGTGATGTTCTTAGGTTTGTTAGGTTTAAGTAGTTCTAAGTTCTACGGGACTGATGACCTCAGATGTTAAGTCCCATAGTGGTCAGAGCCATTTGAACCATTTTTTGTCCCATATGTGCTCGATTGGAAACAGATCTGGTGATCGAGCAGCCCAAAGCAACATGTCGACACTCTGCAGACCATGTTGAGTTACTACAGTGGTATGTGGGCGAGCGTTATCATTCGAACACCCTCTGGAATGTTGTTCATGAATAGCAGCACAACAGGTCGAATCATCAGAGTGACGTAAAAGTTTTGAAGTCAAGGTGCGTGGGATAACCACGGGAGTGCCCCTGCTGTGATACGAAATTGCACCCCAAACCGTAACTGCAGGTGTGGGTCTAGTGCGTCTAGCAAGCAGGCAGGTTGATTGCTGACCCTGAACTGGTCTCCTTGTAACCGACGCACGACCATCACTGGTACCGAGGCAGGACCAACTTTCATCAGAAAACACAGTAGGCCTCCCCCCTGCCCTCCTATGAGCTCTCGTTTGACACCATTGAAGTCACAAACGGCGATGGTGTGAGATCAGTGGACTGCATGTTACACTCGTGGAAATGGAAAAAAGAACACATTGACACCGGTGTGTCAGACCCACCATACTTGCTCCGGACACTGCGAGAGGGCTGTACAAGCAATGATCACACGCACGGCACAGCGGACACACCAGGAACCGTGGTGTTGGCCGTCGAATGGCGCTAGCTGCGCAGCATTTGTGCACCGCCGCCGTCAGTGTCAGCCAGTTTGCCGTGGCATACGAAGCTCCATCGCAGTCTTTAACACTGGTAGCATGCCGCGACAGCGTGGACGTGAACCGTATGTGCAGTTGACGGACTTTGAGCGAGGGCGTATAGTGGGCATGCGGGAGGCCGGGTGGACGTACCGCCGAATTGCTCAACACGTGGGGCGTGAGGTCTCCACAGTACATCGATGTTGTCGCCAGTGGTCGGCGGAAGGTGCACGTGCCCGTCGACCTGGGACCGGACCGCAGTGACGCACGGATGCACTCCAAGACCGTAGGATCTTACGCAGTGCCGTAGGGGACCGCACCGCCACTTCGCAGCAAATTAGGGACACTGTTGCTCCTGGGGTATCGTCGAGGACCATTCGCAACCGTCTCCATGAAGCTGGGCTATGGTCCCGCACACCGTTAGGCCGTCTTCCGCTCACGCCCCAACATCGTGCAGCCTGCCTCCAGTGGTGTCGCGACAGGCGTGAATGGAGGGACGAATGGAGACGTGTCGTCTTCAGCGGTGAGAGTCGCTTCTGCCCTGGTGCCAATGATGGTCGTATGCGTGTTTGGCGCCGTGCAGGTGAGCGCCACAATCAGGACTGCATACGACCGAGGCACACAGGCCCAACACCCGGCATCGTGGTGTGGGGAGCGATCTCCTACACTGGCCGTACACCACTGCTGATCGTCGAGGGGACACTGAATAGTGCACGGTACATCCAAACCGTCATCGAACCCATCGTTCTACCATTCCTAGACCGGCAAGGGAACTTGCTGTTCCAACAGGACAATGCACGTCCGCATGTATCCCGTGCCACCCAACGTGCTCTAGAAGGTGTAAGTCAACTACCCTGGCCAGCAAGATCTCCGGATCTGTCCCCCATTGAGCATGTTTGGGACTGGATGAAGCGTCGTCTCACGCGGTCTGCACGTCCAGCACGAACGCTGGTCCAACTGAGGCGCCAGGTGGAAATGGCATGGCAAGCCGTTCCACAGGACTACATCCAGCATCTCTACGATCGTCTCCATGGGAGAATAGCAGCCTGCATTGCTGCGAAAGGTGGATATACACTGTACTAGTGCCGACATTGTGAATGCTCTGTTGCCTGTGTCTATGTGCCTGTGGTTCTGTCAGTGTGATCATGTGATGTATCTGACCCCAGGAATGTGTCAATAAAGTTTCCCCTTCCTGGGACAATGAATTCACGGTGTTCTTATTTCAATTTCCAGGAGTGTATATGGCGTCTGACTCGGAGCTGTCCTTGAAGTGGCAACCGATTTGTAACAGTTCGCTGTGTCACAGTGGTGCCAACTGCTGCTCAGATTGCTGCTGCAGATGCAGTACGATGCGCCAAAATGGCTATATTCCTGCCAAGTCTTTCTGCAATATCGAAGAAGGAGCATCCAGCTTCTCTCTGAGATGTTGATAATGGCGATTTTGTCGCCTTAAAGACATTCTTGAATAACATCAACTCATTACGTCAAATCTCAAAGGTGACTAACGCTCACGTCCGTTACAGTGTGTGTTTAAAGAAAATCAGAGCTGCCTCCTCCTCAGTGGTGCCATTACCGCCATTCTTAAGCGACTGGCGATAAATTTGAATGGATAACTTTCGTTTACATGAAATGTGTTCGCAGTTGCGAATATGTACAACCATCAGCTGCATAACTGAATGACGACAATGAAAATTCGAACCCGAATTCCCCGCTTATCGCGGGCGGTCGCCTTACTATTTGGCTATCCGAGCGACTGACGGCCAGACCCAAACTTCCATATGTTTTTAGCCATCTGTCTATAGCTTGTACTCAGACATCCATCATGTATATTCTCGTATGGGGGAGAAATTTTACTGGAAGTCGCTTGCCCGTTGTCTGCGGATAAATACAGTATTCCAGCCACTGCAATATCGTATCCTAACTTTCATTTACCTCGCACAACTCCTTCTTGGTATTGCGTTTTTTTCTGTCTGTGTAGGTGGCGAAGAGTAATGCGGGCATTACTCTTTTGAACAGGAAACGCACACAATCGATATTTGAGCTGTTGAGCAGATATTTTCAGTTCAGTATAGAAACAAAGATAAATATTTGATTATTACAACATCTGCGTCCTTTACTTTTCTTGACAGTTACAGCTGTAGTAAATATTAAGAAATGGATTTGCGGTTTGCGAATACGTATTGGCGTCAGCTGTTTGTGACGTACGGAAATTTGTGCTAGACCGGGACTCGAAACCAAATTTCCCGATTAACGCAAGCATAACGGTTGTGGACAACAGGACATGTCAGAATTTGGGCTGGTCCTGGAGGCGTGCACCTATAGCCGAAGTGGCTAAGGGGACCGTTAGCGTTGAACAGGAAATCCGGTTTCGAGTACCAGTCCACCACAAAATCTCATAAGTCACAAACGGCTCACATCAATACGGATTTGCACTGTGAATACATTTCGTAGGAAAATGTGAATGGGACTAAGAAATAAAACGAAATACAATTACTCTGTAATGAGCAGTCAGTAACACGACTTCCTCATACCAAAATAGTCAGAAAATATCCCTGAACAACATCCGGAATTTTATCGGAGTTCGTGGTCGCATTTAAGTGTGATAGAATCAGTTTCCGTAGTTGCCAAGTTGTGACTACAGTCTAATACAAGGCTTGTCCAGAAAGTAAGTTCCGATCAGTCGCGAAATGGAAACTACATTGAAAATAAGAAATGTTTTATTTGCGACAGTTGGCTCCACCTTCCAGTTACTCCTCTACGTAGTCGCCCCTCCAGCTAGGACATCTGTCGCACCGTTATACCAACTTTCCAATACCCTCGTCATAGAAGGCAGCCTGTGCTTCCTGCCAATTCTCTACGCTCATCTGTAGCTCGTTGTCTGTGCGAAAATGTTGTCTTCATAGCCAGTAGTTAACGTTACCAGAGATGAAACACAGAGGGAGCCAATTACCGGCTGTAGTGCGGCTGATCAAACACTTCCCATCGAAAACGCTGCAGGAGCATTTTCATTGCCCCTGCAGATTGCTACCGAGAATTGTCACAATGTAGGAACCGCATGACAGTTCTGTAATGTTGGCTGCATAAAATCAGGCGAAATCTCTCACCAGGCTTTCATACTTGGCGGGAGACACTATTTTCTACGCATCTTTATGTGCTCACCATGCGCTCAGAACTGAAAAAGAGCGAAGTGATGCAATGCACAGGGATACTAGAGACGCTGTCGAACACATAAGTGCAAAGCTTTATTACATTTTCACAGAGGTTACCATTTCTTGATCGATCGAACTTCCTTTCCCAATATCCGTCGTACATACAGGCAAGACGTTCACTGCTGTGGCAGTTAGTACATTTGACAGCTAGAGCGATACTAACGCTCCAAGCGTTAGTTCAATTTTACACAGAGTACGCGAAGGAACTTGCCCCCCTTCTTGCAGCGGTGTACCGTAGGTCTCTAGAAGAGCGTAGCGTTCCAAAGGATTGGAAAAGGGCACAGGTCATCCCCGTTTTCAAGAAGGGACGTCGAGCAGATGTGCAGAACTATAGACCTATATCTCTAACGTCGATCAGTTGTAGAATTTTGGAACACGTATTGTGTTCGAGTATAATGACTTTTCTGGAGACTAGAAATCTACTCTGTAGGAATCAGCATGGGTTTCGAAAAAGACGGTCATGTGAAACCCAGCTCGCGCTATTCGTCCACGAGACTCAGAGGGCCATAGATACGGGTTCACAGGTAGATGCCGTGTTTCTTGACTTCCGCAAAGCGTTCGATACAGTTCCCCACAGTCGTTTAATGAACAAAGTAAGAGCATATGGACTATCAGACCAATTGTGTGATTGGATTGAGGAGTTCCTAGATAACAGGACGCAGCATGTCATTCTCAATGGAGAGAAGTCTTCCGAAGTAAGAGTGATTTCAGGTGTGCCGCAGGGGAGTGTCATAGGACCGTTGCTATTCACAATATACATAAATGACCTTGTGGATGACATCGGAAGTTCACTGAGGCTTTTTGCGGATGATGCTGTGGTGTATCGAGAGGTTGTAACAATGGAAAATTGTACTGAAATGCAGGAGGATCTGCAACGAATTGACGCATGGTGCAGGGAATGGCAATTGAATCTCAATGTAGACAAGTGTAATGTGCTGCGAATACTCAGAAAGATAGATCCTTTATCATTTAGCTACAAAATAGCAGGTCAGCAACTGGAAGCAGTTAATACCATAAATTATCTGGGAGTACGCATTAGGAGTGATTTAAAATGGAATGATCATATAATGTTGATCGTCGGTAAAGCAGATGCCAGACTGAGATTCATTGGAAGAATCCTAAGGAAATGCAATCCGAAAACAAAGGAGGTAGGTTACAGTACGCTTGTTGGCCCACTGCTTGAATACTGCTCAGCAGTGTGGGATCCGTACCAGATAGGGTTGATAGAAGATATAGAGAAGATCCAACGGAGAGCAGCGCGCTTCGTTACAGGATCATTTAGTAATCGCGAAAGCGTTACGGAGATGATAGATAAACTCCAGTGGAAGACTCTGCAGGAGAGACGCTCAGTAGCTCGGTACGGGCTTTTGTCAAAGTTTCGAGAACATACCTTCACCGAAGAGTCAAGCAGTATATTGCTCCCTCCTACGTATATCTCGCGAAGAGACCATGAGGATAAAATCAGAGAGATTAGAGCCCACACAGAGGCATACCGACAATCCTTCTTTCCACGAACAATACGGGAATGGAATAGAAGGGAGAACCGATAGAGGTACTCAAGGTACCCTCCGCCACACACCGTCAGATGGCTTGCGGAGTATGGATGTAGATGTAGAAGCGGTGAGAACTCAAGCCGTTTCTTATCTTCATATACGTCGTACGAATAATTTTCATTGTTTCATACTTTTTCTGGATGTCATGTAGAATATTTATTTTATTTCTTTGCTTCCCTATAGTTATTCTAATATTAGGAGATGTGGATGGGTAATGGCGAAATAAGGAGGAGAAACGTATGAAAGAAATGGCATAAGTTACAATGTTTTCTTGCAAAAGGCTTTCTTGTGTGAGTATAATTGTAGAGTAGGTTGCCAAGAGAAACTCAACGTAAGCACACTATTTCGCCAGTAAAAAACATGAAATTGCAGCCGTAAAATGTCACGAGACTCAACCCGTTCTTTAGTTTTGCGTTCTTCTCATTAGGATGCCGGTTGCCAAAATTACGACTTTTGCCTTCATTAGTGTTCTATGTTGGATGAGGCACTTCCTAGTAACTGCAGTGACGTGTTTGAAACTATCTAATATAACGCATAATTACGTTACATTTCAGTTACCGATTCACACATCATGTTGCTTATTCTCAAGCAATATATCTGCCTTTGAAAATGTTTCTGGACAACATAATTTCATCACATGAAAATGTCCAACCAAAAATTACATTCAACACATTCTACATACAATGATTAAGTATGTTTGTAAACACACAGTAACTGCTAACACAGGACGAAATGTGTGAGTTACTTACTGGGTACAAAAAATATAAATGCTAAGGAAGACGAGTATTATGTACTGAGACATGTCGAAAGGGTAGCATAAACTGGCACAAAGAGACAGAAGAAAGAGAAAACATGTCATCACAGCAGGTTAAAATCAAATGGTTCAAATGGCTCTGAGTACTATGGGACTTAACATCTGAGGCCATCAGTCCGCTAGAACTTAGAACTACTTAAACCTAACTAACATAAGGACATCACACCCATCCATGCCCGAAGCAGGATTCGAACCTGCGACCGTAGCAGTCGCGCGGTTCCGGACTGAAGCATCACAGAAGGGAAAGAAAGGGATTGAAACAAATATACGAGTAAGGACCAATTCTATTCAGTGGTGTTTAGTGATTTGGAATGGGTAACAAGGCCAAAATGATGAAATATTATGGTGACTGGGTGGTCAGCCAGTATGATGTGTGGTGGAGCTGGGTAGATCGAGGTCTGGATGTCGATAGCCCACCACCTGCCAGGTACCAGCAGAGTGGTGAGTGGTTGCATGGAAGATGCCCGACGGGATGTCCTAGAAACAGCGTTGTAAGATCATTTATTACTGACTATTACGACAGCTGTGTCATTTTCCCTGAAAGCCATCACCCGCAAGTCGTCAGCAGTTCACGGCTGGTGAGGAAGGTGCTGTGGTCAGCAAACGCGAAGGTGGTGACGTCAGGCAGGCAAGACTGCCGACCCAGCGGAATCAGCAGTCTGTGAGCCGTGCTGCCTAGAAGCAGCCAACAGCCCTGGGCGAGCCAGAGGTCGCGTGCAGGACCCTATTCTGGACCAGCTGTAGGAAGGGCAGCTCACAGCGGCGTAGTCTCCCCAGAATAGCCGCAGCCAGCTAGGAGTTTGCCCGCATGGGCAATGGCGCTTGAATGTCTGCACAGCCAGAGACCTACAGGATGGAAAGTGGGCATAAGCTGAAGTAGGCAAAGAGACAGAGAACACACAGAGAGCCTGTGAAATGTTATTCAGCTTTCCCTGCGGTGCCACGTGGTACTATTAGTTGCCATGTTTCGGGAAGTCATTTGCGGTTGTTCTGAAGATTAGAGAGATCGTGTATCGTTTTGTAAGCTTCACAGTTGCTGCGAGTTTCGTTTCGGAGTCTTTCCTACCATGTGTTCAATGTATTACTTTACGCACAAATCTAGAAAAAAGACTGAATGTTGGTGTAAATATTCTTACATATTGTGTTCTGTTATGTGTACAGTGATGTGTTTGTTTACTTTTCAATAAAGCTTGCTCCTAAGCATACGGTATTCCGAGAATTTTGAGACGGTTGAGAAACTAACAAAGGCATACACCATACTTTGCAACATTTCCGAACAGTCGTGAGCATAAGATCGTAATCTTTTTTTTTTTTTTGTGAATGAAAACGTTATTGCTGATTGCAAGGCATGGTCGATTACGTCATTTTTGTACGGTTCACTTTTTGACTGTTGCAATAGGCGTTACTCCAATAACGGTTTTTATTACTTCCTGGAAACTAAATGAACTAGCTTTCACATTGGAAAGTATGGATTACAGGCGGAATACTGTGAGCAGCTTGTTATTTGTTTTTTATAGTCTCAAATTATATGCGAAATGTAAAGTACAAATTACTCTTGAATTAGTCTTGGTATGGTTTATGTATGGATAGTCATTTTGCAAAGTTTGGGTCTACAACAGGTATCTACATATTTTAAATTATAGCTTCCGATAATCACATAGGTAAGGTATTTAATGTGCAAAGAGTAAATCAGTCTGATACTGAATCTTAGATAATCCAAATGTAGAAAGGTAGTCGTGGGCTAAAGTGCGTTATAAAATGGCAAGTCTCCAAATGTTTTGATGCAGTTATGTACATATAGCATAAATAAACTACGAAAAACGTAAAGGGGAGTCTACTACGTAACTTTGCAAAATTTGGCTCTATATGTAAGCAGAGTAATCTGATTCATGAGAAAGACAAGGTAGCATATTACCTATTACTTTAATAAACTAACGATCAGCCAAGAATTTCATTGCATATTTGACAGCCTGCGTGGCTTAGATCATAATGTGTGGTGCCGTGCCTCCCTGCCCATTGTAACACAGATTTTGCTTTGGATGTGAAATGAGTGATAGATACGTTCGAAATTAATGTTATCTTTCTGTACAACGCTCGTCTCTGAAATGATAGTTATTCTTCGAAAGTTTTCTGTAGAAAAGATTGTACTAAAGTACACGAAGATGGATTCTAAACTAAATTTTACAGAGACTGCAACTTTTACTTGTAAATGCTGTGCTGCTGAACATCTGGGGTTACAGTATTTAAAAGAAAGCTTGTAGCACTGTCAAGAGACGGTGTATATAAAGTGTTAGTGCATTCTACTCAGAGGTAGTATAGTTAATAAACGATAACAGTTGCAATTTCGTAATTTCCTTACGCCTTGTCACGTAGCATGCACTTTTCTTTTACTTTAGAAAGCATGGCGGAGATTTGTTCAGTTTGCTTCACTCTGGTCGCGGTGTTGCTTCTCTGTGGTATTCTATCTGTTTGGAAGTAGGTCCCAAGTGGCCCATCGGTTAGAGGGTGCTCACTCAGCAGCATTGGACTTGGCACCAGAAACAGGTCTGCAGCTAGCAGCGGCAGAGTCCAGGGAGGGTGACACAAGGGCTCGTTGACCGACATAGTTCCCCCCTTGGGACTGGTGGCTGACAGACTGCGATATCTATGATTAAAAATGACGAGTATTTGTACGCTCTTGATCCGTCCTTGTTTTGCTCGGATGAGAAGTAACTGTGCCATTCACGCCACGGTGTCTTTGCGTTTCTGCTGCGTCCGTCTTATGCGGCAGCATGACGCTTCAGCAGCAGTAATCGCAACATCGGCAGCCGGCCTGCAGCGGGGCAGGGTTTTGTTCTCTGTACAGACTGCACATTAAAATTCACCTACCTCAGAACAGCGTCTACTCGATGTCCCTTCACTCGGCAACGTAGATACTTACAAGATGATGTAAAAGCAGCGTTGATAAAAAACACCATCTAATAAGTACAACTACTGAGGCCGCGCAACTCTACAAATGAAAGAAAGATCTGTAGAAAAATTGTCATTCAATTTTATCGGGCAATAAGAAAATGAATTAGCTTCTGGAAAATAATGTCCAAAATTTCCACACAATAATGTTTATTTTGTCCTTATAGCCAAAGAAACGGTACTATTCAGTCCACATTTAAACTATTGGCTATTTTCTTTCAGTTCACAATTCATACACACATTTCATATGCACAGGAGCCAGAAATCTTTCCAGACCCGACCCGAATTAAACAACGTTTTCACAGTCATTAATTTCACCACTAATTTGAGTTATTACATTCGGTCCTTCATGTGGATTTCTAAAAAGGAAATTTATCGCCAAAAACGCTCAGTGGTTCAATACTGAAACATGCCACGCGGATACTATGAAGGCCAAATTTTCACACACGAATGTCGTCTTTCCAACAAAACAATTCCACAACTTCCAGACTTCACAAAACGGTCCGTAATGGCCGCACAATCTGGACGCGAGAAGCCAAATATTTCTTTATTTTACACATTATTTTGACTCGCACTAGTAACATGACCGGCCGCGTTCAAACCTAGCGAGCGACTCCTCTTCTTGCAGCCTTATTCTCAGTATAACTATCAGGTAACGAGTGGGAACCGTCTCAATTTTGATTGGCTGATCATACTCGCTGCCAATCAGAATGCTCACTCATGATCATATTCGCGCCAAAACTGGCCTGCCCCAATCCTTTTACTCAGACGCATTTACGTCATTCTGACACACAAATATTAAAGTAATGTTTAATAAACGAAAGCGAAAAGGCAATCATTCTGGAAATATTCTTTAGATACTGATTTTACTCCAGCTGACTTTCTTGCTGCTCTCTTACAATAGCAATCGCACCTAGACATACGTCATTAGCAAAGTGGGTAAATTCCCTAGGATCATTTTCCCACGACAGGCTTGTGTAACTCTTGCGGGTTACTTAAGACGGTATATCATGCAACATTTAAATCATACGGATGTCTCACGTACACACTTTCATTTACTCACATTTATTCCTACAACAATAGTTGTTGTTGTGGTCTTCAGTCCTGAGACTGGTTTGATGCAGCTCTCCATGCTACTCTATCCTGTGCAAGCTTTTTCATCTCCCAGTACCTACAGCAACCTACATCCTTCTGAATTTGCTTAGTGTATTCATCTTTTGGTCTCCCTCTACGATTTTTACCCTCCACGCTGCCCTCCAATACAACAATAGTAGACACAAATAATAATTTTGTCTGATTTTTATATTACGAAAACGAAAAATAATTAAACTTATATGAAAATCTCAATTAATTAATTCTGCACACTGAGAGTCCTGTATATGTTTTCCAATTATACCAAAAGATAAACTATTATATTTCCTATCTGAATTTAGTTCCATAAGTGTCGGTTTTTGACTTTTTTTAGCAATTTTTTATCTCCGAAACTATGATAGTTACAATGTTGAAATTTTTATACAATCTTCTTCTGAATAACAAAAGGTAGTGTACCGATTATGAAAATTATTGAATAATATTTAATATCATTTATTTAGGTTCATATGTGGCATGAATACACAGTTGCTCGAAGTGACACAGGAGCCGTACTCACGTTGCAGTAGCAGCAGGTGTATATGACTCATAGGTAGGCCACAACTTGCGGTCTCCTTCACAGCCTCCAGCTCCAATACTGCAGGCTGTACTGCAATGTAACTTACTGCAATAATTGTTATCGCACATTAACTCGCGACGTCACGGGCCTTGGAGTAGCTCTGCTCAGCCATCTGTCTTCATCTGCTTTTCTTGGTTTTTGTATTAACCGAGGAAGGCGTTTTAATTTTACCCAACTGCACGAAGTAAATTATTTGCGCTGCATCAATACAAAATATCCTATTGTAGAGTGTAAAATGTGCGTTAGGTAATGTCAGATTATTATCATAAGAAGAAAAGAACATTTCATATGAGATGTCGGTTGTGCTGTTTTGCATACTCCCATGATGTTCGTCTGAACTCTGGTGACGTATCAAGCACGTTAATGAAGGGACATAATAACGTTGCCCGATGGAAATGTGTTACTGAACGATAATTAATAGCAGTGGTCCAATCAAATAGGTCAATATGGGTACCACACCATTCTCATAGACAAATTAACTAGAGGAGTGATCATCTAATGTACAACAGAAACAAGTGGGAACTATAGCAATCATATTTTCTGTCGTAAAGTAAAACACTTGAGTTTCCCACTGAAATATGGCAAAGGACTGAACATTTAATACTTGGGCAAGGGGTTCTAATGGTGAACTCTAACCTTGGCGCAGGTGGGTGGCCACGACAAGTGCAAAGTTAAGCAGATAATAGACGAATAATTCAATCTGTATATTGAGCAAGCAGTAAAGGAAACAAAAGAAAAGTTCGGAGTAGGTATTAAAATCCATGGAGAAGAAATAAAAACTTTGAGGTTCGCCGATGACATTGTAATTCTGTCAGAGACAGCAAAGGACTTGGAAGAGCAGTTGAAAGGAATGGACAGTGTCTTGAAAGGAGGGTATAAGATGAACATCAACAAAAGCAAAACGAGGATAATGGAATGTAGTCGAATTAAGTCGGGTGTTGCTGAGGGAATTAGATTAGGAAATGAGACACTTAAAGTGGTAAAGGAGTTTTGCTATTTGGGGAGCAAAATAACTGATGATGGTCGAAGTAGAGGGGATATAAAATGTAGTCTGGCAATGGCAAGGAAAGCGTTTCTGAAGAAGGGAAATTTGTTAACATAGAGTATAGATTGAAGTGTCAGGAAGTCATTTTTGAAAGTATTTGTATGGAGTGTAGCCATGTATGGGAGTGAAATATGGACGACAAAAAGTTTAGACAAGAAGAGAATAGAAGCTTTCGAAATGTGATGCTACAGAAGAATGCTGAAGATTAGATGGGTAGATCACAAAACTAATGAGGAGGTATTGAATAGAATTGGGGAGAAGAGGAGATTGTGGCACAACTTGACCAGAAGAAGGAATCGGTTGGTAGGACATGTTCTGAGGCATCAAGGGATCACCAATTTAGTGCTGGAGGGCAGCGTGGAGGGTAAAAATCGTAGAGGGAGACCAAGAGATGAATACACTAAGCAGATTCAGAAGGATGTAGGCTGCAGTAGGTACTGGGAGATGAAGAAGCTTGCACAGGATAGAGTAGCATGGAGAGCTGCATCAATCCAGTCTCAGGATTGAAGACCACAACAACAACAACACGAATATGTCCAGTGACTGTAAGCATGGCTAGTAAATTACAATAAGAACGAGGAAAAGTAAGATCGAACACCTGTGAGATCGTCAAAGAGCATACTGTAAGCAAACTAGCTAACTGGGAAGTATTAAAACGGAATAACTGGCTCCCGAGGGGAGTGAACTAATATCGCATCCCTACGGAACTAGCCGGCCGACGTGACCGAGAGGTTGTAGGCGCTTCAGTCTGGAACCGCGCGACCGCTACGGTCTCAGGTTCGAATCCTGCCTCGGGCATGGATGTGTGTGATGTCCTTAGGTTAATTAGATTTAAGTAGTTCTTAGTTCTAGGAGACTGATGACCTCAGATGTTAAGTCCCATAGTGCTCAGAGCCATTTGAATCCTACGGAATTACCGACCGCAATGATGGGATATCTTGCCATACTCTTACCGTAATGCAGAAGGCAACGGCAGTAGTGACTGGGAACTCAAAAGCTCAGCTCTCTTTATTTCCTCATAATTCGAGTGGAAACATCCTTCTTTGCTATCCCAAGGCTCACTTCATTAGTGCCGGCCGGTGTGGCCGAGCGGTTCTAGGCGCTTCAGTCTGGAACCGCGCGACCGCTACGGTCGCAGGTTCGAATCCTGCCTCGGGCATGGATGTGTATGATGTCCTTAGGTTAGTTAGGTTTAAGTAGTTCTTAGTTCTAGGGGACTGATGACCTCAGATGTTAAGTCCCATAGTGCTCAGAGCCATTTGAACCATTTGAACTTCATTAGTCGTCCTATCCGTCTATCCGTGAGCGTTTACTCCTCCATCTCTTAACACGAAGTCTTTGCTCTGCAAAAACTTAACGCGAAGTGTACTCTTTCTTCTAATCTTTCTTCGCCTGACGTGAAGTGATTACTTCTCCATTTCCTAACCCGAAGACTTCGGTATTCAAACGCGTGAAGTGAAGTGTTTACTCCTTCATTCCCTAATATGAAGGCTCTACTGCTAACATAAAGTGTACTCTTTCGTTGCCTAGCGTGAAGTGTTTATTGCTCCCTTACCTAATGTGTTGTGTACTCTTTTGTCCCCTAGTGTGAAATGTTCTCATTCCGGACTCTCTGTAACTTCGGTGCTTTTCGCCAGAGAAGGAGCTTGCTGGCCAGCTGTGGCAGACATTGCGCGTTCCGTCCAGTAAAATTAAAGTACTGGCGTTAAGCACTCTCCTACACCTGCAGGCTTTCCCTGTTTCTGAGCAATATTGCTTTAAGGTGGGGCGGAAGGTACCAAATCTCTCCCACTCTATAGTACAATTTGGAAACAGACCGATGAGATGGCTGACATGTAGGCACGGCCAAGGAACTAAGTGCTCTACAAAAATAACAATAAGAACGAACCAAAACCCTGGAGTCTGAAAATTTAAACCGAACATAGTTTGGTGCCGTCGCTCCTCAGATAGTAAAGATTCTCACGTGAAGATGACACCTGACTGGATATCTCTTATCTTGCTGAAAGGCTTCTACACTGATGCACCAAAGAAACTTGTATAACCATGCGTACTAAATTACAGAGATATGTGCCGTTCAGAAGAGATCTCCACCCCCTCGTAGTCTTACGGATTTGTGGACAGTCGTGCAGGATTCATGGTATCAATTCCATCCAGCAGTACTTCAGACATTACACGAGTCCATGCCACGTCGTGTTGCAGTATTTCTGCTTGCTCTTGGAGGTCCTCCACTACATTAGGCAGATGTACCAGTTTCTTTGGCTCTTCAGTGTATGAGCAATACTGTGTTTTTTCGACAGACAATGGCCATCCCACGCCCTTCGTGGAGAGCGTGCAATGAGAGAACTGAAGGCGTGTGTGTCTTCCTGAGCCAGCAGCTTTGCGTTGGACTCTGAAAATTTTTATGGTAGGCAAGTCCTCTTAAAAGTATACTTATCTTTCGCTAACCGGCTTATAGTCTCCCAACTGTAGTTTCCGTTTACTATACTGAAAAGAGAAGCGAAGAGAAAGCAATAAAAGGAACAGTCACTGGAGGTACTGAATCCTGATAGCATTTATTATGTAGTGCCAGTGATTGACTACTTGATCAAGAGAAATGAGCACAAAATATTCTGAAATATGTTGGGTGGCAGTTTCAGAGAAAACTGGCCACCTAACAATTTATAATCAGTTTTTATTTTTTTACGTTACTGAAGGGCAGCTGGGACCAACGGACAGGAGTATTAGTTGTACATGTTTGTTGGTAAATGACCAGAAAGATGCAAAAGAGTTCTTTGTTACGGAAGGTGTGAACAGATGGTTTGCTCCTCGGGTAATCATATACCTACAGGTTGTCCTCCCCTTGGATGTTATGGTGCTATGTTTAATCAGTTTTGATAGATAATTATTGGTTACCACTTGTAACGAAGCAGGGTTGCCCACTGCTATCCTGTTTTGGTTTTACACTCCTTCAGTAACTTAGTTAAGCAATGAACTTCTATTTTTTTTATTTTCACTACTCATATGATGACTACAGATTCTGTGGCCTTCAGCCTCATAGCACAGAATTCAGAAATAGTTTAAATAAAATTCCCCTAGTAAAATCTGTTATTTCAGTACATTCTAATGTATATTCTGAAAGTAACGAGCTAATTAGTTTTATTGGAAATGCATCCTATTAAAAGTTATGAACAATGACGTATATTGTGCAATACACATTAAGTACAATTCGAGTGAGCTAATAGATCGAATTCAGCTATAAGACTGCATCCAAAAGAAAGCCTAAATTTTACTAACTAACCTAAGGACAGCACACAACACCCAGTCATCACGAGGCCGGGAATCGAATCCGGGAACCCGGGCGCGGGAAGCGAGAACGCTACCGCACGACCACGAGCTGCGGACGTAGTTCTACGTTCTAGGGGACTGATGACCTCAGGTGTTAAGTCCCACAGTGCTCAGAGCCATTTGAGCCAATTTGTTTCTGTTTACAGAAACCATTACGCAGACAGATATAAAAAATATGATCGACGTTCACCAGCCAACAGTTTAGTTTTCTGGTAGCTGTCACAGTGGATAGCAAACTGAGCAAGAATGTGGCGACTGTACTTATCAGACAGTGTTGCAACTCCTCCACAAGAGGTCCGAAATAAGATTATTAAATATAATGCGTCACTTCGTTGTCCGCCCCTGGTAGCTGAGCGGTCAGCGCGACAGACTGTCATACCTCACGGCCCGGGTTCGATTCCCGACTGGGTCGGAGATTTTCTCCGCTGAGGGACAGGGTGTTGTGTTGTCCTTATCATCATCATTTCATCCCCTTCGACACGCAAGTCGCCGAAGTGGCGTCAACTCGAAAGACTTGCACCAGGCGAACGGTCTCCCCGACGGGAGGGCCTAGCCACATGGCATTTCCATTTTGTCACTTTCTTCATTTCACAGTAGTATGCCAGTTGTAGGCTGGAGACAGCGTTATTGCTGCAGCGGGAATACATTACGGAGAACGGTTTGTGTCGGCAGTAGTGGGCAGTGGTGCGACGGTGTGGCTGCCAGCCCAGAAGTGGGGGAGGATGACCAGCAGAAGTTGCCGCGCCTGCTGCGCGAGGAGGCGACTCTGCGCTCTCTCCGAGGCACGGTGCAGCGCGCCGCACACAGGCTGCGAGCCCTGGTAAGTAGACAGGTTTCTGTATCGTACTCTGTGTGCTACTGCGGCTGGAACACGGCCTCCACTGCTTACACACGGCTGGTCATTAGAACTGCAACACTTAGGTTCCGTGCAGAGATTTCCATACATTCTTTTGTGCTCTGCTATCTTATCAACATACGCTATCCCCCATATCTCTGCTAAGCCTTACTGTTTTTGTCTCAACAACACAGCAGAAACACTCGTTTCCATCGCAGCGAAATACACGGTCCAGCAGGGAAGTATCACACTTTAAAAAACATTCCAACACATTTATTTTTGTATAATAAATTTCGATGTTTTTATTTCTCAAAGATTACAAATACACTGTCATTTGGTGTGTATTTTGTGTATTAAACCGGGGACCTAGTGGGCGTCCTGCCTAGCCCTCAGTGGTTCACAACCCCACAACAGGCCACAGCTGTCGAACCACTCCACCACCGCCCCAGGGTTATTGTGCAGGTGCGGTTCGCCCCCCCCCCCCCCCCCCCCCCCCCGAGGAACGTCTCATACCAGACGAGTGTAACCCCTAATTTTTGCATGGTAGAGTAATTATGGTGTACGTGGAGACAGTGTTTCAGTGTTTGTAGAGCAATCGCCAACATAGTGTAACTGAGGCGGAATAAGGGAAACCAGCCCGCATTTACCGAGGCAGATGGAAAATCGTATTAAAAACCATCCACAGGCTGGCCGACACATCGGCCCTCGACACTAATTCGCCAGACAGATTCGTGCCGGGGACCGGCACATCATCCCGCTCGGGAAGCAGCCCCTTAGACCGCGCGGCTAGCCGGGCGGGCACACTGCCATTTAATAAACATAAAGCAAAGCGCAAACAAGAACACATAGCATTTTAGGTGCGAGAAATGACATCATACAAGTGGTGGCCGCTCTTGCCCAAGCATTGTTGCAGGCGAGTGGAATAATTGTCCATACACCTATGAGGCATAGCAAGGGCAATTTCTCGAATTTATCGAGTAATGACTTCTGAAATAGTTTCAAGAGTCCGTGGTTTTTCAATGTAAACCTGAGACTGCAGGTAGCTTCACAAGAAATAATCGCACGGAAAAAGATCTGGAGATTGAGGAGACAATTCCAAGTCCCCATGCAAAGAAATGAGGCGACCTGGAAGGGGTTCCTTTAGGAAAAGCCATGGGTGGTCTTGAGGTACAGTAAGTGGGCATCCTGTTGAAACCAAATATTATCGATATCAGTCTGATACCTATTCAGTTCTGGGATAAAAAATTCTCGCAACATCGTGAGGTAACACTGTGACTTCACAGTCACATTGCGTCCATTTTCTCGGAAAAAATAGGGTCCAGTTATGCCAAATCTGGTTAAACCATAGCCCGCAGTTACTTTTTCACTAGTCAGGGCCCTCTCGTGGAATTTTCGAGGATCATCTCCCTACCAGTACCGATAAGTGAAAATGAGCCTCATCACTCATTAGAAAACTGTCACCTTCCAAGATTTCCAGCATCCTTTCTGCAAACATATGCAGCCGTACCCAGTCATCATGTACAACCGCCATGATTTTAAAAGAATGAAATTGTAGGTCAAAGTGCAAAACGCGGCAGAGTGACCTGTCTGAGACGTGAAAAATGCGAGCCTGTTGCACCTCAGAACGGCGAGGGCTGGCCTCCACAGCTTGCCCGAACATTCTCGACGTTTTCTGCTGTTATAACTGTCCGAACACCTCCCCAAGTTGTTCTGGGTCTCACCGTTCCTCTCGTTTTGAAGTTGTGCAAACCCTTTATTACTGTTGGGTGAGATGTGACAGCACCGACTCGACCAGCATTGAACTGACTGCAAAATCTTTGCTGTGTCTGGACTACCGAATGATGGGTTAAAACAAAGGTGTCGTAAACAAAGACGCGTTTGCCAGCTGATCAAGGCTCCATGGCTACGGAAATGGCAACTAATGGGAAATGTGTATCAACCATTGCTCATGCGCTACTTCCCTCGGACTCTAAAAAGTAACACTTCCATGCGTGAACTTTCTGTTTCGCTCCATCACTTAGCTACTTTCCTGAAGTCCTTTCCAGCAGCAGGAGCCGAATTCTGCAATGACCTCCCAGTCTATGTCACAGAACTCAATAACATCACCAGGTACAAAAAATAGTTAATTACATATCAACTGAAGCAACAATAAGATCTGCCTTTGTCCCTGAATACTCTCGTTACCCCATTACATCTTTCTTTCCGAGGAGAACGTCCTCATTTCTCAGTGCTCTGAGCTGGTGTAGTTTCTCTCCCTCAGAAATCGATTTGTTAGAAAATATCACTTTTGTACACTAATAAATTCATTTTGTATCTGCTATTAAAATTAGCGTCAGTAGCACTAGTGTTATTACTCTCAGAATTAAGTTTATTAGCTCTTAGCCAGTACTGTTTGTCTATACATGCGTTTAAATCATTTTTAATTCCATTAATACTATTTTATTACTATTTTTCAAATTAAAATTATTATTATTTCTCTGGTAAAAATCTGTATGTTGGAAATACTGGTCTTTTATTACTATTTTTCAAATTAAAATTAATATTATTTCTCTGGTAAAAAATCTGTATGTTTGAAACATTGTTCCGATCTAAGAGAGGGTCTGAACACCTGACCTGATTGTGTTAAATAAATAAATAAAAATAATTAATCTAAAACGATAGCAAATAACAAAAATTTGCTTATTGTGCGTGTACAGTGTAGTAGGAAGGATGTATGATTAAATTTATGCATGATTGGCGGGTAGACAGTGTGCCAAACATAGTGCACAAGGCTGCCACCTCTGGCAGCAACAATGGTTGTAACGCGGCTGGCTATCGATCCAACTGAATTTGGCTGACTGACGGGGGAGGGGGTATTGTAGATTACGCTGCTTCAGTTTTGTGGCAGAGTTCGTCAGTCATAGTGACTGACAGGTAATAGTGCACCAGTCTCTCTGAAGCCCATGGCCGCATGTTTTGAGTGGGTGAGAGTTGGAGAGCGTGTTGGCCAGGGCAACACTCAAACTCTGACTGTGTCGAAGTACGTCAGGACAGCACGAAAAATATGCGGTCTTGCATTATCTTGTTGTAATGTAAAGAGAGCTTGAAACAAAGGGCACAGTCACAGCCGAAATCTCAGGAATGCGACGTCTGCTGCCCAAGATACCGACTGTGCAAACCAGAAGTGATCGTGTTGTGTACCCAATGGCGTATCGTACAATGGCAGGTGCTGAGCCAATGTGACAGTGACGAATTCAGTCGGGCAACGTTCTTTCTCCTCGGAAGCTCCACACACAGATATGTCAATCGTGACGTATGCGAAACGGAATGTATCGAAAACGACGATGTTGCCTCACCTCTGGATCTAGTGCTGCATCACCGTCGGCATGACTCTCTCTCTGCGGCTGCGTTAAGCGAAGTGCAACTGTGGTCACTGCGACGACTGGCCGTAGTATTCCAGAAGTCGTCGCAATGCTTGATGCAAAGAAGTCCATTTCCTGACCCAAAATATGTGAGGTGTGTTACGTTTCTGCAAGGTGAGTGATAAAGATGTCTGTACTCTCAGGCGCTCGTCACACTCGCCGCTCAGATCCTGCATGGTATTGAGTATGGTCCTGCTGACCACCTCAATTCCATGTTCAAATGGCTCTGAACACTATGGGACTTAACTTCTGAGGTCATCAGTCACTTAGAACTTAGAACTACTTAAACCTAACTAACCTAAGGACATCACATACATCCATGCCCGAGGCAGGATTCGAACCTGCGGCCGTAGCAGTCGCGCGGTTCCATACTGTAGCGCCTAGAACCGCTCGTCCACTCCGGCCGGCAATCCCATGTTAACCTGACGGTCTTGGGATACGGAACAATGCGAGTAGTGGTATCGTGGAGCGATAAACCGCACTCTCGATAGTACACGTGAAAGGTTCCTACTTTGGGTGGTGCCTTAAGTCGTGGCAGGAACCGTCACGTGAAAGGGGTTGCGTGCAGCTTTGCCTTATGTCGGTCTACTACAGAGTTAGTTCAACATGGTTCAAATGGCTCTGAGCACTATGGGACTTAACATCTGAGGTCATCAGTCCCCTTGAACTTAGAACTACACTACTGGCGATTAAAACAGCTACACCAAGAAGAAATGCAGATGATAAACGGGTATTCATTGGTCAAATATATTATACTAGAACTGACATGTGATCACATTTTCACGCAGTTTGAGTGCATAGATCCTGAGAAATCAGTACCCAGAACAACCACCTATGGCCGTAATAACGGCCTTGATACGCCTGGGCATTGAGTCAAACAGAGCTTGGATGGCATGTACAGGTACAGCCGCTTCAACACGATACCACAGTTCATCAAGAGTAGTGACTGGCATATTGTGACGAGCCAATTCCTCGGCCACCATTGACCAGGCGTTTCCAATTGGTGAGAGATCTGGAGAATGTGCTGGCCAGGGGAGCAGTCGAACATTTTCTGTATCAAGAAAGGTCCGTACAGGACCTGCAACATGCGGTCGTGCATTGTCCTGCTGAAATGTAGGGTTTCGCAGGGATCGAATGAAGGCCACAGCCACGGGTCGTAACACATCTGAAATGTAACGTCCACTGTTCAAAGTGCCGTCAATGCGAACAATAGGTGACCGAGATGTGTAACTAGTGGCTCCCCATACCATCACGCTGGGTGATACGCCAGTATGGCGATGACGAATACACGCTTCCAGTGTGCGTTCACCGCGATGTCGCCGAACACGGATGCGACCACCATGATGCTGTAAACAGAACCTGAATTCATCCTAAAAAATGACGTTTTGCCGTTCGTGCACCCAGGTTTGTCGTTGAGTACACCATCGCAGGCGCTCCTGTCTGTGATGCAGCGTCAAGGGTAACCGCAGCCACGGTCTCCGAGCTGATAGTCCATGCTGCTGCAAACGTCGTCGAACTTTTCGTGCATGTGGTTGTTGTCTTACAAACGTCTCCATCTGTTGACTCAGGGATCGAGACGTGGCTGTACGATCCGTTACACCCATGTGGTTAAGATGCCTGTCATCTTGCCTGCTAGTGATACGAGGCCGTTGGGATCCAGCACGGCGTTCCGTATTACCCTCCTGAACCCACCGATCTCGATCAACGCGAGCAGCAGTGTCGCGATACGATAAACCGCAATCGCGATAGGCTACAATCCGACCTTTATGAAAGTCGGAAACGTCATGGTACGCATTTCTCCTCTTTACACGAGGCATCACAACAACGTTTCACCAGGCAACGCCGGTGAACTGCTGTTTGTGTATGAGAAATCGGTTGGAAACTCTCCGCATGTCAGCACGTTGTAGGTGTCGCCACCGGCGCCAACCTTGTGTGAATGGTCTGAAAAGCTAATCATTTGCATATCACAGAATGTTCCTCCTGTCGGTTAAATTTCGCGTCTGTAGCACGTCATCTTCGTGGTGTAGCAGTTTTAATGGCCAGTAGTGTACTTAAACCTAACTAACCTAAGGGCATCACACACATGCATGCCCGAGGCAGGATTCGAACCTGCGCGGTTCCGGACTGAAGCGCCTAGAGTTAGTTAGAATGTAATAAATTTCCTAGGGAGGAAAAGGTTCTGTCCACGAATCAGCAAGGTTTTAGTAAGGATGGCTTTTGCGAAAGTGAGCTTGCTCTTTTCTCACACCATATCCTGTGAATTACGGATGAAGGGCAACAGGCGGATTCCATATTACTTGATTTCCGTAAAGCCTTTGAGACGGTGCCCCATAGCAGAATGTTAAGGAACGTACTAGCGTATAGAATAGGTCCCCCAATATGTGAGTGGTTCGAAGACTACTTAAGTAACAAAACACATTACGTTTTCCCCCATGGCGAGCGGTCATCACAGACCAGGGCACCCTCAGGAGTGTTCCAGGGAAGTGTGAAAGGACTGCTGTTATTTTTTGTACGCGTAAATGATCTGATGGGCAAGGTGAGCAGCAAACCACGGCTGTTTGCTGATGATGCTGTGGTATACGGGAAGATGACGTCGTTGAGTGACTGTGGGAGAGTACAAGATGATCTATACAAAATTGCTCGTTGGTGTGATGCTAACTCAAGGCAGATGAGTTGAAAAAGAAACCCATAATATTCGAATACAGCATTAGTAGTGTATTGCTCGACAGAGTTACGTCGATTAAATATCTAGGCGCAATACTGCAAAGCGGTATGAAATGAAACGAGCAAATAAGAATTGTAGTAGGGAAGGCGAATGGTCGACTTCGGTTTATTGGGAGAATTCTAGCAAAGTGTAGTTAATCCGTAGAAGAGACTGCATTTAGGACGCTAGTGTGGGCCATTCATGAGTACTGCTCAAGAAATGTTATTGAGAATATTTGAAGAACCGGTTTTTGATGCTCACTCTAGAACGATTCTACTTCTGTGAAAGTACATTCCACGTAAGAACCACGAGTATAAGATAAATTAGGGTTCGTACAGAGGCATAAAGAAAGTCCTTTTTGCTCCGCTCTCTTTGCGCATGGAACAGGGAAGGAAGTGACTGGCAGTGGTACAGGGTACTCTCCGCCACACACAGTACCGTGGTTTGCGGAGTATTTATGTACACGTAATGCAGATGATAATAATAATAAGAGCATGGACTCGCAACGAAGGGGTTTAATTTTTGTGCAAATATTGTTGAAGAAGTTGCGCCACAGGTATAGCACATTAACTGATTAGCATGCTCCTGGTGTCACAACCGATATGACTCATTAAATAAATCAGACTAGGATTTGACACAATGGAAAATGCGAGTTTAAACGAACATGCCAGGGAGGATAACGTATCTTATGTCGAGGTAGATTTATCGCACTGCAGATATCTCATTTTACTCATAGCTTTCTTTAAATATGCTTGCGCACTGTATGCACGTTGATCTCTTTGTTTTTATCACGGATGGTGACAATTTATTCATGTAAAGATAGAGGATTGCCAGCAAAAGTTCTTTCGAATAAGTTTGGTTGGTACAATCTCTTCATGGTGCAAGCAGATCCACTTAACCCTGCTATTCTGTTCTGGTCTATATGACTCGAAATGGTTATAAATTTCGTTTCTTACTGTTTAAATATCAAAATAATTTTATGAAATTTGGTGACTTTGCCTGAAAATGCAGGGGCAGCATGTTGTTAAAGCTTTAAAATATTTTGAATCATCTGGTCATAAACCTTAAGAGTTACATACGTAATGTTTGGGTCAATGTGACCCGAAATTAATCTGATTATTCTAAAGTCAAAGACTTTTTGGCTGTCTCACATTTTACTGTAGTAACGACTTTCGTTGTTCATACTTACTCTCAACAGTCTCATAGTTTACTGTAGTAACGACTTTCGTTGTTCATACTTACTCCCAACATTCAACAAGTCAACGAAGGCGCTGCGTTTACAGCAATGGACTTGTCATTACGAGTTGTCAACAGTTCGAATTATCCATTGTGTCTTCTTAGTTTGTGTTCGCTATCGTTTGTGATCAGTCTGAATTGTGACATCATGGCGATTACATCACTGACTGACGCTGAGTTGGGAGGATCAGTAAATAGTTCAACAGGCGAAGGATCACTTTCCGAGTTCTAAGATCATGCCAGCAATGCATCCGAAAGCGAGTGTTCTGATGACATTGGCGACAGGCCAAAGCCTCTTCAACGTTGTGTACAGACTTCCATTCCTAAAAACTGGAACACAGAATGGCAGTTGCGACCACCAGCACAACACGGCCACCTACCTGCTTCGAAAGTCATCAGGAGTACCCCGGGAGTTACCAGGTATGCAAGCAGCAGAAAAAGCGATGTAAAAAGTTAATTTGAAGTATTATGTTCTACAGTACTTCAGAATGAAAAAACAGAGATGTCAAATATTGAGGCGAACGAGTTTATGGTAAACAATGGACAAATTTTGATTAGTCTCCTTTTCAAGCATACTCTTTTCCTGGGAACATCCCTGAAAACATCACACCTCTTGCGATTTGATGAGAAATTTGCAAGAGAGGGAAGACGACCTACTGATAAACTCGTTGCAATTTACAGTATCTGGGAGAAGTGGTTAGAAGTCCTCCTTAAACTGTATAATCCAGGAGAAAATATGACAGTCGATGAGCAACTGCTAGCATTTAGAGGCCGCTGTTCATTCAAGCAGTACATCCCAAGCAAACCGGCAAAATATGGGATCAAGATATGGGCTCTGTGCGACGGCAGATCTTCATATGTACCAAAAGCCCAAATTTATACAGGAAAGGAGAGTGGAGCGGCACAAGGAAAAAAATCAGGGAATGAGAGTAGTTGCTAATCTTATCTCTGATTTGCGAGGTCAGGACGTAACATTTGACAATTGTTTTACGTCATACAAGTTGGGACAGCTGCTCCTGAATAGGAAAGTGTTAAGAACTAAACGTAAAAGTAAACCAGGGCTTCCACAAAATATAACCAACAAGGAGGTTCATAGCTCTTAATTTTACTTCAGAAATGACACTACGGTGGTGAATTATATTTCTAAGAGAAATAGGAATGTTTTGCTAATAAACACTCTCCATCTTGGTGGGGAAATAAGTGACGGCTGATAAGAAGCCAAAAATGATTTTAGGTTATAACTCAACCAAAGGGACTGTAGACGCACTCGATCAGCTAACAGTTACATATAAAGGGTGAGTCACCTAACATTACCACTGGATATATTTAGTAAACCACATCAAATACTGACGAATCGATTCCACAGACCGAACGTGAGGAGAGGGGCTGTGTAATTGGTTAACACAAACCGTAAAAAAATGCACGGAAGTATGTTTTTTAACACAAACCTACGTTTTTTTAAATGGAACCCCGTTAGTTTTGTTAGCACATCTGAACATATAAACAAATACGTAATCAGTGCCGTTTGTTGCATTGTAAAATGTTAGCTACATCCGGAGGTATTGTAACCTGAAGTTGACGCTTGAGTACCACTCCTCCGCTGTTCGATCGTGTGTATCGGAGAGAACCGAATTACGTAGGGATCCAAAGGGAACGGTGATGGACCTTAGGTACAGAAGAGACTGGAACAGCACATTACGTCCACATGCTAACACCTTTTTATTGGTCTTTTTCACTGACGCACATGTACATTACCATGAGGGTCGAGGTACACGTACACACGTGGTTTCCGTTTTCAATTACGGAGTGGAATAGAGTGTGTCCCGACATGTCAGGTCAATAGATGTTCAATGTGGTGGCCATAATTTGCTGCACACAATTGCAATTTATGGCGTAATGAATGTCGTACACGCCGCAGTACATCTGGTGTAATGTCGCCGCAGGCTGCCACAATACATTGTTTCATATCCTCTGGGGTTGTAGGCACATCACGGTACACATTCTCCTTTAACGTACCCAACAGAAAGAAGTCCAGAGGTGTAAGATCAGGAGAACGGGCTGGCCAATTTATGCGTCCTCCACGTCCTATGAAACGCCCGTCGAACATCCTGTCAAGGGTCAGCCTAGTGTTAATTGCGGAATGTGCAGGTGCACCATCATGCTGATACCACATACGTCGACGCGTTTCCAGTGGGACATTTTCGAGCAACGTTGGCAGATCATTCTGTAGAAACGCGGTGTATGTGGCAGCTGGTTGGGCCCCTGCAATGAAGTGAGGACCAATGAGGTGGTCGCCAATGATTCCACACCATACATTTACAGTCCACGGTCGCTGTGGCTCTACCTGTCTGAGCCAGCGAGGATTGTCCACGGACCAGTAATGCATGTTCCGTGGATTCACTGCCCCGTGGTTTGTGAAACCCGCTTCATCGGTAAACAGGTAGAACTGCAACGCATTCTCTGTTAATGCCCATTGACAGAATTGCACTCGATGATTAAAGTCATCACCATGTAATTGCTGATGTAGCGACACATGAAACGGGTGAAAGCGGTGACGATGCAGTATGCGCATGACACTACTTTGACTCAGTCCACCGGCTCTCGCGATGTCCCGTGTACTCATGTGTGGGTTCATGGCAACAGCAGCTAACACACCAACTGCACCCGCTTCTCCTGTGACGGACCTGTTACGGACCCGTTTGCGTGCTACGACCATACCTGTTGCATACAGTTGGCGGTAGATATTTTGCAATGTGCGGCACGTTGGATGCACTCTGTCCGGGTACCGTTCTGCATACACCCTGCAGGCTTCAGCTGCATTTCGTCGACACTCGCCATAGATGAGTATCATATCCGCCTTTCCAGAGTTCGAATACACCATGGTCACAGTTCCTAAAACACTACACTATCACAGACGTCTGGTAACACGGTGTACTACAGTTGGTCTGCGTGCGGAGACGAAATGCAGAATAACAATAGCAGCAAGCGCTACATGCGGACACTGCGACAGCTAGACCAAACCACAACAGTGCGCTACAGCCACACTCGTAAACACGGTCGTCATCGTAAACATGTCCCTGCAGATGCTGCTCGCCGACCGTGGCCCGTGTTTGTTACAACACGCAACTGAACGTCGGAGGTTTCAAGCGTCAACTTTAGGTTACAATATCTCCGGATGCAATTAACATTTTACAATGCAACAAACGGCACTGATTACGTATTTGTTTATATGTTTAGATGTACTAACAAAACTAACGTGATTCCATCTAAACAAACGTAGGTTTGTGTTAAAAAACATACTTCCGTGCATTTTTGTATGGTTTGTATTAAACAATTACACTAGCCCCTCTCCTCACGTTCGGTCTGTGGAATCGGTTCGTCAGTATTTGATATGGTTTACGAAAGATATCCAGCGGTAACGTTAGGTGACTCACCCTGTATATGCAAACGAAAAACTAATAGATGGCCCATGGCAGTTTTCTACAATATTTTGATGTTGCTGCTTATAATGCATGTATCTTTTGGACTTGATTGACCCTAAGTGGAACGCAAGAAAGCTGACTAGAAGAAAAACATTTTTGGATGAAGTTGTAAAGTCACTGGTTGCAGAACACGTTGCATTAAGGAAGCATTTTCCAAGCCCAGAAGATTCTGTGAGAGTGGTCAGGAACATCCAAGACCCTGAAGGGGTGGCAGATGTGGCTGTATCAGTAACTACAAGAAACTCGCCGGCCAGTGTGGCCGTGCGGTTCTAGGCGCTTCAGTCTGGAACCGCGTGACCGCTACGGTCGCGGGGTCGAATCCTGCCTCGGGCGTGGATGTGTGTGATGTCCTTAGGTTAGTTAGGTTTAAGTAGTTCTAAGTTCTAGGGGACTGATGACCACAGATGTTAAGTCCCATAGTGCTCAGAGCCATTTGAACCATTTGAACAAGAAACTCTACTAAATGTGCACGCTGCAAGTTCTGTCCTTCAAGCAATGACAATAAAACAAACATTTTGTGTGGAAAGTGTAATAAACGTGTATACAAAACACACGTCACCTATTTGTGTCCAAACTGCAGTGAGTAAGACGGAAAGAAAGTGTTATGGGTAGACGGACAGATGGTTGTTGAGACTTGCATGAATATTAGAATAATAAATTTTTTTAGTGTATTTCTGTGTATTATTATTATTATCACTGCTATTATTATTTCGCTATGATCATTAACAACATACTGTAACATAACAACAGTGTCAATGGCTAAAAACTATACGAAAAATACGTATATGTTTTTTTCACCATTTTATAATGTCAGGTCATATTGACCCAAAAAGTACATTTGTATAGTGAAAGTTAACAGAACAGCAATTATAATTAATTATTGAATAGGAGGTTCCTTAACATATTATTTTCCTACAGTCGTTTTGATACACGGTTCATTGGTAGCGGTTACGGCCTCGGGTTGGAGACACCCAAGTTCCCTAGTTGAGGGCAAAATTCACGCACTCAACATACGAAAAAATTAAGCCGAGGAAATGCAAAATGTGTATGCAACCTCGTACGAGTAGATAAAACTTGGATGTATTTGTAAGAGCCAGAAACTAAGCAGCTATCAGCTGTTTGGGTGGTCCAAGAATATGGAAACCACAAAATTGGCTCGTTCATGAAGCACAGATGAGAAAATTATTGCTTGTTCTTTTGGACATGTCGTCACTACTGCAATAGACGACAAAGAAATAGTTAATGCTGAGCGGCATACAGGAAATGGTCTGCCACAGTTGGTCGATCAAATGAGGAGAAACAGGCGTAAGTGTCGCATCACCCTATATTGCGCGAATACCAGACGTCACGCTGCGTGTCAACAACTGACTGTCGACGGAGGGAAACACAGATTTAATATCCCAATGACCGTATTCACCTGACTTGTCACGTAAAGACTTTTTTGTCTCCTTACGTCAAATAAAAAAGTGCATTGACAGCGATTTCACCACTCCAAGAAGCTGTTGAACTCTTCAAAAACCAGGTTTTTGCGGTACCACCATCAGAATGAAAGAAATGAAGAGTCCAGGGAAAAAAGGATGAAGGTCTAGTGAGCAAAGTTTTGAGAAAACAGCGGTTTTAATTTTAAAACGAAATAACTAAATCCTAAACAAAAAACAGTAATTATTATAATGTTACACTGATAAATAACATATCTGGCTCATTTTTATTATGTAGATAGACTTTTTGCATTAATGTAATCTGTAAAAATAACATTATAAGTGGTTCATGTCACAAAAATGTAGGCAAGAAGGATGACTGTCCATTCATTTGTAGTGAAATCTATGAATATCTTGTTTGTGCGGTAGTTTTTTAAAAGCTTAAAATGTCACTTAATATAAATTGGCCTACATCATTACCTGAAACGAATACTAGGCTTCTTAAATACACAGTACACTTCACAAATGAGGGAGTGATGCATAAAAGTTTTTGGCTTTGACACAACAAAATTTTTTCAGGTGCTGAAGGTCATCAACGTTGCTTTTGGAACAGGTATAGGTCCATCATATGCTAGTTCAGGAAGGTGAAAGCAGCCGTCGTCATCACCCATGCCATTGTAGGTTTGCCGATGTAAGATCATTCTAGGATGTTGACGGACGATCTTCAGTTTCCTCACGGGACGTGTTTTAAAGGGACATTGTTTTACATGTAGTGGGGAAAGAAAGGTAGTCTACGATCATTCATCTTGATTGTCACAAGAAATGACTTTAAATGGTCTTGATTTGTTTCTCGAGTTTCGGAGAACTTCGTTCCACTCAGACGGAAGTTCAACCACACCCTTTTGGATAACTAAACCCATGTTTTTATCGCATTCTGAATACGATTGTCCTCTTATTGTAAAAACCATTTGTATTGTATCTATCGTTTGGTGCTACGTACATTGTACTGTAGCATTCTAAACACAGAGTAGTTCTAGTTTTGACCATTACACAAGCCACAAAAAATTGAAAGTTTCTTTACTTCAGAGTCAAGATGATGAAAAACGAAATCCCGCGGCATGGAACAAACCTCATCTCCTCCATTTTTGCCGGAGGTTTGAGGATACATGTAGAAAATAGCTTCAGAATCTGATAATTGGTGTTTGTTAAACTTGTAGAATGATAGTTACCGTCGATAGCAAAAATAGTTTGTGCTGATATTTGGAAGAGCCAGGTTTTTCTGAATGTCCATGGCGATTGCTTCTTTGGTCTTGTCTTTTTGTGCTGCAAACATATCATTTTTCTTTAGTTTGTAAAAATAATCAGCTCACTTTAAGTGTAATTTTTTTCCATAGTAGATTCTTTATTTCATAGTTAAGTTTTAAAGCTTCATTCTGAGTATTGGCAGGCAGGCTTAGTTTCGAATGAACAAATTCTATTTTCACAGTAAAATCGTCACAGGTGCTACAAGTTGGATAGCCAAAGGTCACATTTCTCTGTACTTGTCCAGCGATATTTTGTTGTCTGGGAAAGCATTTTTGTAGAGATAAAACATTTTACTCACGTTAAGTTCCTTTGGTAAGTAGCGTTTTTGAGACTTAGGTAAACAACAGTGAGACTTTCTGCTTTTAAAGGACTGAATGTGTTCAGTTACAGAATTTACAACATCATCAGGAAGTTTGTTAGGTCTGGAGCTATGTTTTCCTCGCATATCCAATGGTGGTAAACCTGTTGCTTTAAGACCCTGTTGTAGATTTTGCAACCGTTTAGGTGTAAGGCCATGAAATGATAAAATGATTTGTAACATACAGGGATTTCACAAACCTGTTCATTCCTTATTACTCTCATCTTATAAGAATATGACTATGCGTGAAAGTCAGCCTCAGATTCTGATTTCTTTGGCCGATGAAGAATGGCAGGAGAGCACTGTATTAATCCACAAAGATGGATCGACTGTTTTTCATGTGATTCAGTCTGATTAAACTTTGAAATAATATCACTTCTTTCACTTGCACTTATGTATTCAAAACACTCTAGTTTTAAGCACTTACAGTCTGATCATGTTACATGGCTACTTAACTTAAACTTTTTAATTACATCTTGTATGTGACCAAAGGATTTTCTTTTCCTAGATCTATTTTCAAAGGTTGTATCCTCTCCATTTTCACACATTTTCATTAATATGTTATAGACCAAACAAGGCACAACAACAAATAAACCAACACTGGGGTAACACGCTTCACCGATTAACACAACATTAAGCCACCAATAGCTGGGTGAACTGAAAGCAGAGCACTCTGCAGTCAGCACAGCCAACTAAGTGAACCCTTGTAGCTGACATACAATGGCGCCCTCATCTTTCTTGTCTAAACCACATATTTTTGTTGGCTGTGTATCCACAGACATTCATCTTTTCAGCCTTCGGGGAGTGGTTCAACATATTCTGTTGGGGTTTAACTATACAAATTCACTGCAAGCACATTTTTCATAAAAAGTGGACCCTCATCTTTTTTGCCCTGGACTCTTCAAATGTTTCCGGGATTGCTTGGAACGGAAACAAACGTGCGTAAATGATGAAATCGAATATTTTGAGAAACATTAAAATAAGTTATTGATTGTTTTTCTAAAATCTTATGGTGCCATACGTACGTATTAACAAAGGAGCCACAGAAACAACTCACTGGTTTTGCTTACTTGCGACAGTCGAGGACAACTGGATCCACGGTAAAAGAAATTAAACTCAGTAACATGGCCTGGAGTGTTTTTGACGAACTGAACTTCCTGTGAGTTTCATTGGAAAGTTTATGATGTGTGTGTATTACCACGAAATTTACAGTTGGCATGAGGCAAGTTGAAAAGAACTTTTGCTTTTTGGAAATAATTATATTTATTCCTCTATATCAATGTTGTCGTCTTCAAAATGGCCCACATTAATATTATACGCTTGTACCAGGAGTTTTTGCGTTTCCCGAAACATTTCTGGAACTCTACCTTTGGGATAGCTTTTAGCGCTCTCAGTGATTCATATTTAATGTCATGTATGCTTGTAAAACGACAGCTACACTGTGATCAAAAGTGTTTGGACACCCCAAAAACATACGTTTTTCATACTAGATGCATTGTGCTGCCACCTGCCGGTCTGGTACAGTGACCTCAGTAGCCATTAGACATCGTGAGAGAGCAGAATGGGGTGCTCCGTGGAACTCTCGGACTTCGAACGTGGTCAGGTGATTGGGTGCCACTTGTTTCAGACGTCTGTACGCGAGGTTTCCACATCCCTAAACATCCATAGGACCACTGTTTCCGATGTGATAGTGAAGTGGAAACGTGAAGGGACACGTACAGCACAAAAGTGTACAGGCCGACCTCGTCTATTGACTGACAGAGACCGCTGACAGTTGAAGAGGGTCGTAATGTGTAATAGGCAGACATTTATCCAGACCATCACACAGGAATTCCAAACTGCATCAGGATCCGCTGCAAGTGCTATGACAGTTAGGCGGGAGGTGAGAAAACGTCGATTTCGTGCTCGAGCGGCTGCTCATAAACTGGTAAATGACAAACGACGCCTCGCTTGGTGTAAAGAGCGTAATCGTTAGACGATCGAACAGTGGAAAAACGTCGTAAGGGGTGACGAATCACGATACACAATGTGGCGATCCGATGGAAGGGTGTGGGTATGGCGAATATCTGGTGAACGTCATCTGCCAGCGTGTGTAGTGCCAACAGTAAAATTCGGAGGCGGTGGTGTTACGGTGTGGCGTGTTTTTCATGGAGCGGGCTTGCACTCCTTGTTATTTTGCGTGGCGCTATCATATCACAGGCCTACATTGATGTTTTAAGCACTTTCTTGCTTCCCACTGTTGAAGAGCAATTCGGAGATGGCGACTGTATCTTTCAACACGATCAAGAACCTGTTGATAATGCACGGCCTGTGGAAGAGTGGTTGCACGACACCGACATCGATACCTCTCCTCATTGCAGCACTCCGTGAAGAATGGGCTGCCGTTCCCCAAGAAACCTTGCAGCCCCTGACTGAACGTATACCTGGGAGAGTGGAAGCTGTCATCAAGGCTAAGGGTGGGCCAACACCATACTGAATTCCAGCATTACCGATGAAGGGCGCCACGAACTTGTAAGTCATTTTCAGCTAGGTGTCCGGACACTTTTGATCACATAGTGTATTTAAGGTTTTGGTTATTTTCAGAAACAGCAAAAACTCACGCGGGCCGCGTCTGTAGGCTGAGACATCATCACAGCGTTGTGCCTGACCAAAGATCTGCTTAATAAGCAATGAAGTATAAGCAGGAAGACTATTGAGTGCAGTTATGCAATTGTTTCGCCAGTAATATAGGCTGTTTTTTCGGACTGCTTCAGCAAACGGCGTTGAACTTATAAATAGTGCACGTTATTGAAAGTTCGAGCTTGTGGTAAGAAGTGATGGTGCACAATGCCGTTAAAATGGAGGAACACAGTGAGCGTAAGCTTCACATTTGAGAGCACTTGTCGAGCTTCTTTCGGTCTTGGTGATACAGAAAGCTTCCTCTGAAACGATTGTGCCTTACCTGCTTCATCATATCCGTAAACCCAAGATTCATCACTTGTAATCAGAACACCAGAAAAATATTAAGGGCGTGACCCAACTGACCGTCAGCGTCATCAACGACTTCTCCGAGTGTGATTCGGCGATTGTTCGTAATAATTTATTTCAGTTTTTCGACGATTTCATCAGTTGCTGTTCTGGGACGTCCGAGAGGCATGTCACGTTCAGTGCCTGCTG
Source organism: Schistocerca americana (assembly GCF_021461395.2). Taxonomy (NCBI): domain Eukaryota; kingdom Metazoa; phylum Arthropoda; class Insecta; order Orthoptera; family Acrididae; genus Schistocerca; species Schistocerca americana. Next base: position 156,249,633 of record NC_060124.1, on the reverse strand, counting down.
TGCCTTCTTCGAAACGCCTATAGCAATCGTATACTCTTGTTATACTCGTAGCAGATTCTACAAAAGCAATGTTTACATTTTTAAAACTTTTCTTCACTTTGTTCCGTTCTTATAGCAAAGTTCAATACAAATTCTCTAATTCTATTTATACACAATAGATAATCGTCGAAACTACCAACACGCGTCATCATTTCTACGGCTGACAACAGACGAAATGGCCAACACTGGTGCATATCCGGGATGAATTTTCGCCCTGCTGTGGAATATGCGCTGATACGAAACTCCCTGATAGATTAAAGTTGTGTCTCAGACTTTTATCTTTTTTTTTAAATTTATAAAACTTTGTTCAACTTAGTATACAAATACAAGTAAGAATAATTATTAAGAAGTCTTACATTATTTTCGTTTTAAGCTTTCCTCTTTTATTAAATTTTCAGGGAATATATTTTCGATGTAAAGAGTTCTTTTTGTCCGCCGCTCGTGGTCTCGCGGCAGCCTTCTCGCTTTCCGAGCACGGGGTCCCGGGTACGATTCCCGGCGGGGTCAGGGATTTTCACCTGTCACGAGATGACTGGGTGTTGTGTGTCGTCTTCATCATCATCATTCATCTACATTACGGTCGAAGGAAAGCAACGGCAAACCACCTCCATTAGGACCTTGTCTAGTACGGCGGTGCGGGTCTCCCGCATCGTTCCCCTACGCTTTGTCTAGAAGAATGGAAGTTCATTTCCAACGTTCGTTTTGTTTTTTCCTTGCGTCTTTCAGTCTTTTTGCTAAGTATTCTAGTTAGGTTTGTTGAACTCTTTTCTCATGTGTATGAGATTTTTGTTCGACGATTAATGTCAACAAATAAATAATTATACGTTACTGGCATAGAAATTTTTACAGAACACAAGCATAGGAGAGTAAGTTGGAAGACTTTGCTGTTGCTAGTTAGCAGTGGAATCTTCAGTATCTTTTGGTTTTTGTATGGCTTCATATCATAATTTGGGGGTCTTTAATGTGGAAGAGGTGTCACAGACATTTATCGTAGAGGCACTCGACTCGAACCTGGGACCTTTACTTTTGCAGGCAATTGCTCCACCAACTGAGCTCCCGAAACACGACTTCATTGTGGACACATGAAATTTTCACTCTGCAGCGGAGTATGCGCTGATATGAAACTTCGTGGCAGATTAAAACTGTGTGCTGGACCGAGACTCGAACTCGGGACCTTTGCCCTCCGTGGGCAAGTACTCTACGAGCTGAACTACCCAAGCATCTCCTCACACGTTTACTTCCACCAGTACCTCGTCTCCTACCCTCCGAACTTCACAGAAGTTCTCCTGCGAAACTAGCAGTACTACCACCCTGGAAGAAAGGAAGGTTCACTTTATAGACACTTTCACCCGTTTTTACCAAAACAACAAGGAAAAATTCACGCGACTAATAGAATATGGGAAACCGTGAAGTTCGCTTTGCTTTTTGAACTCTCGTATTTTGATGTGGTAGTGTTTCTTTGAGTTACAATTAGTGTCATTTCTGTGCGTGTCGTCTGGCAACAGTGCTGTCGCATGCCGCATCACAAAACAGCAGGAGTACCAACGGGCCGGGACATTTCCAGGAGCGGAGAGAGCAGATGGAGCCGGGCGAGTGGCAACGGCAGCGCCTGGAGTCGACCCCGGGGCCGCTGACCAGGGAGCGTCGGCTGCGCCGCAGCTACGCGCGCCGCGAGGAGCAGCTGTGGAGGCGGCTGCGGACCCTCACCGACGCCCACCGCCTGCACCAGGGGCTGGCGCACCTGCAGGTCCGTGCTAGCTGGGCTCTAATCAGCGCTTCCACAAAATATGGCTACGTCGCAAATGCTTGTTTGTTTGCAGGTACATTACTGCAGTTGTGGTATACAGGGTGGTCCACTGATCGTGACCGGGCCAAATATCTCACGAAATAAGCGTCAAACGAAAAAACTACAAACAACGAAACTTGTCTAGCTTGAAGGAGGAAACCAGATGCCGCTATGATTGGCCCGCTAGATGGTGCTGCCATAGGTCAAACGAATATCAACTGTGTTTTTTAAAATAGGAACCTCCATTTTTTATTACATATTCGTGTAGTACGCGTAGAAATATGAATGCTTTAGTTGGACCACTTTTTTCGCTTTGTGGTAGATTGCGCTGTAATAGTCACAATCATATGGCTCACCATTTTAGACCAACAGTAGGTAACAGATAGGTTTTCTAAATTAAAATACAAAGCGTAGGTACGTTTGAACATTTTATTTCGCTTGTTCCAATGTGATACATGTACCTTTGTGAACTTATCATCTCTGAGAACGCATGCTGTTACAGCGTGATTACCTGTAAATACCACATTAATGTAATAAATGCCAAAAATGATGTCCGACAACCTCAATGCATTTGGCAATACGTGTAACGACATTCCTCTCAACAGTGAGTAGTTCGCCTTCCGTAATGTTCAGACAAGAATTGGCAATGCGCTGACGCTTGTTGTCAGGCGTTGTCGGTGGATCACGATGGCAAATATCCTTCAACTTTCACCACAGAAAGAAATCCGGGGACGTCAGATCCGGTGAACGTGCGGGCCATGGTATGGTGCTTCGACGACCAGTCCACCTGTCATGAAATATGCTATTCAATACCGCCTTAACCTCACGCGAGCTATGTGCCGGACATCCATCATGTTGGAAGTACATCGCCATTCTGTTATGCAGTGAAACATCTTGTAGTAACATCGGTAGAACATTATGTAGGAAATCAGCACACATTGCACCATTTACATTGCCATCGATAAAATGGGGGCCAATTGTCCTTCCTCCCATAATGCTGCACCATACATTAACCCGCCTAGGTCGCTGATGTTCCACTTGTCGCAGCCACCGTGGATTTTCCGTTGCCCAATAGTGCATATTATGCCGGTTTACGTTACCGCTGTTGGTGAATGACGCTTCGTCGCTAAATCGAACGAGTGCAAAAAATCTGTCATCGTCCCGTAATTTCTCTTGTGCCCAGTGGCAGAACTGTACACGACATTCAACGCCGTCGCCATGCAATTCCTGGTGCATAGAAATATGGTACGGGTGCAGTCGATGTTGATGTAGCATTCTCAACACCGACGTTTTTGATTCCCGATTCTCGCGCAATTTGTCTGCTACTGATGTGCGGTTTAGCCGCGACAGCAGCTAACCCCCCCCCCCCCCCCCCCCCCCCCCATGAACCATGGACCTTGCCATTGGTGGGGAGGCTTGCGTGCCTCAACGACACAGATAGCCGTACCATAGGTGCAACCACAACGGAGGGGTATCTGTTGAGAGGCCTGACAAACGTGTGGTTCCTGAAGAGGGGAAGCAGCCTTTTCAGTAGTTGCAGGGGCAACGGTCTGGATGATTGACTGATCTGGCCTTGTAACACTAACCAAAACGGCCTTGCTGTGCTGGTACTGCGAACGGCTGAAAGCAATGGGAAACTACGGCCATAATTTTTCCCGAGGGCATGCAGCTTTACTGTATGATTAAATGATGATGGCGTCCTCTTGGTTAAAATATTCCGGAGGTAAAATAGTCCCCCATTCGGATCTCCGGGTGGGGACCACTCAGGAGGACGTTGTTATCAGGAGAAAGAAAACTGGCGTTCTACGGATCAGAGCGTGGAATGTCAGATCCCTTAATCGGGCAGGTAGGTTAGAAAATTTAAAAAGGGAAATGGATAGGTTAAAGTTAGATATAGTGGGAATTAGTGAAGTTCGGTGGCAGGAGGCACAAGACTTTTGGTCAGGTGAATACAGGGTTATAAATACAAAATCAAATAGGGGTAATGCAGGAGTTGGTTTAATAATGAAAAAAAATAGGAGTGCGGGTAAGCTGCTACCAACAGCATAGTGAACGCATTATAGTGGCCAAGATAGACACGAAGCCCACGCCTACTACAATAGTATAAGTTTTATATGCCAACTAGCCCTGCAGATGATGAAGAAATTGATGAAATGTATGGTGAGATAAAAGAAATTATTCAGGTAGTGAACGGAGATGAAAATTTAATAGTCATGGAATTCGACAGTAGGAAAAGGAAGAGAAGGAAACGTAGTAGGTGAATACGGATTGGGGCTAAGAAATGAAAGAGGAAGCCGCCTGGTAGAATTTTGCACAGAGCATAACTTAATCATAGCTAACACTTGGTTCAAGAATCATGAAAAAAGGTTGTATACATGGAAGAACCCTGGAGATACTAAAAGGTTTCAGATCGATTATATAATGGTAAGACAGAGCTTTGAGGAATGAAATAGTGAAGGTAGCAAAGGGATCAAGTAGGTAAAAAGATGAGGGCTAGTAGAAATCCCTAAGTAACGGAAGAGGTACTGAATTTAATTGATGAAAAGAGAAAATATAAAAATGCAGTAAGTGAAGCAGGCAAAAAGGAATACAAACGTCTCAAAAATGGGATCGACAGGAAGTGCAAAATGGCTAAGCAAGGATGGCTAGAGGACAAATGTAAGGATGTAGAGGCTTATCTCACGCGGGGTAAGGTAGATACTGCCTACAGGAAAATTAAAGAGAACCTTGGAGAAAAGAGAACCACTTGCATGAATATCAATAAACAAAGAAGGGAAAGCAGAAAGGTGGAAGGAGTATATAGAGGGTCTATACAGGGGAGATGTTCTTGAGGACAATATCATGGAAATGGAAGAGGATGTAGATGAAGATGAAATGGGAGATATGATACTGCGTGAAGAGCTTGACAGAGCACTGAAAGACCTAAGTCGAAACAAGGCCCCGGGAGTAGACAACATTCCATTGGAACTACTGACAGCCTTGGGAGAGCCAGACCTGACAAAACTCTACCATCTGGTGAGCAAGATGTATGAGACAGGCGAAATTCCCTCAGACTTCAAGAAGAATATAATAATTCCAATCCCAAAGAAAGCAGGTGTTGATAGATGTGAAAATTACCGAACTATCAGTATAATAAGTCACAGCTGCAAAATACTAACGCGAATTCTTTACAGACGAATGGAAAAACTGGTAGAAGCCGACCTCAGGGAAGATCAGTTTGGATTCCGTAGAAATGTCGGAACACGTGAGGCAATACTGACCCACGACTTATCTTAGAAGAAAGATTAAGGAAAGGCAAACCTACGTTTCTAGCATTTGTAGACTTAGAGAAAGCTTTTGAAAATGTTGACTGGAACACTCTCTTTCAAATTCTGAAGGTGGCAGGGTTAAAATACAGGGAGCGAAAGGCTATTTACAATTTGTGCAGAAACCAGATGGCAGTTATAAGAGTCGAGGGACATGAAAGGGAAGCAGTGGTTGGGAAGGGAGTGAGACAGGGTTGTATCCTCTCCCCGATGCTATTCAATCTGTATGTTGAGAAGCAGTAAAGGAAACAAATGACAAGTTCGGAGTAGGTATTAAAATCCACGGAAAAGAAATAAAAACTTTGAGGTTCGCCGATGACATTGTAATTCTGCCAGAAACAGCAAAGGACTTGGAAGAGCAGTTGAGCGGAATGGACAGTGTCTTGAAAGGAGGGTATAAGATGAACATCAACAAAAGCAAAACAAGGATAATGGAATGTAGTCGAATTAAGTCGGGTGATGCTGAGGGAATTAGATTAGGAAATGAGACACTTAAAGTAGTAAAGGAGTTTGCTATTTAGGGAGCAAAATAACTGATGATGGTCGAAGTAGAGAGGATATAAAATGTAGACTGACAATGTCAAGGATAGCGTTTCTGAAGAAGAGAAGAAGTATTAGTGTGGAGTGTAGCCATGTATGGAAGTGAAGCATGGCCGATAAATAGTTTAGACAAGAAGAGAATAGAAATGTGGTGCTACATCGAGTATTGATTTATGTGTCAGAAAGTCGTTTCTGAAAGTATTTGTGTGGAGTGTAGCCATGTATGGAAGTGATGCATGGACGATAAATAGTTTGGACAAGAAGAGAATAGAGATGTGGTGCTACAGAAGAATGCTGAAAATTAGATGGGTAGATCACATAACTAATGAGAAGGTATTGAATAGAATTGGAGAGAAGAGGAGTTTGTGGCACAAATTGACTAGAAGAAGGGATCGGTTGGTAGGACATGTTCTGAGGCATCAAGGGATCACCAATTTAGTACTGGAGGGCAGCGTGGAGGGTGAAAATAGTAGAGGGAGGCCAAGAGATGAGTACACTAAGCAGATTCAGAAGGATGTAGGCTGCAGTAGGTACTGGGAGATGAAGAAGCTTGCACAGGATAGAGTAGCATGGAGAGCTTCCATCAAACCAGTCTCTGGACTGAAGACCACAACAACAACAACAACAGCAGCTAAAACACCTACTGGGGAATCATCATTTGTTGCAGGTCGTGGTTGACGTTTCACGTGTGGCTGAACACTTCCAGTTTCCTTAAATAACGTAACTATCCGGCGAACGGTCCGGACACTTGGATGATGTCGTCCAGGATACCGAGCAGCATACATATCACACGCCCGTTGGGCATTATGATCACAATAGCCATACATCAACACGATATCGACCTTTTCAGCAATTGGTAAACGGTCCATTTTAACACGGGTAATGTATCACGAAGCAAATACCGTCTGCACTGGAGGAATGTTACGTGATACCACGTACTTATACGTTTGTGACTATTACAGCGGCAATTATCACAAAGGAAAAAAAGTGGTCCAACTAAAACATTCATATTTATTTATGTACTACACGAATATGTAATAAAAAGTGGGGGTTCCTATTTTAAGAAACGAAGTTTATATCCGTTTGACCTATGGCAGCGCCATGTAGCGTGCCAACCATAGCGCCATCTGGTTTCTCCCTTCAAGCTAGACGAGTTTCGTTCTTTGTAGTTTTTTCGTTTGATACTTATTTCGTGAGATATTTGACCCGGTCACTATCAATGGAGCACCCTGTAGATTGAAATCTCCGCGTGACAAGATAGTAACACACCGTCAGCGGTGACAAAACAAAATAAACGGGGTGAGATTTTAATGTGTAACAAGAATGCCGGCATGTACCTCCGAACAAACAAAAAATAGCCGCTTAACTTTGCTTCTTCGAAAATGGCTCTGAGCACTATGGGACTTAACTGCTGAGATCATCAGTCCCCTAGAACTTAGAACTACTTAAACCTAACTAACCTAAGAACATCACACACATCCATGCCCGAGGCAGGATTCGAACCTGCGACCGTAGCGGTTCCAGACTGTAGCGCCTAGAGCCGCTCGGCCACTCCGGCCGGCTTTGCTTCTTCAGAGTGATAACACTTCGTATACACATTGCTCCTCTATTTTTGCCTGATGCAGCAACAGTACTTCAGTGTTCCAAAAATAGAAAACTGTTTCTGTTGCAAGAGCCTTATTAATAATGACGCGTTTCACGCGGTTAGTGCATCTTTGCATTACCTTGAACAACGAAGACCGCATTAGTCGTTGGCTTTTAAATACTGCTAATGAGATCTCCATTGTTCTAGATAATCTGAAGATGCACTAACCGCGCGAAGCGCGTCGTTATTAATACAATAGGAACTGTTTTCTATTTTTTGAGCATAAGACTTCATGACTACCTCTCCTAGTTGTCTCACTTCTTTAATACATCCATATTGGCGCTTGTTTTTCCCTTAAGAGGGCACTGAGCCATAAGCATGGGTTTGATAGACTTCTCCGTGTAAATCAGCAGAGGTTTCGCAGACACCGATCATGCGAAATTCAGCTTACACTCTTCTCATATAGGTTGTTCCCAAGCAAACGTGTATAAATTCCCGTTACAAGCTTGTAGGACTTGTAGAGAGGAGTGGGGAGTGAATGCATAAACTTACCGTTCTACGACGGTTTCAATTCAGATTTATAATGCGTCACATCTGCTGAAGGGAAAAAGGAAAGTCTCAGAATTGCTTGTCCTGGTATGCAATAGCGTAGACAGGATGACATGTACTATTTGTTGTTGGGTTTTGTGCAGAGTTCAGTTTACGAGGCTCCTGCAGAGGTCGAGCAAGATCTGGCCGCTGGACTAGAAACTGAAGAGAGGAAAGTGTGTCCAGAAGGTGCTTCGTAGGTACAGTGTCTGTAACAACGTTGGTGGTCACCAATACTTTTCTGTACGTACAGTATGCTGGGTTATTTTCTGTTTTGGAATAATGTAAACACGTAATGTTTAAGTGTTAATACAAACAAATCTGCTTAAGCGATAAATAGATGTTGCATTGTTTCCTTTCGAAATGTTATCTATCAATTGTACTGCGTGACGCCTGATTCAGTTCCTCACTCAAAAGTGGATGAATTAAACATCGGAAATGAAAACGTCGTAGAACGGAAACGATACGTTTCTGGACATGGTCTGCTAACAAAAATATCATGTATTTACTTCCTTTTTCAAGTCCTTGAAGTTTGTAACGGGAGTGTCCGAACACCTTGTATAGCAGAAGTCTATAGACCTGTGTTCGCCACCATAATGCTTACTAAAATACTGTGAATGGTGAAAGCACACTACGATTATGAATTCTATATAAAGTCACTTTATCAAAGTTGTGAGGTGTCATTGTAATTGTAGAAGGACACGATAGGGGCCTCTACTGTGGCCAGGATAGCGTCATGCAGAATGCAGTGGTGAGGATCTGTCAGGCGCCGAGAGCGTTAAGGAAACATTACTGTCAGTTTACACATTTACTAACAACAAGTACACCATCTTCTTCTACAGATCACTGGCAGTTTGGAGAGCCAGCGGAGGATTCGAGAGGCCGGTATTTGCTGACGTAGGCATTCCCCTCAGTGTCGGCTGCGCATCAACAGCTCACGTAGCAGTTGCTACATCAGGAACAGTGGACGATCCGTAACGCCACAAACACAGCGACCTCTGTTCAGTGGCATGTAACTCTGATAACAGGTTTCCACTACTTTCTCGTGGACGTCGGAGACAATGCCTGATAGGGGACCCTATCATATCTGCACTAAGTCGCCATAGTCCTGAAGAATCTGCGAGAGACTGATCTGCAACGCTGGACTCATCTCGTAGCTGCGAATCAGGGGGCAGAAATTACTGCGCTCCTCCAGAACGATGGTACCTGATCGGCTCACTGGAGACCTTTCGTGTGGTCTGCAGGGACCGGGTGTTGCAAGGCACCAAAGTCTTCCCATCATCCAAGGCAATCCTAGTCATGTCAATAAACTGCAGGTGGAGCGTCACACGTTCTAACTCCAAACTGCTAAGCTGCAACACTCAGAATCTAGCTGTACAATTCAGGGTACTTGTCAGCCTATGCCGATGACTATGCTTTGGCACGGATAACCGAATGTACCCCAATTTTCTGCATTCGTCAGTGCTCTGCATTGCACTGCGGTGTTACAACTCTTCCTTTCAGACCTTCAGTCTGTTTATTTCTACAGCGTGAGTGTGTTGTAAAGTGGGTAGCAAACCTGCATCAGGCGTTGTTGCTTCACTGTGGGTGATCACCAAAGTGACGTTATACTCTCTTCTCAGTGAGGTCATTCTGCTACATCATCCAGCCAGGTGATGTGTGGCAACTGACTTGGTGGTATGCCCACACTACATGCTATTCTTCCAAGTTAGCATTCTGTTGTAGGTATTATACATTTATATGTAAGTTGAAGGTGGAGATGGAGGGGGGACAAAGCAAAGGAAAGGGAAAGGATTACTGATGACAGCTGCATTGGAAATTACGTGGAATGAGCAGCGATGAGTGAAAATGTGTGCCGGACTGGGATTTGAACCCAGGATCTCCTAAATATTAGGCAGATGAGTTGACCATTACACCCTCGGGGATAAAGTGTCATCGCAACTGCACAGACTATCTCAGCACACCTTACGGCCGCTCCATATTCCCACCGAGTGCCTCCCTTTTGCAGACTGTCCATTTCCTCCATGCTAAGTTCTCCGAGATTCCTGCAGGAGATCGGACGTACTTCTGCACATGCACTGAAGAAGGTGGATCTATTGCCCATCTAAGTGAATCAGTTATGCGGATACATGGTGTCTGTTGTTTCAGACATATCAGAAAGCATAATATACACTTGTGTCGATTTCTGATCTGGCCTTGGCGCTCTACAGGGAGAACCAAAACAATATTTTTAATATCCACCTTTAATATTATTTTGGGGCATAATGCTATTATCATAGTTAATTAAATTGGATGACACATGTATTTCTCAAATTTCCATACAACTTCTTTTCAAATGCTGAATTTCTCTGAACGGCAATTTCTTGATATTTACGTTAAAGGATATGGCCATGGTGGTCCATTGAGTAGAGCACCTGACTCCTGGCCTAGAGGTATTGCATTCACTCCTTTATAGGTGTGAGGATATTTTCCTTGTTCCAGAGCCCTCCAGGACAGTCCAAGGTCCATTCAGCCTACCATCAAATGAGTGCTGGGGATCTTTGCTAGGGTAAAAGGCAGCCAGGGCGAAGAGTGTGCCATCCTACACCTCAGGCTAAAACGACATACTAATCACTGAATCATCCACCATACATCACTGTGTGGCTTGTGTGGTATGGATTTAGATACAGACAAACAAATCATTACTGTCAATATGCTTGTGGATATGTCATGGCATTGTTAATGAGCGAAATTCTCTGAAAACCTAATGTCTGTATGTTCTGGCTCACTTTTGGTTCACTAGCTTACTCACGAGTTCATTCACTAGATCACCAAAGCTAGACAGAACATACAAACTTCAGCTACTATAATATATATTTTTCAGCTCAAATTCACTATATTTTTAGAAGGTGAACATAAGAAAATAAATGTAATATATTTTTTTATAAAAGGTGAATGTCAGAAACTAAATTAAATATAATTTCATATAAAAGTTGAATATAAGAAAATAAATAAAATGAACTGTTAATGAAAATTATTCACTAGCAGTCATGAGATTTTTATGAATAGCAGTTTGTAAATGTCTTTTTAAATAAGGTCTGTTTACAGTTTTACCACATTCACAAGCAACTTTAATTGTTTGTTAATAATATCCACACTCTCTACATATATTTTGATATCAGACTTTTTGATATATATCTTTATGAAATTCAGCAATGTTATTTTCAACCATAAATTGACTACATTGCTTTAGCTGTATGTTATTGTCCATTTAAAGATTATGCATTTTAAAAAATTTAAAAATTCACAGCATCAAGAACCCTATACCATCAAATTATTTATTTTTATTTTTAAATTTCTTCATCCCTTTATATCTCAATTTCATATGTTCATTTTCAGTCAATTCAAAATTCAAACTAGTAATTAATTTAGAAAATCTGTCTGGTAAAATAACCTTAAACTCATCATTAAGCTCCATACAATTTTTTTCTACATATCAAGTATTTAAATATTCACATCCAGTAACAATATATAAAACATTTATCTCTAACTCATACGCTTTTTTAATCTCTTATGGGACATGTGCATTGTTGAACTTCTTGATTAGAGTCTCTATTTATTTAGAAAAAAAAATTAATAGAGAAATAATTATTTTTATTTTTTACTATTAAATTTTATACTTAATAAATAGACTCAGAAAAAACAACACTAATAATCCCACAACGATTTATACTGTTGAAAAGATAGCAAAAATGATATAAACTACATCTGAATTAATTTCCTTATTTTTTAAAAGAAGAAGAAGAAGATTATGAATATGAAGACTATCCTGATTATGATGAAGATGACAGTAATGACTAATGTCCATGTGGTCATGTATCTGTTTTATTTTACAAAACATATCTTTTATTATCATGAGGGCTCAATGATTTCTTGTTTATTTCAACTCTGAATATTTTGTGCTTTTCATTCCAAATCATATTAATTTTTTGTACTGTTCTCTATTGTTAAACATTCTTTATAATCTTCTAAACTTATTCTATTTTTAACAACACATTTCTTAACTCATTTAGATTTTTCCTCTGTTTTATCACTCACTTTATAAGCATAAATTTTTGCTCTTAAGCCCCAGAATTATTCCATTATTTTCCCATTACATTCATATTTCATTTTTCCTAAAACTTTCTTGTTTGCTTGTGGGATTCCATAAATATTGTTATTGGATAATCACTTGTATCAAAGTAATTAATCATCGATTTCATGTCCTCATAAAAATCTTCAGTTTCAGATTTTTGTAAATGTAACTGTCTGTATCTTGATAACACAGACCAATATTTTCTCCATATTTTGGTTTCAATATTATATAACGAAAATCATACACCCATTCTTTTGATAAACCGAGTATGCTCATTCCAACATAGATAGGCTTATTAAATGTGATTTTTGGGTTATGCATATGGATGGCAACAAGGTTTTCATTACATACAGTTCTTTCTTTAAAGTTTGGCTTTGCTATAAGTTTGTCACATTTTTCTCCATCTGAAACTAATTTTATGTCCACGCTGTTTCAAATATTTTCCATTGTCGCTCCTAACACTGAATTATTCATCAGTTTATAGAAATCTTTTAAAAATCGTTCTTGGCTTTTGTTCTCAAGTCTGTATTTAAATCTATATACTTATTTAACCAATCTGATTGGTTACATTTTAAATCTCTGTTTATTTTTGTTACTTCCACTCCAAGAGACAGATACTGTTTAAGATTTCTATAGTGAACTACATAATTATTTTTGTTTCCTAAAGTAGTTAACAATTTGCTTTCTTTAGTTCCAGGCACAACGTTATTTTCAGGAGTGAGTGGTAAATCTTTATGTAAATCATGTAACTCTTTCAGATATTCAAAATCTACTTCGAAAATAAATCCAATTTTAGTTTATCTGATATTTCACTTATTTTTGTTCAATCGCACTTCATACTAAGGTCGTCAAACCAATCAAAATTATTTAGTTCATCCCATTCAAATCCACCAAATAGCAAATATGGACTTATTGCATAACCATATAATTTTTTTGCATTTATCTATGCTAAATAATTCGGTATTTTTTATCATGAAAATCTTTCAAGTATTTATTTTTTCCTTTTAAATATCTTTTAGAACATCAGGATATTCCTCCTCTTTTCCTTTTTCAACCACAGGAATCATATCATAATCATGTAATAAATCAAGTGGTTGTTTAGTCATTTTCACATTGCATCAAAAGATAAACCAGGTGCAGTAAAATACCAAAAACGATCTAAATCATAAGCTTTTAACAAGTTTTTCTAAAATTTTCAAATATGTCAGACAACACCATTACATCAGTTTTAAGATGTAAATCATAATATTCACCAAGATTTTGAAATTAAACTTTTCCCTAACTCTTTTTGTTTTTTATAATCTTCATGACTTATTTTGCAGTCATTCAGTTTATTGTAAAATTTGTTTTTTGCTGGTAACTGCCCCTCTTTAAATTTCTTTCAAGAATCCATGTAACCATATGGATAAACACCTTTTTTGATCACTAGATTGAATAACTGTTCTGAGTAAAATTTTCTAATGTTTTTCGTTTGATTCTTTTTTAGACTCAATGAAAGTTTGTTAAGAAGCCATAAATTTAAATCTCACAATTAATCTCATCCTCAATTATCTTTCCAAAACTACTGTATCTATGTACATTGTTTAGTATTATATATATGCCTTTATTATCTTAACCAAGTACTTCCACAAACAAATGTGAATCATATCCAGATAAATTATGTAAATAAATTGGCACAAAATTAGGATGTTTTAACTGTAAATTACAATTATTGCACAAAGGATTGATTTAATTTCTTTTTTTATACATGCAATTAATGTTTTATGGCAATTTGATCATCTATAAACAACATGATCTTTATAATATCCACTTATATATTTAATATCATAACAGAATCCACTTGGTTCATGTTTTTTATATCTTATTGTACATAAAATTTATGGCTTTGGTTGATGGTTGTCCATCTTCAATAGTAAATTTTCAAACTCAGAATAAATAACAAATGGAACTGCCTGTATGTGTTGATAATTTTTTGTATGACCATCAAAAATTTTTCTTACTGTTAAAATGTAGTAAACACATATCACAAATAAATTTTGCTTATGTGTATTTCATAATTTGACTTGAAACATGTCTAGATAAATATTTTATCCAACAATAGTGTGAATTTCCATCATTTTTAAAATACAATAAATTTTCATGTTTCTCTCTCTTACATTTCGTAATTTCTAGTGGATACATTTGATATTTTTCATCAAATGAATGTACATTAACAGATACATTAATTCTACTCTCCATTTTTGGAATATGATCAACCACTACAGGAAATACAAAATTTTCAAGTCTATGATCAAAATCAAGATAAAGATTTTTATATTTTGTTACTCTTTCTAAATTTATATCTACAGGATAGAATGCAGATTTTATTGCCCACAGAAAACATTTTTGATCTTTTTTTTACATTAATACAGGCTTTTTTATTTTGTCTGGTAATTCAAATGTAAGTTGAGCCTCTCAATGTAACATATCTGTTATTTCCTAACTGAAGCCCAGTAAATCTGTTTAATGTCCATCCTAACCCATGAGCTTGAAATACGCCCATTCTCGATAAAATATTTCGTTTACCTATCTTAAAGTTTTTAATTATCTGTCTTTCATTTGTGATCCTACAGGTCTGTGTCTGGAACTGAAATTCCATAATATTTTATTTGTCTGCATTTGGTACCCACAAAAAAGTTTAAAATATGACATATTTTTAGATTATCTTTCACAATTTTCGTAATTTTCGGTTTTAGTGCAGTCAAGAAGTGATTAGGTTCAATGAGTTTATATTATTCTCATAATTTATAGTTTTTAATCTGTTTGCAAATGCATTATCAACTAGATAATCTCTAACTGCTTTTCTGTCTCTTGGTTTCTCGAATAAATTTGTGTAAAAAGGAAATAATTTTTCATTATTAGTTCTTATTTCTGGTTTCGCAAAAACATCAGTAGAAAATAGGAATATTTCTTTCGTAAACTTATCTTCAATAGTTTCGAAAATTTCATCTTCATTTGGGATTTTATGATAATTTTTCCAAAGTTTGCACTTTGTGGCAGAACCCACTTTCAGTGTGTGATTTAGATGTCTTTTAATAAAGTTAATTAGATCATCTTTATTTAACTTACTACAACCTCGCCAGTTATTTGTTTCACAATAATCACGAAGTTGAACAACTGTGACTTGCTCCATTTGGTCCTTCTATTTATAGAAAATAAAAAATATAAATTCTGTAAAAAATAGGAACTCAAAATTTCAAGACTTGTGAATTCTTATTTAATAGATATTTAAAAGTTAAGTTCAAGATTTTTCTAATTACTTCCTTTTCATACATTTTGAAGTACATTTTTTCGTTTACTGTCCTGTTTATCTTTACGTGAAGGATTTACATAAAAGAACTTAAACCTTAATTTCTTGACAGTCTTTTCATTTTTTTGTAGATGGATCAATGACAGCTTCATCATTATTCATCGACAACAATATTTCCGAATGCTCCTCACATGGAACTCGATGTAAATGATCTTTATAATAATATGTAGCAATATTTTTCCACATACACAAGGAATTAGATTTTCATTATAATTTCTTACATTATATTTATTTACATATTGTCTACACATAGTTCTTTAACCATCTTTTGTACATTTCTGAAAACTAAAATTATAAATATTTACAAAACTTTGCATTAATTTATTTACACATTGTTTAAACGTCGTTCTTTAACCATCTTTTTTACATTTCTGAAAAGTAAAATTATCACTATTTAGAAAACTTTGCATTAATTTATTTACACATTGTTTAAACATCGTTCTTTAACCATCTTTTGTACATTTCTGAAAAGTAAAATTATCACTATTTAGAAAACTTGGATTGATCTAGCTGTCACTTGATTGGTTGTTGAACCTGCTCCATTTATATGGGAAAAATTTATTAGTGTTGTAAAAAAGTAAAAATTTCTAATTTTTTGAAATTTACCTTTTAATATATTTGTTACCTCAACCACTAAGGTTGTACATTTATAACCAAATAGAGATAAATCAGTTTTACCAGCTTTAACTACTTTTTGTGAATTCATTATATTTGTACGAAGTATGATCCCCGAAAAATACAACAATCCATTAGCATACCTAAATGCAGAATTCCTTTTAGTTGGTAACTGTAGAAATTCTCTTGTTATTACTACTCCTGATTTGTTTGTAAATTTATGCTCAACTAATTCCCCATAGAAAAGTTCATTAAAGAATAAAAACGTTCTTCCTGAATTAGTCTTGACTACACCATCTAATAAAAAGTTTTTACTTAATCCTGTAGCAGAAATCGGATTTGGTTATCCTGAAATTAGATCTGATGTTTGTAAATTTACCATATATATTATATTATCAACAGATAATACAATTTCTCCACTTGATATATTATATCCGTTTTTTGGAAATTTTGAGGTAAGAATGTTAACCAAATGGTTATCAATTATGACAATGCTTATGAAAAATATATAAAACCCCATGTACGAAAAGTAAGTGATCGAACTTCATTTGACATAATGGCTCAGTTGGTTCATTTGGTATAGAAGGTTGTGTTGATGATGGCTGAACTGGTATAGTTGGCTGTGTTATTATTTTTTAGCATACAAACTTTGAATAGCACCAATATCATCTTGAAATAATTCTAAAAGGTAACCATTTTAGTATGGATACAGTATTGATTCATAAACATCTGAATGGTATAAACCTAATGATTGAACAATTTTGTAAACTAAAGCTACAAATAAATTTTCTGAAGTTTGCTGTATTGTTGTCAGATTCTAAGTACCATAACTCATCATCATCCATTTGTATCTCAATAGGATCATTATTCTTATTTGGAAAAAAATGCATGACCTAACACATTTCATTTTCCATATAGATCCTTTGGAATTGATGACCATATTTTTCTTTTTATGTCAATGTCTTTTACTTGAAATTATTTCAGGGTTGTAGTTATTGAGGTGAAATTTAATATTAGGTTATTTTTGCAATAAATGAAATATTGTTATTTCTAATATTTTCGTAATTGCTTCTTTATAGAACTATTTTATGTTCTTTATTATCCCATTTATACATACTAGTTCTGTAACTACCAAATGAATCTTTTACACTTCACCCAAGTCGATTCATGAACTTTAAAGCATCTCACTTGTCCTGCCAGTTATTTCAAGATCACATGTTAATTGAAGTAACATTCATGATTCTGTTAGTAGTTCTTTCCTAACTTGAGTGTTTTCTGTTGTTAATGGAATATCATAACTATCCATAATTAGATAAACATTTAGCTACTTTGCTCTTTTCATCAGTAACCACTATTTCTGCAAACAAAAGTAGCAGAAGTACCTTCATTTACATACATTTTTCCCAAGAAGAATTGGTTGATACCCAAAATAAAAATGAATTTCACTTTCGTTTGTATGACTTGGAACATTAATTTTAATATGTTTTCTACAATATGGACAAGTCTCTTGTTGTTTTAGCCACTTATCGATACACTCTTTATGGGAAATATAATTATGGCTTTATTTCATAATTGGTGATTTTCATTACTTAATCATATAACTCATTCCATATCTTCAGAGAGTTCAATTACTGTGTAAGGTATAAATAGTTTGTCTAAGAATGATTTGACAGATATTTAATTTCTAAAATTAATCACCAATCTACTTTATATCTAAATTCCACTAAAAATCCTCAGTCTATTTTTGAGCAATTGATATATGATCGAATTCAATTATCTTGAAATTCTCTTATAATATCTACAGATAATATCTGATTCTGTGATATTCTTTCCCAATGTAATTAATCTTGAAATACTCTCATAAAATCTCCACTCTGTTCTTGATATCTTAAAATTTCATTCCAATCTAATTTATCTTGATATTCTCTCATAAAATCTTTACTCAATTCTTGCTTATATAGCATTTCTTTGCGATCCAATTTATCTTGAAACTCTCTTACTATTTCTAGATATATTTTTTTGGAATGTAGATATATGATTCCAATTCAGTTTACCTTGAAATTCTCCCATTAAATTATCACTCAATTTTTGATGTCTTGAAATATATTTCCAATTAATTTATCTTTAAATTCTCTTATAAAATCTTCATATATCTTATAAATTCTCAGTATATGATCCACATCTAATTAATCATAAAATTCTCTCATAAATTTTTCAGATAATACAAGACATCATGAAATTAGTTGTTTCCATGTAAGTTCACAAAATTGATTATCTTTTTTAATATAGTCAACAACTAATTTTCTATATATTTCATTTGTTACATACAGGTCACATAATCAAAAGGTAAATGCTTACACATACGTTGAATGATCTGAATAAGTTGTTCTTCTCTAGCTTTTAATTCATTCAGTTCAGTGTTAATAGCATTATGATTATTAATGACATGGTTCAGCAAAGGTGAACTAACTTTCTGTGAGCAAAGATGATCAATAAGTTGTCATTTAGTCATTTTAGAATAGCCTCTAAGTCTTAATTCTTTTGCTCTACTTCTCAGTTGGCAGACTTTCAGATTATTTAGGCTCGCCATTAGAAATATTTTTATTACTTTTGTAAAAAAAATGAAAAATGATATTTTATATGGAACTCCATGGTAATCCAATTATTCCTCATAATTGATAAAGAAAATAATGCATGTTTCCAAGGAATAAATGTAGCTAGAATTTTAGAATATAATAATCCAAGACAAGCGATTTATGATAACACAACTGAAAATAATAGAAAAATATAGAATGAATTAGGTGTAAGTCAATCACTTATACCTTGCAATATGCACCCAAACACTATTTTCAATACAGAATATGATTATATGATCTATCTATGGGTTCAGCTACTTTTTATTTTTATTTTTTGGAAAACGAATAAAATTGTTTCCAATAAGTGGCAGCTATTGCAAGTACATCTACTTGAGTTGTCGCTAATTCAGGATCAGCTATGTTGAATATAGTTGATTTTACTCAGTAAAAGAATTATCCATTCAACTTTGGTAGTTAACCCAAAGATATATGGATTCCTTTGCTCAACCAAAAATATATTTTGATTACAAATGACATTTTATGCTTTATTCATTATGGAATTTCAAAGGATTTGAGCTGATTCCATTAAAAGTATTAAAAAGAATTTGGTTAAATCTTTTAAAAATTACGATCTAGAATATACTGAAATAAATCTTGATAGTCCAATGGAATTAGAATACAAATATATTCCAAATGAAATAAAAAGTTTAACAGCTAACAAATTAACTTAAAAAACATGGATTTCAGTACTTGTTAAAAACTTTAAGAACCTTGTAATGAGTAAAAAGTATCTAAAGAAATTAGGGATTATTACCTCACTCCTGAGGAAATATTTCTTGATTATTTAAAATAAACAAAAGAATATGAAACAATTAAAGCTCAACAACTAGCCATTCTATTTTTTAACAACAAAATCAACACTTACAACAACAAATTACTCAGAAAGATGAATTAATTCAGGAAATACAACTACATGTTGTTAACCAACTGAAGATATTAATTTAAGATATATGTTTGTTCTTTAAAAATTATATGATGAATTTGAATATGATTACTATGTCATTAGAATATAATGAAGAAACTTACAAAGACAGTTATATAGAATAATAGATAGACATCCTAATAGTGAAGAAATGTTGAGACTTGCGCATGAACCTAATTCAATAAATTATACCAAAGAATGAAAGAAAATTTGAAAATTGTCTGTCAACTCAAGTCTTTCATTTCTTTGAATATCTGTACACAAGAACAATTGATTACCATATCAATATGCTTCATCAAACTGAATTATTTCTCTTAAATGGAATCAGTTGTAGATATAATTAATAGCAAGTTTACATACATCAATAAGCAAGTCTAAATGATTATGGATGAAAAGGATAATTCATGGTTTAAAGGTAAGGATATCGATCTGAGTGATGTCCGTATTATTGATGGAAAAACTGTTTTTATCACAGAATACGATCTTTATGATTTAGATATGACTTCATTTTTCATTGTTTACTAATGAAAATACATAGAACCAATTCCATGTACATCCACTTCATCTATCACACCATTAATGCATATGTTTCAAAATAACAATATGATTGTTTATAACAATACTTGTGATTACTGACAGAAATAAGGTTTCCTGGTTTAAAACAAAAGACATTGATGAAATTTTAGAATATAAAGATACAAACCAAGCAAGTAGAAATAATGTATATGTAAATGATCGTAACACATTTGAAGGTTTAAACCATGTTCCCCAGACAAGGTTAAAAGGTAATGAAAAATCTTCAGTATTTGTTAATGAATCCAGTTCATATTGTTCAATTTTAAAATCAAATAAAGAAGAAGCTAAACAATTTAAAAGATGGGTCACTCATGAAGTTTTACTATCAATTAAAATGTATGGTGATAAACAAATTTCAAAATAAAAGTAATTGCTCAGAAAATAAAGTGGATTGTATGAATAATAGAATTACATTCGATGTTGCTAGAGTTACCATTGAAGAGAAAAATGAAATTATTAATAATAATGCCACTCCTCCAACCATTACTCAAGATAAATATAGCGAATTATTTTAATCAAGAAAAATCATATGTGGGAATATCCATATTATGTTATAAGAACTTAAAACATTTCTGTAAATTCCTGATTGAATGAATTACAAGCAAATTATCCAGAAATGGAAATAATTTTGTGAATCAGAAAGCCGAACTCCATAATCTATATAACTTAATGAAAGAAAGATTATCAATAATTTCTCAAGGAAATCATTTTTATACAAATTTAACTGAATATATCCTTATAAGAGAAATAATGGATATTAGAATTGAGCATTAAATAATTACATTCACTTTATTTTCCCAACTATTGTGCAAATTATCAAATCCAAACCATTTAACATAAGCCTTATCTCCTTTCTTTCTCAAAACTTCTTCAACGAGATACACGTCTGAATATTTTGCCTTCTGTAGTTCATACTCATGAAAATTTCCTTTTACTTCTTCACCAGCTAAAGCTTTTAATTCATATGTGATTGGACTGGAATGACTAACAGATTCAATTTCAAAAATTTCTGTTGCCCAATTGGCAGTGTGTCCTTTTTCAAAAATTCCTCTTAATTTACTTATTCTCACTTTATCACCTATTTAAATTTCACTCTTTATTAGCTACAATGGTGCCTGTGTTGCCCAATTGGCAGTGTGTCCTTTTTCAAAAATTCCTCTTAATTTACTTATTCTCACTTTATCACCTATTTAAATTTCACTCTTTATTAGCTACAATGGTGCCTGTCTTGCAGTTATTTTAATTAACTTTTATTGGTTTCATTTTTATAGTAATGTTTTGTGTTATTCTATTCATTTACTAATTTCGAAACTAAGTCAACCAAATTAGTAAGTTTCTTGATGGGCAAACTTCTTCGACATCTTTTGTTTTAATGTTCTGTTAAAACTTTCAACAACAGATGCTTCTAATTCTGTAAAAGTTAAATAATGATTAATGTTATATTTTTTCATTAATTCTTGAAAAGCTTTATTGTAAAATTCTTTACCATCACGTGTTTGCAAATTTTATGGACTTCTCAACTGAAATACTTTTTCAAAATCATCATCAGTAATCCAGCCTGTTTCATCTTTAACTGGAATAGCCCATGCAAATTTTGAAAAAAAACATCAGTAACATTTAATAGGTATTTATATCCTTGACTTATCTTCGAAATTTGTTCAGATTACCTGAATCCATTTCGACTAAATCGGCCTGCCATAGATCATCTATACCAAATGAAACATCATTTCTCCTTTTAAAATTTTTTCTCACTGGTTTGTGTAATTCATTAATAATTTGTTCATGAATATGTCCTAGTCCATTTTCGATTAATTCACCTGAAACAGGTACAGTTTTACAGATTCATTTAGAGATAAAAATATGTTACCTTTTCTTCTACTTCAAGTGATGTATTATTGAACTGCATTGGATACATAATTAGCAGTTTATCAACATTGAATCTTTCTGCCTTTATTTTAAAATCTGCAATATTTCTGTACCAGTATTAAAATCAAAGTCCAGTTTATGTTTGTCACACATTCTTTTCTGAAGACCACTTATTTGAATTAGATATGGTGTTAAATCTTTATTTGAAAAATAGTCTGTAACAGCTTTTTCTACATCCTCTTTTGGTAAAGAAATTTGTTAAAGTGTTACAGTTATCTTGAAGAATCTGATTAATTTTTTCGTTAAGCTGTGCAGCAGTGACATAATTATTGAACTGTGTTAAAATTCTTGTGTATTTAGGTTTTGTAACATATTTTTTTCTATGTATCGTTTAGTAAATGCATCATAACCATTTCCCACACCTCTTATATCTACGATCCTTCTACCTTTAAAATCAATATAGGTTTTAGTTGCTTTAAAAATGGTGTCAAGTACTTTATGAAACAGTTTGATTAAATTTTCAAACAATGGAAAATCCGGGATAGAATGCAGCAATATTATATGGAGGAAAGTTGCTACTCACCATATAGCAGAAATGCTGAGTCACAGACAGGCACAACAAAACGATTTTCACACTTAAAGCATTCGGCCAATTACCTTTGACAACAATAGACACATACACACACACACACACACACACACACACACACACACACACACACACACACAGACACACACACACACACACACACAGACACACACACACAAACACACAAACACACACACACACACAAACGTAACTCACACACACGACTGCAGTCTCAGTGTGGTTTCAGTTGCTGAGACTGCAGTTGTGTGTAAGAGTTGCATTTGCGTGAGATCTGGACAAAATATCATCCTGGTGCAAAGAATATGCTAAAAACTAGTCAGCCTCAGGAAACATCACGATAATATGGTGTAACAGCACCTCAAGCCATCAACTACAACTCTACAACAAAAAGCACCCACAAGTTTCTTCAGGTATCCTGTACCCAGGTCAAACCACTCATTGACGATTACACCTCATAGAGGTATGGAGGTGTTTATTGATATGTCTCACCTGCTGTTGGAAATAGCCCCAGACATTTTCTATAGGCTTAAGATCCTGTGGTGCGAAAGAGTACCTTAGTGTTTGTCAAATCGGGACTGTATGCGTTCAGTCCTGTGAACATAGCTGTGGCCACGTTGGAAGATAACAGTCCCTACAGCATACCCATCTTGAAGAAGAGCAGGAAAGGGCAAAGGCTGCTCACTGTTCTATTCAAATAAACATCCTGATTCATGTTCACAATAATTTAAAAGAGCAGGCGCACCTTATCATTCAAAGAACCCAGACAAATCGCTTCAGTAGCGCCTCCCATCAGATCCACGTCCTCCTCACACTGCAGATTAAAAGCCTTATTGGAGTGTTGTGCCCCATACAATTGCATCATATGGAAAGAGGCAATTCTGCAAGCACTCGGTCCACACTACACAACTCTAGTTAGCTACTGCCCAAATTCTATGTTTCTTAATTTTATCCATTGTTTTCAGAGTTTCTCGTTTGTACATAAACATTCTCCAGAACCATACGCCTTGCTACTACAAGCTGTAAGTTACTTTTAGATTTATTGTAGTTTTTTAACTTACATTTCATAATGTGGAATTTTGTAATATGCCAGGCCCAGAATTAAAAGAAACCTAAAGATGGTGTAGACTGTCAAAGTGCCCCCCCAGCGCTCGAAATGCAGCGTGCATTTTAATAAAATTACAATATGTGGCCGAAAGCGTTTGTTTTTAAGATTCTATGTTGTTTAACCCACTAAAGAGGTGGAGTTTTAGATGTTGCAATGAACAATAGCGTTTGCGAGCTAGCCGACTGAACATATCAATTGGACCCATTATTCTCTTAGAAACTTGTTGAGATGCACATGTAGTCAATGAGAGCTACAATTCATGTCATGTTTGAAACATGTTGTGATTGACAATACTTGACACTCATTCCTGATGCTTCTTGAGTAGCGTCTTTTTATGACTAATGTTATTATACTCTCCTACATGGCTGTGAGTGGTGATCCATTTCTTGTAGATACATTGAACAGTCCCACTGATAGTGCAATTAATTGGGCAGCTTCACTCGTGGAGTAACTATGGGTATTCTGAAACATAATAGCTCTATTCTTTCAATCTATCCCTCTCCACACAGAGCTATCCTACTGCATTGATTCTGTCAGCAGTGCACAGTCAGATAATCATCTGGAACTACTTGTTCGCCATATACAGTCCTCCAAAGCCAGTATGGCCTCTTAAGGTAATGGATAATATTTTGTCCGTTGAGTTTCTTGTGGTGTTAGTATCTTTTTGTACTTGTTTTGTTGTTTGTTTCAATTGTTAGTAGTGGGGTCCTGCTGTTTATGATGCACTTACCCACATGGATGGCTTCACAGGCTCTGGCGAGGGAGCGCCTTCACAGGTGGGAGTGCAGCCGGCAGAGCCGCGCACACCGCGAGCTGGTGCGCATGCGCAGCGCCGCCCGCCGCCTGCAGCTGGACGCCATTGCGCTGCCCGCCGCCGCACTGCCCAGGCTGCGCCAACACCTGCACACGCTCAAGGCGATACGCCACGCACAGGTGACTGCGCTGTCACCATCTCTGGACCACTAGTGCACCCAACATCCATAACAAACAGTTTTGCATTTTCTGCTCCTTCCTGTCGATCCTCATCTTTGTCAACATAGCCTGTATCCGTGCAACTTCATAAGTTTACTGCTCCGTAACAAGTGTTAGAACACTACACACTCCACCTCATTTAATTTATCCATCTCATTTCTCTTACAAGTATCATCTACTTGTTGATAAAATTCTCCCTTCTCTTCAAATTAACAAAACATCTCCCCAAATACTACATATTCTGTCAACTCAAATATCTTACGTGTATCACCAATGCTGTGCAATCCCGGGCTTCTGCCGCACATACACCAACACATTTCACTTTCCATGGACCTCGCAATCACCATATCTGATCTCAAGCCAACTTCAGTAGGCTTCATCTTCCTGGCCCACAAATCTGCCTTGACATATATCCATCCTACCAGCTATAGCTCTAGTTTTCATATCCCTTCCTTAGGCCAAGCCTCCTTTTGACACAGCAACACTCCATCCTGTTCCAGCATCTAGCCCAGTATCATTGCCACACTCCCATACTAAGCAACACATGTATGTGTGTTGTCCTATTGTTCCTCATGCCTCCAGCCTTCTTTCCTTTCTACATATCCACAAAGTACTTACTGAGAGCTGACCTGGAGCAAGTTCCCAACACACACTATCATAATTCTTGCCATCTTAGCATCAGTTACACCATTGGCACCTTTGATTTCTATTAAATCATCAAAAGAACCCATTGTTATTGAATTTTCACCATATGATTTTAAACTTTTAACTGTGTATTATAACATTATTTGACCAAAAAGCAGCAATATGGCTCCTGTCAGCCAGACCCATACATTGTGAGGGCACTGAAATTTTCAGGAAAGAAAAAAACTGATCCTCACCTGTTCATTAATATTCCACACTTCCTCAAACGTCTAGAACACTTTCGCCTCGCCTACATATCCCATAAATGTCTCAACAACCAGTCCCAGCACCCAATTATCTCGCCCAATCTTGAGAAGCCTCACTAGCTGCCATAGCTCTATGAACAAGTTTTACTTTCGCTTCGTTTCCAAAACCTCCATGTAGCTCCCAATCTAAAATTTCAATCGCTTTCCATACTTAGATAAAGCAATCATCTCTGTTACCGTTCCTTCCAGTGACACTCTATCCTACCCTGCCCATATAAAGGATCCAAACCATCCTTTCCTTGTCCAGCTCGCATTCCACTAGTCTTCGACTACCTATACCAATTGATAACTTCCCACATACACATCCCATTCTCTTTTTTCACACACCGTATTTTACGTACTATAAGACGCACTTTTTATTTCGAAAAATTGCCTCCAAAATTTAGGTGCGGCTTATACTCCAAATTAATATAAAAAGTCCAGTGTTTCATTTAAAACTTCCATCAGTTTTTAAAATGGGCATATGGACATGAAAAAAAGTACTACACTGTTGTCCTTGCATGTTGTGCTGACGGTACTAGACTTAATCCAATGAGAATTTTCAACAACAGAACAATGCCAAAACCTTCTGAAATACTGCCAGGTGTTGTTGTTCACTTACATGATGAGGACTGGATGGACAATGCTGGTATGAAATTATGGATTAACTGAGTGTGCGAAGGAAGGAAATGTTGTTTATTGAAGAAGAGTTCACTTCTTGTGCTACATCAGTTTGGTAGTCATTTGAAAAATTTTGTGAAAGAGAAATTGAGACAGGGAGACACAAAGCTCGCTATTATTCTGGAAGGACTTACTTCACAATTGCAACCTCTTGATGCCTCTATGAATAAACCATTTAAAGTGTATGTGATAGAGGAGTGGAACAAGTGGATGATGGATGAAACCTGACATGAATTCTTGCCGAAGGGAGCTCTAAAGCGACCTACAATCAAACAAGTGTGTCAGTGAATAAAATAGCCATGGTCTAGATTGAGAGACGACATTATTGTTAAAACTTTCAAGAAGTGCCGCATAAGTAACACTTTCTGTGGTGGTGTAAGCTGGCGTCAGCACACAAGGCGGCAAAGAGGTTGCGAGAAAATCGACAGAGGCCAATGACAGACTTGCAGAAAACTCGCTGCAAACGCTCTCTCGGCCGCCAATATTTAGATCACCGCCGTGGACCGAAGGGTGAGTCTATCGCATGCAGTGAGATCCAGTCTGTCATCCGTCTCAGCCAAGTCAGAGTCAGTCAGTACCTAGCGACCAGAGGAGTGTACATAGTGGACCGGTACTTCACCAGCAGTAAGGCTAACGTGGACTATTACGGACAGCATGTACCACAGCAACTATCTTAAGTTAAAGGGGGGGGGGCGTTTATGAAAAACACACACTGTTTCAAAAATGCACCAAATCCACAGTTTTGGAGATGTGGCAATGAAATTTTGTACCACGCTTTACATGAAAGTAACACATTTACATATAAAATCCTTTGATTATATACACTACTGGCCATTAAAACTGCTACACCACGAACATGACGTGCTACAGACGTGAAATTTAACAGATAGAAAGATGATGCTGTGATATGCAAATGATTAGCTTTTCAGAGCATTCACACAAAGCTGGCGCCAGTGGCAGTACCTACAACGTGCTGACATGAGGAAAGCTTCCAGCCGATTTCTCATACGCAAACAGCAGTTGACCGGCGTTGCCTGGTGAAACGTTGTTGTGATGCCTCGTATAAGGAGGAGAAATGCGTACCATCACGTTTCCGACTTTGATAAAGGTCAGATTGTAGCCTATCGCGATTGCGGTTTATCGTATCGTGACATTGCTGCTCGCGTTAATCGAGAGCCAATGACTGTTAGCAGAATATGGAATCGGTGGGTTCAGGAGGGTAATACGGAACGCCGTGCTGGATCCCAATGGCCCTGTATCACCAGCAGTCGAGATGACAGGCATCTTATTCACATGGCTGTAACGGATCGTGCAGCCACGCCTCGATCCATGAGTCAACAGATGGGGATGTTAGCAAGACAACAACCATCTGCACAAACAGTTCGACGACGTTAGCAGCAGCATAGACTGTCTGCTCTGAGACCATGGCTGTGGTTACCCTTGACGCTGCATCACAGACAGGAGCGCCTGCGATGGTGTACTCAACGACGAACCTGGGTGCACGAATGGCAAAACGTCATTTTTTCAGATGAATCCAGATTCTGTTTACAGCATCGTGATGGTCGCATCCATGTTTGGCGACATCGCGGTGAACGCACATTGGAAGCGTGTATTCATCATCGCCATACTGGCGTATCACCCGGCGTGATGGTATTGGTTACACGTCTCGGTCACCTCTTGTTCACATTGACGGCACTTTGAACAGTGGACGTTACATTCAGATGTGTTACGACCCGTGGCTGTGGCCTTCATTCGATCCCTGCGAAACACTACATTTCAGCAGGATAATGCACGACCGCATGTTGCAGGTCCTGTACTGGCCTTTCTAGATACAGTAAATGTTCGTCTGCTGCCCTGGCCAGCACATTCTCCAGATCTCTCACCAATTGAAAACGTCAATGGTGGCCGAGCAACTGGCTCGGAGGAGGAAATTAGTGTTTAACGTCCCGTCGACAACGAGGTCATTAGAGACGGAGCGCAAGCTCGGGTGAGGGAAGGATAGGGAAGGAAATCGGCCGTGCCCTTTTCAAAGGAACCATCCCGGCATTTGCCTGAAGCGATTTAGGGAAATCACGGAAAACCTAAATCAGGATGGCCGGAGACGGGATTGAACCGTCGTCCTCCCGAATGCGAGTCCAGTGTGCTAACCACTGCGCCACCTCGCTCGGTACAACTGGCTCGTTACAATACGCCAGTCACTATTCTTGATGAACTGTGGTATCGTGTTGAAGCTGTATGGGCAGCTGTACCTGTACACCCCATCCAAGCTTTGTTTGACTCAATGCCCAGGTGTATCAAGGCCATTATTACGGCCAGAGGTGGTTGGTCTGGGTATTGATTTCTCAGGATCTATGCACCCAAATTGTATGAAAATGTAATCACATGTCAGTTGTAGCTGAATACCCGTTTATCATCTGCATTTCTTCTTGTGTAGCAATTTTAATGGCCAATAGTGTATATCCAGCGTTTTTTGAATGATGTGAAGTTTTATTTCCAAAAAGTAATGTATGTTCCCTTCTCTCCGGAAGTATTCAAGTGATTGCTACAAAGATTTCTCTGTTTCATCTCTTTATATGTTGTAAGCTTCTCTCATGAGGTTTTTGGTATAGGTCAAATAGGAGAATTTTCATAATTTTTTAATTATAATTCCACAAGTACAATTTTAAATTCATGCAAAGTTCACAGTTTGGAACCAAAATTTCAAAATTTACTCTTGCGAAAACGTTTATTAGGTTTACAGAAATATGTGTACAAAATTTCATAATTCTAGCATTCATAGAATCTGTGGAAAAGGTACATAAACTTTAAAAGACAAACTTTTCAGAAAATGTAATTTAAAGTTCAACCTAACTTTTTTCCTTATGTCACTTCTTCAGAAGGCACCACATTTGTACTCTGGGTCGTCTTTCCCTTCAAGGCTTCTCTTCTGGTTTCTTGTTGTCGGTCTTCTTCCCTTTACCAGATCTTCAAATGACTTTTCAGCTGCAGAGATGCGCTGTAAATGTATTTTTCTCAGGATGCCTTGAGTAAATTTTCCTATCTTGATGCCCATTATTTCTAATACCTTCATCCTCCCGACGTTCCCATCATTAAATACGACAACTGCATCATAAGTTACAATTATGACAATTGTAGCAGATGCAAATTTGTTTTTAGGGCATCTTTTCCATGTGAGTGAATTTAGAGACTCATTTGGATATTGGATTTTGCCATGTACACACTTTTTGAGAAGTGCAGGATCGGCCAAAGATGATCTATAAAACCAAAGAGTATGTATCACGGCCTTCTAGATGTATCCCGCACACGTTTGTTTGAAAGTAATACACAGAATCGTTGTTCACTGAGCTGGTACTGAAGTGCTGCTTCAAAACTTGGGCGTGGCAGGGAGGCCGCGTCACACTTATAATTAATTTTCGGGCACTTCGGATGCGATTTCAGCATTGAAACTTTGGAAACTTATTGTCCATGAGCTGTTCTAACAAAAATATAAAAAAAAAATAAAAATCGAAAATTCACATTTTTGGTCAATGGCATCATCGTCCCCCATTAAGTAACTTTCTATTCTTATGAATAAAGAACACAGTTGACATATGCATGCAGTTTGTGTTATAGAAAGAGAATACTGGTCACCAAACAATATCCTCTCTTTGTTTCCCTTGGTACAAGCCACAGAGGCAACGAGACGACATAAAACTTTCGATCAAGACGACGATGACGACGAAGAGGAAGAAGAAGAAGAAATTTCAGATGACAATTTTCAGGGAATTTGAAGGTCATTTCGATTTTATAAACTAAGAATTCTTTTAGTCTGGCTTTGCAGTCTAATAATAAAAATAGTAAAAATGTTATTTTTAAAATTTTTTTCTAAGGGTAAGGTGCGTCTTATAGTCAGTAGCATCTTATAGTCCGTAAAATACAGCAACATCCTCTCCAATACTTCCCGTATTTCAATCCCTGCACACAGTTACCAGGAACCTCCATCATACCACTGTCATAATGAAGAGAACGTAAATTACATCACCATTACTGTGCCATAGATGCCGCTTATTTACACTCCTGAAGCTGTTTTAGGTTATCGGATCAGAACTATCCAAGCACGTATTAGTGGACATTAATATGGGGTGTATCCAAACTTTGCCTTTATGACTGCTTGAACTGTGCTGGGGACACTTACCATTCGACTTTATGACGGCTTGAACTGTATTGGGTAGACTTTCAATGATGTGTCTCAATGTCTGCAGAAGAACGGCGTCTCATTCTTCCTCTACCACCCGAAACGAGAGAAGGAAATGATGTTGGACATTGCCGTCTGTAGCGAAGACGACGTTGTAACTCAACCCAAAGACGTTCCATTCGGCTCAGGTCAGCACTCTGGGCCGCACAGTCCATTTCAGGAATGTTACTGTCCATCCACAAGCACTGCTTCGTGAGATGACGCGTTATCATGCTGATACAGTCGTCGTCACCGAATTGCTCCTCTATTGTACGCAGTACACAGTGCTGTGGAATACGTTCGTACCCTTACACATTTAGCGTTTTCTTAACTGCAATAAGGGTACCACAGCCTAACCACAGAAAACACCCCCACACCAATACACCACCTCCTCCGTACTTCACTGATGCCACTACACATGATGCCAGGTAATGTTCCTCAGGCATTCACCAAACTCAAACCGACCCATCGGATTTCCGCGGGATATATCGTGATTCATCGTTCCAAATCACTCGTTTGCATTCATCCACTGTCCAGCGGCGTCGACTGTAGAGACGCGTGGTTTATGAGGGGCTGTTCGAACGTTATACCCCATTTTTATCTTTTTAGCTTTCTACGCACAGTCGTTATGCTAGCTGGACTGGTGTAACTCACACTAATGCCTTCCGCTGATTTGATGCTCGATGGTTCCTGTCCGTCAGTATACGACGTTTCCCTTGTCTCCACTTCACAATCACCTCACCAACAGTCGACTTGAGGAGTATTAGAAATTTTGAAATGTCCTTGATGGATTTGTTACTCAGGAGATGTCCAATAATTAGTCGACGTTCAAAGTGACTGAGCTGTCCTGAGAGACGCCTTGTGCTGTTGCCACTTCTCTACCGACAGTAAAGTACTCCCTATCTCGTTTTGTACCGGCGTGTGCGCCACAAGTGATATCGACTGGTCTGTTACGCATTACATAGGTGTGCCATTATACTTTTGGTCAGATAGTGTGTATTAAGCTCGCAAATTACATAATGCGATGGCTACAAGCGGCAATTTACCACTCCTTATATGCCCCCGCTAGAGGGGATATAAATATCCCTCAAATTAAGACAAAAACAAGAAAATTGATTCTCTTCTTTTTCTGCCATACCGTTTTCTCCTCACTACTACCGCCAGCCCTGAGTTTACTATTAGTGGGTTCCCTACAAACCTCTTGTATCTTCTGGTAAGGGTCCTTTCTCACTTACTATTTGTAGTACTACGTCTCGTATTTTATTAGTCCCGTTAATTTTTAACATTCTTCGACACCAGCAGATTTGAAACGCTTTCTATTCTATCTTTTCTGCATTTCTGGTAGTCCACGTTTCACTTCGGTACAATGCTGTGCTCACATTCTGATCGCTTTACTCATTTCCACATTAGCACCCAATATCAATAGTATTCTTTATTGGATACAGCTTTCCTTGCCAGTACCAATCTACCTATGCTACTTTTCTTGCAACAGCCATCAGCTGTAATCTTGCTTCTTACATACGATATTTATTGAGCTGTTTCACTACTGTGTCGGTTTGATGTTAAGCAAATTGTTATTCTACTTTATATTACCCTTTATCGCATTTGTCTTTGATCTACGTATCCTAAGCTACACTACTGGCCATTAAAATTGCTATACTACGAAGATGACGTGCTACAAACGCGAAATTTAACCGACAGGAAGAAGATGCTGTGATATGCAAACGATTAGCTTTTCAGATCATTCACACTAGGTTGGCGCCGGTGGCGACACCTACAACGTGCTGACATGAGGAAAGTTTCCAACCGATTTCTCATACACAAACAGCAGTTGACCGGCGTTGTCTGGTGAAACGTTGTTGTGATGCCTCGTGTAAGAAAGTGCCGTAGACACTGGCGAGCAGATTGATGCCGTATTCCTGGACTTCAGGAAGGCATTTGATACGGTTCCGCACTTACGTTTAGTGAAAAAAATACGAGCTTACGGAATATCGGACCAGGTTTGTGATTGGATTCAGGATTTCCTAGAAGAAAGAACACAACATGTCATTCTTAACGGTTCAAAATCTGCAGATGTAGAGGTAATTTCGGGAGTACCGCAGGGAAGCGTGATAGGACCTTTATTGTTTACAATATACATAAATGACTTAGTTGACAACATCGGTAGCTCCGTGAGGCTATTTGCAGATGACACGGTTGTCTACAAGAAAGTAGCAACATCAGAGGACTCGTACGTACTCCAGGAGGACCTGCAGAGGATTAATGCATGGTGCGACAGCTGGCAGCTTTCCCTAAACGTAGATAAATGTAATATAATGCGCATACATAGGGACAGAAATCCATTCCAGTACGATTATGCCATAGGTGGTAAATCATTGGAAGCGGTAACGACCGTAAAATACTTAGGAGTTACTATCCGGAGCGATCTGACGTGGAATGATCACATAAAACAAATAGTGGGAAAAGCAGGCGCCAGGTTGAGATTCATAGGAAGAATTCTAAGAAAATGTGACTCATCGACGAAAGAAGTAGCTTACAAAACGCTTGTTCGTCCGATTCTTGAGTATTGCTCATCAGTATGGGACCCTTACCAGGTTGGATTAATAGAAGAGATAGACATGATCCAGCGAAAAGCAGCGCGATTCGTCATGGGGACATTTAGTCAGCGCGAGAGCGTTACGGAGATGCTGAACAAGCTCCAGTGGCGGACACTTCAAGAAAGGCGTTACGCAATACGGAGAGGTTTATTATCGAAATTACGAGAGAGCACATTCCGGGAAGAGATGGGCAACATATTACTACCGCCCACATATATCTCGCGTAATGATCACAACGAAAAGATCCGAGAAATTAGAGCAAATACGGAGACTTACAAGCAGTCATTCTTCCCACGCACAATTCGTGAATGGAACAGGGAAGGGGGGATCAGATAGTGGTACAATAAGTACCCTCCGCCACACACCGTAAGGTGACTCGCGGAGTATAGATGTAGATGTAGATGTAGAGTAATGCGTACCATCACGTTTCCGACTTTGATAAAGGTCGGACTGTAGCGTATCGCGATTGCGGTTTTTCGTATCGCGACATTGCTGCTCGCGTTGGTCGAGATCCAATGACTGTTAGCAGAATATGGAATCGGTGTTTTCAGGGGGGTAATACGGAACGCCGTGCTGGATCCCAACGGCCTCGTATCACTAGCAGTCAATATGACAGGCATCTTATCCGCATTGCTGTAATGGATCGTACAGCCACGTCTCGATCCCTGAGTCAACAGATGGGGATGTTTGCAAGACAATAACCATCTGCACGAACAGTTCGACGACTTTTGCAACAGCATGGACTATCAGCTCTGAGACCGTGGCTGCAGTTACCCTTGACGCTGCATCACAGACAGGAGCGTCTGCGATTGTGTACTCAACGACGAACCCGGGTGCACGAATGGCAAAACGTCATTTTTTCGGATGAATCCAGATTCTCTTTACAGCATCATGATGATCGCATCCGTGTTTGGCGACATCGCTGTGAACGCACATTGGAAGCATGTATTTGTCATCGTCATACTGGCGTATCACCCGGCGTGATGGTATTGGTTACACGTCTCGGTCACCTCTTGTTCACATTGACGTCACTTTGAACAGTGGACGTTACATTTCAGATGCCTTACGACCCGTGGCTGTGGCCTTCATTCGATCCCTGCGAAACCCTACATTTCAGCAGAATAATGCACGGCCGCATGTTGCAGGTCCTGTACGGGCCTTTCTGGGTACAGAAAATGTTCGACTACCAGCACATTCTCCAGATCTCTCACGAATTGAAAACGTCTGGGCAATGGTGGCCGAGCAACTGGCTCGTCACAATACGCCAGTCACTACTCTTGATGAACTGTGGTATCGTGTTGAAGCTGCATGGGCAGCTGTACCTGTACACGCCGTCCAAGCTCTGTTTGACTCAATGCCCAGGCGTATCAAGGCCGTTATTATGGCCAAAGGTGGTTGTTCTGGATACTGATTTCTGAGGATCTATGCACCCAAATTGCGTGAAAATGTAATCACATGTCAGTTCTAGTATAATATATTTGTCCAATTAATACTCGTTTATCATGTGCATTTCTTCTTGGTGTAGCAATTTTAATGGCAAGTAATGTATTTTCAGCGCTAAGTGTACTGTCGATTCCTCGGCACATGTTACCGTAGAGCTTTTATTCCCGTTGTGAAGTTGTAATTCAATTCCTTTATGATTTCTTCGACGTACGTGTTGAACGACACTTGCAGTAAGCTTTACCACTGGTCTACTCCCTTCTTCACACGAACTTATCTGTTAGACACAAAGAAACTACAGACATTGGCTGCGGACGGATATTGATTGAAATAAATGGGGGAAGTTAAAATTTGTGCCGCGCTGGGATTCGAGCCCACGTCCCCTCCTTAATAGGCAGATGCTCTGACCACTGCACCATCTGAACACAGCATGCCCCCCCCCCCCCAACAAAAACGAATTCTCAACTTATCCACACACCAGTAATGTAGTACCCCTTGTCCATTATCCTCATTACTTGCGGCATTTCGCCGATTCCCGTGAGTTCGAGCCTGGTGTGGATCTGCACTTACGATATCATTGGCCATCTCGCCTAGTTTATAGAGTATATAGAACTTATTTTTCCGGGGGTTCCACTTTTATTACGTATGCTCGTGTTTTGTAGATGTTGTAGATTACTCGCCTTCCTCCACTTGCCTTCAGCAGAGGTACCTTGTTGATTAACACGGGGTCCGGCTATGTGTCGGCAGCTGCAGAGGAGGGTGGCGGTGCTGCGGCAGCTGCTGTCTGAGGAACTGTACCGCCGACGGCAGCTGAGGCCGCCGCCGCCGTGGAGACCCAAGCCCAGGCCCAAGGTAAGCGGCATACGCTGAGGTATCCGTAAAGTATAAGCATCACTCCAAAACAGTTAAGCTGGTGATGATGATAGTCCTTCTCTGTTTGTTCACCTATCAATGCGACACATTTTACCCAATGATGGGACATTTGGCATACATATTGGTTGTAGAAGTTGGCATTTGAGCTTTTCAGTAAACGTTCCACATCACGTGTCACATCATCGTCATTTGGGAAGTACCTTCAAGGCAATGGTTTCTTATCTAGAGATAAAGGAAGAAAGTCACTGTGCACCTTGTCAAAAGAGTGGAGAGTAGAGGGCTGGGGTGGGGGGAGGAGGGGGGGGGGGATCATGGGAGAGTAGGGCTGAGGTGACATACGACAGCCCAACGAACCAGCATGTGTCACTGTGTCTTGTGCGTTGTCTGTCACGCAGCGAAAACACCCAACAGCTACCTGTTACGCTTCCTCTTGATATTGTTAGGACATGTCATAAGTATGTTCCTGTGATGGTTGCCCCCTTACGAACACAGTCTGTTAGCAGTGGTAGCTCATGCAAAATTTTACCAATTTGCTGCAAGGGTAGTAATCAGAGGGCAACGGTCTTGTCGCAGTGGATGCACCAGTTCTCGTCAGATCACCGCAGTTAAGCACTGTCGGGTGTGGCCGGCACTTGGATGGGTGACCATCCCGAACGCCATGCGCTGTTGCCGTTTTTCGGGGTGCACTCAGCCTCGTGATGCCAATTGAGGAGCTACTCGACCGAATAGTAGCGGCTCCGGTCACAGAAAACCATCATAATGACCGGGAGAGCGGTGTGCTGACCACACGCCCCTCCTATCTGCATCCTCAGCTGAGGATGACACGGCGGTCGGATGGTCCCGATGGGCCACTTGTGGCCTGAAGACGGAGTGCTTTAGTAATCAGAACTAAATTGAATATAATAATTTTATATGTATAAATTGAACTCAAATGACAAGAGCCGCTCAGCTTCAGCTAATGTAATTTATCACCAGGGCCCACTCCTTCTGAAGAAGATATTTTTATAAATATCAAAACCTAGGTTAAGGGCTATATAAACCTTTGGTTTACAACTGGTTGGCTGGTTTTTTTCAACCTCTTCTATAAACTGAGCTGTTTAAATATACAAAGTGAGTCAGAAAGGACTGTACGTCTTTGGAACAGTCATGAAACTTATTGAAGTAACTTATAGGATCGGTAGATGTGACACTTTGTAGCAAACTACGTCAACTCATATGACCAGATCTCATTTCCTGTAACGTTGAGACGTGTTGAGTCTGCTGTTCACTTATGTTTTGTACTTTTTTTGTAACAGATGTCTGAAGATGGGTGTAATCCCAAAACGCGTAACATGTTCTAATAAAAGAGTCAATCAAACATCTCATGACTTTATTGCGATTGTACAGCATTAGTTGCCAATTATTAAACTACCTCGAGTTTCATATAATAGTGTCAAGCGTCATTTTGGTTCGATGTGACTACCGTTTGTTATACGGCAAACATCGTACCAGTAATCAATATCTTCTGACTCGTTGCAGCAAATAGGGTGTAACTTGTGCAACGGCAGCGTAAATTCGATTTTTCAGGTCGGCTAAATTGTTTGGTAGGGGAGGAACAAACACACTGTCGTTAAGGAAACCATGCAGAAAGAAATCCATTGGTGGCAAGTCTGTGGAGCGAGGTGGCCGTCCGATTGGCTCTTCACAACCAATCCACCGATCTGTGAAGCTGTTATCGAGGAAATCTCGAACTTCAATGTGGAAATGAGGTGGTGCACCGTCCTGCTGGTAGTAGACCACCCCATCTCGGTCATCTTCAACGAGCTGTGAAATTAAAAAATTTTCAAACAGAACTTAAACCCCGATTTGCTGCAACGAACGTGGGAAGAAACTTATTACCAGTGGGATGTTTGCCACATCACAAATGGTAGTCACATCGAACCAAAATGGCACTTGACACTTTTATGTGAAACTTGAGGTTCTTTGCTACAAAATGACACGTCTACCGATTCTGTAAGTTATCTCAATAAATTTATATATCATTCCAAAGTTGCAAAGTCCAATTTAACTCACCCTGTATTTAAGTTCTATAATTAATAGTATATTAATAGTATATATAATAGTATATATTAATTAATAGTATATAATTAATAGTTTAACGTTTCAAAGAATAAAAAATAAAAAATGACTGTAGCAGTGGTAACTGAACCCAAGCCAACGAATTGCCAGTCGGTGCATTTGACCACCGGCTAAATTATTTGGTAGGGGAGAACAAACACACGGTCTTTAAGGATACCCTACAGAAAGAAATCCAGTGGTGGCACGTCTGTGGAGCGAGGTTTCCACTGAAAAACCTCTTGTACTCTATGCTTGCATACTTTCAAAGAAAAATGCTGATCTTGTGTTGTGAGTGACGTGGCATCCATAGTGCCGGAAGGGATGACGTCACATCAGAGCATGCGCAGTCGAAAACTGACAGCTGCGTCCCTTCTCAGAGTTGATCGTAGCACGGTTGACCATTATGTTAGCACTCGACACTGGTTTCCAGTTGACGTGGAGAGAGTGCTACAAAACACGTTCCCGTTTAGTTTATTTGCGTACCAAGACACATTTGAAGAGAAACGACACAATTTTTGTGCTATTTCCGAGTCGCATTCGAAGAGAAATGTCATAACTTTAGTGATATATGTACAGTGTGCTGTAGCACATAAGTACAAAATAACCGGCCGACACTGCCTATTAGGAGCACCCAAAATAACTTTGCATCACCTTGCCCGATGATCCTTGGGTCTTCACCTTTTTCGGAAGTGCTGAACCCACATGTTTCCACTGCTTGCTTTGTTCCTTTGTCTCTCGGTCATACTGATACACCTAGTATCTGACCATAATGTTTAGGCAGCTAAAGAAGCCATCTGGATTAGGCTGACACAACTTCAAAACTTAGCTGCTGCCTCGGTTCAGTGGACGATTTGTGTACGTTTCAGCTGTCGTGGACTCCAGCGGGCTGCAACTCTTGTCAGTTCAAAATGTCGTTCAAGAGTTTGTAAACTGATCCGTGACTTAATTTAATTTTTCCATTACCTCCTCGACTATGATGCCCGGTCTTGAAACACCACATCTCTAGTGATTCCTGGTTCGTTCCAGAGAGATGGTCTGCTATTTTGTTCTTCGTGATTCAGATTTGTTTCACCGCTCTGGAGGCGTCTACTCCACATTCCCACTGTGTCATATGGTGGTGCAGTGTACCTTACATTCGAAAGTCCTCATGAGTTGTTGCACCATTGTTCTACTTCAAATGTAGAAAACTAATTACAGCACGATACTTCACTTCATCAACAGGCTGCGCCGCCTTTTTGTCTTCTCTAGTGG
The DNA here is from genome assembly GCF_021461395.2 of Schistocerca americana. NCBI lineage: Eukaryota > Metazoa > Arthropoda > Insecta > Orthoptera > Acrididae > Schistocerca > Schistocerca americana. Next base: position 156,210,944 of record NC_060124.1, on the reverse strand, counting down.
ATCATCAGCGTTCTGTTCTTAGAATTCATTGGCAGAACTGTCAATCGTCCTGAAGGTCTGCACATTCCGCAAGTGAAACAGACTATGTAACAGCACTCATGACGCTACAGCGTAGTTTATGCCTTCTGCAGCTCCAGTTCTTCTCACATCTGCTTCAGGATAATTTTCGAATCATCTCAACGTTTTTTCCTCTACGTCATGCGTGCGAGGTGGCCCACAATCTCTCGATCTTGTTATAAAAGTTCCAGTGACTATAAGTTGCTGCAAGAAACACCTGCGAACAATATTTCCGATGGGACGCGGTTTTCAGGATGTCATTCGGTGTTTATGGCACGCTACTGCTGGCTGAACTGTAGGCGAATATCAACTCTGCTGTTCCTGCGGGGGGATAACAGGACTCTTTTCCACAGTTCACACTCCACGGAATTATTAACGTTGTTATAATGCCAGCACAACAGCAAAACGCTGCATTTGGAATGGCTGATATGAGAGGCGTTTGATAGTGCAGTGTCTGAAAAATTGTCAGAGGACAAAGTACATAGTCGAAAACAACTGCAGATTCCAGTTAAGTAGGCTGCAGGAATTCGTGCTGGCTGCAGGTAAAGAATAAGTGGAGATGAAAAAGTTTCCGTTCGAAACCCGGAGAGTCCAGAATCGGTATGCCAATCAGACAAAATCGCCGTGAGCATTCAGGCGATAACACCGACGTACCAGGCTGAAGATACTCATTTGATAAAACACCGAGTCCTGATGCGTGAAGAAGTTCGTAACTGCCCCTTCCACATCCTCGTCCGACTTCAATCGTCGACCCTTCAAGGCCTTTTTAAGCGACAGAATGCTGATAATCGCAAGGAGCTTGATCAAAGCTATAGTGCGGGTGCTCGAGTGCCTCCCACTTGGGTTGTCGTAGCTTCTGCGTTACGATATTTGCAATGTCGGGACTATGAAGCAGCAGCACCCTTCCTGCAGTCTTCCCAGTTGTACAGGATGGCAGCCAGTCAAGGAATGTTTCAGGGAATTCGTTTAAAAAAATTATTTCAAAGGCCCAGTTGATTCCTTACAAGTTTTCTCCCAGAGTAATTCACGCCGTGTCTACGTGACACAAGTTGCCTGCCTTTCAAAACCGAGGCAGTTCTGTCCAGTTAAAGCTACTGACAGGAGACGCCCTGAGACCTCTGCTGAAACTGCTAGTGAATTCACGCCATTGGTTTTAGCCAATAGCGTGCACGGGATACCGATCACGTGTGTGGACGCTGGAGTCTTCTGCGCTGCCGAACGCAATTGCTTCTCTCTCTTATAATCCAGACCTGGAGCAGAACAGGCGTCTTTTTGGAAGGCAGAGCCTCTGGCTCGGCCTTTCACGACCGGCCACCAACGTACGTTAACATGAACTGCTTCCCCTTCCGTCGCCCATTTTAATTAATTGTTCGACCTCCTACACTGGCCTAAACCTCCTAACTTCCGACCCTAGGCGCGCCCTTTGTGCTCCGTATATTGAAATATATCCTCTTTATTGTACTTAATTTCCTGTTTTGTCGTTTAACGGCAGCCCTGGATGCCCACTATCAAATCCTAACCTCCTGCACACTGCCGCCACGAGGCATATGCAACAACCTTCTTCCCCCTCCCCTGCCATTTTATGCATTAGCACTGGTATCAGAAGTTTCTCTCCCCATCCCCAAACCACGTAATCTTTTACAATTGGTGTCAGGAGTAGGATGTAACAATTATATTCTCCTTCCCTACACGAACTCTTTTACACAGTCGTTTCGCTTTAATTGCACATTCCTCGTTGTCTGATGGATGTCTGCCGGTGTTTGTCCTTCGATGGCCAAGAAAATAATAACAGAGCGTTGGTCCTGTTTGGACGCATTTGGGAATATGGGAACAACGTCACCATAGTTCACGTTTCCGCGTTAACGACACGCATGTCAGAAAGACACGAATGCCATACAAACTACTTGCCCATATCCAGAATGAGATTTTCACTCTGCAGCGGAATGTGCGCTGATATGAAACTTCCTGACAAATTGCAACTGTGTGCCGGACCGAGTCTCGAACTGGGGATCTTTGCCTTTCGCCGGCAAGTGCTCTATCAACTGAGCTACCGAAGCACGACTCACGACCTGTCCTCACAGCTTCAATTCTGCCAGTACATAGTTTCCTACCATCCAGACTTAACAGAAGCTCTTCAACGAACCTTGCAGAAAATCTCATTCTGGAAACATCCCCAGGGCTGTGGCTAAGACATGTCTCCGCAATATCCTTTATTCCAGGAGTGCTAGTTCTGCAAGGTTCGCAGAAGAGCTTCTGTGAAGTTTGGAAGGTAGGAGACGAGGTACTGGCAGAATTGAAGCTGTGAGGACGGGTCGTGAGTCGTGCTTGGGTAGCTCAGCTGGCAGAGCACTTGCCCGCGAAAGGCAAAGGTCCCGAGTTCGAGTCTCGGTCCGGCACACAGTTTTAATCTGTCAGGAAGTTTCATACTTGCCTATATGTCGGTATTTATATAGCCGCATCAGAGTCGCGCTCCGTTGCATGTACGTTCCATCAACGACCTCAAACATAAAATTTTTGATCGCCCCTTACATTAACAGTATTATTCATAGAATTCCGGAGTATGTTATGTACGACACATTCGTAGTATCGAACAGCTAAGGACAATTTGAGCTCTCAGTAACACTCCAAAAACACCAATAAACTCAAAGAGCGTCGGTCAAAAATCATTACACTCTAAGTTTGGACACAATAATTTGATGCTCAGAAGACAAAGTCCCCACACATCCATTAGGAAGCGACAATTGAACCTCAATAGGGAGAAGCCTACACCACTGATCACTGATCGCTCTCGGCACAACTAAAATGTTATTGTTTTTGGACTTAAATCTACAGCATTATGCATCTAATTGATGGCTCAGGTTCCGTTAGGTATACAATTTTAATAGGGCAGGTGTGGTAAATTTATCAAGACGAGAAACGTAGCCATTGCATAATTTTTGCACGTCCGAGAAGTTCTCAAACTCGTTCTAATACACACCATCTTTTTTGACAGCGAATTTGGCACAGGAAGCTTGTTCTGTTATGTTTCAGTAAAAATTTGTTGACATATCGAGAAGTCGGGTGTTCTGCCGGTGTCAAAGTTCTCTACGTACAATCTTCCAAACAAGGTGACTGGTCATCATTTGGCGCTACCTGAGACTGGTAGTCGAGAGCTTTTTTTTTTTGAAACTTTTCATCCCTTCCTCTTATGGACGAAGGCGCGCTGTTTGAGAGTGTGACTCGTAATACTCTTTTCAGCCACTGGGTTACGGTACTTAACGCTGTTCTGCATCTTTATTAGCATTTGTGCCACTTTTTGCCCTCATAATAGAGGGGACTTATATCTACCAATCAGGAATTTAGTGGGAGGAGATTGTTGTGGTATTCAACTTACAGCCAAAGGAAACCTCAAAAAACCCTGGTCAAAACTGCTGGTGTTGTCACTTGTTTCGCTGAGCCTGTTCTAGCATGAGCGTTCTACTGCAGTCTGCCATTTTGGTGGAATGTGTGGAGTGTTTTACTGTGTCAGTCTGAAATGCAGTGGGCGCTGGTAGTCGCCGCATGGACCTGTTCCCGTTGCTGTGTAACTCCCCAATCTCCATATAGGGTATTGGGTATTTCTCTGCTTGGTTGCCTTCCGCCGTCTGGACTGCATGGTTGATCACCATCTTTGGATGGAGCTTAGGCTCATATCCCTGTGTTATTTATGTCCACTGTTGTTGATGTGTGTGTTCCTCCGTATGTGAGGACGTTGTTGTGCTCATCTGTGGACTGATTTGCACCGCTTGTCACTCTATATGTTCCCGAAGATCGTAAAGGGAGGCAGGCACCTTCATCTCGATGTGAGGTGTCATCCTGACTCTGGTCCTGTCTCCAACAAGGCACATCGACGATGGTTCGCCAGTCACCTATCACACTCGTTTCTTTTGCGTCGTCTTCTGCGCTATGGCGGCTTGTTTCTCATGGGGGGCTGGCACAGACTGTCTCCACTCTGTAGCGTTCATCCGATTTCCGCCTCCTACATTCTCACTCGTGGGGCGGTGGTTCCGCTGGCTGTGCGGAAGGGAGGCCACTCCCGTCTCACTTCCAGTCAATTCCAGAGGCGAAGCCCTGTCGAGATCCGCTGGAAGTAGTCCAGAGCCCAGAAGCTCGTTAAGCTCAAAGCTTTCTTCCTCCACCACTGATTGTCAGCTGTGTCCATAGTCAAGACGAATAGCAGCAGCTTCTTCTAATTGGACCTGTTACGCAGCCTTACATCCACATATCTGAACCCGGCGTGCAGTAGCCATTTTCGGACTGTTTCTTCATTGCACTGCCGTGGCAACCTCCTGAGGAGAGCCTTAGCTCACGGCGCCTTCCTCTTCTGCTGGTTATTCTCTGGTACTGGGATGATGTATTTGTCGAGGAGAGGCTTGAGAGCCTCATAGGCACGCAGGTGCTCCTCCAGCCGCACCTCCAGCAGAGCATTGTTGTCCAGACACTTGATGCTCATCTCACCTGTCACGGTGCCCTCTAGTACACCAAGCAAATCCAATCTTCAACCTTGCATTAGACATAGAAAAGTAAAGCTAGCAATCCTGGGCCTTAGTTGTTCTGCGCTGTGAACCTGGGGTCATTTGTCATCTTAATGAAATATTTTCCTAAACATTTTCTTCCTCTATTTCACCCCCTTAGGGGCTGAATTTCCGAAAATGTTGAAACACGTATCTTTTTCTAACAGGGAAGCCAAATATAATGTTTTTAGATTTACCTTAAAAAGTAATCTGATAGTGAAATATTTCCATAAAAAATTTCATCCCCTATTTCACCCTCATAGTGACTGAATTTCCAAAAACAATGAAAAACGTATTTTTTATATTTAACAGAGAATTCAAATACCAATTTTCATAGCTGTAGCTTCAACAATAGTTTGTTAGTACTTTAATAATGGTTTATTTTTTAAAGAAATTCACCACTATTTTACCCCCTTAGTGGTCGAATTCCCCAAAATGCTGAAGCACATATTTTTTTATTTCTGACCAAGGAGCCAAATATCAATTTTCGTACTTATAACATCAAAATGGGCTCAATGGCGATATATTTCCAAAAATCCTCTGATCCCCTACTTCACCCCATTATTGGTAGGCTTTCGAATAATCGTTTACTAAGTGACGCCTACAGTATAAGAAGAATACCCTCTCCAAATCTCAGGTTTCTATCCTTAGCGGTTTGGACTGGGCAATGATGAGTCAGTGAATCAATCGGGCCCTATTTCGCTCCCTTCAGGGTTAAATTTCCAAAAGCACTGTAACGCATACTTTATTATTTCAAACCAGGAAGTCAAATACCACTTTTCATAGTTGTAGCTTTAAAAATTCTTTAGTAGTACCTTTAATTATGATTTGTTTTCAAAAAGACTTTCAACCACTGTTTCACCCCCATAGGGGTTACATTTCCAAAAATGCTGAAACACTGATTTCTTTATTTCTGACCGAGAAACCAAATACCAGTTTTCTTAGTTCTATTTTCAAAATTGCATTAATAGCGACATACTTTCAAAAGACCTTTCATCGCCTATTTCATCCCCTTAGGAATGAAATTTCGAAAAATCCATTTTGAAACGATGCCTGCAGTGTAAAATCAACACCCTCTGTAAATTTCGAGTTCCTGTCCTTCGCGGTTTTAGCTGGGCAACGATGAGACAGTGTGTGAGTGAGTCAGTTGGAACATTGCCTTTTGTATATAGAGACAAGGAATGTGAATCAATACATACGTTGTTAAGCTAGTGACCAATAGAGCTGAATGCTCTGGAGTGGTCCATCCGATTCAGTCCAGAACGAGAATGAAAAAAAGAAAAACAAAATAAATATAAAAAAATCTCGACTAGCAGTCTCAGGTGAAGATAACGAGTGATGTTGTCGAATTTTGCGCATGGATAAGACCGAATCCAGCAGAACATCCAGAATTTCAAAATGTCAACAGATCGCCGGGAGAGCCTGAAAAATTAAAATTTACTTTCAGTCGTATATTGTGAGGAAAGTAATTTTTATTATTTTCGTCACTTCACTTATACTTTTTTATAATATCAATGTTTAAACATGTTTTGGCCTACAAATGAAGTTCCTTGTCGTTTTATGCAGTCTGATAGTTTCATCTGCAAATCAATAATATTGATGTGGCGTACAACCACGAAAAGTGGCCAAGGTGTTCACACCTATAAGGGCTAGTTACTTCCATGTATCAGGTGGAATACTGTAGACCAGATTTACTTCTAAATTCTAATTCCAATTCTATTCTAATTCTATTATTCATCATTCTACCCTTTTGTGACAACTTTAAATCAGTTAATTTATATTGTTCAATACCCTCACTGTTCTGTTATATTTGGCCCAATACAAAAATCCGACTGAAAAATGTCTGCTGCAGCCGCTTGGTATTGTTTCGGATGCCAGGGCGTCAAGATTGATAGAAAATATGTCCGGAAATCAGAACAATAAACGTGGAATCCTGTTGCGATGGCACTGGCCACATTACCTCCTTCCGCAGGGAAAAGAGGTCACTATGTAAGCCTTCAGAAAAATGTTTATAGTTCCTGTACATTATTTACAGCTTCATTTGAAAGTGTTTGTTGTGATGTCTCATAACATGTAGATTCAAAATGTTTAAGTGACAAGCTCCCGTCAATAACCATGATTTCGTGAAAATTCAGTTTCTCTTAACACTACCTCACCTGACTTTCTTTCACTTCTGCAGGAAAGTAGTAGCATAGATTTGAAAGTTAGGACTATTTCTGGTAGTATGCCCAACTTAGATGAACATCTGTGTGTTGCATTCGTGTTGACTGATGATTAATTAACACTACGAAGAATCTCCTAACGTGTCTTTAGACAGATTTGCTTTTATAAAAATCTGGGAGACTTCACTTATACTTTTTTATAATATTAATGCCATCAGCTACGGTTTGGACGAGAGTTTTGTAAACAATCATTCTAGTAATCAGTGCTCCGACTCGGAGATAAATGAACAGGTGCATGGCACAGAAACTTAATGCCCAACAGCGCATGGTCTCCCCGGGGTATTAATATTTGTACTTCACATTTTCAGTCAGTTGCAAAAAGCAGTTATCTGTACGAACATCCATCGAACATATTCGTAGTCTTGCTTCAAATTTCAATTAAAATTTTATTTACGATCCTTGTTCCAACCATCCTCAAATTTTTCATGATATTCTGACACTGGCAGTATCACAATTCTTCTGTTATACTCTACGATGGAGAGTTAGATGTAGGGTTTAGTTCTTCTGTTTCATTTCACGAAAACTGCAGTAATGTTACTCCCATCGTGACTGTTTCGACCATTTTAGTAGTAAAAGACCCATTAGGTAGCAAAATACGACCAGCATGCTTTATCTCAGCCTGGTTGTTCATACAGAAATCAAAGAAGTTACATTTTTCGCAAGTAACTAGGCCTACACAATCAAAATTAGCTGTCCACCAATAGCTGCAGATTCAGTTCCATTAGGAGATGTCATATTAATCCAACCGCCAAGACATTCAATGAACCTGTTTCACTGAGAGGTGCAATGGTACGTCGATGCTTTTCAGCTATAAAGTAATAGGATATATGGCTGGTCGCATGAAACTGAAGATACCCCACTGACTCACATTAAATCCAACCCATCTTCGGGATGACGGAGTATGTGGCGTTGTTAATGGTGGTCATTATGTCATATCATGACAAAAATCTATGCATGATGTTTGTAATTGGATGACTGTCAGCAGGTCGTACCATGGCATTCCTTTGAAGATAATTAAAAAAACTACTGAAATAATTCAACCTGAGTGATAGTGAATTAGCAAATTTTACGTAACTCTCAGATTTTTCTATAAGGAAATCTGCTGTGCGAGGTGCATGTAATTTACATTTCTGCTGTTGACAGCTGAAAATATTTACTGCTGTCGACTGTTACAGAAGCCTGAGGACGAAGTGCCTGTTGAACCAGAGAAGACTGAGGTTCTATCAACAATCGAGGAGGAGGTAAAGGAAGAGGTGCAAGAAGTCGAGGAGGAGACCCCTCAGATACAGGAGGAACCAGAACCGGTCGACAAGAAGGGAAAGAAAGAGAAGGAGAAGAATCAAAAGGAGCCCAAGGAAAAGAAGAAAAAGGTAAGTGCCTGACAAGCACCTAAACCAACAATATCCGAATTACTGCGTGCATGAAGCTATAATACTTAATAATTGGGTGGAGCTACCCATTAGAGCAATGTGTCACCGCAGATACGCACAACACGAATTTCGAGTTACTTATGCCTGTAATGCATACCCTGATTTACGTAAAAGATAATATTATACGTATCATGCATACATTATTTGATACAAAATATCCAGTATAGACCACTAGGTTTACTGCACTCATGCTCATAAATTAAGGATAATTGCAGAATGTGGTGCCACACAACGTGGCACTACACAAAACTGGCGCTATTAGCATAGGCACATAGGGAACACACATGACACAGATCTGTAAGTCCACGGTATTGGCGATAAGTCGAGAAAACCGTCCCGAAACACATGTGCTACAAAAAGCCACTGTTTATTGCGCATGTACCCCGACATCAGTATTGGATATGATCACCATGCACACGTACAACGGGTTGGCATACTCTGGATCAGGTGGTCGAGCAGCTGCAGGGGTACAGCCTCCCATTCTTGCACCAGTGCCTGTCGGAGCTCCTGAAGTGTCCTAGGGGTTTGAAGACGTGCAGCGATACGTCGACCGAGAGCATCCCAGACGTGCTCAATGGGGTTTAGGTCTGGAGAACAGGCAGGCCACTCCATTCGCCTGATATCTTCTGTTTCAAGGTACTCCTCCACGATGGCAGCTTGGTGGGGCCGTGCGTTATCATCCATCAGGAGGAAGGTGGTACCCACTGCACCCCTGAAAAGGCGGACATACTGGTGCAAAATGACGTCCCGATACACCTGACTTGTTACAGTTCCTCCGTCAAAGACATGCAGGGGTTTATGTGCACCAATCATAATCCCACCCACACCATCGAACCACGACCTCCATACAGGTCCCTTTCAAGGACATTAAGGGGTTGGTATCTGGTTCCTGGTTCACGCCAGATGAAAACCCGGCGAGAACCACTGTTCAAACTATACCTTGACTCGTCCGTGAACATAACATGGGACCACTGTTCCAATGACCATGTACTGTGTTCTTGACACCAGTCTTTACGGGCTCTCCTGTGACCATGGGTCAGTGGAATGCACCTTGCAAGTATCCAGGCGAATAAACCATGTCTGTTCGGTCGTTTGTAGACTGTGTGTCTGGAGACAACTGTTCCAGTGGCTGCGGTAAGGTCCCGAGCAAGGCTACCTGCAGTACTCCGTGGTCGTCTGTGGACACTGATGGTGAGATATCGGTCTTCTTGTGGTGTTGTACACTGTGGACGCCCCGTACTCTAGCGCCTGGACACGTTTCCTGTCTGCTGCAATCGTTGCCATAATCTTGAGATCACACTTTGTGGCACACGGATGGTACGTGCTACGACCTGCTGTGTTTGACCAGCCTCCAGTCGCCCTAGTATTCTACCCCTCATAACGTCATCAATACGTGTTCTTTGAGACATTTTCAACACACAGTCACCATTAGCACCTCTGGAAACGTCTGCACTTACTCGCTGCACCGTACTCTGACATGCACCAACACACATCTGCGTATGTGGACTGCTGCCAGCGTCACTGTGCGACGACCACAGGTCAAATGCACTGCATGGTCATACCCCGAGGTGATTTAAACCCGCAAACCGCCCACCAGAGCGTTGTTTCACCATGTATCAGCATTATCCTTAATTTATGAGCATGAGTGTAGAACTGGACAGGCTTAAATAAATGGAGGCGAGAAATATTGTGTTGCCGGTGGACAAGCAGTAAGACTACAAGTCGGTCACAAGAGCTCAGTGACTTCGAACGTGGACTAGTCATTGGATGTCAACCGAGTAACAGATCCAACAGAGACATTTCAGCCTTCATAAAGCTGTCCAAGTCGACTGTTGGTGATAGTGAAGCGTACACGCGAAGGAACAGCCACAGATAAACCAAGACCACGCAGACCTTATGTACTAATGGACATGGACCACCGACCATAGCGGAGGGTGATTGCAGAAAATAGCATGAAACTAATGGAAGGAATCCAAAGTCCTGCCAGCAGTCCAGCTAGCACAATGACTCTCCGTAGGAAGTTAAAAGGAATGGTGTACAATGATCGACCACCTCCTCATAAGCCACACATTTCCACCAATTGTGGTGTACCTGTGGCAGCTGCATGAAATGGTTTGGGTTTGGCGAATGGATAGTGAACGTTACCTACCATGATGTATAGTACCAACAGTATGCGGCTGTGTTTCGTTTTTAGGGTGTGGTCCCTTTGTTGCGCTTAAGAAAACGCTATATTCGGAAGGACATGAATACATCTTACAGTTCTGTGTACTTTGTATAATAGGGGAAAGTTTAGAGACGGTGTTTGTATCAGCATGACAATGCACCGTGTCATAAACTGGTTTCTGTGAGACAATGTTTTGTGGTCAAGAACATTGCCGTAATGGACTGACCTATCCTGAGTACCTGTGTGATCACAATGGAACGCCTTTGGTGTGAGTTAGTAGGTCGACATCGCTCCAGGCACGAACGTCCAACATCACAGCTTTCTCTGATTGTGGCTTTTGAGGAATAATGAGCGACCATTCAAACACCTTACTGAAAGTGTCTGCAGCAGACTTCAAGCCGTCATAAAGGCAAAGGATGTACACATCCCGTGTTAATGAATACCAATAGGTAGCCAGGTACTTTTGATCAGATAATGAGTTTCACGAAGCTTTTTGCTGCAGAATCAGAAAAGTGAGGAGGCATGAGGAATATTTTTATTATTTCTTGATAGCCATAGCGGCTGTCCTTGGCAGACCACTGAGACACTGAAATGAACGGAAAAGTTAATAGAAAAGTCAGTGTCTATGTTTTCAACAGCGTTTTTACTTTATCTGTGTACATTTCGAAGTACAGATTTAGCATAAGCTGTTACGTAAGGATTGGAACTGTGATGCCAACGTATCAGAAATGATTATCTGTAAATTTTGCTGATTTCTATTATATATGACAAGCAATGAAGTAACTAACACATGTTATTCAGATTGTCATCTGAACATATATTGTGTGTGCATTTATTGTACATATTATAAGCTCCCTTCTCCTTGGAGATTATATGGCTTAATTAGTGATTATTATGTTACAATCCTCTTGTTGTAGTTGATTGTGTATATTGAGACTTCGTTCATTGTTAAATGCAATGGTGTGGTACTAACTGATGGAGACGCATTAAGAACTGGTAAAATTTAATTTATTTCCTTTATCACACTGCACAAACATAAAAACACTATTATTCAAACTGTGTGCCACTACTATTAAACACTGAGATAAATCCTTCGCTAGCCGGCCGAAGTGGCCGTGCGGTTGAAGGCGCTGCAGTCTGGAACCGCAAGACCGCTACGGTCGCAGGTTCTAATCCTGCCTCGGGCATGGATGTTTGTGATGTCCTTAGGTTAGTTAGGTTTAACTAGTTCTAAGTTCTAGGGGACTAATGACCTCAGCAGTTGAGTCCCACAGTGCTCAGAGCCATTTGAACCATTTTTTAAATCCTTCGCTACGCAACCGCCTTTGGCTCACGCAGCCTACACCTTCCACAGCCTCTCAACAACTGCCTCTGCTTGCGACTCTCTGCGCCACTGGGCATTGTCGCCTTCCAAAGAGCAACCACTTACAGATACTACACACCAGTACGCTCACAATATCAAACTATATGTTGTAATAGTTCGCAGACTGATGCTCATACCGAGCGAGGTGTCGTAGTGGTTGGCACAGTGGACTCACTTTCGGGAGGACGACGGTTCAAACCCGCGTCCGGCCATCCTGATTTCGGTTTTCCGTGATTTCCCTAAATCGCTTCAGGCAAATGCCGAGATGATTCCTTTGAAAGGGCACGGTCGACTGCCTTCCCTAACCACGATGGGATCGATGACCTCGCTGTTTGGTCCCTCCTCCAAATCAACCAACCAACCAACCAACTAACTGATGCTCACGACAAAAGGGCCCACTTAATCCACGCTTGATCACTGTGTGGCTTTCTCGAAAGACGATGGACAGATAAGGTTTAACTAAAGTCCTTGGTTCGCTCTGAATGAGGTGTCCTCTGTAAAGAATGATGGACAGCTGAGGGTTGCAAATGAATTCTGAGCGCCTAAGGCGCCTGAGCAAAGACTTAAAGGCTTTCCAGTTAGAAAAAGAGAAGTTTGTTGCTGGGCGGCAGCAGGATCGACGGCTCAGGAATGCAGTGCAACACCTGGAAGGATTCTTGGCAATTTTCACATGAAAATCGGGCGTGTAAGCCATTAAGGACATAGCAGGCAACAGAGGGAATTGCAGCAACAGGAGCCAGCGTGTGTACAATGCCGAACTTCCCACTTTGCACGCAACCTGCTTAACAGCCACTTTCCGAAGTGAGACTGGATAATTTGGGACCCTGTATGAAGACTGACAGGAGCTGTTGCCCAGCGTCGGTCGTCCATTAGGTGAGATAGGAAACTGAGTTCACTAATGACGAAAACAATACGATGGGACATTCACCAACCAGAAGGACAGAGTGGAGGAAAGCTAACAAAACTGCCAAGCAGGGGCAACATCTACAGGAATTAATATCAGTGATATATATGAGCCATTTGACCATCTTCTTCTGTGCGGATGCACAAATAGTGCCCGAACTCTTACGGGAATCGGCAACAAGCCGCGAGTAATGAGTATAATGGGCACGGGCACTGTGAATATAGTGAGGGACAATAACTCGGGAATGTGGGTCTCACGGAGGGCGTCCCTGCTGTCCCACAGTCCTCTCTGCCCTCGGTGGCTCGGATGGAGAGAGCGCCTGCCATGTAAGTAGAAGATCCTGAGTTCGAGTCCCGGTCGCGGCACTATTTTCAACTGTCCCCGATGACTTATATCAACGGCTTTAAGCAGCTAGAGGTATTCATTTCATTGTAATATCAGTGAGACATATCTTGCAGTCTGATGTTACTTGCAGCGCTCAGAGATCTTTCGGAAATCATTCAAAGTTCACACTGTGCTGCCGGCTGGAGTGGCCGACCGGTTCTAGGCGCTACAGTCTGGAACGGCGCGACCACGACGGTCGGAGGTTCGAATCCTGCCTCGGACATGGATGTGTGTGATGTCCTTAGGTTAGTTAGGTTTAAGTAGTTCTAAGTTCTAGGGGACTGATGACCTCAGAAGTTAAGTCCCATAGTGCTCAGAGCCATTTGAACCATTTGACAATCCTTCTTTCCAAGAACAATACGAGACTGGAATAGAAGGGAGAACCGATAGAGGTACTCAAGGTACCCTCCGCCACACACCGTCAGGTCTGGGAATTCTGACATTGCCCTCACAGTATATATTTTCTTTAATGTCGTTTGTTGTTAGCAATATTAGCCTATTCCCAAGAGTTAGCAGCTTTCACTCAGTTAATACTAGAAATCAAATCTGCATGTGGAATGCTCTTCCTTGACTCTTGTGCAGAAAGGAGTGCAGTATTCTGCTGCATCCATTTTCAATAAGCCACCACAAGAACTCAAAAATCTTAGCAGTAGCCCAAACTCCTTTAAGTCTATAGTGAAGAGTTTGCTCATGGCTCACTCCTTCTATTCTGTCGAGGAGCTCCTGAAAGAGCTAAAAAATTAAGCAAATTGCAATGTTACGTTGTTGATTTTCTTTATTTAAACTTACAACTTGTCGCCTGAATATGTTTTTTATATTTCATTTTATCTGTTTCTACTATCGTGTTATAATTTCATGTATTGACTCGTTCCATGATCGTGGAGACTTCTCCTTAATTTGGTCCCACGGAACAACAAATAAGTAAATAAATAAATAAATAAAAAAGGGCGAGTTGCGTTTCGCAGGAGTGATGCTTTCTAAAGCCGTGCTGGTGCATAGACAGCAAATTCTCTATCTCAAGAAAATTCATTATATTCGAATTGAGAATATGTTCGACAATGCTGCAAGAAACCGATGTTAAGGATATTTGTCTGTAATTTTAAGGATCCGTCCTTCTACCCTTCTTATATACAGGCGTCACCTGCGCTTTTTTCCAGTCGCTCGGGACTTTACGTTGGCCAAGAGATTCGCTTTTTCTGTTTGATCCAGGAGAGGATGCAAAAGCCTTACAACACCTTCAGCGAATCAGTGCATACGTTTAGGCAAGAAATATACAATATCATACTGAAAAGTGAGCACATACTCATTTTAAATTTGACTCGCTGTTGTTAGCTGCGAAATAATATCAGGCACCCTCTCCACTCGTACAGTTTCGCATCATTTTCTCCTCTCCTTCGGACGGTTTCGATTTTTTTTTTAGAGACGGTGTAAATTTCACACTGAATGTTCCGACGCTGCCCGCAGGCGGAGCCGCCGCCGCCGCCGCTGCCGCCCGTCTTCCGGCGGCGCGTGGAGGCGGCCGAGACGTGGGCGGCGGCGCTGGGGGGCCCCCTGCGCTGGCTGCCGCCCCTCGCCGAGGACGAGGCCGCCATCCGCAAGCCGTCGCTGAAGCTAGAAGCCGCCGACGCCTTCTTCCACTGGCGGCCCGACGCGATTGTCTTCCAGGTCAGCCGGCCAGCTGCTAACCAGTCTAACATGTTCAAAAATGGTTCAAATGGCTCTGAGCACTATGGGACTTAACATCTGTGGTCATCAGTCCCCTAGAGCTTAGAACTACTTAAACCTAACTAACCTAAGGACATGGCACACATCCATGCCCGAGGCAGGATTCGAACCTGCGACCGTAACGCTCACGCGGTTCCAGTCTAACATGTCTACAGCTCACAGATTATGCTCACCTTCCGCGCAGTTGTACTTATAATGGTCGCCTAGTCGTAGATATTGCTACGAGGGCTATCCACAAAGTACATTACGTTTTGGAATTAAAAATAAATAAAGTGTTGGAAAAAAAAATTATTATATACAGATGAAAGCCACAATTAAATACTACTTTTCTACATAGTTGCCATTTAAATTAAGGCACTTATCCTAGCGATGGACGAGCTTGGAAATTCCTTCGTCGTAAAATTCGGCAGCCTGCGCCTTCAACCACGTGGTTACTTCTTCTTGTAGCTGTGCGTCGTCATCAAAACGCTGCATAGTCAACCAGTTCTTCGTTGCTGGGAATCAGTGGAAGTCGCTCGGTGCCAGGTCGGGATTGTACAGCGGATGAGGAAACAACTCCCACTTAAGAGATTCGAGAACTTCACGAGTGGCATTTGCCGTGTGGGCCCGGGCGTTGTCGTGAATCAGCAAGATCTTTGAGCCCAACTTTCCCCTGCGCTTGTTTTGTATTGCTCTTCTGAGGTTGTGCAGAGTTCGGCAATACCTTTGAGAGTTTATTGTAGTGCCTCTTTCCAGGAAATCCACAAAAATCACACCTTTTCTGTCCCAAAAGAGGTAACCACGTGGTTGAAGGCGCAGGCGGCCGAATTTTACGACGAAGGAATTTCCAAGCTCGTCCATCGCTACGATAAGTGCCTTAATTTAAATGGAAACTATGTAGAAAAGTAGTATTTAAGTGTGGCTTTCATCTGTATATAATAAAAATGTTTTCCAATACTTTATTTATTTTTAATTCCAAAACGTAATGTACTTTGTGGATAGCCCTCGTATAATCGCAGTATTTCGCTCCCATTTACGGAGCTTGTTAGCACTTGATGTTAGGTTGGCGCCATTAAAATGCATTGTGGTAATCGCTGCTGCTTGCTGGATCGCTGTTGTGTCTCGATGCTAATGCTGGCTCTAAATCTGGTTGTCTAAAGGTAGAAAGATGAGGTCCCGTGTTATTGATGTCCTTTTGATGATAAATAATGAGCGAAACCAACAAATATTTAAACTTCAAATATTTGTTACTCTGGTGGCCATCTTAATTCCACTGTCCACCAAAGACAATGACACAACACAAAGTAGCACTTCTTTCACATGTTCTTTGCAATGTTTATCCACCTCGAACAATAACACACATACACTTTACCAAAGTGACATTCAGACTCCGCTCCCGACCCTTCTTGCTGCTTGTATTTATAACCTTGTCAAAGAACTACTAAAAAGAGATGTAGTTTATAAGTCACATGTACATCTGTTATCGTAATTTGTGCAGAAAAGTTATTAATTTATATCGAGTGACATAATTTAACAGGTTATTAAAATGACAGACAGATTTGTTGACCTGACAGAATAATTCTTTGTTACAAAAAGGCCGGTTTTGAGAAGTTTGTCAGTTGACTTCTCTAATTTGCATAAATAAGTAAATAACATGAATTATTAAGAATTACATTGGTTTTCGTCTAAAATAGGAGTGTTTACGTGAATCCTGAGTGAAAACGGTCCTAGTGAACAAATAGGTTTCACTGGGTGATTTTTATTTAAGTAGATCCAAAATACGTAAGTTGGCCACTATTTTTCGTACTTCATATTAATTATTTAAGATGAATTTAGTATTTTTACATGATGACATTTGCTGAATCAGTGATCAAGTGATATTAACTTCTGTGTGGGTCAGTTATTCAGTATAATTTAATGGGTTGACTGTTTATGGAGATGTGTTATGCAATCATTGTTAATATACACAATAACTTTTCTATGATCATATATACTCGTTAAACTGGTTGAATTTGGAGGGTATCTCATACTTCGGTAAAGTAAAGCCTTTAATAGGCTCCGTTACATAATGTAAGGGACAATGAAAAAGTTCCCTATCTACATCTACATATATACTCCGCTAGTCACCAAGCAAGCGATGTGTGGCGGAGGGCACAATTCACGCCAAAGTCGTATTTCCTCCCCTCTGTTCCACTCGCGGATCGCGCGAGGGAAAAACGACTGTCTGACCGCCTCAGTACGAGCTCTTATTTCCCTTATCTTTTAATGGTGATCATTGCGCGATTTGAAAGTTGGTGGTAATAATATATGCTCTATATCCTCGGCGATCATGGATTTCGGAATTTAGTGAGCAGCCCCTTCCACTTAGCCTGCCGTCTATCTGCAAGTGTGTCCCACTTCAAACTTTCTATGAGATTTGTAACGCTCTCACGATTGCTAAATGTACCAGTCACGAATCTTGCCGCTCTTCTTTCGACCTTTTCAATTTCTTGAATCAGACCCAACTGGAAAGGGTCCGATACAGACTAACAGTCCTCTAAGACTGGACGAACTAACGTATTGTAAGCAATTTCCTTTATTGAAGGACTGCATCGCTTCAGGATTCCACCAATAAACCGCAATCTAGAGTTCACCTTACCCGTTACTTGTGTAATCTGATCATTCCACTTGAGATCATTTCGAACAGTCACACCCAGATACGTGACGGATGTGACCGCTTCCAGAGACTGAGCATTCATTTTGTACTCGTACATTAATGGGAATTTTCGCTTTGTTATACGCAGTAGGTTGCACTTACTAATATTGAGAGATAACTGTCAGTCATTACACCACGCATTTATTTTCTGCAAATCCTCATTGAGTTGTTCACAACTTTCGTGTGATACTATTTTCCTATAGACTACAGCATCATCGACAAACAGTCTAAGGCCGCTATCAATACCCTCAACCAGTTCGTTTATGTAAATCGCAAAAAGCAGCGGGCCTATTGCGCTGCCCTGGGGCACACCTGAAGTTACGCTTGTTTCTGTTGAAGCCACCCCGTTCAGGACGACATACTGCTCCCTGTCTGTTACGAAACTTTCTGTTGTAGTGTAATAAATATGTAATGTACTGAATCGACTGTGAGAAAGCTAAGTGGCAAAGACGTTATCTGAGAGACTCTATGATAATTATATCGTTGACTCGGAATATTACTCTCTCTGTGGTTTACTCGTAACTAAGGGTAACTAGAGTTTTCTGTTCGCTTCTTTTGATGTTATGTGGAGAATTGTACAAGAGACACAGTAAACCGTTTTTAATTCATGAGAACAAAGGTGAGCGTCACGACCTTTATTAGTATTTTTGGAAGTATTGAAATAGCAGAATTGTTTCAGATTGAATGCGACATGTACGGGAAGAGACGTGGACAACAGCACTCGAACCTGCAATCTCATGTATCAATAATTGCTAAAAATATCCAGCCGTCTCTCCCAAGAGTCTTCATACGCGCAACAAACAGTAATTCTTTTAACAGCACTATCAGAGACAATTTTATCACGTTGTTACGACCTTTTAGTGCGAGCATAATACATCGACAACAGACAAACAAAACAAAAAAAACACATAAAAGAATCTACCACACTATCCAACCGCATATGTCATCGGATAGGCCGTAAGCGCGCACTTTTTGGAGCAAGAGACAGTGCAGAACTGAGTCGAAGGCTTTTAGAAAGTCGAGAAATATGGCATCAACCTGGGAGCCGGTATCTAGAACCTGTTGTATATCACGCACAAAGAGGGCCAGCTGTGTTTCGCATGACCGCTGTTTCCTAAAATCGCGCTGGTTTCTGCAGATGAGCTTCTCAGAGTCTAAAAAGGTCATTATTTCTGAACACATGTTCCATGATTCTACAACAAATCGATGCCAGTGAAATTGGCCAGTAATTATGTGCAGATCCAGAATTGGCATCCCATTAGGGCAAAATCGCCGTGAGAAATGAGCATCCCATCGACGCACCAGGCTGAAAATACCAGTTTCGTAAAATAAAAACATGTTCTGATGCGCTAAGAAGTGAGTAACTGCCTGCTGCACATTTCCTTCCAACAGGAGCCGAGCAGCCTTCAAGGTCTTTTTTAAGTGGAAGACTCTGCAGGAGAGACGCTCAGTAGCTAGGTACGGGCTTTTGTTGAAGTTCCGAGAACATACCTTCACTGAGGAGTCAAGCGGTATATTGCTCCCTCCTACGTATGTCTCGCGAAGAGACCACGAGGACAAAATCAGAGAGATTAGAGCCCACACAGAGGCATACCGACAATCCTTCGGTCGCAGGTTCGAATCCTGCCTCGGGCATGGATGTGTGTGATGTCCTTAGGTTAGTTAGGTTTAAGTAGTTCTAAGTTCTAGGGGACTGATGACCACAGATGTTAAGTCCCATAGTGCTCAGAGCCATTTGAACCATTTGACAATCCTTCTTTCCAAGAACAATACGAGACTGGAATAGAAGGGAGAACCGATAGAGGTACTCAAGGTACCCTCCGCCACACACCGTCAGGTGGCTTGCGGAGTATGGATGTAGATGTAGAAGGGACTGAAGCTGTGATATGGCATGGGGAGAGATGAGGACTATAGGGTGCGTGCTCGAGTGTGTCCACTTACGTTGGCCTAACTTTTGTGTTACGACATTTGGCATATGGGGACCTGGGTTACTCACGAAGCAGCATCAGAAGCCTTTGTCACGCACCATTCCCCATCGGTGCTCTTCGACAGACATGCTGCCCCGTACACATTCTTCATTCTGCGATGGGCTGCTTACAGGTGTTTGTCCTCCAGCAGCAAAGAAAACAATAAAGGGCGTTGGTCCTGTTTGGACGGATTTGCTAACAACTTCGCCATAGCTCAGGTTACCGGATTTACCACAAGCACGTCTGGAAGACATGAATACCATAGTAATCCCTTGCCTACATGTCGTTGCTTATATACCCGCATCGGAGTTGCGCTGTGTTACATTTACGCTGCAACAGCGCCCTAAAATGGAAACTTTTTGATCGACCCATATACAGTCACTGCTCTAGTATGACACACTTCTCAGTCTGTTTGAGAAATCAAGATTGAATGTTTTACCAGCCATATGAAAAGGCCAGCCGCCAAGCAGCACCATCAGCGCGATGGGTTAAGGTGGCAGATCAGGTATCTGCACATATTTCACCCAAGTCTCGTCATTTTCTTTCTAATCGTTCATCAAATGATTGTGTCGTTACAGGAGAATCAGGTTACTTAGCGAATCAATGATAACAACATAATCCACGTGGTTTCGTGGATTCCAAATGAAATTAACATTTACTTATCGATACACTCATGCGTATGTTCCAAACAGGTAATGTAAAATAATGAAACCGCAAAATTACAGACCCAGATCCTCAACATCGATTTGCTGCAGAATTCCTTAGCTTGTTCTAAGTTCGAATATTATAAATTGCGACAAATCATCGCGGATTTAGAAAGCATCAGTCGTGTAAAACTCAGATTTCCCTTTTCTCACAGGATATCCCACGAACCATCCATGAATGCCAGCATGAATATTCTACATTCTTAGATTTCTGGGTAGCGTCTGACACAGTGTCTTGCTGCATACTGCAAATGAAGGTCCGGGCATATAGACTAGGTTACAAAATATGCGAGTGGATCCAAGACTTCTTAAGTAATAGCATCCAGTTCGTCGTCCTGGATAGCGAATGTTTCTCGGAGAAAGCAGTACAGCCAGGAGTGTCCCAGGGGCGTGTAATAGGACCGCTGTTATTCTCTATATAAATTTACAGAAACGATCTAACAGAGGTGAGTAACAATCTGCAGATGTTTGTTGATAATGAAGAATGTACGGAAGTGTGGTTCATTGACTGTTTGTAGGAGGTAGCAGGATGATTAGACACTACTTCTGTTTGGTCTGATGAACACCAGCTTGCTCTAGAGATACAAAAATATAAGGTATTGCATTTGGGTAGTAAAAACAAACGTTTAATGTTGGAATACTTAGCCGTGTGCTGCTTGACACTGTAATGTTGATTCAATGTCAAATCATAACATTGGAAAGCGATATGAAATGGATCAGGCTCTTAACATCCGTAGTAGGGAAAGCGAATATTTAAGCACATAATGGACAGCGTCAGAAGAGATGTGCACATCTAGGATGTACCTCCAAACCACCTCCATCGATGTACACGTCTGGGAGCCATCACAGATCAGGATGAATCCTTAATGCTTTTGATGTATCATAAAGTCAGTTTCACAGAGCGCTGCCACCGTCATAAGGGAGAAATGGAGGATTACACATGTCTATGTAGGTTACCGATTCAGTTGCTCATGACTGTGAGCCACTTTGTCACTATTTGACCACTCTCGATCAGAAGGTAAAGTGGATGACTTACTTCTCAACTCCTGGTATATGACTGACTGTGTGCTCAATGTTACTGTTTCACAGCCAAGAGTCTAGACATGCAGGGTTGTGACTGTTAGGAAAGAATATCTACAAACGAAGTTAATAAAGTGCCTGGCAGAGGGTTCAATGAACCACCTTCAAGCCGTCTCTCTACCGTTCCACTCTCGAACGACGCTCGGGAAAAACGAGCATTTAAATTTTTCTGTGCGAGCCCTAATTTCTCTTATCGTGATGATCATTTCTCCCTATGCAGGTGGGTGCCAACAGAATGTTTTCGCAATCGGAGGAGAAAACTGGTAATTGAAATTTCGTGAGAAGGTCTCATCGCAAGGAAAAACACCTCTGTTTTAATGGCTGCCAATCCAATTCACGTATCATGTCTGTGGCACTATCTCTCCTATTTTGCGATAATACCAAGCGAGCTGCCATTCTTTGTTCTTTTTCGATGTCATCCGTCAGTCCCAACTGATGCGGATCCAACACCGTACAGCAATACTCCAGAATAGGGCGGACAAGCGTGGTGTAAGCATTCTCTTTAGTAGACCTGTTGCACCTTCTAAGTGTTCTGCCAATGAATCGCAGACTTTGGTTTGCTCTACCCACAACATTATCTTTGTGATCTTTCCAATTTAGGTTATTTGTAATTGTAATCCCTAAGTATTCAGTTGAATTTACAGCCTTCAGATTTGTGTGAATTATCGCGTAGTCAAAATTTAGCTGATTTCTTTTAGTACTCATGTGAATAACTTCACGCTTTTCCTTATTCTGGGTCAATTGCCACTTTTCGCACCATACAGATGTTTTATCTAAATCATTTTGCAATTAGTTTTGGTCACCTGATGACTTTACAAGACGGTAAATGACGGCATCGTCTGCAAACAATCTAAGACGGCTACTGAGATTGTCTACTATGTCGTTTAATATAGATCAGGAACAATAGAGGGCCTAAAACACTTCCTTGGGGAACGCAGGATATTATTTCTATTTTACTCAATGACTTTGCGTCTATTACTACGAACTGTGACCTTTCTGACCGAAAATTGCGAATCCAGTCGCACAACTGAGGCGATATTCCATAGGCACGCAGTTTGGTTAGAATACGTTTGTGAGGAACGGTGTCGAAAGCCTCCTGGAAATCTAAAAATATGGAATCAATTTGACATCCCCTGTCAATATGACTCATTACTTCATGAGTATAAAGAACTAGTTGTGTTTCGCAAGAACGATATTTTCTGAATCCGTGCTGACTGTGTGTCAATAAATCGTTTTCTTCGAGGTGCTTCATAATGTTCGAATACAGTATATGTTCCAAAACCCTACTGCAAATCGAGTCAGTGATGTGGGTCTGTAATGCAGCGGATTACTCCTACTTCCCTTTATGGGTACTGGTGTGGCTTGAGAATTTTCCAGTCTTTAGGTACGGGTCTTTCTGTGAGCGAGCGGTTGTATATAATTGCTAAATACGGAGCTATTGTATCAGCGTACTCTGAGAGGAACCTGACTGGTGTACAAACTGAACCGGAAACCTTGCTTTTATTAAGTGATTTAAGCTGCTTTGCGACTCCGAGGATATCTAGATCTATGTTTCTCATCTTGGCAGTTGTTCTTGATTGGAATTCAGGAATATTTACTTCGTCTTCTTCGGTGAAGGAATTTCGGAAAACCGTGTTTAATAACTCTGCTTTAGTGGCTGTCATCAGTGACTTCACCGTTGTTATGGCGCAGTGAAGGTACTGATTGCGTTTTGCCACTGGCGTGCTTTATATATGACCAGAATCTCTTTGGGTTTTCTGCCAGATTTCGAGACAGAGTTCCGTTATGGAAATTATTAAAAGCATCTCGCATTGAAGTACGCGCTATATTTCGAACTTCTGTAAAACTTTGAAAGTCTTGGGGATTTTGTGTTCTTTTAAATTTGACATGCTTTTTTCGCTGCTTCTGCAACAGCGATATGACCCGTTTTGTGTACAATGGGAAATCAGTACCATTCCTTATTAATTTAGGTGGTATATATCTCTTAATTGCTGTCGATACTATTTCTTTGAAATCATTCCACAACTTTTCTACGCTTACATATTCAGATCGGAAGGAGTGAAGACTGTCTCCTAAAACGGCGTTAAGAGCATTTTTATCAGCTTTTTTACATAGATATTCTTTGCCTTTCTTTTTGATGGTTGTGGGTGTTACGGCATTCAGCCTAGCAGCAACTGCCTTGTGGTCACTAATCCCTGTATTCGTCACTCACTATTTGTCCGGGATTATTTGTTGCAAAGAGGTCAAGTATGCTTTCGCAACTATTTACGCTTCGAGTGCGCTCATGAACTAATTCTTCGAAGTAATTTTCTGAGAAAGCATTCGGTACAATTTCGGATGACGTTTTATGCCTGCCGCCGGCTTTAAACGTATTATTTTCCCAACATATCGAGGGCAGATTGAAGTAACCACCGACTGTAACTGTATGAGCGGGGTACTTATTTGAAATGAGACTCAAGTTTTCTTTGAACTGTTCAGCAACTATATCCTCTGAGTCGGGTGGTCGGTAAAACGATCCAATTAATAGTTTAGTCCGATTGTCAAGTACAACCTCTACCCATACTACTTCGCAGGAACTATCTACATGAATTTCACTACAAGGTAAACTACTTCTGACAGCAATAAATACTCCACCACCAACTGTATTTAATCCATCCTTTCTGAACACTGTTAGGTCGTTTGAAAAAATTTCGGCTGAACTTATTTCCGGCTTTAGCCAGCTTTCCGTACCTATAACTATTTGAGCTTCAGTGCTTTCTATTAGGGCTTGGAGCTCTGGTTCTCTCTCAACACAGCTACGACAATTTACAACTACAAACTGATCGTTTCTACAACCTACGTACTGTGTTTTACCTGTCCCCTTTTAGACGGACGCCCTTTCTGTGGTTCCCTGAGACCCTCTAATCTAAAAACCACCCAGTCCCTTCCACACAGCCTCCGCTACCGGTGTAGCCGCTTCCTGTGTGTAGTGGACTCCTGATCTGTTAAGAGCAACCTGGAAACCCATCACCTGATGTCGCAAGTCAAGGAATCTGCAGCCTACTCAGCTCTGCACCAAAAGACCACAGTTCGTTCTATCGACGATGCTGCAGACGGTAAACTCCGCCTTAATCACGCAAGCAAGACTGGCAGTCTTTACCATTTCCGCTAGGCGCCCAAAACCAGACAGAACCTCCTGTGATCCAAAGCGACAGACGCCACTGGTAGCGACATGAGCCACCACCTGCATTTGGCTGCACCCTATACTCTTCATGGCATCTGGAATCACCCTTTCCACATCCAGTGGCAGCCATACTCCCAAGGGGTCCCACTACGTGCCTAACGTTGGAGCTCCCAACTACCAGCAAACCCACCCTCTGTGAATGCCCAGACCTTGTGGGCCGAGAAGATTCCTCTGGAATTTGGTTGGCAATTGCATCCGGTTCAGAGACATCGTCATCCACAGATAACGCCAGAGACCTGTTCGTCAAATGAACCGGTGAGGCCCTACGATCAGCCAGACTTTGGAATGATCTCCCACTCGACCACGGGTGACGGGTCAACCTCAATGCAGGCAGTACCTGGGGTGCCCACAGTAGTGGACCAATCAGGGAACACGTGGGACGTGCTCTACGTCCCTCGCATCCCCATGTCCGACCCCCCACAGTGATGCCCCTTAGCAGCAGCCTCAAGCTGTGTGCCAGAAGCCAACGCAGCCTGGAGCTGTGAGCGAAGGTCGCCAACGCAGCTCGCATCTGTAGACAGCAATTACAGTTCCTATCCATTACTGCAGTGTCTTCTGTTTGAAGCTCGTAAAAATAAGCAACAAACGAGCAGTGTACTCGGGTTATTAGCAGCAGGAATTCGAAGTGCTCTCTCACTAACAGTCTAAACGACACTGAGCTACACTAATCAAAACAAACAAAAGCCTGTACGATACGAGGGTCGATAACAACGGCGGTATTGTGCGCTACGCTGTTATTAAAATAAAAGCTTGTGCCTAGTAAGCACTCGAACACGCAAGAAATTACAAAAATAATCTAGTAACTACACTGGTATCTGTAAACAAGTCATTCCTGTTGGAAGCTCGTAAAAATATATAACAAACGAACGGTGTACTCACCATATTAGCAGCAGGAACACGAGGTGCTCTGTGTCTGACAGTCTATCCTACACTGTGTGTATGTGTTTCACTGACGCTCGTTGTTCTCACGTTGGATGACGCAGGAGTTCGGGCCCGGGGAGCAGCAGGTGCGGCGCTGCAGCCTGCGGAACAGCAGCTACCTGCCTGCGCGCGTACTGCTGCTGGAGCCCAACCTGGACGACGACCTGTGGCTCCGCAGGCTGGTCATCCGGCCCAGGCCCAGCCCGAACACCCAGCTGCTGCTGCTGCCGGGGCAGGCACTGCACATCACCATCACGCTCAACGCTCCTGGTCTCTGCTGTCCTCAGCTGACAACCGTAGATACATTAGAGGCATCCATTTCTTAGGTCCCACACTGTAAAGTCTGCAGCGTTTAGAGGGAAATGTCGTGACCAGGCGAAACTACTTTCGTCTGACCACAACTGTGGGTTTTTTGACGGCAGTGGAAGAAGGCGCATCAAACTAGATCACATGAAACATAGTTCACTTTATTACGTAAGTGAATAAAAGATTTGCTAAACTTTGACACACTTATTTGCCACAGCAGTGCTGGAAGATTTGCAGCTGTCATTGCCCCATTGCAGGCTGCTAACGAAGGTGCGAGCATACGGAATAAGTTCACAGAGATGTGAGTGGCTCGAAAAATTCTTAAATAATAGAACACAATATGTTGTCCTCGACGGCGAGTGTTCATCAGAGACAAGAGTATCGTCAGGAGAGCCCCAGGGAAGTGTGATAGGACTGCTGTTGTTTTCTGTATACATACATGATTTGGCGGACAGGGTGGGAAGCAATCTGCGGTAGTTTGCTGATGATACTATGGTGTAAGGTGTGGATGTTGAGTGACTGTAGGAAGATACAAGACGACTTTCACAAAATTTCCAGTTAATGCGATGAATGGCAGCTGACTCTTAATGTAGAAAAATGTAAGTTGATGAGGACGAGTAGGAAAAACAAACCTGTGATGTTCAGTTACAGTACTACTAGTGTCATGTTTGACACAGTCAAGTCGTTTAATTATCTAGGCGTAACGTTGGAAAACGATACGAGGTGGAACGAGCATGTGAGAACTGTTTTAGGGGAGGCAAATTATCGACTTCGGTTTACTGGGAGAATTTTAGGAAAGAGTGGTACACCTGTAAAAGAGACTGCATATAGGACGCTGGTGCGACCTATTCTTGAGTACTGCTAGAGTGTCTGGGATCCGTACCAGGTCGGATTGAAGGAAGACATCGAAGCAATTCAGAGGCAGGCTGCTAGATTTTTTACCGCTAGGTTCAAACAACACGTGAGTGTTACAAAGATGCCTCATGAACTCAAATGGGAATCCCTGAAAGGAAGGTGACGTTCTTTTCAAGAAACACTATTGAGAAAATTTAAAGAACCGGCATTTGAAGATGACTGCCGAATGATTCTACTCCTACCATCATCCATTGTGAATAAAGACCACGTAGATAAGGTACGAGAAATTAGGGCTCATGTGGAAGCATAGGGACAGCCGTTTTTCGTTCGCTCTATTAGCGAATGGAACAGGAAAGGAAGTGACAAGTAATGGTACAGGGTGCCCTCCGCCTCGCACAGTACAGTGAGCTGCGGGTTATCTACGCAGATGTAGAAGTAGACTAGAAAAGCAGCAGTTGATGTACTAATTAACAAACTGCTCTCTCGAGGAACAAAACGTGACATTTACGGAAGAATGTTTCATCAGAAAATTTTAAATGCTTGTTGGTCCTAGATGATGACGCTGACAGCTGTAGATGAGGTCTCAAACTGGGGCAAAGGTCTTGCTAGCTTCACACCATATTAACCACAGTGCGATTTGGCTCCTGCGCTGAGGGGGAGGCGTGGTCTGCAGGACCACCTCCTATGCATTGTTGCAGAGTACAGCCAGCCATCGCTTACGTCTGCTGCATCAATTCATGTTGTCACATTTGGTGTGGCAATATTATCTCAGAACGATATCACAGGAGAAATTCATTGGATGAGGAAAAGGCTTGAAGATGAATGATGATTACTTCCTATGAGCCACAGTTACTCTATATACTACAAGACAATTTCTAGTTCCAAATAAATTGCTTTCTGTACTTTAGGAACAAATCTCAAATGCTACAATAATTCCAAAAAAAATAGAGAAGTCAGTGTGTTGCTGGCACAGCCGGCCGAAGTGGCCGAGCGGTTAAAGGCGCTACAGTCTGGAACCGCACGACCGCTACGGTCGCAGGTTCGAATCCTGCCTTGGGCATGGATGTGTGTGATGTCCTTAGGTTAGTTAGGTTTAAGTAGTTCTAAGTTCTAGGGGACTTATGACCACAGCAGTTGAGTCCCATAGTGCTCAGAGCCATTTGAACCATTTGCTGGCACACTGATGCTATAATTAGCAAGCTACTCTATGTATCAAACTTCCTGGCAGATAAAAACTGTGTGCCAGACCGAGACTCTAACCCGGGACATTTGCCTTTCGCAGGCAAGTGCTCTACCAACTGAGCTACGCAAACACAACTGACGCCCAGTCCTCACAGCTTTACTTCTGCCAGTACCTCGTCTCCTACCTTCCAAACTTTACAGAAGCTCTCCTGCAAAGCCATGTCTCCGCATATCCTTTCTTTCAGGAGTGCTAGTTCTGCAAGGTTTTGCAGGAGAGCTTCTGTAAAGTTTGGAAGGTAGGAGACGAGGTACTGGCAGAAGTAAAGCTGTGAGGACGAGGCCTGAGTCGTGCTTGCGTAGCTCGGTTGGTAGAGCATTTACCCGCGAAAGGCAAAGGTCCCGGGTTCGAATCTCGGTCCGGCACACAGTTTTAATCGTCCAGGAAGTTTCATATCATCGCACACTCCGCTGCAGAGTGAGAACCTCATTTTACTCTATGTATTATCTACAAGGAGAATGGCAAAGAGAATAGCTCTGCAGTTGCCTGTACAGTAATATCAACTCGTGAAGAATTGAATTAGACACCCTTACAAAGAACCATTAACAGCATCCTTTCGTACTGTATGCCGAAAGTTTTTGAACATTTCATCAATACCCAACTCTACTTTATTGTATCTTAGCGCAGTCAACTAAGACCAAAAAGATCGAGTACTGAAAAAAATTCGTGTTGTCGCAGACTTTTGTACAGTAATAAGAGGGAGTACCAGTGAAGTGCGGGGATGGGGCATTTTATGGTCAGTTTTTATTTTTCTTGAATATCACGTGATCCAATGTATAAGACAGAAAGACACTGCAAATGAGTCAATCTTTTAAATATTTGATGGTAAGCTTATAAGAGAGGAAGAGTTCAGAAAAGGTTTGAATTAACTTTTCAAGTTTTTTGGAAGTCGCTGAGTGTTTTCATTATCAAACACCAGAGCAATATAGTGTGGGTAATTTGTGCTCCATTTTAAGAGAAAGCTAGTTTTTCATGCATCTCAGTGTTTAAGACGCCCTACCCCGCGAACTATGTGTCGTATAATGACACAATTTTGGAGGTACATTCAATGACATATTTGTACATCGTGTTGCAAATAGAGTTAGCAATAGTGTAACAAATTAGTCCATCATGGCTGATGCTGAAAGTTTACTGTGAGAACAGATAAAATGTATTAAGCAAAGAATGTTGTTTCCTTTCATTACTTCGCTGGGCATGTCACTGAAAAATAGTTTTATAAAGGTTTGAAATTATGTGTAAAGTTTGTTGGAAGTCGCTAAGTTCTATCATTTTCAAATACTAGATGAATATAGTCAGGGTAATCAGCATGGAACGAGTTATGTTGCCTGAAAACATGCAGTTTACAACTTTAATACTTGACTTGTTGTGCTAAGCATTTAGCGTAAGATTATATCTCTTAATGAATGGATTACAACAGCATTTTAATTTTTTAATTCGGTCAGTTATTACATTAAATACTGAAATTGACGTTTTTGTCACCCCTGGAACCTGTTAAATGCCCAAGCTGAAAATGGGACTGTGCGCCTATGTTTCTCTTTTAACCATTTAGTGATACAGATACTGTGTGTTGGGGCGCTGGAGGCAACACTGTGGCTGTAGTGCCTTTTCTCGTGCAGTGTTGGCGGGAGTGGTTGGAGAACCCACTGGCAACTGAGTGTAGGTGTGTGCTCATGCTGGTGGCATGCTTCACATTTGCAGGCTGTGTGCTGGGGAGCTGGAGAAGTGCTGTATCTGTAGTGTCCTTTTGCTGGCAGTGTTGGCAGGAATGGAGGAGTTGCCAGAAAAGCTGCTGGCTAGAGAGTGTGGCAGTCCACTTGCCGTCATGTGCCACATGTGTGTGGGCTGCATGGTAGGGTGCTGGAGGCAGCACTGTGGCTCTAGTGTCTTTTTGCTGGTAATGTTGGCAGGAGTGGTTAGAGAAGCCTCTGGCAATTGAGTGCAGATGCATGCCCATGCTGGTGGCAGGCTTCACTTGGGAAGGCTGCATGCTGGAGAGCTGGAGTTAGTGCTGTGTCTCTAGTGTCATTTTTCTGGCAGTGTTGGCAGGAATGGAGGAGTTGCCAGAAAAGCTGCCGGTTAGAGACTGTGGCAGTGAACTTGTCGGTCATGTGCCATACGTGGATGGGGTGCATGGTAGGGAGCTGGAGGCAGCACTGTGGCACTAGGGTCTTTTTCTCGGGAGTGTTGGGAGGAGTGAATGAGTGACTGGAGAAGCTGCTGGTGAGCGTGTGTGGCAGGGTGAGCGCATTGGTGGCGTGCTGTATGTGGGAGGGCTGTGTGCTGGGGAGCTGGAGGCAGCGCTGTGGCTCTAGGGTCTTTTGGCCGGTGGTGTTGGCAGGAGTGGAGGAGTGGCCGGAGAAGCCTCTGGCGAGCGTGTGCGGCAGCGTGCGCGCCCTGGTGGCGTGCCGCGCGTGGGCGGGCTGCGCGCCCGAATGCCACGGGCTGCCGCGAGTTCTGTCGCTGCCGTTCCGCTGCCTCCCCACGCTGCCACCGCCGCCGCCGCCGGCGCCGCCGCAGCCCAGCGCCGACCCCTCCCTCATCGACTTCGGTGCGGTGAGTAATTGTGTTACGTGATATTTGCGATAGAATGAGTGCTCCGCTACTTTGCACGATTCGTATTATGGTACGAGAGGCTGCTATTAGGCTTTAATTAGCACCTCAAAATATGAAACTGTGACCGTGATACATGTTGGTGGTCTTACTCTCTCTCTTCGTATTCACCATCTAGTACGACACATTTTTACCAACAATGGATGCCTTGACAGAGTTCTCGGTTGTAAAAGTTTGTACAAGTTGCTATGTTTAAAAATTATACCACAGAAATGTGGATATGACCCTACAGTTGTCGACAATATTCTTTCAAAATAAACAAAACGAATAAAAGTAAACTAAAAGACAAAATTACACTTACAATGCAAAGAGAGAGCCAAATACATCGTTTTATTATATTGGAGGCAAACATCATAATGAATTCAGCATTCCCTCCAAAGAACAAACTTAATAATTTCATTCAGATCAAAGAACACAGTAAGAATACAAACATATCATTTCCGAAAAAATTCCAGATCTGGAGTTTATAGATCAAATTGTAAAAATTGTGAAAAAATATATACCGATCAAACAGGGAGAAATTTTAAAACGAGATTCTGAAAGGAAACGAACTGCAGTGAAAAGAGTCCATCAGATTCAGTATCCATTTGTGAGAGCAAACTTATGAAATGCCAGATACAGCAAAATACATGATAGTTCTACACACTGCTGATAAAGTAAAAATATAAACGTTCTGGAGGAACTAGAAATTTTAACTCACATGAAGGAATATTCTAATATTATTCTTAACAAACACACTGACATATAAAACGAACTTTTTATCGAAAATTTTGCAAATATCCTCATTCAAAAATGAAGTACTCTTTTAAATGGAACATAAGAGTCTTTATACTATTAATATTTCCATGTTTTACTTTTGTATTAACTCTATTTTTATATATTTTTTAGGAATGGTTGAAAGAAGGATAGAGATCAAACACGCCACCCAAACAAATAAATAAATACGCAGGAACCGACTCTTTGAAAACTTTGATATCTTTCACAACACAATATGTCTCTGGTATCTGAAAGCTCGATTTTCCTTCGTTTAAAGTCATGTGAGAATGTGCTAGGAAGTATTCGAAATCAATGGAACATCCGAGAAAAAAATTATTTGAACGCTTAAAACTAAAATGAAGAGTGCACCACGAAGTAAACACAAATGTAGACACATTACAAATGCCAAAACATAGAGCCTAAAGCATTTGTTGTGTATTATTGTTATGTACGAAGTACGTTCTATAGGACTGCTGATAACGAGCATGCACTAGATACCAATATGGTAAGTTAAAAAATATAGAAACCAAGAAGCCTTGTAATAACGTGTACAAGTAGTAATGTCTTTCATCAGCCATACGAAGACCGCAAGACACCTTGAACACAGAACCCCTTCCTTTTTCTGGAAGTGCCACCCATCGGTGAATTTTTTGAAGCAAGGAAAAAGGAACAAGTCACTGGGTGCCAAGTTAGGAAAATACAGGCTGTGAGGCAAAACTTGGTACTTGTAGAAGCAGCATGTGTGACCTTGTCTTATGCAGAGTGATCTGTGGTGTTATGGAGCTAAAACACCCATTGACAGATTCCAGCGACTCTTCACTTGGCAGACTCCTGCAACCTCAGCAGAAGATTTCAGTGGTGTGCTCCTGCAGCGGTTTTCGCCCTTATGAACATAATCTATTGGCACCAAACCAAGACAACCCTAAACAACACTCAGTATCACCTATCCAATGATGGCCTGGTCTTCAACTCTGTCGGTGGTGGTGAATCCACATGTTTCCACTGCTTGCATTGCACTTTTGTCTCGGGTTTATAATCGTACACCCAACGATTGTCCGTGGTTATTACGGTGCTGAAAAAGTCATCTCGATTGGCCTGACACAGTTACATTTCCGCTGGTACCTCAACTCGATAGGCTATTTGTCATGGGCTGTTTGACACGCCGTGGAAACAAGCAGGTGAGAATCTTCGTCATATCCAAAGCGACGTGCAAGGTATAGAAAACTGACTAATGACTGATTTCTAAATGTGGTAGCACATGACGGTGAATCGCCAAACTTCGAATACCATGGCTTCCATTTATCTTGTGGTTCCCACTTCTTCCACAGATAAAGAGTCTGTCACTTCATTCTTTGTCACAGAGATTTGTTTGACCACACCTAACCACTGTCTCATGTGATGGTCCGTTGTTGCCATACACTTCGACCAATTCAGGGTATACTGTGTGATTCAGTTGTCCCTTCCGAAATTGTCTGATGCAGCCCAAAAGAAGTGTGAAGTTGTCATAAGGTCGATATTTCCCCGCTGGCTTAATGTATGATACTAATGTCTAATAAGCTCATCTTGCAAACAATTCTGAACGAATTTGACAGGTGGTGTAGTCCATTCGCAAAACATCAGTCCTTTAAATTATTTATCCACGTCTGTCTACTATTTAACCATGTTCATGTGTCATGTCTAGTGACTAGGTATAACACAAAGCGATGTTAACGCTTAAAATGCGGTAACAGTGGAGTAAACAATATGTCCAACACGGAACTGACAGAGTATGTACTCTAACTCCTCCCGAACCGGCCATGAAGGCCCAAAGGTACCGACCGGCTGCCGTGTCATCCTCAGCTCACAGGCGTCGCTGGATGCGGATATGGAGGGATATGTGGTCAGCACACCGCTCTCCCGGCCGTATGGCAATTTCTGAGACCGGAGCCGCTACTTCTCAATCAAGTAGCTCCTC
This sequence comes from Schistocerca americana, assembly GCF_021461395.2. Lineage (NCBI taxonomy): Eukaryota > Metazoa > Arthropoda > Insecta > Orthoptera > Acrididae > Schistocerca > Schistocerca americana. The sequence continues at coordinate 156,177,873 of NC_060124.1, read as the reverse complement.
AGGTTGCCCCACAAGGGCTGAGTGCACCCCACTTGCCAACAGCGCTCGGCAGACCGGATGGTCACCCATCCAAGTGCTAGCCCAGCCTGGCAGCACTTCGGTGATCTGACGGGAACCGGTGTTACCACTGCGACAAGGCCGTTGGCATGTACTCTAATCTATTCGTAATACAAGCATGTTTCCAACACTAGTGTGGCGCATGTGGTTAGGTGCTACAGGTTGCATAAAACGACGCCGGTAGGGGTAGCTGAATCACCTTGTATACATGGTCCGATCACACGAATGTGACCACCAAGTCAGTGGCAGGTGACAGCACTAACAGTGGAGGGTACGTAATGCGTGTTGAGGGCACGTGGAAAACAGTGCATTCCTTGTCGTAATGCGGAAATGGAGTGATTCACTTGACGTCCAAAAGGACGTTATATTTGGCTTTTGGGTGAAAGGATTTCTGGAACGGCTAAGTTTGTAACTGATCGCTTGCTGCTGTGGTTAAAGTATACAGTGCATAGCAAAGTGGCGGTATCTCAAACCGCCGCCAAAGCAACTATGGTCTACCACACTCAATAGATGACAGGGGTGATGATGGCTGCAGAGAGTTGTATGAGCGTATAACGTGCAACTGTTGAGCGACTGACCACCCAAATGATTCAAGCGACTAACAACAGTGTCTCCTTAACGACCGTTCGGCGGATTTTGCTACGTATGGGCCTTTGAAGCATGAGGCAGGTTCACGCGTGCACACTGACTGCTGTTCATTGGTGATGAAGGCTTGAATTTGCACACCGCCAATGTCGCAAATGGAGACCACTGAGTGGCGACACATCGTCTTTTCAGATGAATCACGTTTTATACTCCATCATCACGAAGCGCGTGAAAGCCAACACCCTGCAACATCATCGGAAGGATCCAGGCCGGAGGAGGGGGCGTTATGGTCTCTGGAACAATTTCTGGTATTCCATCTACATCTACATCTACATGGATACTCTGCAAATCACATTTAAGTGTTTGGCAGAGGGTTCATCGAACCACCTTCACAATTCTCTATTATTCCAATCTCGTATAGCGCGCGGAAAGAACGAACACCTATATCTTTCCGTACGAGCTTTGATTTCCGTTATTTTATCGTGGCGATCGTTCCTCCCTATGTAGGTCGGTGTCAACAAAATATTTTCGCATTTGGAGGAGAAAGTTCGTGATTGGAATTTCGTGAGAAGATTCCGTCGCAACGAAAAACACCTTTCTTTTAATTATGGACTGATGACCATAGATGTTAAGTCCCATAGTGCTCAGAGCCATTTTTTAATTATGTCCAGACCAAATCCTGTATCATTCCTGTGACAATCTCTCCCATATTTCGCAATAATACAAAACGTGCTGACCTTATTTGAACTTTTTCGATGTACCGGTACTCCGTCAGTCCTATCTGGTAAGGATCCCACACGGCGCAGCAGTATTCTAAAAGAGGACGGACAAGCGTAGTGTAGGCAGTCTCCTTAGTAGGTCTGTTACATTTCCTAAGTGACCTGCCAATAAAACGCAGTTTTTGGTTAGCCTACCCCACAACATTTTCTGTGTGTTCCTTCCAATTTAAGTTGTTCGTAATTGTAATACCTAGGTATTTAGTTGAATTTACGACTTTTAGAGTAGACTGATTTATCGTGTAACTGAAGTTTAACGAGTTCCTTTTAGCACTCATATGGATGACCTCACACTTTTCGTTATTTAAGGTCAACTGCCACTTTTAGCACCATTCAGTTATCTTTTCTAAATAGTTTTGCAGTTTGTTTTGATCTTCTGATGACTTTATTAGTCGATAAACGACAGCGTCATCCGCAAACAACCAAAGACGGCTGCTCAGATTGTCTTGCAACTCGTTTATATAGATAAGGAACAGCAAAGGGCCTGTAACACTATCTTGGGAAACGCCAGAAATCACATCTGTTTTACTCGATGATTTTCCGTCTATTACTACGAACTGTGACCTCTCTGACAGGAAATCACAAATCCAGTCACATAACTGAGACGATATTCCATAAGCATGCAATTTCACTACGACCCGATTGTGTGATACAGTGTCAAAAGCCTTCCGGAAATCCAGAAATACGGAATCGATATGAAATCCCTTGTCAATAGCACTCAGCACTTCATGTGAATAAAGAGCTAGTTGTGTTTCACAGGAACGATTTTTTCTAAACCCATGTTGACTATGTGTCAATAGACCGTTTTCTTCGAGGTAATTCATAATGTTCGAACACAATAAATTTTCCAGAATACTGCTGCATATTGACGTAAACGATACGGGCCTGTAATTTAGAGGATTACTCCTACTACCTTTCTTGAATATTGGTGTGACCTGTGCAACTTTCCAACCTTTGGGTACGGATCTTTCGTCGAGCGGACGGTTGTATATGATTGTTAAGTATGGAGATAATGCATTAGCATACTCCGAAAGGAACCTAATTGGTATACAGTCTGGACCAGAAGACTTGCTTTTATTAAGTGATTTAAGTTGCTTCACTACTCCCAGGATATTTACTTCTACGTTACTCATGTTGGCAGCTGTTCTCGATGCGAATTCTAGAATATTTACCTCGTCTTCTTTTGTGAAGACATTTCGGAAGGTTGTGTTTAGTAACGCTGCTTTGGCAGCACTGTCTTCGATAGTATCTCCATTGCTATCGCGCAGAGAAGGCATTGATTGTTTCTTGCCGCTAACATACTTTACATACGACCACAATCTGTTTGGATTTTCTGTCAGGTTTCGAGACAAAGTTTCGTTGTGGAAACTGTTATAAGCATCTAAATTTCGAGCTTCTGTAAAAAACTCGCTAATCTTGGGGATTTTGCGTCTGTTCCATGGGTGATCTCGTCATTCTGGAAGGCACGATGGATCAACACAAGTATGGCTCTATCCTTGAGAACCATGTCCAAACCTACATGCAGTTTGTTTCTCCTCAGCACAATGGCATTTACCAGTAGGACAATGCATTATGTCACACAGTTCACAGAGCACCAGGATGAGTTTACCATACTCCACTGGCCAACAAACTGCCCAGGTTTAATAAACTCAAGCGATAATGTGTAGGACCACCTCGATCAGGCTGTTTGCGTCTTGGATACTCAACCGAGAAACGGCACTGCAGTCGGCATGCTCAACATCAACAGAGCAGTCACGTGCATGCACAAGTGGTATCAATCGCCGCAAGCAAGCACAGAAGAGATTTTGAATTACCGCCAATGTATATCTCAGTTACGTCTCAGGATATTACATTTTATGTTATTATACGTTTTGCCTCGACACAATGTGTAAGTGTACCAAGACGTAGATTACAAAACTCAGTTACAGTCCCCGAGGTAAGATTTAATACTATCACATATTTTACAAACCAAAACACGCATTGTGAGTGTTTTTAACAATTAATATTAAAAAGTGATAATTTTAGGCATGGTTGGATTAGGCTTCCTCTTCACTTTTTTTACATTAGTTTGCATAAAGACTTTAAATTACAGCTTAATTGTAGCAAAATTTTGGTAGATATGCTACTAATGAAATTTATATATAACAAGTTGAATAATAATTAGCGTTAGTGTAATAAAATCCTTTCCTATACTTAAATCTTGAACATGCGTGTGAACAGCAACTGTAAAGCTATAGTCTTGAAACGGATGAAAAAATCCGCGAACCAGTTGCGTAGCTCAACTAATTTTCCGGGACTATGTTCACATACATTTACGTGGGTAGTGGAATTGAAGCACATCATCTTGTCTAGCAGACCATGCGACGTGTTCTGCTATTCGTTGGTCGCGATCTCTTAAATTACAACAGTTAAGCGAATTAATGGTATAGAAGGATTAATACAGGTCTTTGTAGAGAGACGCAGGACGTCCGGCAGCAGAGGCGACAGGTTGGCCCAGAGAGTGACCATGGACGGGCAGCGAAGCGACGGGCCAGCGAGATGATCCAGCCACGCTGGTCTGGCCCGTGTACCGCCGAAACTGGCTGGCCTGGCTAGAACCGGTACCGTTGCCCCTCCTTGCCCCGTCAGAGGTGGCGTTCAGCATCTTTCTCCGTTTCCTGCCCTAGACAGAGTCTTTCGTGTGTTGGACAGGTGCCCGGATGGACGGAGAGCGGCCACGCCCCCTGCTACGTGCGCCACCTGACACTGTGCAACAGTGGCGGGATGCCCTGCACGGCCAGCATTCACCCGCTGAAGGACGAGCCGGAGCCAGGACACACCCCAGGTCAGCTGCTCTCCCAGTACAGCCTCAGCACAGCAGGACTGACAACATTAGCTAGCACTCTCAACTCGAATACTTTTGTGTCGTCCCAATGTCACTGTAGCAAGGAGAGGATGTTGTTTGGTAGCCGGTATCCTCCTCTAGAACACAAACTGTACACATGTATTAACAGGGTTCTTTATTCATAAGAACAAGTACACTACTGGCCATTAAAATTGCTACACCAAGAAGAAAGGCAGATGATAAACGGGTATTCATTGGAAAAATATATTATACTAGAACTGACATGTGATTACATTTTCACGCAATTTGGGTGCATAGATCCTGAGAAATCAGTACCCAGAACAACCACCTCTGACCGTAATAACGGTCTTGATACGCCTGGGCATTGAGTCAAACAGAGTTTTGATGGCGTGTACAGGTACAGCTGCCCATGCAGCTTCAACACGATACAACAGTTCATCAAGAGTGGTGACTGGCGTATTGTGATGAGCCAGTTGCCCAGCCACCGTTGACCAGACGTTTTCAATTGGTGAGAGATCTGGATCTGGGGAATGTGCTGGCCAAGGAAGCAGTCGAACATTTTCTGTATCCAGAAAGGCCCTTAGAGGACCTGCAACATGCAGTCGTGCATTATCCTGCTGAAATGTAGTGTTTCGTAGGGATCGAATGAAGGGTAGAGCCACGGGTCGTAACACATCTGAAATGTAACGTCCACTGTTCAAAGTGCCGTCAATGCGAACAAGAGGTGACCGAGACGTGTAAGCAATGGCACCCCAAACTATCACGCCGGGTGATACGCCAGTATGGCGATGACTAATTCACGCTTCCAATGTGCATTCACCGCGATGTCGCCAAACACGAATGCGACCATCATGATGCTGTAAACAGAACCTGGATTCATCCGAAAAAATGACGTTTTGCCATTCGTGCGCCCAGGTTCGTCGTTGAGTACATCATCGCAGGCGCTCCTGTCTGTGATGCAGCGTCAAGGTCTGAACATTCTGCGTGGTGTCTGTTTGTTCTATATCGTGTCTCCCTACCACTTTCGCACAACGACGCTCTGAGCGCGTTTTTTAGGGAATTGACTAGTTTGAACCTGGGACCTGTTGCTGTTAAGGAGACGCCAGACCACACATGACATGTAGAATTCAGAAGAGTTCAGTGAGACTAGCGATGATATAACCAAACACTTAATGATTTCAGCGTCACCTCCACTGCACTCCCTGTAAAAGAATCTTAATACTAACTAAATTTAGTGGAAGGGGTTCAAGGCTTTCCTATTTTTAGTTAGCTGGTAAAATAACGTCGAAAAAGCAGTTAAGTTTACCATTGGAAATATTATTCTACTCACAAAACATTGTTTATAAATTGCACTATTGATAAAAGGATATGTTTTAATACAGGATGGTAAAAACCGACTGCGTTCAACAAACATGTGAACGAATATTCCCTGAATGGGTTTCCAAGTTCTACAATGGATCGAAGGATGACCTATGCCATATCACAGCTATAATCTAGGTTTAAATTAAGTTTCACAAAAGAGAAAACTATCAAAATGGTCTACAGTGATCCTCAATTATATTTAATTACTTATCTAACTTGTCGTAAATTACAGTGGCTGATGTGGCTTCTCAATAACTATATAACAGAAAAATCATCGCGGTTCAGATTTTTACTTCAAGTGGCAAATGTGAACACCATGAGCTTTAATTGACGATCGACAGTAGTATTACGCAAAAAGGGGATGTAACAGATGAGACTTCTGCAGTTCTGAGAGAAGCTTTATGCGCTGTTATGCGATGCAGCATCGCGTGCGTTCATTACCTTGTTGGTGTTCGTCAGGGGGCGGCGGGCAGCACAGCTCCGCTCACCTCGTCGTCTCGGAAGTAACTCTCTCCTAACTTCTCCTTACTACAATTTACTGAAGTTGGTTTAAAAAAAACTATCTGGCTGTGTTTTCATCTGACCAATCAGGATCTCAATGTTAACCTTAAGCTCCGCCTACAAAAATTCTGCCTATCCAATGAGAAACATTATACTTCTCGTGGTGGGGCAATGTTTTTTTTTAAAGTTTGCAACGTAACAGAGACGTGAAAAAGTCTCACGGTAAAACTTGCAGCTGGTGTGGTCCTTTTAGCGTTATCGTAAGATCTATACTGTTCTTCTGGAGGGCTCTATCTTTTAACATGGGCTGGGGGGTGATCATAGCGTTACAGAGACGTGAAAAAGTCTCATGCTAAAACTTGCGGGTGGTGTAGCCCATTTTGTGTTATCGTAAGATCTATACTGTTCTTCTGGAGGGCTCTAGCTTTTAACATGGGCTGGGGGGGTGGTCTTGACGTAACAGAGACGCGAAAAAGTCTCACGCTAAAAAACTTGCGGGTGGTGTGGTCCTAGCAGTTAGCTGACGACGTGGGTGTCCGTCCGTCCCTTATCGTAGGGCATTCTCGCTTAACACAGTTCTGCTCTCGGCTTCTGTTCTCGTTTCTCCCCTCGGAACTGCATCTGTCTCACGGTGGGAAGGTATGACATGCATTTAGGCATTCTGGTGTTAGTCTGTGGTATTCCATTTGCTCACTCGTTACTTGTATTACTTTGGTTAATTTAATGTCACGATTTATTCGGAGCTATGTGACATACTACTGGATTTGCTTATCATGTCAGGGTTTTCATGGAAGGTGTTGGATTTGCCTGACACCTTACATATCACCACCCTTCAAACTTAATTTTTGTTCTGAAGTTAGGCAATGATTGAATCATTGTCCAAGTCAGTCAAAAATTATTTCTTTATCTAAATTTTGTTGCCTACTGTTCAGCCACGCTATTCTGTTCTGTGCTAGTTTGTATTACTAATTTATATTTTTATATTCCTCCACATTATTCTTAAAAATGACAAGAGAAGAATATTTGTATGCTATTATTAATTTTTAATTAATTTCTTTCTTAATTTAAATGTGAAGTTTGTTTTTTAAGAAGCTTGTTATCGAAAGTGAGGAGTCTTTCACATCGATTTTCTTAGACATATTGTTTTTATAAATGTAGTAATTACGTAAAATCTATTCCTAACACATTTTCTAAATATCATGTACAAGTAAAATGTTTTTGTTTCTAGACACTTATTTCAACATTGTTACAGTAACAAATATGAATTATTTCCAAGAATTGCTTTGACAAAGAAATATACATACAGAAGTATTGAGATATTATACTAACAAATGGTACAAATGTTTAAAAAAAGGCAAAACATCCACCAAGATAATTTTTTATTCTTTGTTTTTATAAGGAGAAAATAAGTAAAATACAGTTATTCTTTTATTATTATGAGAAGAAAATAAGTGGCATACAGTTTTAGTGTTTATTATGCCTTACTTTTGTTCATTATATACTGTCTATTTCAGAACTAATAACTTATTTTTATCGATAGCCTATTTTTTATTTAAGTCCATAGTCAATGACCGTTATTTTGTAGTTTATTAGCTGTCTGGTGTGCTTAACTTATTTAGTTTTTCACATGTTTCTTTTGCACAATTCCTACATCACATAATTTGATTTCACACGTTCACACAATCCTATGAATGTTTAAGCATGAGGTTGGCGAATGTTTTTGCATGAAGGTGATGGACTTGAGCGAGATGGATGTGGGCAAGTATTTGATGTACAGCTTCGTTCGTTGTTCCTTGTTGGCTTTGCAAGTGTGTGTTGTTGTTGTGGAGGTCCCATAATGGAATGGAGCTGTGAGTGCAGAATCTCGTGGTTTACTGGCTTTGTATGCGTGAAAGTCATCGTTATGTGTCGCTGAAAGCGGTCGTTTTCTGTTGTAATACTTGCAGACGACTAGTTTACAATAGGATAGGGATTTGGGAAGGTATGTTGTCTATTCTTCACCCATCTTCTTTCTTGGTCACAATCTTGCGAATCTTCAACTTCTGTTCTTCCTGCTTTTTCTCTGCTTCTTACTTGCTTCTTGGTTCTTCTCTGGGCAGGATATGGAAATATTTATTGATAACTAGTCGCTTTGAAGTTCTCCTCCTAGTAACAATTTGATAAATGCTTTAGACATGTCATTTCTACTTTGTGGACGTTTTCTTCAGTTTTGTGCATCAGCGTGTTGTTTAATAGCGGTAGTGTGAGTTTTACACATATTTTTTGCCAGTGGTGGCTTGCCCAAGGCCGTTTTTTGCTCGCTCCACTGAGTGGGGGCGCTTGGAGATCCTTCCAGCGTTCGGCGTTGCGTCGCGTCACTGCAGGGTGTTCCGTCCCAGCAGGGTTCCGCCTAGCGGTCAAATTTATTGCCCACTTCAGTTACAAGGGTCTTCTGTTGGTCTCACTGTCATTTCCCTTCTTTCGACACTTCTGCCTTGTAGGAATCATGTCTTGCTAATTACGTCCTTTTCTTTCTTGATACTTCTCACGTTGCAACTTGTGGGTCGTTGCATCTGGTCTTTGCTGGAGTTTTTACAATGGTTCTCACAAAAAGTTTTACTAATATTAATCCAACATATGTCTAGTACCTACATTATTTTGCGCCTTCTTAAAAAGCTTTACAAATTTCGGCGTCCTTTCCATGTTACAATTCTAAGATATTTTGAATCTTAACTTCTACAAAAATCCTCAAATTCGTTTTATTTTTATTTTTTGTGTAGTGTCGTGGTGTATAGCATTTTAGTATTTCATGCTGTTAGACTATCTACGCTTTATCCCTTCACCTTAATCTATGGCACTATTGGTGTTACTATTGACACTACTTTCTTTTTCCCACCTTCCTCTCTGTTCATTCTTCTTTCTCCTGACGATCTTATCTGCAACATAATCTTGAAATATTGTGCTGATTATTTACCAGTAATAAAATTAATCTTACAATTTTTTGATATGGCTCATATGGTGAAGTCCTAAGGTTTTTCCTGTTTTTGGGTTCATTAGTCCCACAGCATTATCATGAGCAATTCGGCTAATTATGACAGGTCCTTTGTAGGCAGCGTAAAACTTATGTATTTTGTGTTTTTGTTTGCTGGAGAGATGGTGTGTTTTTACAAATACTTTCTGGCCTACTGAGAATGTTCTTTTAATTGCTGTTCTATCTCCTCTTTCTTTTCTTTTAATGGCTGCCTTTCTGATGTTGGAGAGTGCTGTTGCTATGACTTGTTTTGCTGTCTATGTGGTACAATAGGAAATCTAACACTTTCTCTGGTTATGTTTGGGGGTTCAATATTTTTAAGTACAGTAACTGGAGGTAGTAGTGTAGTGCTACGTGGCATTTCATTTATTACTTCTTGAAAATCTTTAAGGTATATATCCCAAGTGTTGTGTCTTTTGCCTGCATATAATCGGCATAAAGTGCCTATGTCCTTCATAGATCTTTCTGCTGGATTTACGCTAGGTTTGTACTTAGATATGTAGATGGGTTTTATTTTGTGTTGTTTTAACGTGTTCTGCCATTGCACTGATTTGTATTGTGGGCCATTATCCGAAATTATTCGTTCCACTCCTCCTACTCGTCTGAGAAAATCTTGTCTAAATGCTTTGCTTATAGTGAGACCTGTTGCCCGTTTTAATGGTGTCAAGGTAACATATTTAGAAGTAAGTTCCAAAACGACAAATATGAAAATATATCCATTTTTTGTGCGTGGGAGGGGCCCCATCAAATCTGTTGCAGCTATTTATTTTAATCTTTTAGGGATTATTGGAAACATGGGTGGTTTGGTTTGGAAAGTGACGTGTTTAGCCCTCATACGTTTTTTGCATTTGACTAATACTGTTCTAATTCGTCTTTCCATATTAGGAAAATGGCTTGTTTGTTTTATTTTTAAAAAGCATTTCTTTGGTCCAAAGTGGCCATTACTTAAATGTGTGTACCATATGTACTTATTAATTAGTTCATCTGGGATATAAATTAACCATTCATTCGTTGCAACGTTTCGTCTAAAAAATAAAACATTGTTTTTTACGAGATAGTGCTGTCGAATGTCTGGAAAATCCTTACTTCTCCACTTGTGTTTGATTCCTAGTATTTCGGGATCCTTGTCCTGTTCTTTGCCTATGTTTTTCAATGCTGTCGTAATGTAGTTTTCGAAAGGTACTTGTTTTATATAGTACATTGTAAACTGGTCTTCTGCTGTTTCCAAACCTATGTTATTGGATGCACCCTGTTGAGATCGTGATAAAGCATCTGCTAATACATTCGCTGGTCCTGTTATGTGTGTAATAGTGAAGTCAAATTTTTGTAGTATTAACATCCATCTGGCTAACCTCCCATGAGTTAGTTTGGCGGATAACAGAAATTCTGATGCTTTGTGGTCAGTGTATACTTTTGTTTTTCTTCCGAATAGGAAGTATCGAAAACGTTGGAAGCCCCATACAATGGCCAATGCTTCCAGCTCCGCGACTGAATAGTTTTTCTCGCTTTTTGTGAGTACCCGACTGGCAAATGCAGTTGTTCTATATGATCTTAGCCCTGCCTTGTCGTATTCTTGGAATAAAACAGCTCCTAAACCCGTTTTCGCGCTATCAGTGGCCATACAAAAATTTTGTGTTAGATCAGGATGTGCTAAAATCGGTGCTGTTGTTAGTGCGTTTTTCACTTTTAAAAATTTTTCATCGGCTTGTTGATCCCATACCCATGGCGTGTTTTTTTCCAGTCAATGCACATAGGCGTGGTGTTGCGAGAGAGTCGATCCAAATAAATTTTTTATAGAATCCGGTGAGACCTAGAAATCCTCTGAGAGTTTTCTTATTATATGGAGTACAGAATTCTTTGATTGCCGTTTGTTTTTCTGGGTCGGGCATTACCCCTTTCTCTGAAATTATGTGTCCTAGAAATTTGACCTCTCGCCTTCCAAATTTGGATTTTGTTATATTTACTGTGTCCCCATGCTCTTTCATGATCTGTAAAAACTGGTTTAATGTGTCGTTGTGATGTTCCCAAGAGGGTTCTGCTATAATCACATCATCAACATAATAAGTAATTTTTTGTAAAATTTCAGGACTGAGTATAGTATTAAATCCGCTAATAAACGCTGCTGATGATATGTTTAAACCAAATGGCAGTCGTTTAAACTGGTAACATCTACCGAATACGATAAATGCTGTAAATTTTCTACATTCTGGGGCCAATTCTATTTGTCAGAAACTACTCCGTAAATCAATTGATGAAAATATCTTAGCACCGTGGAAGTTTTGTATCAATTCCTCTAATTTTTCTGGGCGATCTGTCTCAGTGATTATGATTGTGTTGATCTGTCTGGAATCAAGCACTAACCTGATGCTCCCATCTCGTTTTTGTACAATATGGAGCGGGCTGTTATATGTGGAGGTAGCTGGTTCAATAACATCGTCATCTAACATTTTAGATATCTGCTGGAATACTTTATTCCTGTAGCTTAATGGGATTGTATAGGGTGGCACTCTAAATGGTTTGTGCTGCTTTACTTCAAACTTGTACTGAAAGTGCTTAATACTGCCAGTCTTTGGTAAAAATACCTCTGCTTTATCTCGTAAAATACCCTCTAATTCTCTTTTACTGTGTTCCGAAATACCTTGAACTTCTTGCAATTTTTCGTCGATTTCTTTATGGACTTCTAACATGAGTTGAGGCGATTCCCCCTTTTGTGCATACCATTCTAATTCTTCATCCTCTTTATCTCGCATCATTCTTAATTGTTTGTTTATAACTGGTATTTCTTCTAATTTTAGCCTTTGCTCAAAGAGAAGTGTGACATTCCCGAATGTTACGCTACCTTTCCCCATATCTACACTCCTGGAAATTGAAATAAGAACACCGTGAATTCATTGTCCCAGGAAGGGGAAACTTTATTGACACATTCCTGGGGTCAGATACATCACATGATCACACTGACAGAACCACAGGCACATAGACACAGGCAACAGAGCATGCACAATGTCGGCACTAGTACAGTGTATATCCACCTTTCGCAGCAATGCAGGCTGCTATTCTCCCATGGAGACGATCGTAGAGATGCTGGATGTAGTCCTGTGGAACGCCTTGCCATGCCATTTCCACCTGGCGCCTCAGTTGGACCAGCGTTCGTGCTGGACGTGCAGATCGCGTGAGACGACGCTTCATCCAGTCCCAAACATGCTCAATGGGGGACAGATCCGGAGATCTTGCTGGCCAGGGTAGTTGACTTACACCTTCTAGAGCACGTTGGGTGGCACGGGATACATGCGGACGTGCATTGTCCTGTTGGAACAGCAAGTTCCCTTGCCGGTCTAGGAATGGTAGAACGATGGGTTCGATGACGGTTTGGATGTACCGTGCACTATTCAGTGTCCCCTCGACGATCACCAGTGGTGTACAGCCAGTGTAGGAGATCGCTCCCCACACCATGATGCCGGGTGTTGGCCCTGTGTGCCTCGGTCGTATGCAGTCCTGATTGTGGCGCTCACCTGCACGGCGCCAAACACGCATACGACCATCATTGGCACCAAGGCAGAAGCGACTCTCATCGCTGAAGACGACACGTCTCCATTCGTCCCTCCATTCACGCCTGTCGCGACACCACTGGAGGCGGGCTGCACGATGTTGGGGCGTGAGCGGAAGACGGCCTAACGGTGTGCGGGACCGTAGCCCAGCTTCATGGAGACGGTTGCAAATGGTCCTCGCCGATACCCCAGGAGCAACAGTGTCCCTAATTTGCTGGGAAGTGGCGGTGCGGTCCCCTACGGCACTGCGTAGGATCTTACTGTCTTGGCGTGCATCCGTGCGTCGCTGCGGTCCGGTCCCAGGTCGACGGGCACGTGCACCTTCCGCCGACCACTGGCGACAACATCGATGTACTGTGGAGACCTCACGCCCCACGTGTTGAGCAATTCGGCGGTACGTCCACCCGGCCTCCCGCATGCCCATTATACGCCCTCGCTCAAAGTCCGTCAACTCCACATACGGTTCACGTCCACGCTGTCGCGGCATGCTACCAGTGTTAAAGACTGCGATGGAGCTCCGTATGCCACGGCAAACTGGCTGACACTGACGGCGGCGGTGCACAAATGCTGCGCAGCTAGCGCCATTCGACGGCCAACACCGCGGTTCCTGGTGTGTCCGCTGTGCCGTGCGTGTGATCATTGCTTGTACAGCCCTCTCGCAGTGTCCGGAGCAAGTATGGTGGGTCTGACACACCGGTGTCAATGTGTTCTTTTTTCCATTTCCAGGAGTGTAGTATCGCTCGTCTCTCATTTAAAAAATCTGCACCTATAATCAAATCTACAGTTAGTTTGGGTATAATCACTGAGTTGGCTTCGATCTTTTGACCTTGGCACGAAAGAGTTAACCTTGTTTGTCTCGTGACTTCCGCAGAATTTTTTCTAATAGGACCTCTTACTTTAACCTTACGTGTTTTCAGAACTGGCAATTCCTCACTGGCATTACACTGCATGAATAAATTTTCTGAGATCGCAGTCAGTTCACTTCCGCCATCAGTTACAATATTGACTGGGATATGCTTTACCATGGCCTTCACAATTGGTTGAATTTGAAAGGGTTGGTTCTGTTCTTCTTCTTCTTGCATTAACGAACCCTCCACTGAATCATACATGAGTCTTTTTAGGAATTTCCCTTGTGAATTCGAACTTTCTGTAGGATAAGCTTCGACCGCTACTTCTCTCTCTCTTATTTCCTCTTCTCTATTTCTTCCTTCACTTACATTTCTTCTTCTCTATTTCTTCCTTCATTTACGCTTTCTTGAACATCCTCTACTTTTTCCTCATCCTCGTCTATCTTCTCCTTCTTCGTCGCTACTTCCACATAGTCACATCTAAATGCTCTAATTATCGCTTCATAACTTCCTTCATTATATACGTTGGGTTGTGTGCCAACTCGTAACTTATTTTCAACTTCTGTCGGCTGCGCATTATCCTCATTGAATTCACTTTCCCTGGTTTCCATCTCAAATAGCTCTGCAATACTCATTACTTCGTCCTTTCCTCCTGCATTCGTTGTGCATGTCTCTGGTAATTCATCTTCCTCGTCAGTATTCTCCCAATTAATTTCGTCCCAACACGATATTGTTATTTTCTTGTCTTCGTTTTCATCTGGTCCCTGCGGATTTGTTTCTTCCTTCTTCTCTTCTCGTGATAAGGTATTTACTTCTCTGTTCAAGGTGCTGCAATTGTCCTGGGTCGGTGCGTCATTCTCTTTGGCATGGGTGCTTAGCTGTCAATTCGAACGTTTATCGGGGTTTAGTGGTCTTTCCTCCACCTCTTCTATCTTTATTCTCTTTTCCTGTTCAGCTTGTTGATAGTGGTTTCTTTGTTGATAATTTGTCAGTCTTTTGGTTCTCCAGTACCCGTTCCGGTTGTCGTTATTCCCTCTGTAATAGTTGTTGCCGTTCCTGGGTGAATTATAGTTATTGCCATATTCTCTTCTAAATCCACAACCGGTTCTTTGTTGAAATCTATTGTCGTTTCTTGGTGCGAAGTTATCACGTGGTTCGTCATTATTGTTTCTTCGTACTGTGTCTTGTGGATTCCATTGCTTTTTGCTTTCGTTTTCACGTGCGCTTCGTTTTTTTCTTGCGTCATCGTCCGAAAATATGAACTCTAGTTCCCTTAGAATACCTCTAAATGTATCGACGTCATTGCCTCCGCGACCTACTAATGATTGCTTGTATTTCAATGGTAGCTTCATCGCGCATAATTTAATCAACTCTCTATCACTGTATGGTACATCTAAGCATTGATTTTTCTTTGCCATTAATTCGAAAAATTTCACGGGACTCTTCTCTCCTGAATTTTCAAAATATGGGTTCTGTAATAATTCGTACTTCACTCTGTTCTGTGCTTCGCTGGACCAATATCGTGAGAGAAACTTCTCTCTGAAATCTTCGTACGATCGGCATGTCGCTGCAACATTCTGCATGGTTTCTGCGACTGTCCTGACATGTGTGCACATATAAAGCCTAATTTGTGTGCTAGCGTCTAGTGTTCTGGTAATCCTACTCGGGATTGATCAATAAAAGTTCGTGGATGTAATGAGTTTCCTTCTCGAAAGTGTTGAAATTTTCTGACTGTGAGGAAATGATCGTTGTCGTACTTCGTCATAGTTCCATATGAAATTCGCGACTCTTCGCCACTTTTGTTTCTGATCATTTCTCCCGTCGTTCTTTCTGGTTGTGGTAGATCCATTGGATATTGTCGCTGTAACTTTCGCCTACCCTTGCGTGGTATCGCTGGAGTGGTACGCAATAATTTTCTTCCATCGGTTGTGAACGTGTAGCTGAATGCATTGCACTGTACTCTTCGCGACCTGGCTTTCCATTGTCACGTATGTTACTTTCCGCCTGTGATTGGAATCGCAAATGCATGATATCTTCGTTAATTGCTTGTTTTTCCGGTGCTGTTACAGATACGGATGTGGTTGCAGACTCTGTGCTTGTTCGATCTTGTTCACTACGCTCTTCAATCGTTTGCAACAACTCTGTTCGCAATTTCTGAAATTGTCGCTTCGTTTGCGCTTCTATTTTGACTATGCGGTTATCATATCTTTTCAGCGCTGCTTTTGTGATACGTTTGTGTAACACACTGTTTTCAATAATTTCACGCGCTGTACCTGCTGCTTGTCTAGTAATTACGTTTATCTGTTTCTCTAGTTTCTTGATTTCTCCCTGGGTGCTGTTACGTAATGTTTTGATCTCGTCCTGAATGTCATTACGCAATGTTAGTACGTCCGCTTGTACCTCGTCAATGTCTGTTCTCAATTGATTGTGACCTGTTATTAAGTTTCCTATCACTTCTCGAGATTCTTTTGCCTCGTCTTCGATATGACTTAGGTGTAACTGAATTTTTTTGTTTTGTTCTTTAATCGCACGCATTTGTCTCGTGGGTTCTGCATTTTGTTTCGTTATTTCTGCATTCTGAATTTTAATTTGGTTCGCAATTTCTTTATTTTGTCTTGTCATGGTTTCCGTCATTAATTGTAATAATTCTGCCAGATTGGTGGGTCCTATTGCGTTTACTTCCGACGTACTACGCTCTGTGTTTTCGCCCAAGTGTTGGTTTGCAACCGATTGCATTGATCTGTGCGGTGACACGTTTCTGCTCGAATTCCTTGTACTCTGTGGTGAGGGAGCTCTGATTACTTGTACTATGGGTTCTACGCATTCAAGACGCAAGTTAGAATCCTCATCGGCTGTCTCTCTACTTTCCTGCTCCTCTGTCGTATGCTGACTTGGGTTTTCTGTGCCTTGGCGTACATTATCCTCGTTATGGTGCGTCATATGTCTTATTTCTCGCGATACTGCATCGTCTGTTATACTGTCCTCTATTCTTTGTACATTTTCATGCTGGGTCTCTACCTCAATTCGGTCAAGGTCTCGATCTGCCATTGCTAATCTTTCCGAATCCCTTATTTTCTGTTTGGAAAGCAATTCACGCGCTCTACTTCGAGTCAACATGCGCTCATACGATCTCACGCGTTTCATAAAATTTTTGTTCACACGACTTGACAAACCATTCACTTACTTGTTGGGTCAGAACCAACTTGTCAACGATGTATCCGCCACCTGTGCGCTTGCATTGAGGAGAAAACTTAATTCTAACAATTTTTAAAATTCATAACTTAATTATGCTATTTTCTCTGTTAGAATGTCTATATTGAATACTTTCTTACTATCTATCGCTGCAGCTACTGTTTTCAACTATTTACGGAATTAAAAAAAAAAAATTTATTACGAAAATTTTTCAACAGGATATTTTTCTGACCTAGTTAGGCATGTGGTCGACCTTCAACCATGGTATTTTACCATCCTGGCAGGGCCGCCAATTTCTAAACATTCTGCATGGTGTCTGTTTGTTCTATATCGTGTCTCCCTACCACTTTCGCACAACGACGCTCTGAGCGTGTTTTTTAGGGAATTGACTAGTTTGAACCTGGGACCTGTTGCTGTTAAGGAGACGCCACACTACACATGACATGTAGAATTCAGAAGAGTTCAGTGAGACTAGCGATGATATAACCAAATACTTAATGATTTCAGCGTCACCCCCACTGCACTCCCTGTAAAAGTATCTTAATACTAACTAAATTTAGTGGAAGGGGTTCAAGGCTTTCCTATTTTTAGTTAGCTGGTAAAATAACGTCGAAAAAGCAGTTAAGTTTACCATTGGAAATATTATTCTACTCACAAAACATTGTTTATAAATTGCACTATTGATAAAAGGAAATGTTTCAATACAGGATGGTAAAAACCGACTGCGTTCAACAAAAATGTGAACGAATATTCCCTGAATGGGTTTCCAAGTTCTACAATGGATCGAAGGATGACCTATGCCATATCACAGCTATAATCTAGGTTTAAATTAAGTTTCACAAAAGAGAAAACTATCAAAATGGTCTACAGTGATCCTCAATTATATTTAATTACTTATCTAACTTGTCGTAAATTACAGTGGCTGATGTGGCTTCTCAATAACTATATAACAGAAAAATCATCGCGTTTCAGATTTTTACTTCAAGTGGCAAATGTGAGCACCATGAGCTTTAATTGACGATCGCCACTAGTATTACGTAAAAAGGGGATGTAACAGATGAGACTTTTGCAGTTCTGAGAGAAGCTTTATGCGCTGTTATGCGATGCAGCATCGCGTGCGTTCATTACCTTGTTGGTGTTCGTTAGGGGGCGGCGGACAGCACAGCTCCGCTCACCTCGCCCTCTCGGAAGCAACTCTCTCCTAACTTCTCCTTACTACAATTGACTGAAGTTGGTTTTAGAAAAACTATCTGGCTGTGTTTTCATCTGACCAATCAGGGTCTCAATGTTAACCTTAAGCTCCGCCTACAAAAATTCTGTCCATCCAATGAGAAACGTTATACTTTTCGTGGTGGGGCAATGTTTTTTTAAAGTTTGCAACGTAACAGACACGTGAAAAAGTCTCACGGTAAAACTTGCAGCTGGTGTGGTCCTTTTAGCGTTATCGTAAGATCTATACTGTTCTTCTGGAGGGCTCTATCTTTTAACATGGGCTGGGGGGTGGTCCTAACGTAACAGAGACGCGAAAAAGTCTCACGCTAAAACTTGCGGGTGGTGTAGCCCTTTTTGTGTTATCGTAAGATCTATACTGTTCTTCTGGAGAGCTCTAGCTTTTAACATGGGCTGGGGGGTGGTCTTGACGTAACAGAGACACGAAAAAGTCTCACGCTAAAAAACTTGCGGGTGGTGTGGTCCTAGCAGTTAGCTGGCGACGTGGGTGTCCGTCCGTCCCTTATCGTAGGGCCTTCTCGCTTAACATGGTTCTGCTCTCGGCTTCTGTTCTCGTTTCTCCCCTCGGAACTGCGTCTGTCTCACGGTGGGAAGGTATGACATGCATTTGGGCATTCTTGTGTTAGTTTGTAGTATTCCATTTGCTCAATCGTTACTCGTATTACTTTGGTTAATTTAGTGTCACGATTTATTCGGATCTATGTGACATACTACTGGATTTGCTTATCATGTCAGGGTTTTCATGGAAGGTGTTGGATTTGCCTGACACCTTACAAAGGGCAACCGCAGCCATGGTCTCCGAGCCGATAATCCATGCTGCTGCAAACGTCGTCGCACTGTTCGTGCAGATGGTTGTTGTCTTGAAAACGTCCCAATCTGCTGACTCAGTGATCGAGACGTGGTTGCACAATCTGTTACAGCCATGCGAATAAGATGCCTGTTAATTGGACTGCTAGTGATACGAGGCCATTGGGATCCAGCATGACGTTCCATATTACCTTCCTGAGCCCACCGATTCCATATTCTGCTAACAGTCATTGTATCTCGACCAATGCGAGCAGCAATGTCGCGGCACGATAAACCGCAATCGCGATAGGCTACAATCCGACCTTTAACAAAGTCGGAAACGTGATGGTACGCATTTCTCCTCCTTACACGAAGCATCACAACAACGTTTCACCAGACAACGCCGGTCAACTGCTGTTTGTGTATGAGAAATCGGTTGGAAACTTTCAGCACGATGTAGGTGTCGCCACCGGCGCCAACCTTGTGTGAATGCTCTGAAAAGCTAATCATTTTCATATCACAGCATCTTCTTCCTGTCGGTTAAATTTTGGCGTCTGTAGCACGTCATCTTCGTGGTTTAGCAATTTTAATGGCCAGTAGTGTATATACTTAACTTAAGATAGCTCAGATGTTGTGGCATAAACTCTTCCCTAACAGTCCACGTTAGCCTCGCTGCTAGTGAAGTACAAAGTCCCGCTATGTACACTACTCTGGTCGCTAGGTACTGACTCACGCTGAGCTAACTGCGACTGTGACTCTCACTGGGCTGCGACTGATGACTCGATTCGTTGACTCACTGGGTGACTGACTGACTGGGCCCTCCAGTCCGTGGTGGCGATCTGAGTACTAGCGGTCGAGAGGGCGTTGGCGGCACATTGGCTGCGAGTCTGTTTCTGGCCTCTCTCCTGATACGCGCGCTGCTGCCGCCTACTATCGATCTTCTCGCAACTTCTTTGTCGATCGGAGTTTAGTTGAACATAATGAAAATTACCAACACAATAAAAATAATATCTTAATGCTTGTCGTAATGGTGAGTATTGTATGCACGCTTATAGTGACTGTGAAGCCCCTACAATTGGATAAGTACAAGACACAAAATATAAGTCACTTTCCAGGAGACATAACGCGAATATCGTTTAACATCACGTGTAGGCCAGACAGTGCACAAGTTTCTTCAGATAAGCTACATCCACTTGAAGCCATAGATTTGATGATTACGTCCTGCAGAGCAATCGAATTGCAATATGGTGATTGCTACATTTCATCTGCTATTCCAAATCGTGTCAGATATTTCCTGCAAGATAAAGTTCGAATAGTTTAGCAGACTAGTTATTGAGTGATAGAATGTCTAAGTGTTGGTCAAACGAAGTACACATGTTTGTACCTCTTTGAATATGGATTTTGCAATATTCAAAGACGGGTTGTGTTCATTTTCAAGAGACATCAACACTTAGTCACTGACAAAATTGAAATGAACGTCCTGTTTCATGTTCACAATATCCTGAATGAGTGGGCTCAAGCTGCTACGGATAACACCCTCTAAACATTTCAGAACCTCGTCCAGCCTGAACATTCAACCTGTATACGAACTCCTCGGCAGTCTGTGAAGGTCAAAGGGATGCCTACCGGCCGCCGTGTCACGCTCTACCTGATGGTGTCATGCGGATGTGGTACTGATTGCCATGTACGAAATTGCAGTGCCTGTGTGTTGAAGAAGTACAATGCAATATTCCTTAGGACACGCAACACAGGCATTACAATTTTGTATATATCGGCTGAAACCGTGCCTGCGGCTTACAAATCAAATGTCTTTCCAGTACAGGAAAAACGTGAATGGGATTTACGGTCTGACACATGGACCTTGACATATGGAAGTCTGGGTCTTGCAAAGAGTTGTGCTCAGATAGCCGAAGCGGTTACAGACACCGCTCACTAAAGCGGGAAACCCGGGTTCGACGCCAGGTCCGGCACAAATTTTCATTGTCATTATTCCATGACACAGCTGGAAGAAGGGCATGTGGTCAGCACACCGCTCTTCCGGCCTTTCTGCAGACTTTCCAGACTGAGGAGCCGCTACTACTCGGCCGAGTAGCTCCCTGGTTGTCATCACGAGGCTGAGTGTCGTCCCAGCTGGGAAAATATCTTGCAGTACCGGGAATTAAACCTGGGCCCTCCGGATGAGAGACATCTGTGCTTACCACTCAGCTACGGAGAGGAGTGAACCTCAATACACTCAGGGTTAAACACACCATGGCCGTCAGTGCAACGACGTCTTGCGTCATTTGAAAAGATTTGCAGTCGCGACACGTTGGATGACATTATCTTGTCGTGTCCTGACATAGGTGTGAGAGGGAGAAAAGGGGTTACTGATCAGTCTGCGCTCCCGAGTGGCACAGAGCAGACAGCAGAAGGACAATTCACAGTGAAAGCATTTGATTGATTTCTTCCATCTGAACCAACACTGGTACAGGCATTTACTAGAAATGCAGGTGCTGAGACTTGGTAGGGAACTCGTTGTGGAGACTCTTGTTGAAACAGGGTTTTGAAATAGTTGTTTATTCCAGACAGGACTAACTAATACACTGGAGGCTAGTTTCAGGGTTAGAAAAAGCATGAATAACACTGTTACAACAGAAGCCAGTGCAGAAGTCCCAGGAGTGGATTCTAACCACAGTAGCAAACACTAGCAGCATCTTAAGGCAACGACTTAGTTGCAAAACAAAACATACTGAATGTGACTCTGTTCACTGAGGCACTCCAAGTGAGAGAGCAGACTTACGCGGAACTGGACCGAGGCTGGAGTCGACGGACGCGGACTGGGCTCCCAGATCGTGTGACTGAGAACTCCGCCAAAATGCGGAATCTAGGGGTTTTAAAGAGTCGCGTGGGGCACTGTTTTTCCCATTTAAAGCCACCCAGTCAATCCCGCAGATCTCTTGCAGGCGTCTACCAATCACAGTTTAGTTAGGTCCCCTCTACTGAACCTAAGTTGCACTAAGTCCATTTGGTATCAACATTGTTCAGCTGACAGCTAAACGTAACTGCTCTGCCAAATAAGGCTTGCAACATTATTGCTATAGATCATTTAGCCCCTCGGGCTCCCCGGAGTAGGGACTGCTAGGCCAACAGTTTTTTGGCGTTTTCGCTCTCTTTCTAATCCTTGCGAGCCTACTGAAGTTGCTGTTCTCAAGGCTAGTATCAAGCTGGCTTTATACGCAAGTAGGTGCCTGTTGGTTAAAAGTTCTATGGTGGCAACCTACCACAGCGTCTAGACGACATATAAAGTTACATGTTAATTCCTTGAAGAGTAACTAGCGCCCTGGGACCGCGTCTTGGGGCGTCTGCATTTTCGCAGGGCTCTCCCCTTACGGTTTACTTCATGTAACAGTATCTCTCCTAGTTTCGTCTGCCCTCAGCATCGTCTCTGCTTCCGCGCCTTGGAGCGCCTGTCCTCCTTTCTCACAGCTTCAAGATAACACTACAGTAGCAAGGAATAATGTATATATTACAATCTGTTTCCAGCCAGCTGGTGTCAAGTCCCTGTTTTGTTTTGGCCAATGAAGACGAGCAGCTATATCTGCAGCTGCGAGCAATAGGCTTTCGCGAGGTGTCCGGCTCCAAATGTTCGCTGCATGTAGTTCCGTTTGCAATATTCTATCGCAAACTGGCTGAGGTGGACCTGCTTGTATTGACTGCAGAAACTCCTGCAGGGATGCGAACTGATTGATATCGACAAGTCACTAGTCTCTGGCTCTTGTAGTTTAGGACATTTTTTTATGAACACTGTCTTTACGTGGTGTTGCGCGGCTGCCAGTCGTACACGATACGCTGTACATGCGATAGACAGCCTGCACTGATATTTCTACAAATCGAGTAACTTCATTCACAATGTGGTCATGGCCATGTCCAAATGCGTTAGCTGTTTTCCACCATTTTGCCATTTCCCCGCGTCATAGGTGCTCATTTGTTGTTTTCCATAACTGCGGATAAGGAAATATTACACTTGACGTAGAATAATGGGATGGACTTCATAATGTTAATAACATAAATATCAAATGGTCAATGATGATATTCCGAACTATGTAGCGAAGACATCATAATTGTGTAAGAGGCAACATAAGGAAATGACGAATTATAAGCTGGCTACAGAACCCATAGTCGAAAAATCACATTAACAGGCTGGCATAGAATTAAAAATTGGGATTTGGCAGCACTGTTTAAACTTAGAAGAAGGTGAAAGATTTTGGACTTTTTTTTGGGAGCTGCTGTTGGCTGGCAGTCTGCGATGGTTGAGACAGGTCGTCCTGCGAAACTATTGTTGTGGACAGAAATTTTAATGCCCTGTTGATAGCTGATTCTGATGCCGTTTTCCAAAATCTGTAAGGAATAGAAGATTTTAGCCCTTTACGTTTAATTTTAATTTCAACAACGTGCATTGAAAGATAGACTTGAGAAAATTACTATGGCTTAGACCACCGAGGTCTTTTTGTTTTTCCAACTGAGAACTTTACACATGTTTCGCAGTTATATTTATAAATTTATGACTTTTCAACTGAATGTGTGGCACTATGGAGTGTTGTGCTAGATGGCACTTGCTAAACTGTCATTCGCACAATATCGGATACTCTGAATTGATACTGCAACCAGTCACTTCTGCAATTTTATGCACATAAAAATAACTCAGTTTGGCGTTACTTTTTTGCTTAGTCGTTATATAATTCATGAATTTGCAATTACGAGGCTTTGCACACTTTCTTTACCCTAAATTATACAGTACTTACATGAACTGCGTCCACGCTGTAAATGACCGCACATTTAGGGTTATGAGGTCGTAGATATTGTAATGTATTGGACAGACGGGACCATGACCATACACAAAAGCTGCCTGAGAAACTGGCCTGACAACACGCTTTGGAGTCACTCGTCGATGGACCTTCATGGCGAGTCCCCAGCCACTGTTATACATCTAGAGAGTAACTTTCTCGGTGCCTGCATATGGTCTCTCTGCCGGGAGAATTGTGGGAATGATCGCAGATCCTAACACATATTCGACAACTAAAGCGACGGCGAACGTTTACAGGTTCAGGGATGTAGACGACACATGGACGCGTCCACCTGACATCGCACGTCAGTTCTTAATGCACAACTTGCAGTTCGCCTGGCGAGGAGGCTTCAGATGGCTCTGAGCACTATGGGACTTAACTTCTGAGGTCATCAGTCCCCTGGAACTTAGAACTACTTAAACCTAACTAACCTAAGGGGATCACACACATCCATGCCCGAGGCAGGATTCGAACCTGCGACAGTAGCAGTGGCGCGGTTCCGGACTGAAGCGCCTAGAACCGCTCGGCCACAGCGGCCGGCCCTGGTGAGGTAATGCCTGATACCAACAGCTTTCTTGTCGTATGCGTGTGGCCTTCCTGCTCTGAGGACTGTAGGCAGTCCGAAATAGTTGGCAAGGTTGTTGAAAAATAATTTGATTGTCCCGAAAGAAACCGTGACGCGGCCTGTCGGGTGTGTGGCCACGCCCAGAGAGACAATGCAAAGGTGACAGTTCATAGTGAAGCTTAATAGTAAGCATTCCACCTGGAGAAGCCACAGCAGGGACATAGTTGATGTCCTTGAATAGTCTTGGCTTCTGAACATGATTTCGGCTAACGCTGGACATACAACGCTGGCCGCAGCCGAAAGACGCTCACCGCCCGCCGCCCCCACGCCGCCGCCTGAACGTGCTGCCGCATTCCAACACACATTCTGCCGCGCCGCCAACAAAAAAATGGCTCAAATGGCTCTGTGGTCATCAGTCCCCTAGAACTTAGAACTACTTAAACCTAACTAACCTAAGGACATCACACACATCCACGCCCGAGGCAGGATTCGAACCTGCGACCTTAGCAGTCGCGCGGTTCCGGACTGCGCGCCTAGAACCACGAGACCACCGCGGCCGGCCGCGGCCAACAGACTAGGGCTGTTGATAAAATGTCGATATTTTTTCCAATAAATATCGATATTTATCGGCGGTATGTTTCCCACAATATGTCGATATATCGGTATCAAAACGCAAAATCGAATGCCGGTATTTTTTAAATATTTTTTAAAGAATTTCTGGTAAATACACTCCTGGAAATGGAAAAAAGAACACATTGACACCGGTGTGTCAGACCCACCATACTTGCTCCGGACACTGCGAGAGGGCTGTACAAGCAATGATCACACGCACGGCACAGCGGACACACCAGGAACCGCGGTGTTGGCCGTCGAATGGCGCTAGCTGCGCAGCATTTGTGCACCGCCGCCGTCAGTGTCAGCCAGTTTGCCGTGGCATACGGAGCTCCATCGCAGTCTTTAACACTGGTAGCATGCCGCGACAGCGTGGACGTGAACCGTATGTGCAGTTGACGGACTTTGAGCGAGGGCGTATAGTGGGCATGCGGGAGGCCGGGTGGACGTACCGCCGAATTGCTCAACACGTGGGGCGTGAGGTCTACACAGTACATCGATGTTGTCGCCAGTGGTCGGCGGAAGGTGCACGTGCCCGTCGACCTGGGACCGGACCGCAGCGACGCACGGATGCACGCCAAGTCCGTAGGATCCTTCGCAGTGCCGTAGGGGACCGCACCGCCACTTCCCAGCAAATTAGGGACACTGTTGCTCCTGGGGTATCGGCGAGGACCATTTGCAACCGTCTCCATGAAGCTGTGCTACGGTCCCGCACACCGTTAGGCCGTCTTCCGTTCACGCCCCAACATCGTGCAGCCCGCCTCCAGTGGTGTCGCGACAGGCGTGAATGGAGGGACAAATGGAGACGTGTCGTCTTCAGCGATGAGAGTCGCTTCTGCCTTGGTGCCAATGATGGTCGTATGCGTGTTTGGCGCCGTGCAGGTGAGCGCCACAATCAGGACTGCATACGACCGAGGCACAGAGGGCCAACACCCGGCGTCATGGTGTGGGGAGCGATCTCCTACACTGGCCGTACACCACTGGTGATCGTCGAGGGGACACTGAATAGTGCACGGTACATCCAAACCGTCATCGAACTCATCGTTCTACCATTCCTAGACTGGCAAGGGAACTTGCTGTTCCAACAGGACAATGCACGTCCGCATGTATCCCGTGCCACCCAACGTGCTCTAGAAGGTGTAAGTCAACTACCCTGGCCAGCAAGATCTCCGGATCTGTCCCCCATTGAGCATGTTTGGACTGGATGAAGCGTCGTCTCACGCGGTCTGCACGTCCAGCACGAACGCTGGTCCAACTGAGGCGCCAGGTGGAAATGGCATGGCAAGCCGTTCCACAGGACTACATCCAGCATCTCTACGATCGTCTCCATGGGAGAATAGCAGCCTGCATTGCTGCGAAAGGTGGATATACACTGTACTAGTGCCGACATTGTACATGCTCTGTTGCCTGTGTCTATGTGCCTGTGGTTCTGTCAGTGTGATCATGTGATGTATCTGACCCCAGGAATGTGTCAATAAAGTTTCCCCTTCCTGGGACAATGAATTCACGGTGTTCTTATTTCAATTTCCACTTACACTACAGCTCTCCAATCAGAGATGCGTTTGTCTCTTAGGAAACACTACTTTAAACCTTGTCATCTACATTCAGAGCTTTATGTAATTGATAATGGGAAAATAATTTTTTTATTTCACTAGCAACAGTAATTATCGTATGTGTGTAGCTGTGGTCCAAAACACTTTTGTTTGTAAAAATGACTATGACAACGCGCATCACGTTTTTGCGGTTGGCGTTCCCAGTCCCATTATTTAATACACAAATGCTGCGCTAAAGTGTAAATTAAAATATTAGTAAATGTCAAAAGGAGCCGACCACAATATTTTCATATTTGTGTATATGAGAAGATGTTGTAACTAAACATAAGATTTTTCGACGACTGCTTCCGACCTGCCAAACAATTTGATTTGGCAAAGTACTTCTTAGGTACTAACTGGAACGTTTGTTGGCAAGCCGTAAAACCAAGCATACCAAAGCGTTGTGCTTTCCGCACTAGTGTTTATTGGTCCTGTCTAATGTTCCGTGATAACAAGTACGTCAATTACATAACATCTAACAAGGGACCCCTCGAGTGTGAGGGTACAAAAGGCCAATAATGTTTACGGCACTGAACACCCCACATGTTGTCTACCTTGGAGCCACAATATTGACTGTTGATGACAACAGGGGCAGGACTGGAGATATCCATTGGTGAGAACAGCATGAGGCTACGGAGCGTAGTTGAAATGCTTAGTAGGCGTGTAACTCACAACAGCGCTAGTGCTAGTGCTACAGTGCTAGTGGTGTTAATACAAAGCAGAACAACGGCAATGCTAAACAAAGCAAATAATGCATTGTATCTACAACAACCGATGCCGAAGATGACATTTCATCAGAAAGGAACGCAAAGAATTTCTCAGAATGAGAAAAAAGCGGCAGACAAAATATTATGGTTTCTGAAAGATAAATCAGTGGAATGTGTGGTGACGTATAAGCTCGATTACGTAGACAGAGTCCATAAGCAGTACAATAATGATGATAAGTGCTTAACACATGGAAGCGATATTGAATCAGCTGCCCAGCCATCTGCTTCCTCTTCCTCGTCGAACAAGGAGATACAAATCCCGTCTACAGTGAAACGTAGTGAAGGACAATCGTTGTCCAAGGAGCTGGTACTAAACAAAATTACTTATATGGAACATCATCCGCAGCATAGTAGAAAAACAATTATGATCTGATTTAGAATTAGCCCGCGGTAATGTAACCGTGCAGTGCTTAATTAAAACTGCGGATATTCTAGGGAGAACAAGGAGTACTTGTTACAAAAAACTGGTGTTTGCGCGCTTCAAGGAAGCTCGATACAGCTTACAAGGGGAGCATGACAATGACCTACTATGTTATGAACATCAAACTGCGCGCGACATAGATTACAGTGAGTTCAAGGGAAGCAGTGGATGACTGCATAACTTCAGATAGTGCTACAGAATTGGAAGACGTAAGATAGCGAAATTTCAAACAAAGCGTCAACTTGACAATGAACAGTAAAATGCGGAATCGGTCCGACACTTTGTAGATGAAATAAATAACTTATCCTACCGTTCAGTAAGGTATCTGTTTTCAACTCCGACCAACCGCAATTTGAAGAGGAAATGCATATCAAGGGAATCCTGGAACATAGAGGTAGTAAGAGAGTTGTATCAAGATCAACTAACACGAATGCCTTAACGCATTCGTATATATTTATTGCGATTGTTAATCTGCACGGTAAATTTGTTCGAAAGTTAGTTATTGTGCTGGGAGAAGTTGGAGGTGCTCTGGCCCCTACAATTCTTTCTCGTGTGCGTGACCTGGCAAGGACAGTAGAGAAAAATTACGTCGCAGCGCGCAAGAGTGGGAAAATGGGCGTAAGAGAAATACACCTATGGTATGAGCACTGCTTTTGGACTATAGCTCGTCGAAATAACTTGCTTTTTCTTGATTCCTGGTCTGTGTATAAAAATCATAAAATGGTTTAAATGGCTCTGAGCACTATGGGACTTAACATCTGAGGTCATCAGTCCCCTAGAAATTAGAACTACTTAAACCTAACTAACCTAAGGACATCACACACATCCATGCCCGATGCAGAATTCGAACCTGCGATCGTAGCGGTCGCGCGGTTCCAGACTGAAGCGCCTAGAACCGCTCGGCCACGCTGGCCGGCTAGAAATCATACTTCCTTAGAGCAAACTATCCTTCTCGAAAATCGTGTGACACTGCATTCCGTACCACATGGAACCACTGGAAAAATTCAGCCTCTGGATGTAGCACTCAAGGGGTTCCTTGCAAGTAGCAAACTAACACCACAGTCCTTTACTGATATGCATAAAACGGTAGAATCTATATTAATTCCAGTTACTTAACGACAACCACGATTCCTGGTATAAAACATAAAATGCATGAAAGTTCCCACCATACGAGTATGAGCTTGCTGTTACTTGAAAGCTGGCTAATGGAAGTATAAAAGTTTTTTTAAAAAAGGGCTATAAAATTTAAAGGGGGCTGTATTGTCGACTCTAGCTTCTTAAAGGAAACTGTAAGTCCAGTATGCTTTAGATTATTTAATATTTCTCATAAGTATCACAATAGCAATAAGGTGTTGCAGCAGAATAATGTTATTGGGGAGGCTTCAAATTTTGTTAAAGTTCTACAAGGCAAGCTCGGAAGAGAGTAAGTTGACGCTGGGCTAGTGTGTCAGACATTATGTCAACACGGTGCACCCTCGATGTAACAGACCTCGGAACACGGCAGACGTAAACGCGAGACCCTCTGTACTACTTCGCAAGGCACTGTAAGCTAACATGCTGTGACATTCATCGACCGAGCACCGCTACAAAGTCAAACGTAGACAAAAAGAACCGAGCTCAACGACCCAGAAGCGTTATCGAAATTACCGCAGCGAGGCAAGGCACGCTGACGGGTCTGATAAATGTGGACAAACGCGCGCATGCAACCAGAGCCACTACGTCATAGACACAGGATCGGCCCATAAACAGAGACGTTTTGCAACTAAAGAGCACATTCTGTCCCGATGCCATTCTGTCGGTGTCTCTAGAACCAAAGAGGATGACATTCTGATGAGTTTCAGTGAAACCACGACACGCTATTCGATGATGGGCAGCCTGATTGCTCACTTCCACACCAGGGGCAGCCAAATTGATGCATACCACAGCCGTGGTCTACCACTGTTGCCTACTGGGACATTGCGGATGAGAAGACTGGTGAGCGGCCATCGTCCTCCACTACTGGTTCATTACAGGTGATCTGCCATCTTCGCACCGACCAGGGGGGGGGGGGGGGGGTACGTGCAGACTGCTGGCTGACTCGTGAACACCTGCTGCAGTCTTGGTCGTTCCACGGTGGGTGACCAGGCCTACGTCTTCACGGCAATCGGCGTCTTGGACCAAAGTCAGCAGTCTTCATCTGAGTGCACGACCCGCTGCCTTCGAGAGCACTGATGGGGTAGTCACAGGGGGTCGTCGCAGTACGTCTGGATGGGCTGCACCTTCCTCACACCACTACTTTCGCCAGCACAGCACGCAACCGTGAAACTGACCTGTAGCGGCGACATTACGACTTGGTAACGAGGCCTCAGCATTCCCTCGTGGAACGTGCGCCCGTGCCCATCCACTACAAGCAGTTCTGTGGAGCAACAGCTGATCTGTCAGTCGTCCCCCTTCTGCAACTACCCCTGATGTGCTAGTTTTCAAGAAAGAAGATGGCAACTTGGGCCACACGGTTTACCGAAAACCCACGCACACAGATTGTTACCTACACCGGGATTCAAACCACCAACAGAAGCGAGGGATGATAAAAACGTTGGCGGATAGAGCAAGGAAAATATGCCGATCAGAGCTGTTTGACGTAGAATTAAAACATCTCACCAATGCTTCTAAATGGTTCAAATGGCTCTGAGCACTGTGGGACTTAACATCTGAGGTCATCAATCCCCTAGAACTTAGAACTACGTAAACCTAATTAACCTAAGGACGTCACACACATCCATGCCCGAGGCAGGATTCGAACCTGCGACCGTAGTGGTCTCGCGGCTCACCAGTGCATTGCTCAAGAATCGTTATTCGTTCACTGACGTGAAAAGAGCGTTAATACCACTGCGTAGAAGTCATAGCGATGCTCAAGCGCCGGTGAAATCGAAAGTTTTCCTACCGTTCAGTAAGGACGTTACCGACCACATAGGATAATTCTTGAAAAAAATAATAAACGGAACATCGCGGTAATCTACAGACCCACCCGCAAGATAGAAGATCACCTAAAATCGGCCAATGATGTTTGCCAAATGCTGGAAAAAGCAGGAGTTTATAGGATTCCATGTAGTTGTGGGGAGATGTACGTTGGTTCTACAAAAACAACAGTTAAAAACGGCTAGAAGAGGACAAGGGCAATTGCAGAGGAGGAGAGATTGACAGAGCAGCTCTGTGGCCGAGCAGTTCTAGGCGCGTCAGTCCGGAACAGCGCTGCTGCTACGGTCGCAGGTTCGAATCCTGCCTCGGGCATGGATGTGTGTGATGTCCTTAGGTTAGTTAGGTTTAAGTAGTTCTAAATCTAGCGGACTGATGACCTCAGATGTTAAGTCCCACAGTGCTTAGAGCCATTTGGACCTTTTGGACAGATCAGCTATTGGGGAACATGCTTTGCAATCAGGAGACCACAACATTTATCTCGATAGGACTCAAGTACTGGCAGTCACTCCACCATGGGGTGATAACAACAGCGGACGACGGCAGTACACAACGGGCAATTAAGCTTGCGCACTCTAAACATGTAACGTCACGCCACTGCGCGGAATCACGCGGAAGCGGCATTTCTCTGTAGTCGCTAGCAAGCCGGGGTGTGACTCGTGTAGCTGCGATCCCTCTTCAAAAAGACCTCCGCAGTTGGAGACGAGACGTTCGTTTTTAGTATGACATCCATTAGACCACGGCATAATAGCTCGGAACACTTTCTTAGTCACACCTTTGAAAACTCTGTTCGGCAAATAAAGTGAAGAATCCGCCGTAGGCAACACAAACAATGTCAAAGATTCTTCAAAAAGTTTATTAACAGATCCAATAAAACATTGCTCGTCTACTCCGACGAATAATAATACACAATTTACAAGGGAAAGTAATTGTCGGAAGCCTCAACAAAGGAGTTGAGCGCACAAATGAAAAGGTCATGTCTACTGTCAATGGACGGATTCAAAGTTACTCAAAAGTTTTTACGTTTTTCCGTCTAGACACAGTTACAGTTCCCTCTAAACAGGCTACAGCCAGTTTACTACAAGAATAATTTGTGCCAAGTTTTACGGGATTCACAACCACGAAGACGAATCCGTCACAGGCTTCGTGACAACCAGGGCGTTGTCCGAAGTGGCTGGTTGGCGGCGGAGACTATGGTCGGCGAGGGTTCGCTGTCCTAAATACTGGCCTAAATACACCAGGCGGCAGGATAACTGGTGGGTGAACCACCTAAAACTTGCACCGCAAATACTGTGGAAATGGAAAGTGCTACAGATGTGTAGTTTTCACAGAGTCGATTAGTAGTCAAGGGCTCGTATTGTTAGCCAATACACACATTTTAATAATACTTAGAAAGTGCATTTTTAATGCAAATAAACAGTTTTTAAATGACGTTAACAAGGTAAAAATGGGGTAAATTAGAATGTCAATGGCGTTTGTAGCAGAATTCTAGTGCGAGACTTTTACGAGATATCACATTTTGAAAAGTTCAGACACAGACATTTGTTTGTGCCGTTCAACCTGTGTAGTTGAAAGGTACTATGTCGTTATGTTTGCTTACAGCGTGCTTCTGTGTTCCCTGACTTTCTAGTCAGTTAGTATGTGACAGTCCAAGCTGTAGGTCGTGAGTGGATGATGGGATTTACCAACGCAGAAAAAGTCGACGTGCTCATGGTATATGGAGAGTGTAGGAAGAATGCATTTCGTTCTCGAACGGTGTATGCGGCAAGATATCTCAATAGACATCAACCATCTTGCACTCTTCAATCAGTTACGTGAAAGTGGTAGTGTAACACCTATACGTCGTAATAGAAGGAAACAAGCTACAACAGAAGAGGGGGAAATCAATGTTTTTGCTGCTGTTGCAAGTTGATCGGCACATTAGCTCCTGTGCAATCGCACGAGGAAGTGGCGTGAGTCAGACAAATGGCCATCGACATAGGTTCCATTCCTATCACATCTCTCTCCATCAAGAGCTGCGTGTAAACCATTATGAGAATCGTGTTAACTTCTGTACACGGGCATTACGACATGATACACCAGATGTATGATGTATCTTGTTTAGTGATGAAGTCACATTTACCAATCATGGCCAGGTAAACCGCCGAAACATGCACTATTCGTCTATAGATAATCCCACTTGGCTTCTTCAGATGGAACTTCAACATCTGTAGAACGTAAACGTATGGTATGGGATAATGAATCATCAGATCATGGGCCCGTTATCATAGACGGAACACTGAACGCGCACAAGTATCACAGACCACCTTCCACGGATGCTAGAAGGTGTTCTTCTGCAGACCAGAAGGAACGTGTGGTACCAATATGATGGCTGTCTAACCCATAGTGCACGAAGTTCCACAGCATGTCTTCATGAATTATTTACAAATCGTTGTACGATCTACTTTTCGATGACGAGTCGTTTGCCTGGCATGCTAGCAACCCCCCGACACTGAGACGTATGATGTGTTATCGACTTTGCAGGCGTAACATCGCGACATATGAAAGTGTTATTTCAGTGACGCTTCCGGGGATGCGCCAGACCAACGCTTTGTTTGACATCCTGATTACAACGCGACCGACGCGGTGCGGGAAGAATTCTACAAGTCATTTACGTCTCAAAATGACATCTGAATATTGGTTAACATACTCAAACAACATCAGAAATGAACATAGTATAAGCAGCAGCCAAATGAAATCGAGACAGATAGAAAAAGAGTAAGTTAACTGTTTATTATTTCAAAGGTAATCGCCATAACTATTGGTACATTTATCCCACTGTGAGACGGAAACATGTTTGCAGATGCTTACGGAGCCCAGATTGTACGCAGGCCTGCACCTCTTCGTCCGAAGCAAATCGACGACCACGACTATCTTTCTTTTGGACTCCAAAACTATGGAAACTGGCCGAGATAGACAGGGATTGTATGGAAGATGTGTAAGGGCATGTCAGAGAAACTTCGGGAGCGTAGTTCAGACGCCCAGGAATTTTGACGGACAGCATCATTCTATTGCAGGATAATGGCAGTTTAAATGTTGCCATGGTTGTTTCGACTATGATGCAGAAGTTTCGTTGGAAAGCTCTTACACATCCTCCATAAAGTGCAGATCTTTCCCCATGTGATATCCATATTTTTTGAGCCCTGAAGAAAAACATTCGTGGCTGCGTATCTGCTTCGGACTAAGTGGTGTACCCTGGCTATAATCATGACTCCGCCCGCGGGGCATTAGCCGAGCGGTCTCGGGCGCTGCAGTCATAGACTGTGCGGTCGGACCCGGCGGAGGTTCGAGTCCTCCCTCGGGCATGGGTGTGTGTGTGTTTGTCCTTAGGATAATTTAGGTTAAGTAGTGTGTAAGCTTAGGGACTGATGACCTTAGCAGTTAAGTCGCATAAGATTTCACACACATTTGAACATTTTTTGAACAATACTCCGTAGGGAAGCGCAAACATTTTTCTACGAAGGCATTGACCGTCCTGTCTCACAGTTGGGTAATATAGTAACAGTTACGGCGATTACTTTTGAAATAACATACAGTTTACTTACAATTTTTCATCTCGCTCCTTTTCATTACACCGCCCACTATGCACTGGTGATTGAGCCGCAAGGAAAATTAACAAGACTTAACAGAAGATACCACTTGGAATGTGTTCGGCTAAAAACTACGTGACATGTCGCCGACAAAAAAAGTGATTTGATCATAGAGTACTACAGAAATGTTAATTAATCATTCATGAAGTGAAATTACATCTGCTCGGCAAAGGATAAGCAATCACAAATCTGTCGTCCACTCATGAGTTAAACAGAAGCCAAGGGAAACCCTTTTTCCATAAGTTATGTGAAGCTTGACAAGCTTGTCTTAGGCCTAGCGTCCTATTTAGTGATGTCACGCTTACCAAATTTGACAGACGACATCGTAGAGTGAAGACAGCGTCAGCACCCGTCGGAGAATCTGCGCCACTCGTGATCAGTCGCCAGGATTGAGCTCTGCTAGCGACAAATTGTCGAGGTCTGTTCCTGTCAGAGCCCGCCATGAGACTATACTTCTAATCTGTTCGGAGCCTAGCGCAAGAATGACCATCATACCTCGCATCTCAGTTTCAGTTAGCCTGTCCTAAGAACCGTGCGTAGGTTGCTTCGTCTAATCGAGATTGTACGACACCGGGCCGCCGGCCAGGCAAGAGAACAGAGAAGTTGCAAACCCCTTCCCCATGAAGATTAATGAGTGGCTAATCGGATTTTACGGCATATGAATGGAAAATTTTATTGTTTACCGCACTACTCGGCGCCAGTTCGTGCCAACAATAGCTGTTTTGTAAGCGACGTCTACCGCACAGCCGTTCCGTGTGGAGGCGTGGCTGGATCTGGGTGACATTCTGAGGAATGCTCTTGCGTTTAGTTCATGGCAAACCAACCACTCGTAGATATGTAATTGACTTATGCTGGCCAGACAGTACCGGAGGGCGTTTCTCGCCATAGCGTCT
Organism: Schistocerca americana; assembly: GCF_021461395.2. Classification (NCBI taxonomy): domain Eukaryota; kingdom Metazoa; phylum Arthropoda; class Insecta; order Orthoptera; family Acrididae; genus Schistocerca; species Schistocerca americana. Next base: position 156,142,882 of record NC_060124.1, on the reverse strand, counting down.
CGCGCCACCGACTCGCCACACATGCTGCAAAAGTCGCTGTATATCTCTAAAGGGTCAGCCCCCCGACCCATGCAGGCGTAACCAGCCTTTAGTGAACAGACGAAAAAAGCTCCCCGCCCCCTCCCTCCAATTGATCAACGGTTGCTTCACAAAGATGTATCTAAACTACACGGAAAATGGAGTGTCGTAAGACTTATTCATTGATCTCATGCAATTGTTTCTGTCGTTTAAAGGTGGTGAAAATCAGCATTGCGACGGGGCGGGAAATAAGTGCGGTTGAAGAGTTCACACGAATGTGCATATACAAATGTTCGTTAAAAATGTAAGTGCAAATTTTTTTTTTTGCTCTCACGTAAGTCCCAGGGTATGATTTCCACACTTGGTGCATTAGTGCACTGTTCTACACCCGCGGATTAGTTATAGTTTTTGAATTACTATTCACTCAGACATGATTACAGTTTATGCCAGGGAACAAAAATTAGGCATTTACAATAGCGAAATCATTTTTCACGACACAGTTCAATTAAGTTTTTATCATCACTGTTTATTGGCGTCGTCCTTTTCTTTCACACAATGAAATTAGCTCTGGTGAGACGGTTTACAGTTTTACTTTAATAATAATTTGACTCCGAGCCCCCAATAGCAGTAATACAGGCTGCTATAATCGGAAGTTACTCAATCAACTCGAACAGAACCATAAGTCCCATTGTCCTCTTTGTTCTAGCAGTTTTGGCGCGAAATCACAGATCGCCACATGTTCTCTTACGCCGATGTATACGTTGTAATTCCGGCCGGTGTGGCCGTGCGGTTAAAGGCGCTTCAGTCTGGAGCCGCGTGACCGCTACGGTCGCAGTTTCGAATCCTGCCTCGGGCATGGATGTGTGTGATGTCCTTAAGTTAGTTAGGTTTAATTAGTTCTAAGTTCTAGGCGACTGATGACCTCAGAAGTTAAGTCGCATAGTGCTCAGAGCCATTTGAACCATATACGTTGTAATTCGTGCTCACACAAATAATCGTAGCACTTCCAGTTGACTAAATATATGCTTGCACACTTGCACTGTTAAACAACACTCTTTGTCGAAATAAATCGGCCCGAAAAATACTTACTCATGCGACAACATGGGCCGCTCACAAGTGGGGCTCGCTCGCCACCCACCGGCCTACTCTGCCAAAGACTTTCCCTAGCCAAGATGGCCGCTCGCTTATATAGGCTCGGATGTCTACCCTCCTTTGGCTATGCAAGTACCAATCTCGCCAGTTAAGGTTACAAATTTTCATACATACATCCCTCAACAGAAATAAGTACACCATCGGAACCGCGCTAAAAAGTACATCTCATTTAGCATGTTACATTAATTTCTTGGATTATTCTATCGCCCGTAAATCAAGTTTTAGTTTTTGCAAAATTTCGCCACTTAGCGCAAATTTGTTTGTTTACATCTATGCTGCAAAATTTTAACATACAACTGCATATAGCACTGTTTTACACGTAATCTATAGCGATCTACACATTTTGCTGCTCTAAATCTTCATATTATAATTAATTATGGGTGATAAATTTAATAATTATTTGCAAACGATGAAAACTATTGCAAGTTAAGTGTATAGTACAACTTAACTAGTTTAAAATACGTGTGATGCCACCCAAAATGTTAAATAGTGCTGTTCTTTACGTCATGAATTTTCTATCGAATTCAATAATCAATTTCCCATCAAACTTTGTTTATTGCTCTTTACGAGATTAATTATTTATGAATCTTAACATATGACTACGGCACTCGATCCACTATGACGAGACATTTTTAATGAGCGCTCGCTCATCCTGTAAGTTGTTATTTACTATTTTTATTAAACTTTCAGTATTCGTGTTATTAAATGATTTTCAAGTTACTATAAGTTTTGTGTCTCGTGACTTACAATAAAGATCGATCTTTCAGAAGGTGGATATTGCTGGCCACAATCCACTGCCACATCGCTCTTCACCGTATGTTACATAGTTTACGCGTAATGCGCGAGAAACCAAACGCCCCAAGCTGCGGGCCACGTGGCCGCCCGGCGGCGGAGACATCACACCGACCGTTGCAAATTTCGCTGGGGCGCGCCACACGCTTCCGCGAATGGCGCACCATGTCGCGCGCTCGTTCTCCACAAAGCAGTTCTTGCATGCTAGACCTATTCATCTAGTTAGGGGAGTTTGCACCATCACATCATGTCGTGAAACAAGTCTGCCAGACTGTTGGTATACTTGTTTCAAAGTGGCTGGTCAAGGTATTAATGTAAGGCATCCGATGTTTTAACCAAAGTCACGGAGTTTAAGGTCCGTAATGGATAAGATAAAGTTACACAAAGTTGTGTTAAATTATGTCGTAATGTAGCTGTTTTTCATCAGGAAGTTGCCTAACTCTGTGCTTTGTCTTTGTAGTCGAAAGTCCGACTGAAGTTACGACTCTGGCTTCTGTAGACGAAACAACTGTAGAAGAAATTTCTGGGAAGGAGCCGTCCTTGAAGAGCGGCAAAAAGCCGAAGAAGCCGCCGAAAGGGAAAGGACAGCCCAAGGAGCAAGAGCCTGTTGAGCCACCAAAGGTAGGCCTACACACGTGTCGCATGGTACAGAACGAGCTTTGTTTCATCTCTTTAAGCAGATTGCAGGGACAAGTTTCAAATTGTTTTTATTTTGTCTAGTTTTTATGTTAAAACAAACTACAGTGACGTATATGGAAATCGACACAAACAACACAAGCATTTCAATGACAACAGAAAAAAACAAACGCGAAAATATACCTATTCAATAATAGGATTTGCAGCTTCATCACAGCGGGAACATCAACGTGATGAGATTGCATCTTGAGATACATTGCTCTGATGGACAGATGCACATTTGGCTGCACTGTCGGCACAATGTGACATTGATTTCTACCAACGCTTATGAAGTTAACTTACTAACTTATGAAGTTATACACTATGAGCGTACAAGCTACAGGGTGAGATTAGAGCGGCAGTTTCCCGCCGCAGAGCACGTGGCTGGCGGTTGCTATGAGGCCGTGGCGAGCGGCTAGCGTTACGAAGCCTTGGAAAAACCCGAGCGGACGCTAGGCAGAGGCGCATATGGCCGTGTTTGCGCGCTTGGAGAAATTTATAGGGCAGACAAAAGTTGATAAAACAAAAGTGACACGGAGGTGCGAGCTGGCACTCATGGACAGAGAAATATGTAAAGCTAAATTACCTAGACCCGCCATAAAAATATATAATAGTTTAAAAGTTATTGTCGTCTTAAAAATTGTAAATTAATGGAAGTTCAAAAGCTAATATCTCGGCAATGCTTTGGCCGATTAATATGAAAAAAGTGTTTACGGATGGATGCGGCTAGCAGAGCTGCATCGAGCAATCATAGCCGATTTAGCAGAATCTGTACTATTTTTTAATGAGAGGTCGGAATATGGGGTTCATAGGTAATTAAGTATGTATTTTTGTTTGTTTATTTATGTTTAGTATCAAAAATCTGGGAAAAGCAATATCACATCACAAGAATATCATTTGTGAAAAAAAAAAAAACAGTGACAGATACATAAAATTGGACCTTAAATTGTTACTGCCCGGAAATTTTCCATATTTTTCAATGTATCATATGAGCTTTTGTGTTTAGTTTTAGAATATTCGTAATTCTTTTTGTCAAACATTGTTTTGAGTTAGGCAGTCGTTTCGAGGGTGCATAGGGCAGCCATCTTTGATGACAGGGGAGTGGGTTCTGAGCGACTCTAAGAGCCGGACGTGCCGCTCATCTGGCGGTAGAAGTGGGTTGGTAGTTACGTTTGGGGACGTTTATGTATGTAGCGACGTTCTAAAGCGATGAAGTGGAGCGCAGTATAGTGGATTAACACAGCAGACAAGAGTCAATTTTGTGAATTGTGAACAGATTGTCGAGTGCCGTGATCGCGACATATGAATTTCATAGTGAAATGTTGTAGCATCAGTTATTAACGGCCGCCCTTACGTAAGAGCCGCTCGGACTGCATTTTTACTGTTAAGTGAATATATAGAAGAAAAATAAACTACTTGTTCAAATTATAAATCAACGTGACTCACTATTTTATATTTCACCGCAATACCTGCCTGCATTGTTTTGTTATATTTTATTTCAGCTTAAAAACTGAGTCTACTACACACATCCGAGAGTTCCGGAACCTGTACAGAAACTTGGAATAAAGATCAACACAAAGATCGCTTCCATGCTTTTTATTCCTCATGAAAACCACACATTGTACCACCATACAGCGAGACCTTCATAGGTGGTGGTCCAGATTTCTGTACCTCTAATACCCAGTAGGACGTCCTCTTTGCATTGATGCATGCCTGTATTCGTGGTGGCATACTATCCACAAGTTCATCAAGGCACTGTTGGTCCAGATTTTCCCACTCCTCAACGGCGATTCGGCGTGCACCCCTCAGAGTGGTTGGTGGGTCACGTCGTCCATAACCAGCCCTTTTCAAACTATCCCAGGCATTTTCGATAGGGTTCATGTCTGGAGAACATGCTGGCCACTCTAGTCGAGCGATGTCGTTATCCTGAAGGACGTCATTGGCAAGATGTGCACGATAGGGGCGCGAAATGTCGTCCACGAAGACGAATGCCTCGCCAATATTCTGCCGATATGGTTGCACTATCGGTCGGAGGATGGCATTCACGTATCGTACAGCCGTTATGGCGCCTTCCATTATCAGCAGCGGCGTACGTCTGCCCCACGTAATGCCAACCCAAAACAGCAGGGAACCTCCACCTTTCTGCACTCGCTGGTCAGTGTGTCTAAGGGGTTCAGCCTGACCGTGTTGCCTCCAAACATGCCTACGACTATTATATGGTTGAAGACATATGCGACCCTCATCGGCGAAGACAACGTGATGCCAATCCTGAGCGGTCCATGCGGCATGTTGTTGGATCCATCTGTACTGGGCTGCATGGTGTCGTAGTTGCGAAGATGGACCTCGCCATGGACGTAGGGAGTGAACTTGCGCATCACGCAGCCTATTGCGCACAGTTTGAATCGTAACACGACGTCCTGTGGCTGCACGAAAAGCATTATTCAACGTGGTGGCATTGGTGTCAGGGTTCCTCCGAGCCATAATCCGTAGGTAGCGGTCATCCACTGCAGTAGTAGCCTTTGGGCGGCCTGTGCGAGGCATGTCATTGACAGTTCCTGTCTCTGTATCTCCTCCATGTCCGAACAACATCGCTTTGGATCACTCCGAGACACCTGGACATTTCCGTTATTGAGAGCCCTTCCTGGCACAAAGTAACAATGCGGACGCGATCGAACCGCGGTATTGACCGTCTAGGCATGGTTGAACTACAGCCGACACGAGCCGTGTACCTCCTTTCTGGTGGAATGAGTGGAACTGATCGGCTGTCGGACCCCCTCCGTCTAATAGGTGCTGCTCATGCATGGTTGTTTACATCTTTGGGCGGGTTTAATGACATCACAGAACAGTCAAAGAGACTGTGTCTGTGATACAATATCCACAGTCAACGTCTATCTTCAGGAGTTCTGGGAACCGGGGTGATGAAAACTTTTTTGATGTGTGTATATACTGATGCCCGTTGTAAATCAGTAAAGTCTTCTCTACGGTGATCTCGATGTATTCCTTTATCTCAGCACTAAAACACATAATACTATTTGCCAATCAGCGGTTAAATATGGGAGAAAGCCACGCACACTACTAACTGATGCAGGCACAGGGTACTTTGTGCAGAAATGGACTTTGCATTCCCCAGAATACGTCGCAGGTACTGGCCGACAGACCAGTGCTCCTACTGCTGGGATACCCTGTCCACTACCTACAGTGTTCTGGGCTCCGTACAAATGTCAACACATTCCCCCTCCGTACAAATGTCACGCCATGCAAGTGTCACAAACTCGGTTGACAGGCTTCCGAGCATACAAAGCAGCCTGATTTAATCGTCGCGAAATGGTTCTGGCAGAGATAACTTATGCTGGTAGCGGTTGCAAGGTCTGCGACGATCTGTGCAGGAGTGAGATGCCTGTTCCCTTTCACCGCTAGGGCTCCGTATCGATCCTCTTGCGGTGTGGTGGTCCGCCTACGATCACCGGCGATCCATCGCTTCAGTGGCCCCCTTTTAACCGCGAGACGACACTACTGAACACACCCATTACTATGACCACAGTACTGACGCTCTGACCAGCTTCGAGCCGTCCAGCTATTCGTCCACGCTATTAATTCCCAAATGATGTACACATGTTGCTGCACCACACGGAATATCACACTAATCGGCTCCACAACAATCTTCGACAAAACACTGTATCGCACGAACTGTCTAATGGACACAGAATGTTCGTGCACAGACTTGGCTGTAGTTAACACGCCTACATTTCCTTTTACTGTGATTGTTAGCGTGTTCCGCAGTAATTGTCGGCTGTTCTGTAGTAGTTTACAGTTGTTCCCTGGCAAGTGTCAGTTGTTCCACAGCAATTGTCGAGCATGTATTACACCGACGGACAAAAATATCGACACCAAGAAGGAGTTGGTTCAAATGGTTCAAATGGCTCTCAGCAGTATGGGACTTAACATCTGAGGTCATCAGTCCCCTAGAACTTAGAACTACTTAAACCTAACTAACCTAAGGACACATCCAACCCCGAGGCAGGATTCGAATATGCGACCGTAGCGATCGCGCGGTTCCAGACTGAAGCGCCTAGAACTGCTCGGTCACAGCGGCCGGCTAAGAAGCAGTTGTGCGACATAAACGAAAGTAGGTAGGCGTGTTTCTACATCTGAAAGATGAGGCCCATTCTGATTTCGCACCAGTCGAATAAGAGTGGCACTAGTAGCGCCCCTTTGAGTATGCAAATCATGTTTGCTTTAAATACAGGCTGTAACGGTCGTGAATGTTAGTTACCTTTGAGATTGGGCATGATGAGTTAATACTGGCCAAAAAAGCCTTTAAGACGACGAAGACGCCATTATCAGCACCTCACTCAGTTTGAACGAGGTCGTGTAATAGGGCTACAAGAAGCTGGATGCTCCTTCTGGGATACTGCAGAAAGATTTGGCAGGAATGTAGGCCTATACACGATGACTGGTAGCGGTGGTCACGAGGATTTACAGTCGCAAGAACACCAGGCTCCGGATGGTCACGTTGCACTGCCGAGTGAGAAGAACATCGTGTTGGGCATACGACTATGGTACATCATGCTGCAACTGCAGCATCAACTTGAGCAGCAGTTGGCACCACAGTGACACAACGAACTGTTACAAATCGATTACTTCGACAGATCCGAGCCTGAGGCCCTGTAGCGTGGATTCCACTGACCCCAAAACACCACCATTTGCGACTTCAGCGGAGTCAAGCTAGAGCTCATTGAAGGGCAGGGTGGAGATCTGTTGTGTTTCCTGATGAAAGCTGCTTCTGCCTGTTAGCCAGCGATGGTCGTGTGCTGGTTAGTAGGACGCCAGCAACCAACCTGCCTGCGTGCTAGACACACTGGACCTACACCTGTTCAAATAGTTCAAATGGCTCTGAGCACTATGGGACTCAACTGCTGAGGTCATAAGTCCCCTAGAACTTAGAACTACTTAAACCTAACTAACCTAAGGACAACACACACATCCATGCCCGAGGCAGGATTCGAACCTGCGACCGAAGCGGTCGCGCGGTTCCAGACTGTAGCGCCAGAACCGCTCGGCCACCAGCGGCCGGCGACCTACACCTGTAGTTATGGTCTGGGATACGATATCGTATGAGAGTAGGAGCATTCTCGTGGTTATCCCACGCAACCTGACTGCAAATTAGTACGTCTGTTTGGTGATTCGACCTGTCGTGCTGCCATTCATGAACAGCATTCCAGGGGTATTTTCTAATAGGATAACGCTCGTCCACATACCGCCGTTATAACGCAACATGCTCTACAGTGTGTCGACATTTTGCCTTGGCTTGCACGATCACCAGATCTGTCTCCAATAGAGCGCATATGGCGACATCATCGGACAACTCCAGTGCCATCCACAAACAGTATTAACCGTCCCTGCATTGACCGACCTAGTGTAATAGGCACGGGATTCGATCTCACAAACTGACATACTGCACCTGTACAGCACAAGGCAGGCGCTTTGCATGCTACATTCAATATTCTGGCGGTTACATCGGTTATTATGTACCAGCTTTTGACATTAACCTGTGATCTTGCAATGTTAATCACTTAAATAAATGTATTCCCTAAATTTCACTAGTCTAAATTAATTATTTTTTTGTGTTATGATTTTTTCCGTTGGTGTATTTATGAAAATGATGATGAAGTCCTATACTCCTTGATATAGCTTAGGGGACGATGCGGCAGACCCGCACTGCAGTATTAGGCAAGGTCCTAGCGGAAGTGGTTTGCCATTGCCTTCCTCCGACCGTAATGGGGATGAATGATGATGATGATGACGACACAACAACACCCAGTCATCTTGAGGCAGGTGAAAACCCTGACCCCATCGGGAATCGTACCCGGGTCCCCGTGCTCGGTAAGCGAGAAGGCTACTGCGATACCACAAGCTGCGGACTTCATGAAAATAACTATTGTTTATGTGTGTGACTCATTGTTGACAACAAACTTCATACAGGAATTTATCTACTTGTTACCATCATTTTTTTCTCGTGTTTCCTCACGCCACCGTCATCGCCATTGCACATTTGAAGTGAGCTCAAACCATCTTCCCAATCTTTACAACAGCGTAGCAATTTTTTTGCGTCATCAATAACTTATGAAGTATTGGCAGTCTCTTCACGTTTGCTAACAAATGCTAAAATCAGCGTGACCCAATATTTTGGCAAGCCACGTGTCCTCCATCTTCAGGAGAGACGCTGAAGACTGGTGCCAAGTGTGGAAACCGTCGTCCTGTATGTTGTTGTGTGGTCTTCAGTCCTGAGACTAATTTGATGCAGCTCTCCATGCTACTCTATCCTGTGCAAGCTTCTTCATCTCCCAGTACCTACCCCAACCGACATCCTTCTGAATCTGCTTAGTGTATTCATCTCTTGGTCTCCCTCCACGATTTTTACCCTCCACGCTGCCCTCCAATACTAAATTGGTGATCCCTTGATGCCTCAGAACATGTCCTACCAATCGATCCCTTCTTCTAGTCAAGTTGAGCCACAAACGTCTCTTCTCCCCAATCCTATTCAATACTTCCTCATTAGTTATGTGATCTACCCATCTAATCTTCAGCATTCTTCTGTAGCACCACATTTCGAAAGCTTCTATTCACTTCTTGTCCAAACTATTTATCGTCCATGTTTCACTTCCATACATGGCTAGACTCCATACGAATACTTTCAGAAACGACTTACTGACACTTAAATCTATATCCGATGTTAACAAATTTCTCTTCTTCAGAAACGCTTTCCTTGCCATTGCCAGTCTACATTTTATATCCTCTCTACTTCGACCATTATCAGTTATTTTGCTCCCCAAATAGCAAAAGTCCTTTACTACTTTAAGTGTCTCATTTCCTAATCTGATTCCCTCAGCATCACCCGACTTAATTCGACTACATTCCATTATCCTCGTTTTGCTTTTGTTGATGTTCATCTTATATCCTCCTTTCAAGACACTGTTCATTCCATTCGACTGCCCTTCCAAGTCCTTTGCTGTCTCTGACAGAATTACAATGTCATCGGTGAACTTCAAACTTTTTATTTCTTCTCCATGGATTTTAATACCTACTCCGAATTTTTCTTTTGTTTCCTTCACTGCTTGCTCAATATAGAGATTGAATAACATCGGGGAGACACTACAACCCTGTCTCACTCTCTTCCCAACCACTGCTTCCCTTTCATGCCCCTCGACTCTTATAACTGCCATCTGGTTTCTGTACAAATTGTAAATAGCCGTTCGCTCCCTGTATTTTACCCCTGCCACCTTCAGAATTTGAAAGAGAGTATTCCAGTCAACATTGTCAAAAGCTTTCTCTAAGTCTACAAATGCTAGAAATGTAGGTTTGCCCATCCTTAATCTAGCTTCTAAGATAAGGGCGATGTACTTGAGGACAATATTATGGAAATGGAAGAGGATGTAGATGAAGATGAAATGGGAGATACGATACTGCGTGAAGAGTTTGACAGAGCACTGAAAGACCTGAGTCGAAACAAGGCCCCCGGAGTAGACAATATTCCATTGGAACTACTGACGGCCTTGGGAGAGCCAGTCCTGACAAAACTCTACCATCTGGTGAGCAAGATGTATAAAACAGGCGAAATACCCTCAGACTTCAAGAAGAATATAATAATTCCAATCCCAAAGAAAGCAGGTGTTGACAGATGTGAAAATTACCGAACTATCAGTTTAATAAGTCACAGCTGCCAATTACTAACACGAATTCTTTACAGACGAATGGAAAAACTAGTAGAAGCCAACCTCGGGGAAGATCAGTTTGGATTCCGTAGAAACACTGGAACACGTGAGGCAATACTGACCTTACGACTCATCTTAGAAGAAAGATTAAGAAAAGGCAAACCTACGTTTCTAGCATTTGTAGACTTAGAGAAAGCTTTTGACAATGTTGACTGGAATACTCTCTTTCAAATTCTAAAGGTGGCAGGGGTAAAATACAGGGAGCGAAAGGCTATTTACAATTTGTACAGAAACCAGATGGTAGTAATAAGAGTCGAGGGACATGAAAGGGAAGCAGTGGTTGGGAAGGGAGTAAGACAGGGTTGTAGCCTCTCCCCGATGTTGTTCAATCTGTATATTGAGCAAGCAGTAAAGGAAACAAAAGAAAAATTCAGAGTAGGTATTAAAATTCATGGAGAAGAAATAAAAACTTTGAGGTTCGCCGACGACATTGTAATTCTGTCAGAGACAGCAAAGGACTTGGAAGAGCAGTTGAATGGAATGGACAGTGTCTTGAAAGGAGGATATAAGATGAACATCAACAAAATCAAAACAAGGATAATGGAATGTAGTCTAATTAAGTCGGGTGATGCTGAGGGAATTAGATTAGGAAATGAGGCACTTAAAGTAGTAAAGGAGTTTTGCTATTTGGGGAGCAAAATAACTGATGATGGTCGAAGTAGAGAGGATATAAAATGTAGGCTGGCAATGGCAAGGAAAGCGTTTCTGAAGAAGAGAAATTTGTTAACATCGGGTATAGATTTAAGTGTCAGGAAGTCATTTCTGAAAGTATTCGTATGGAGTGTAGCCATGTATGGAAGTGAAACATGGACGATAAATAGTTTGGACAAGAAGAGAATAGAAGCTTTCGGAATGTGGTGCTACAGAAGAATGCTGAAGATTAGATGGGTAGATCACATAACTAATGAGGAAGTATTGAATAGGATTGGGGAGAAGAGAAGTTTGTGGCACAACTTGACCAGAAGAAGGGATCTGTTGGTAGGACATGTTCTGAGGCATCAAGGGATCACCAATTTAGTATTGGAGGGCAGCGTGGAGGGTAAAAATCGTAGAGGGAGACCAAGGGATGAATACACTAAGCAGATTCAGAAGGATGTAGGTTGCAGTAGGTACTGGGAGATGAAGAAGCTTGCACAGGATAGAGTAGCATGGAGAGCTGCATCAAACCAGTCTCAGGACTGAAGACCACAACAACAACAACAAGATAAGTCGTAGGGTCAGTATTGCCTCACGTGTTCCAACATTTCTACGGAATCCAAACTGATCTTCCCCGAGGTCGGCTTCTACTAGTTTTTCCATTCGTCTGTAAAGAATTCGCGTTAGTATTTTGCAGCTGTGACTTATTAAACTGATAGTTCGGTAATTTTCACATCTGTCAACACCTGCTTTCTTTGAGATTGGAATTATTATATTCTTCTTGAAGTCTGAGGGTATTTCGCCTGTTTCATACATCTTGCTCACCAGATGGTAGAGTTTTGTCAGGACTGGCTGTCCCTAGGCCGTCAGTAGTTCTAATGGAATGTTGTCTACTCTGGGGGCCTTGTTTCGACTCAGGTCTTTCAGTGCTCTGTCAAACTCTTGACGCAGTATCGTATCTCCCATTTCATCTTCATCTACATCTTCTTCCATTTCCATAATATTGTCCTCAAGTACATCGCCCTTGTATAGATCCTCTATATACTCCTTCCACCTTTCTGCTTTCCCTTCTTTGCTTAGAACTGGGTTTCCATCTGAGCTCTTGATGTTCATGCAAGTGGTTCTCTCATCTCCAAAGGTCTCTTTAATTTTCCTGTAAGCAGTATCTATCTTACCCCTACTGAGCTAAGCCTCTACATCCTTACATTTGTCCTCTAGCCATCCCTGCTTAGCAATTTTGCACTTCCTGTCGACCTCATTTTTGAGACGTTTGTATTATTCCTGCTTCATTTACTGCATTTTTATATTTTCTCCTTTCACCAATTAAATTCAATATATCTTCTGTTACTCAAGGATTTCTACTAGCCCTCGTTTTTTTACCTACTTGATCCTCTGCTGCCTTCACAACTTCATCCTTCAGAGCTACCCATTCTTCTTGTACTGTATTTCTTTCCCCCATTCCTGTCAATTGTTCCCTTATGCTCTCCCTGAAACTCTGTATAACCTCTGGTTTAGTCCTGTATAGGCCCCCATATAGTACACAGTGCATGCGTCGCCAATCATAGGAGCTATCCCCAAGACAAAGCTTTTGACGCCACCCATTGTAGAATACCAGCGCCTATGATGTAGTTCACTCAAAGGCTATCGCAAACACTTGGGGCACTCACATCAAAGAACATTGTGTTGTTGATAGATTAGGGTTTCATGTTCTGGAAAGGGGTAAACTCTTGTCACTGCTAACAAATTTGTTTGCCAACCTAATTTCAATGGGTTTCTTATAAATACCATCCCAAAAACAAGTCGTACAAGCAGCTATCAGAATCTCGTCAGATTTTAACCGTGTCCCACATTCAAACGATGCACCGCTTACAGCTGTTGTAGCCTCACATAAAAGAGGTGCTTGATGCACCTGCCCTGAACGGTGCGAATCGATCAGCTGATGGAAGCCTTCCAACATTGAAACGAAATATCGAGTGATGCGGGTTTTAGGATCCAGCAGCAAACGCTAGGTGACTACCAAGAATTAATATGCCGGGGAAGCCTACGCGACGACAATAATCCAAAGTACCTGTCAGTTTGGGATGCGCGACTTTTTGAGAGATTGGTGTGACGGAGTTCAAATGTGCAACTGTCTGTGAATTCCTAAGGGACCAAACTGCTTAGGTCATCGGTCCCTAGACTTACACACTACTTAAACTAACTTACGCTAAGAACAACACACACACCCATGCCCGAGGGAGGACTCGAACCTCCGGCGGAAGAGGCCGCCCAGTCCGTGGCTTGACGCCTCAAACCGCGCGACCAGTCCGCGCGGCTGTGTGGCGGAGTGAGGGGACGCCTGTGGCAGAGCGAAGTAGGGATGGCTGTTATCGCTGAAAGAACCGGTTTTCAATTAGATCTTTTTTTATCAACGTATGTTTAACCTAAGTGCTAAAACGCAGAAAATAATCGATTTGTCAAGTAATCCATTTTAGGTTTATTATTCCAAATTTTCCGTGTAATAAACGCAGAAACAGAACAAAGATTGTAGAATTTTGACTCCTTCAGATTCGAGATACACAGAATCAAAATATTAAATTAAATAGGCAAGTAGAACGAAACTTAGTCCGTCTACAGTTTGCTGCTTTTCTTGAAAAGTGGTAAATGGTTGAATATTACAAAAAATGCAAGTATTCTCCTGTTGATTCTAATTTTTTGAAGCACTGCTGAAAAATGGTGTTGGTAATCGAGGATCGTACCACTATTTGAGCATTACGAATAATCAGCGCTGGGCTAGCCCGGCGGACGTTCGAGTCCTCCCTCGGGCATGGGTGTGTGTGTTTGTCCTTAGGATAATTTAGGTCCAAATGGTTCAAATGGCTCTGAGCACTATGGGACTTAACATCTGAGATCATCAGTCCCCTAGAACTTAGAACTGCCAGCCGGTGTGGCCGTGTGGTTCTAGGCGCTTCTGTCTGGAACCGCGTGACCGCTACGGTCGCAGGTTCGAATCTTGCCTCGGGCATGGATGTGTGTGATGTCCTTAGGTTAGTTAGGTTTCAGTAGTTCTAAGTTCTAGGGGACTGATGACCTCAGATGTTAAGTCCCATAGTGCTCAGAGCCATTTGAACCATTTTTGAACTTAGAACTACTTAAACCTAACTAACCTAAGGACATCACACACATCCATGCCCGAGGCATGATTCGAACCTGCGACCGTAGCGTTCGCGCGGTTCCAGACTGAAGCGCCTAGAACCGCTCAGCCACACGGACCGGCAATAATTTAGGTTAAGTAATGTGTAAGCTTAGGGACTGATAACCTTAGCAGTTAAGTCCCATAAGATTTCACACATTAATAAAGAAAATTAATAATCAGCGCTGAAGAGTGAAAAATGACGTTGAAGAACTCAATTTTTGTGATAATTTGTCCGTTTTCAAGAGGTGCAAGGAGATAAAGGCATATTATGTAGCCACAGGTAATAAATCATTTACTTTCTGTTTCTATTGTAAACTATAATGCGAATGAATTGTTAAGTTTTGAGTTTCCTTATTATATGTTGTCGTAAGTTTGTTGCGGCTCCTCCAGTTCTTAATCTTTTAAAGCAAATGCGGCAGTGTTCGTCATTGATACCGCGCTTCATAAAGTATTAGAGATGGTTCCGTTCTGTAAAAAAACTGATTCCTGATAACGACAGTGAAAAACTACCGTATAGACCACATGGTGCAAGTGTCGCACACTGCATGTGCACGTGTACCTTCCAGCACGTCACGCGACAGGGTAACGGGTACAATATTGTCTCGGCAACGCTGTACCAATGCTTATGCCACGTGTTTATTTCACTTTTCGATCGGCATTATTATTAAAATAGCCCTGATCGCTTTTCCCACTTTTTATGTTTGTTGTTGTTGTTGTTGTGGTCTTCAGTCCTGAGACTGGTTTGATGCAGCTCTCCATGCTACTCTATCCTGTGCAAGCTTCTTCATCTCCCAGTACATACTGCAGCCTGCATCCTTCTGAATCTGCTTAGTGTACTCATCTCTTGGTCTCCCTCTACGATTTTTACCCTCCACGCTGCCCTCCAGTACAAAGTTGGTGATCCCTTGATTCCTCAGAACATGTCCTACGAACCGATCCCTTCTTCTAGTCAAGTTGTGCCACAAACTCCTCTTCTCCCCAATTCTATTCAATACCTCCTCATTAGTTATATGATCTACTCATCTAATCTTCAGCATTCTTCTGTAGCACCACATTTCGAAAACTTCTATTCTCTTCTTGTCCAAACTAGCTATCGTCCATGTTTCACTTCCTTACATGGCTACATTCCATACAATTACTTTCAGAAACGACTGTCTGACACTTAAATCTATACTCGATGTTAAGAAATTTCTCTTCTTCAGAAACGCTTTCCTTGCCATTGCCAGTCTACATTTTATATCCTCTCTACTTCGACCATCTTCAGCTATTTTGCTCCCCAAATAGAAAAACTCTTTTACCACTTTAAGTGTCTCATTTCCTAATCTAATTCCCTCAGCATCACCCGACTTAATTCGACTACATTCCATTATCCTCGTTTTGCTTTTGTCGATGTTCATCTTATATCCTCCTTTCAAGACACTGTCCATTCCGTTCAATTGCTCTTCCAGGTCCTTTGCTGTCTCTGACGGATTACAATGTCATCGGCGAACCTCAAAGTTTTTATTTCTTCTCCATGGATTTTAATGCCTACTCCGAACTTTTCTTTAGTTTCCTTTACTGCTTGCTCAATATACAATTTACAATACACATACAATATTCAATATACATTTTTTATAATAGCGCAATATTTCAAAGTTGTGCAAATTTTAGGAATAAAATTTTCTTTCTTTTTGTTTTTTTTTTAAAAAGAAGTTCCTTTAAAAACAAAAAATTGTAGCACAGCTGATGTTGGTAATGCTGTTTTTACGTTTTCATAAAAAAAAACACCTGTTATAACCAAGACCAACCAAATACCGAAAAATATCGGTTTTTCGGAACTAACGTACCGGTATGGGCTTTTCCCCGTTGCTAGAGTGAGGCGGAGCTGCTGCGCGAGGAGGCGGAGGCGGTGACGGCGTGGCTGCTGGCGGAGGCGGCTGCGGAGGCGGTGAGGGAGTTTCAGTGGCGGGCCGCCTGCCGGTGGCTTCGGCTGCCGCCGGGCGCGCAGCTGCGGCTGCCCATCACCTTCCGGCCACCGCAGCCCGGCTGCTACCGCTGCCGCTACCGCCTCTGCTTCTACTCCGTCCGGGAGGAGGAGGAGGAGGAGGAGGAAGAGGAGGAGAAGAAGGAGGGGGAGGAGGAGGGGGAAGAAGAAGAAGAAGCTGAAGAAAAAGAACAGCTGCTCTCACAGGTGAGCACTCTGACCAGAGGAAGTCCTGTCTCCCCCTGCTGGCTTTGCAGATGCAATCCAGTTCCCACCATACAGCTTGTGTGCCTACCGCGAGCCAGGATCTCTCGGAGGTGGGTATCCGCTGGACATTGTCGTGTTAGCAGTGGGAGATTTACGATTTGAGCACACCTGCGTTTTTAAGTGGTCATACGAGTTTGAGTTAAGTCTCTTAGAGAAGCAAGAACAATGTTTCTTTTGCAAACAATTCACCTTAGGAAACTTCCTGGCAGATTAAAACTGTGTGCCGGACCGAGACTCGAACTCGGGACCTTTGCCTTTCGCGGGCAATTGCTCTACCAGCTGAGCTACCCAAGCACGACTCACGCCCCGTAGAGCACTTGGCCGCGAAAGGCAAAGGTCCCGAGTTCGAGTCTCGGTCCGGCACACAGTTTTAATTTGCCAGGAGGTTTCATATAAGCGCACACTCCGCTGCAGAGTGAAAATCTCATTCTTAATTCACCTTACGTCTCGACATAGTCTCCTTTGAGGGATATACAGATGATCCAGTGGTCCAGGGGTTCTCCACCTTTATTATCCCCCTAAAAAAAAAAGAACGAGTCAGTCAAACTCTGAAACATACTCGTTGACTGCAGCTCTCACTTCCTCATTCGGTGAAAATTTCTTCCCAGGAAGCCAAAGTTTCAAGTTATGGAACTGTAAGAGCTCACGTGGGGCTAACTCCGGTAAGTAGGGTGATTGAGAAACCAACTCCAAGCCCGATTCTTGCACGTTCGGCATTGTTATCATCGATGTGTTTGATGGTGCATTATCCTTGTGAAAAAGTACTTTCCTGCGTGCCAGCTTTCTACATTTACATCTACATGGATACTCTGCAAATCACATTTAACTGCCTGGCAGAGCGTTCATGGAACCACCCTCACAATTCTCTATTATTCCAATTTCGTATAGCGCGCAGAAATAATGAACACCTATATCTTTCCGTACGAGTTCTGATTTCCCTTATTTTATCTTGGTGATCGTTCCTGCCTATGTAAGTCTGTGTCAACAAAATATTTTCGCAATCGGAGGAGAAAGTCGGTGATTGGAATTTCGTGAGAAGATTCCGTCGCAACGACAAACGCCTTCCTTTTAATGATGTCCAGCCCAAAACCTGTATCATTTGTGTGACACTCTCTCCCATATTTCGCGATAATACAAAACGTGCTGCCTTTCTTTGAACTTTTTCGATGTACTCTGTCAGTCCTATCTGGTAAGGATCCCACACCCCGCAACAGTATTCTAAAAGAGGATGGACAAGCGTAGTGTAGGCAGTCTCCTTAGTAGGTCTGTCACATTTTCTAAGTGTCCTGCCAATAAAACGCAGTCTTTGGTTAGCCTCCCCCAAAACATTTTCTGTGTGTTCCTTCCAATTAAAGTTGTTCGTAATTCCTAGGTATTTAGTTGAATTTAAGGCTTTTAGATTAGACTGATTTATCATGTAGCCGAAGTTTAACGAGTTCCTTTTAGCACTCGTGTGGATGACCTCACACTTTTCGTTATTTAAGGTCAACTGCCACTTTTCGCACCATTCCGATACTAAACGACAGCGTCTACTGCAAACAACCTAAGACGGCTGCTCAGATTGTCTCCCAAATCGTTTATATAGATAAGGAACAGCAAAGGGCCTATAACATCGCCTTGGGGAACGTCAGAAATCACTTCTGTTTTACTCTATGACTTTCCGTCAATTACTACGAACTGTGACCTCTCTCACAGGAAATCACAAACCCACTCACATAACTGCGACAATATTCCATAAGCACGCAATTTCACTACGAGCCGCTTGTGTGGTACAGTGTCAAAAGCCTTCCGGAAATCCAGAAATACGGAATCGATCTGAAATCCCTTGTCAATCGCACTCAGCACTTAATGTGAATAAAGAGCTAGTTGTGTTACACAAGAACGATGTTTTCTAAACCCATGTTGATTGTGTGTTAATAGACCGTTTTCTTCGAGGTAATTCATTACGTTCGAACACAATTTATGTTCTAAAATCCTGCTGCATATCGACGTTAACCATATGGGCCTGTAATTTAATGGATTACAGCTATTACCTTTCTTGAATATTGGTGTGACCTGTGCAACTTTCCAGTCTTTGGGTACGGATCTCTCGTCGAGCGAACGGTTGTATATAATTGTTAAGTATGGAGCTGTTGCATCAGCATACTCTGAAAGGAACCTAATTGCTATACAGTCTGGACCAGAAGAAGTGATTTAAGTTGCTTCACTACTCCGAGGATTTTTTTTTTTTTGTACGTTACTCATGTTGGCAGCTGGTCTCGATTCGAATTTTGGAATATTTACTTCGTCTTCCTTTGTGAAGGCATTTCGGAAGGCTGTGTTAAGTAACTCTGATTTGGCTACACTGTCTTCGATACTATCTCCACTGCTATCGTGCAGAGAAGGCATTGACTGTTTCTTAACGCTAACATGCTTCACATACTACCTGAATCTCTTTGGATTTTCTGCCAGGTTTCGAGACAAAGTTTCGTTGTGGAAACTGTTATAGGCATCTCGCATTGAAGTCCGTGCTAAATTTCGAGCTTCTGTAATATATCGCCAATCTCGTGGATTTTGCGTCTGTTTAAATTTGGCGTGTTTGTTTCCTTGTTTCTGCAACAGTGTTCTAACTGGTTGGTCTTTTTTTAGCCAACGCAACTTCCATACGATCCAACAATGAAGCGTAATAGTGTTCAGTTACGGTTCTGTCTTGTTCCAGTTAATCTATGAGGATTATTCCTTTGGAATCCCTCAAAACAAAATAAAAAAAAAAAGAGAAGACTGGTCAAGATCTCATCAGCTGACATGACAGTATGGTTTTTATCTTCTTCAGTGCACTTTCAGCAGTCTATGTTCTTTGTTTTGTCTCTTGCTTTGACTCTGGTGTGTAATGATGGATCCAGGTTGCATCAACAGTCACAAATCGGCGCAAAAGGTCTTGAGGATTGTGATAAACCTCGCCAGACATTGTGGTGAAATGTTGCGCCGGATGCGCTCTTGGTCGACTGTGAGTAATCGCGGTGGCCACCAAGCATAGACCTTCGTCGCCAATTTACCGTGCGTGATATTCTGCACTCACTCAGTTGAGATGCCTACAGTCCCAACAATCTCACAAATTATTATTCGGCTGTCTTGCATTACCATATCATGGATTTTGTCAATAGTTTCCTTTGTGGTGACCTCAATTGGATGACCAGGGCTTCGTCTGTGGTGCTTATCAGACCTGCCTGGATTCATTAATCCAAAAGTAAATAGTCTTCAGTGACGGTACACAGTCCGCGTGAGCTTCATCCAGTTCTGTTTTGATTTATACGCCAGTCCAGCATTTCGAATGAAAATGTTTAATAACAGCATGAACTTGGTTTTCTCCATTTTCAATCATAGTCGACACACTGGTCAGTTCAGACGACTGTCAGCAATGAACTGTACGCTGTGCATTTTTGGAATGCTTTATACGATCCTTGGAATAATCAAGCTTACCAACCATGAAGACGCAACAAAAATATTCTGTTCTTTCACAGAAATTTACCAGACTTATCAAATCACCCTCATCTACTCTGGGCCAGCATTTATCAGGTGTGTCCATTCCTTGGTTATTCTAGTGCTGACAGTGGGAGAGTTGCGATTCAAGCGCATGTGCGTTTTGAAGGGGTCAGTACGAGTTAAGTGAAATGATGGGTTGTGTTACGAATGGACGTGGGCAGGACTTTGAGGAATAGTGTTATGTCGAATATTGTTGACTATTAAAGGCAGAATAAACGTTAATGACAGTAAACAGCAGATGTGAGATGAGAAGAACAATACTAATTACGAAACTCAGAGGAAAAGGTGGCATTAAGAGATTATCAAGGAGGTTGCGTTTGGGTTTTTGGTGGCACAGGTTGTGTGTTTAACAGTCACGTATGAATGATGAGAAGCAGTAATTGTCCTATATGATGTTTCATCTAAGTCTTAGTAATCTTCATGACGAAATTTCCAGGACGCCACAAAACAGAGAGAAAATAGTATTCTAACAGCAGACACGGCAACGAGTACAAACACAAGCGCGATAGGGTTGAAGTAAACTGCAACTAAAACTACATATGTCGTCCATGCGAGTTATACCATGAGTTATTAAGGTACAAAGATCAATACACTGAGTTGACAAAAGTCAAGAGATACCTTCTAATACTGTGTCGGACCTTCTTTTGTCCCCCGTAGTGCAGTAACATCACGTGACATGGACTCAACAAATCGTTGAAAGTCTCCCGCAGAAATATTGAGCCATGCTGCCTCTACAATCGTCCATAAATGCGAAAGTGTGAGCAGTGCACGATGTTCTGCACGAACTGTTCTCTCGATTATGTCCCATAAATGTTAGATGGGATTCATGTCGCTCGATCTGGACGGCCGGATGATTCGCACGAATTATCCAGAATGTTCTTCGAACTAATCGCGAACAACTGTGGCGCATGGTCATCCATAAAAAGTCAATCATTCTTAGCAAAAGGAAGTCCATGAATGGCTGCAGATGGTCTAAAACTAGCGGAACATAACCATTTCCAGTCAATGATGGGTTCAGTTGGACTAGAGAACCCAGTCCATTCCATGCAAACACAACCCACACCACTATGGAGCCACCACCAGCTTACGCAGTGGGTTGTTGAGAACTTGGATCCATGGCTTCGTGGGGCCTGCTCCACACTCGAACCCTAACTTCAGCTCTTACCAGCTGAGATGGTTACTCATCTGACCACATCACGGTTTTCCAGACGTCTAGGTTTCAACCGATGTGGTCTTGAGCCCAGCATTGTTGGAATGTGGTGCTGATGGCAAAGGCACTCGCATCGATCTTCTGCTGCCATGACCCATTAACGCCTAATTTCGACTGTCCTAACGGATACATTCGTCGTACGTCCTACACGGATTTCTGTGGTTATTTCACGCAGTGCTGCTTGTCTGTTCGTACTGACAATTCTACCCAAACGCCCCAGCTCTCGGTCGTTACGTGAAGGCCGTCGGCCACTGCGTTGTCCGCGGTGGGAGGTAATGCCTGAAATTTGGTATTCTCGATACACTCTTGACACTGTGGATATCAGAATATTGAATTCCCTAACGATTTCAAAAACGGAATGTCCCATACATCTAGCGACAACTACTATTCCGCGATGAAAGTCTGGTAATTCCCGTCGTGCGGCCATAATCACGCCGGATATATTTTCACATGAATCACCTGAGTACAAATGGCAGCTGCCTTGTATATCTCGTTTACGCGATACTACCGCCATTTGAATATGTGTATATCATCATTTCATCATTTTTGTCACCTCAGTGTAATAGAACTGTAGTAAGGGATGGATGGATCATGGTACGGGTACTGTACACAGGGGCACAGCTGTTAAACTATTCTCGTTTACCTGTACGTGAGTCCTCTATCACCAATTATATAGTTTCCAATTGCCTTTAATTAATTTTGCGATTGCTAATAAACACTGAAGTGTAGTAAGAAGTGGGTGGGAAGTTTACAAGATGTTTCCTAATTACCACTCTCCTTGCTTCTACTTGTTGAAACCAAATATGTAAACTTACACAATCACAACAGGAACGATAGTTCCTGAAATCCAAAGAGCTACAGGGTTCTTTAAAGAGATGCACCCAATTAAATTTAATTTTTATTTCAAGACTACATTAAATATGAGTAACCCGCAAAGGCTTCATTAACCTTATTGTTGGAATAGAAAACCACAATCAGCTAAATGAAAGGTGTGTATTATTTAATGTGGTTCAAAGGGACGGGGTTGTTGTTGTTGTGGTCTTCAGTCCTGAGACTGGTTTGATGCAGCTCTCCACGCTACTCTATCCTGTGCAAGCTTCTTCATCTCCCAGTACCTACTGCAACCTACATCATTCTGAATCTGCTTAGTGTATTCATCTCTTGGTCTCCCTCTACGATTTTTACCCCCCACGCTGCCCTACAATACTAAATTGGTGAGCCCTTGATGCCTCAGAACATGTCCTACCAACCGATACCTTCTTCTGGTCAAGTTGTGCCACAAACTTCTCTTCTCCCCAATCCTATTCAATACGTCCTCATTAGTCATGTGATCTACCCATCTAATCTTCAGCATTCTTCTGTAGCACCACATTTCGAAAGCTTCTATTCTCAGGGAGGGGGTAGAGTTTTTTTATTATCTAAATTCAGTATTCGAACTACGAATTTGGTAAGAACAGGGAACTGTCTATATAATCAGGGTGCAACCACTAAATATGTTCGGTGCTCAACTAGCCGAAAGGATGACATGAAATCTTGTCTCCATGACAGAAAGTAGGTGCCTGATTGCTGAACTAAAGAACAGGATGATATGATAAGGTGCTGCAGAAACTAAAGACACCATTTACTTCAGAAGTAGTTATGTATTTATAATACAGTATGGAGGCCTGTGTTTCGTTTGAAGTTTAGACACTGTATGCAAGATGTTACTCTAAATCCAAAAAGTACCTTACCGTTCAACTACTTGCAGTGAATGATATTACAGAAGTGCTGAGCAGAGCAGAGAATAGAATAGTTGCCCTCTAAAGAATTTAAACTGTTGAATTCAGATGACGTGAAGAGCGATTTAAAGACTCCACATACTCTCTGATCAATTGACCATTCACTCATTATGATAAGGGTAGAATTCACCGTTTGCAATCGGAGGGTATCTGCTATATATCTTCAATTTTTTGAAAATGGGTACATATTGCTTATCGATTACTTGACAAACTGTTTGTTACATAATGTGAGTTTGTTTAAATAATGGATGAGACGAACTTAAACCTTCAGTGGTCATCACTGTGTGGCACTGCTCAAAAGAATTGAGCGCTGATAAACTCTGTGAATAGAAAAACTGCTGGTATACCACTGACAGATTATTACAAACATCTCCCGTTATACCAAGAAATTGATGTTGGTACTACAAGTAAATCAGTTGGAAATTACTCTGGCGTTGACAGTGTACTGTGGTAACTAGATCAGTGTCATATCCCACAACTATGCAGCTAATTTAGGGACCAGAAAAGTAAACTGATATCTTCATCATACTCTCATGCCCTCTTTCTGATTCTTACAGCATCACATCATGTCTCATTGTTACGCTTAGAGAACGAAATACACTCTATTGGTGAATATAATCTTCAGGCAAGGATATCCAGGCAGATTGATCAAGACTGGTTAGCAATTGCATTAATTCTGTAATATATTACTGCAGAAACAGTTTAAAGGTAGTAACACTATACCAGGCTCCTAATGTCCTTCTATACGGCCCGATACTGTAATGAAAAGTCTAGTGTTTTACCAAGTAAATAACCGCAATGGTTAATGTTTTCACCTATACTCAAGAGAAATAGAGTTTAGATCTCCATCTGTCCATCCATTTTTAGATTTTACTTGGTTTCTCTTAAACAGATTAAAGCGAATGCTGGGATTTTTCCTTTCCAAAAGCCATAGCGTATTTATTCCCTGTCCTTATTCTATCAGAATTTGTGCTATGTCCCCAATCACTCCACTGTCGATACAGTGTCGAATACTTATCTTCCTTTACCCATTTTCTTTAAATATTCCCAATTGATACAGCATTGTTAGCATGAATGCAGATACAGCGTATGCGTTTCAGACCTCCATATACCGAGCGAGGCGGCGCAGTGGTTAGCACACTGGACTCGCTTTCGGGAGGACGACGGTTCAATCCCGCGTCCGGCCATCCTGCTTTAGGTTTTCCGTGCTTTCCCTAAATCGCTCCAGGCAAATGCTGGGATGGTTCCTTTGAAAGGGCACGGCCGACTTCCTTCCCCATCCTTACCTAATCCAATGAGACCGATGACCTCGCTGTTTGGTCTCTTCCCCCAAATAACCCAACCCAACCCTCAGACCTCCATACATAGCTGGGTTTGCTGAACTGTTGTAATAGACGAGCATCCGCTTGACTCCGTCTTTTTTGGACAGCGGCCTTTCTTTACTGTCAACTGATTTTCGTTCACTGTCGTAGTATACATTCATCTTACATATCAATGTCAAGTCGAGCTTGACTGTTTCGACTATAGTTATTCACGATAGCACCAAAGGCCATTTCATCACATAGTTTATCTACAGAATCACACACACTTTCTTCTTCAGAAATGTTGCCTCCTCAAACCCTAAAACTGACCACTTTCCTTGATTTGTATAAATTGCTCACCTCGCTCATGAAAACAGTGGTTCTATATGCGAGGAAGGATCTATTGAAAACATCAAACAATCTAAATCAGCACTCTCAAACCACTGAGATGTTTATGACAGAGGATACATAAACTTGTGTAAGATATTAGGTCTTGTTTCACCTCCATTCGCATATAGAACCTGGAAAAAATAATTTGCTAAAACATCTCTGCACACGCTGTAATTAGTCTAATGTTGTTCGACACGACTTCTACATGAGTGATGTGTATGTAGTTGTGGTACAGTATCTTCCTAGAGACCTCACTAGAAACAGACTCCTTGAAACTTTGTAAGTAAGCTTTTATGGGAGAGTTTGTGTCTGCCTTGAAGCATCAACCATTTTAAGTTTTTGAGCATATCAGTAACGCTTGCCTGTTGGCAGAACACACCTATGCCCATTCATGCCATCCTTCTTGTATACGCTGAGTATCTTTCTTAAGTCCTATTTGGTACAGGTTACATATACTGTACCAAAATTTTTGGATGGCCCTGTAAGCAAAATCCTTTGTAGACTGATTTCATTTTCCCTGTTAGCCACCAGCTTATAAATACACACACTGACCTGACTGAAGACGCCCATGTATTATGGTTGTTCAACTGATTCAAAGAGAGTGCTGTGGGGGCATCTTGCATTAAAACTTATCACTACAATCCTCCTGTTCACAGAAAAGGAATATTATTCATTTTTTCATCTGCCATCTCCTCTTCGTAGTCGGCCTGCCAGTTCCCTTATATATGAGTACTTATTTCACATGCACATCTTTCGAAATGTGTGTGTACTTTGCCTGGCACTATACAGGCTCATTCAGCTGCCCCTGCCTATGGGTTTTATGTAACCTGCAACACTTTCAAATATCATGCTCTAGATTTTCATATTCTCTCGCCTGCTACATGCAAACTGTTAGTCCTACAGAAAAAATGAACAGCATGCTTCTAGGAAATATAATGTAGTTAAATTTTTTTCTGTGATATGTTTTCCTAAATGCCATAGTATTTGGATTATTCAAGAAAACATTAAAAAAGTGACCTTCAAACGCGTTATTCTCGAATAACTCGAAAACCATGGCCTCCAACGAAAATGTATTTCAGTACAAAATGCCCTACAAAAAGGTCCTGCATTTTTTCTGTAGGACTTACAGTTTGCTAGTAGCGAGTGAGAGAGTAAGAAAATCTTGAGCGTTGTTTCTGAAACTGTTGTGGGTTGCGTAAAGCCCATAGGTAGAGGCAGCTGATTCACCCTATGAATTTCACAAATGGGAGATGATTTTAATCATGTAACTTGACAGTGTAGAGTATTACAGCAAGATGAGGTACATACACTATGCAATCAAAAGTACCCAAACACCTGGCTGAGTGACACCTGGCTGAAAATTACTTACAAGTTCGTGGCGCCCTCTATCGGTAATGCTGGAATTCAATGAAAGCTTCCACTCTCGCAGGCATTGTTCAATGAAGTGCTTGAAGGTTTCTTGAGAAATGGCAGACCATTCCTCGGAGTGCTGCACTGAGGAGAGGTATCGACGTCGGTCGTTGAGGCCTGGCACGAAGCCCAAATGTGTTCGGTAGAATTCAGGTCAGGACCGTGGGAAGCAAGAAGGTGCTGTGATAGTGCCACCAAAAACGACAAGGAGTGGAAGCCCCCTCCATGAAAAACACGACCACACCATAATACCACCGCCTCCGACTTTTGCTGTTGGCACTACACACACTGGCAAATGACGTTCACCGGACATTCGCCATACCCACACCCTGCCGTCGGATCGCTGCATTGTGTACCGTAATTCGTCACTCCACACATCGTTTTTCCACTGTTCAATCGTCTAAGGTTTACACTCTTTACACCAAGTGAGGCATCATTTGGCATTTACCAGCGTGATGTGTAGCTGATGAGCAGCCGCTCGACCATGAAATCCAAGTTTTCTCACCTCTCGCACAACTGTCATAGTGCTTGCAGTGGATCCTGATGCAGTTTAGAATTCCTGCGTGATAGTTTGGACAGATGTCTGCCTACTACGCATTACGACCCTCTTCAACTGTCAGCAGTCTCTGTCAGTCAACAGACGAGATCGGCCTGGAAACTTTTGTACTGTACATGTCGCTTCACGTTTCCACTTCACTATTACATCGGAAACAGTGGTCCTAGGGATGTTTAGGAGCGTGGAAATCTCGTGTACAGACATAAGACACAAGTGACACCCAATCAGGTGGCCACATTCAAAGCCCATGAGTTCTGTGGAGCGCCCCATTCCGCTCTCTCATGATGTCTAATGACTACTGAGGTCGCTGATATGGAGTACCTGGCAGTAGGTGGCGGCACAATGCACATAACATGAAGATTGTATGTTTTTGGGGGTGTCTGGATACTTTTGATGGCATGGTGTATGAAAACCTTGTCAGGAAGCAAAAATATTTAAGTGCCATTTGGTGTGAACATGAACTTCTGTCCATATGGCAGTGCTGGAATAAGAAGAAAGGGAGATGGATGTTTAATTGCCTATCGATGATGAAGTCATGAGAGATAGATCACAAACTCATAGTAGAGAAGGAACAGGAGGGAAATCGCCCATGCACTTGGGAAGGAAGGTAAAGAAGGGTAGTTAATGGTACAGAACACAGGAAGTAGGGATGTGACGGTGGTGGTTTTCAGGTGGAGGTGGAGGCAGTAGGGGTGTCTCTGCGGCTGCCAGTGTGGTTGGAGCCAGAAGGCGGCGTGCAGCTGGGCGCGGGTTGGTGTGCACCGGCGCACTGCGCAGGCCCCCTGCAGCAGCTGCTGCGCGTGCATGCAGCCCCCACGCTGGGCCCCCTCTCACTACGCCTCAGCATGGGCCCCCAGCCACTGCAGCGCTGTGGACTCCTGCAGCTGCTGCCCTGCCACGACGCTGTGCTCAGGCCGGAGGACGGCTGTGCTGAGTTCATGCTCAGGCTGTGGCCTAGGTCAGTCTTCTGCTGTTTACTCCAGCGTGATGAGCCATAACGCTACGACCAGCTGCTTAATGGCGTGTAGGTCCACCTTTGCAAAGCAATACAGCAGCAATTCTGCTGGCATGGACACATCAGGTCCTCGGTAGGTTTCCAGTGGTGTCTGGCACACTTATAGTACAATGCAATTACAAGGGTCGCCCAGAAAGTAATACAACACATTCTTTTCTTCAATAATTCTTTATTGGACATACCGAGAATTACATTCACGAAAGAATGGTGTTTTATCTACACACCCTATTTCTGCATATAATCTCCATCCCATTCAAGGGCCTTCCTCCAGAACAAAACAAGTGCGTGTATGTCCTATCAGTACCAACCCTTGTCCTGGTGATCGATCCAGTGTTTCACTGTGTGAATCACCTCCTCGTCATCCTCAAAATATCTTCCACGAATGGTATCCTTTAATGGCGCAAACAAATTGTAGTCTCAGGGGGCTAGGTCAGATGGGTCAGGTGGGACAGCCATGGATGGTCTCCCCGACCTCTGAAAGTAGTGGAGCTCTGCCAAACCACCTTCTGATGACTTCTCCCTACATGCCCAGCGACTAACTGTACTTCTGTCGACAGCAGACTCTCCATAGACTTTGCACAAGCGTTTGTGAATATTCCGCACAGTTTATTTCTCTGTAGTGAGAAATTCAATGATGGAACGTTGCTTGTAGCGTACACCACCTACAGACGCCATTTTGAAACTGTCCTGCAGCTATACTGTCTGTCAGAAGTGACGGAAACGTGGCGCGCTCACTCAAATAATTTCAAATAATACATATGCAACGTTTCGCATTCGTAGCATTGTTTTTGGTTGAGAAAAAATGCGGTGCATTACTTTCTGGGCAACCATCGTAAAATTGGAACTACTCAACGAAAATTAGTAACTGCTGTTCGTCATGAAAACTGACTTTATCCAACTCATAATCCCTTTCTCAACGAAAGATGTAACTGGAGGCACTGCTTGATAGAAGTATTCACTGACAGACGAAAAACTTAATTACTAGAGTCGGACAGAGCAATTTACATCAACAAAAATCCAACATACCTGATGAAATATAAATTGGGAAATGAATGTTCAAACGATCGGGCATAGTGCTTTGACATTTTAAAGGGTCTCCAAAAGCTAAACACATTAGATGGCTTACAAGCAATGGCCGTATTATGGACTGTCAGTAAAACAACATTGCATTCTTTGAGATCAAAACCATCATACCACCCTAATTGAATGAATAAGATAAAATGTTGCAAAAGCAGAACTAGGTTACAGACTTTAAATGAATTAAAGCTCATACAGGCATATGCAGAAATGAACTTGGAGACCAGGCACACAGATCACTAAAGGAAGGTAGCTGCATTAAACATCCCAAACCCTTTTTCATGAAACAAAGTAATGGTAACACTGGATAAAAGGAATCATTATAAAGAATATTTTCCATTGGTGCATCAGTGACTGGTGATCAGATTACCAATTTCTCCCAATTTTGCAGCGAAGTTAACAAAATCTGGAAAGCTGAAAAATAGAAATGAGCATACGGCTTTGTGGGCCGGGAGTCTCCTTTTCGGGAAGTTCCGCCACCGAGGGCAAGTGCTTATTGCATTCGACGCCACATTGAGTGACTTGCGCGTCGGAGATAGGGATGAAATGATGATAAGGACAACACAACAGCGTGTCCCTGAGCGGAGAAAATCTCTTGCCCCAGCTGGGAATCGAACCCAGGCCCATTGGTTTGGCATTCCACTGCGCTGACCACTCAGCTAACGGGGGCCGACTAGAAAGCTGAAGGCTTACTCCAATCAAGTCGGACTAACCAATGGCATCATGTGTCAATATACTCAAGGAAACCAAACTGTGGACAGTAGCTTATTGGAATGTAGCAACTTGAATGGGAAGGGAAACATGCTACTGAAAAGAGTAACAATGAAGGGTGAAACTTGGCCAACTAGCAAGAGTGAAGATTTCTACAAATTTTTTAATTCAATAGAATTTCCCAATGTATTGAACTTCAGTTACTAATTGCAAATCAAACTCTGTACTAATTTTAAAAGAGAAAGCACTGTAAAAGAAATTATCCAGTGTTTAAAATACCTTTTTTGTATTTAAAACAAAAGTCATAATTGAGTAAACCAATGTTAATAATAATAATAATAATAATAATTACAATGTTAATAATAATAATAACAGTGATAATAAAATGACTCTCATCTGTTAAAGGAGCCATTCCATATGTTGTTCTCCCATTTGAGTGCAACACTGCACTCATCTTTCCAGAAAGTTATGACTTATTTGAAACAACTTTAGATCATTCCATAAATCTTCGTTGCTCTAGTTTTCTTGGAAGGATATCTAATCCAAAGACACAATTTAACGGAAACATATATCCTTTAAATATGTTTGAACAAACTAGGGCAATATTGCATACTGAAGTCAGTAGTGGCTACAGGACCGCTTCAAGAACATCTTTCCACGCAAGCTATGTGTCATTTGGCACCCCACCCCCCTCTTCCTTCACACATTTTCACATATTACATCTGTTTTTGCTGCCAATTACAGCAAGTCCCTGAGCAGAGAAAATCTCCTGCCCCAGCCGGGAATCGAACCTAATCTACACACCCCAAGTGGCTGCTACTAATTGTTAAATGTCCTGTATAGAAATCTTAAAGCTGTGGCATCCGAGACGCCCCTCTCTGATTGGCACCCTAAGTGGTGCGTCTGTTGCTTGGGCCTTAAATCAGCCCTGAGTGGTTAGTAACTACATATTCGGCATTATTTCGCAAGTGGCTCATTTGCAGGCCTATTTTTACTAGAATATATTTGCTTATTTTTCCCATAATTTCACCTGCATCACTTTTCGGTATTTAGTATGATACAACTCATACATCGCATATGGCGGGACAGGTACACAAAAATGCAAAATCTGACTCATTGTCTCCCATCAACCTTTCAAATGGTTCAAATGGCTCTGAACACTATGGGACTTAACATCTGAGGTCATCAGTCCCCTAGAACTTAGAACTACTTAAACCTAACTAACCTAAGGACATCACACACATCCATGCCCGAGGCAGGATTCGAACCTGCGACCGTAGCAGCAGCGCAGTTCCAGACTGAAGCACCTAGAACCGCCTAGAGCCGATCAACCTTTCCGTTAGTGCATGTGTATAGCAGATGCACTCACCAGCTGGCTATAGTGCAGTTGGTAGTGTTATCCACCCCCTTCTTAACCCACATATGTAGGTGATGTTCGGAGAGTGCCACAGAGGGAAGACTTTTAGTATCTATCACTTGAATTATGAGGACCCATAGGTTGATAACAAACACAAACACTGTGTTACAGTTGGACTTGTTATTTTTATTAATACTTTTTCGTCGCATAGTTTTGTATCATTTGCCACTAGGTTACTGTTTAAGAGCAAAAAAAAAAAAAAGTTCAAATGTGTGTGAAATCTTATGGGACTGAACAGCTAAGGTCATCAGTCCCTAAGCTTACACACTACTTAACCTAAATTATCCTAAGGACAAACACACACACCCATGCCCGAAGGAGGACTCGAACCTCCGCCGGGACCAGCTGCACAGTCCATGACTGCAGCGCCCTACACCGCTCGGCTAATCCCGCGTGGCTTTAACAGCAAAGCAACTTTCCTACTAATATTTACAATTAGCACACTAGAGGGAGCGATTCTAATGTTAAACCAGGAGCATGCCAGGGCAGTCGGCAACCCGCTAGGTTAGCCAAGGGCGCTAATGCGCTGCTTCCTGGACTCGGGTAGGCGCGCTGGCGCCCGATCGAATCCGCCCAGCGGCTTAACGACGGAGGCCAGTGTGCCGGCCAGCCTGGATGTGGTTTTTAGGCGGTTTTCCGCATCCCACTAGGTGAATACCCAGCTGGTCCCCACGTCCCGCCTCAGTTACACGGCTCGCAGACATCTGAACACATTCGCTCTATTCCATGGATTATACCAGACACAGACAGTTGGGGTACATTCATTTCGTCCGGGGGTACGGGGTGGCGGCAGGAAGGGCATCCGGCCAACCCTTAAATTAACCTTGCCAACACCGATTAACTGTGCCGACCCTGCGTCGTTGCGGGAAAAAGGCACCAGCAAAGAAAGAAATGCCAGACCAGTCGGCGGAAGTACACTGGAGAGACCTGAAGCTGAAGTGAGTTCCTATGTTATTGGTACAAATTAATGTGCTCGGCTATGCTGTAATACTGTTGATGAGATTAAGCCCCACCTTCGTTCTGCTTGCAACTGATCTTGCTGTGCTTGGGATGCAGACCGTGCCTGGCGGAGGAGGCGTGGCACTCCGGTGTATGGGCAGAGGGCGAGCTGCGTGGCGCGCAGGTGGAGGCGCGCGTGCTGACCCGCCTGCCCGGGGATCCCCCGCCGCCGCTGGCTCCGCCGCTGACGCTGCCAGTGCTGCCAATCGCCGTGTGCTGGCCCCGCGGCCTGCTGCAGCTGCGCCTGGAGGGCCCCACACCACCACTGCAGTGTCTGGCCTCAACGCAGGAGACGCTGCAGCTGCAGCTGCTGCTCGTCAACACCTCGTATGACGTCCCTCTCCGCTTTGCCGTGCTAGGAGCGCCGCCAGTATGTTCCATCTACATCTACATCTACGTGGATACTCTGCAAATCACATTTAAGTGCCTGGCAGAGGGTTCATGGAACTACCTTCACAATTCTCTATTATTCCAATCTCGTATAGAACGCGGAAAGAATGAACACCTATATCTTTCCGTACGAGCTCTGACTTCCCTTATTTTATCTTTGTGATCGTTCCTCTCTATGTAAGTCGGTGTCAACAAAATATTTTCGCATTCGGAGGAGAAAGTTGGTGATTGGAATTTCGTGAGAGAATTCTGTCGCAACGAAAAACGCCCTTCTTTTAATGATGTCCATCCCTAATCCTGTATCATTTCTGTGACATTCTCTCCCATATTTCGCGATAATACAAAACGTGCAGCCTTTCTTTGAACTTTTTCGATGTCCGTCAGTCCTATCTAGTAAGGATCCCACACCGCGCAACGCTATTCTAAAAGGGGATGGACAAGTGTAGTGTAGGCACTCTCCTTAGTAGGTCTGTTACATTTTCTAAGTGCCGTGCCAATAAAACGCAGTCTTAGATTAGCCTTCCCCACAACATTTTCTATGTGTTCCTTCCAATTTAAATTGTTCGTAATTGTAATACCTAGGTATTTAGTTGATTTTACGGTTTTTAGATTAGACTGATTTGTCGTGTAGTCGAAGTTTAGCGCGTTCTTTTTAGCACTCATGTGAATGACCTCACACTTTTCGTTATTTGAGGTCAACTGCCACTTTTCGCACCATTTAGATGTTTCTTCTAAATCGTTTTGCAGTTTGTTTTGATCTTCTGGTGACTTTATTAGTCGATAAACGACAGCGTCATCTGCAAACAACCGAAGACGGCTGCTCAGATTGTCTCCCAAATCGTTTATAGAGATAACGAATAGCAAAGGGCCTATAACACTACAATGGGGAGCGCCAGAAATCACTTCTGTTTTACTCGATGACTTTCCGTCAATTACAAAAAACTGTGACCTCTCTGACAGGAAATCACAGATCCATAACTGAGACGATATTCCATAAGCACGCAATTTCACTACGAGCCGCTTGAGTGGTACTCTGTCAAAAGCCTTCCGGAAATCCAGAAATACGGAATCGATCTGAAATCCCTTGTCAATAGCACTCAGCGCTTCATGTGAATAAAGAGGTAGTTGTGTTTCATAAGAACGATGTTTTCTAAACCCATGTTGACTGTGTGTCAATAGACCGTTTTCTTCGAGGTAATTCATTACGTTCGAACGAAATATATGTTACTCTGCTGCATATCGACGTTAACGATATGAGGCTGTACTTTAGTGGATTACTCCTACTACCTTTCTTGAATATTGGTGTGATCTGTGCAACTTTTCAGTCTCTGGGTACGGATCTTTCGTCGAGCGAACGGTTGTATATGATTGTTAAGTATGGAGCTAATGCGTCAGCATACTCCGAAAGGAACCTAATTGGTATACAGTCTGGACAAGAAGACTTGCTTTTATTAAGTGATTTAAGTTGCTTCACTCCTCCGAGGATATTTACTTCTACGTTACTCATGTTCCACTTCCGTGCTACACTTTTTCTTCGCCTACAGAAATGGAAATATTGAGTCAGTTCAGAAGTTCGTAATGTTTTTCGATAAGAGAGACTTCAGTCAATCTCCTTCACTATTTACAACAGTGCCAAAGATGGGGTAATTTTTCGATTCGACAACTGTACAAATCACGTGATTTTGAGGGAAAGAAGTCATTGTACCATGTTTAGAGCGCATTTTCATCTGGAAAGAAATATTCTTGAAGGTTGTTTGATGGTGAGCGGAAAAGGTTAAAATCTGAGGGCGCAACATCAGATGAATAAGGTGGGTGCAGAATAACTTCCCAAACCAACTACTCTACATTTTTGTCGGTCTTACAAAATCCGGCGGGCGTTATCGTGGAATAGCATCACTTCTCACAGTCTTCCTGGTCGTTGTTCTTGGACTGTGTCTCCAAGATGTCTCACTTGTTGACAGTAAATGCCAGCAGTGATGGTTACACGCTAGGGAAACAATTCGTAGTACACCACACTGTCGCCGTTCCACCACATGCATAACATTATCTGTTGTGGTTGCACACAGGTCTTTCTATGGAGAGTTGTTGCTGTGTTTGGGCTCAACCATTCGTTTCTTTTCCTCATGTTAGCATAAAGATGCCATTTCCCATCATCAGTAAGATACAGGTTAGGAAGAGCCGGGATTGTTCATGAGCCAATTGATGACGAGCAAGCAGAGATGCGCATTTGGCCACCCACAGATTTTTGTGATTTTTGCTTAGGGCGTGCGGTACCCAAACACCCAATTTCTGAATCATCTCAGTTGCACCCAGATGTCGCACAATGTTGGAATGATCACATTTCATCACATTTGACAGTACCCTAGTGCACTGACGTGAGTCACTGTGAAATAATGTGTTCAAATGATATCTATCAAATCCCAGACAGAACTCTTCTTGAACGTGGAGAGTCGCCAATGTCAGAAAAATCCTCCTTAAAACAAGAAAACCATTTTCTTGGTGTGCTATGTCCAGTTGCATTATCCTCAGACGCGGAGCAAATATTTCTGGTTGCCTCCGCTACCGTCAGACCTCTATTGAACCCAAACAGAAAAATATGTCGGAAATGTTCCGATTTCTCCACTTGGCACGCCATTTTCTATCGTCCACAGCTCCACACACTATCTCTAAATGACCATATCAGAATATTTAAACTCAAATAGCGACAGTAAACTACAAATAAAAAATGACAATCGATAAATAAACCCATAGCAACCGGAATATCAACATGCAAAATCAAAACGCTATGAACTCACGCACCAACCTAATAATGTCACATGTGTCCCAAGAAGACGTGGAAGGATCTGGAATGTCCTCAACGTACTTGAATGATTTATTAATGCCGCGCGGGATTAGCCGAGTGGTTTAAGACGCTGCAGTCGTGGACTGTGCGGCTGGTCCCGATGGAGGTTCGAGTCCTCCCTCGGGCATGGGTGTGTGTGTTTGTCCTTAGGATAATTTAGGTTAAGTAGTGTGTAGGCTTAGGGACTGATGGCCTTAGCAGTTAAGTCTCATAAGATTTCACACACATTTGAACATTTTTGATTTATTAATGAGACTCAGCAATACTGTGTTTGTCCACTGATGATGCTGTTGTCCACAAGAAACTTTCGTTGTTAGACGATAATAGGGAAACACAGAAACAATCTGACAAAATTTGCAAATGTTCAAATGAATTGCAGCTCTCTTTAAATGTGAATAAATGAAACTTAATGCCTACAACAAAGAGAAGGAACCCAATAATACTTGATTACAAGGTCAAAGGTGAACATCTGGAGCATGTCACATCATAGAAGTATTTAATGGAAATACTAAGAATTGATGTGAAGTAGGTGGATCTCATAACATCAGTATTAGGTGACTTGTTGGAAGGATTCTGGGAGAGTGTTGTGCATTTGTAAAGAAAATCACATGCATACAAGAAGCTAGTGTGGCCATCTCTAGGGTACTGTTCCAATGTTTCAAGTCCTTGTCAAGTAGACATGACAATAGGTATTGAACAAATTCAGAGCTGCGATACTATAATTATAGCAGTTTGGTATAGCATACTCGAAAGTGCAATGTACATGCTCAAGGAAGTTAAATGGGTATACTTGGAGGAAAGACGATGTGGTTCTCATGGAACCGTGTTTAGAGGATCTGTGTTTGAAGAAGACTACACGACCATTATGCTGACGCTATAGGTATCATGAATTAAAATAAGAATGATTAAGGCATGTACAAGGGTAGACAGACAGACATTTATCCTTTGGCCAATACGCAAATGGAAGAGGGAAGGATATCGATAACACTGGTTCGATGTATCTTTACCATTCATCCTACAGTGGCTTGTGGAATATACACTGATCAGGCAGAACACCGACCTACTATCAATGTAAACCCATCTAGGCGATAGCAGCGTCACCTGACGAGGAATGACTGCTAGTCAGACACAAACATGGTACATGTAGTGTGAATAGGCATGCTGTCCGTCTGTAGAATGGGGAAGGTGCTCGATCTATCTGAGTTTCACTGAGGCCAGATTGTGATGGCCTGGAGGCTCAGCACGAGCATTCCGGAAACTGCGCGACTTCTCAGCTGTTCGAGTAATGTTGTGGTAAGTGCTTTCAACATGTAACGTCGTAATTTTTTTTTGTCGCTTTACTCACAGCGCAGCTAACGCTGCCTGCCGTGAGAACTGCGTTGCGCAACAGTCAGTCAATACGAAGATTCATACCCTCTACGAATCTAAAATAATCCATATTAGTTATTATCCGATTTTGTTCAAATTTGGCACGCAGCCTTTTGTTATTAATGGAATGATTCTGTTAAAATTTCAGATTTTTATTTATTATAGTGCCGGAGATAAAGGAAATTACCTAAAAGTCCTAAAACGAATGCTTCTTTTTTAAAATTAAGTTAGGCACAAACTCTGATTAACTTGCATTATCATTTGAAGCCATTAAAATTCAACTCGAGTTACGCGGCCTGTGTGTGGTACGTATTAGGTAGTGATTTCATCAAAGCTGCTTTACACGGCCTAGCACGTATCTGCTACTACAGAGTGAAGGGACGTCGGAAAGAAGCATATCGAGGTAGGTGGACTTTCGATAAGTGATTGAGGGAACGCAAACGACCGACACCCCCCCCCCCCACTCCCCCCGCTGCAAACATGTTGCGAAACCAAGGTGAAATCATGTCCAGACGTCATGGGGCTGGGCGGCCAAACATCATTACAGATGTCAGACGTCATAGGATGGGCAGACTGGTAAAACAGGACAGGTGGCGGACTGTGGCGGAACTAACGTCAGACTTTAATGCTGGCATAGTACAAGACTGTCTGAACACACAGTGCACTGCACACACTCAACACTCCGCAGCTGTCACCCTTACAAGTGCCAATGTTAACACCACAACATTGGCAACTACGACTGAAATGGTAAAGTGATCATCGGTACTGGACGTTGGTGCAGCGTCAGAACGTTTCATGGTTTGATGAATCCCGATACATTCTTCATTATGCAGACTTGAGGGAGCGAATCTGTCGTCTTCCAGCGGAACAGCTCCTTGACACCTGCACTCTGGGATGGAGACACGGTGGTGGGCGACTCTATTATGCTCTGTGGAACATCCATGTGGGTATCCATGAGTCCAGTGGAGCTCATGTAAGGCAACATGATGACCAAGGAGCTGCGTACACTGGTTGCAGACCACATACACCCCTTCATGACGACCATGTTTCCTGATAGCAGTGATATTTTTCAACAGGGTAATGCGGCATGTCACAAAGCTGGGAGTGCGATGGAGCGGTTCAGGGAACACATTGACGCGTTCCAATTGATGTGCTGGCCCCCCCAACTCGCCAGATCTGGATCCTATCGAATACACTGGGATGTGAGTGAACGCAGCATCAGAGCTCATCGCCCCCCTCCCTGGAATTTACAAGAATTGGGTGACTTGTGTGTGCAGATGTGGTTCCAGCTCTCTCCAGCGACTTGCCAAGGCCTCACTGCTTCCATTCCGTGATGCGTCACCACTTTTATCCATGCCAAAGACGGACATACCGTTTACTGTGTAGGTGATCATAATGTTCTTGCTGATCAGTGTATATTGCAGTGTATGTGAAAAAGTGATAGACAAAGAGTGGTTGAGGTGCTCTTGCAATACTTACAAAAGGGAATGTTTAAATTTTGGTGTTGTTCCTTAGAAAACCTTCCTCAAAAGTCTAGTGATTGGTAGAAGAGACATGCTATTAGTCAAGCATGACTCAAGAGATGGGCTGTGGCCATACAAGTTTTTGACCACTATACCTTGGGGCAGATTAAGGCTTGGTGCGGTAAGAAAACACACCCTTTCACTAAAGGCCCCTACACACAGGCAGACTGGTCCAGCAACCCAGTTGCCGAACTGGTCCGCCTCGAGAAGCACCCCTTTTTTTTGGTTGAAGGGCTCATGACCGAGTCTGTGGTTCATGTCCATCGCTTCGACAAGCGAATCTCTACCTAGTCAGCAAGACCGCTGCCTGCCAGCCCACAGTCCATCAGTACAGAAAGGTAGTTTCCGCCAAGTGGTTGCCAGTGTCCATACACAGTCTGACAGTCGCATTCTAAACTGATTCCTACTCCAAGCTAGCTGATCACAGAGCACTTAGCGTCCTACAGACCCGACCAATGTGCCGTGACAGCCCAGCCACACCACCTTGAGACACGTACCCTTTCTGTTCTTCTTTGTCTTAATAAAATGTCTATGTTTACTTCTTATTTATTCAAATATGAAGAGGTGACATGCATGCAGACAGAGTTTAGTGACCATGACGTCGTCATAAATAATTAATCAATTAAGAAGGCTAGGAGACTGTTTTTGCTAGAAAGAGCAGATAGACAATTGTTAGCATCCCACATAGAGAATGAATTGACATCAGATAGTTCCAGCATTGTGGACGTAGAAGAGCTGTGGACAAAGTATAAATGGATTGTAAATCATACTCTAGAGAAATATGTGCTGAGTAAGTGGACTAAGGACGGAAAAGACCCACCGCGGTTTTACAACAAATTTCAAAAAATGATGAGGAAGCAAAGGCTGTTACATTGTCGGTTCAAAAGAAAACGTGGCAAACGTTGACAGGCAAAAGTTAATAGAAATTCCTGCATTTGTGTAAAGATCGATGCGCGAAGATTACTACTACTACCACCATCAAGCATTAGCAAGCCGAGAACTCGAGAAAATACTAGTCCTTCTTAAAATTGCTAAATAAGTGGCTTCTATGCAGTCACTCGTTGAAAGTATTAAATTTCACATATCAATCGTAAAAACGTACTGTCGTTTGACCATTGCAGAGACTCCCGTATGGAGGACATAGTAGTGAGTAGGCGAACAACTGAAAGAGTTGAAAGCAAGTAAGTCGCCAGGTCAGGGTGGAATACCAGTTTGGTTTTTCAAAAGTACCCTGCAACATTGGTCCTATCATTAGTTTGCTTTTAGCGAGAATCTCTCGCCCAGCGCAAGATCCCGAACGACTGGAAGAAGCGCAGGCGAATCTTATATATATAACATAGGTAAAACAGCGGATCCGTAAAATTACAGACCAATATCTTTGACACTGGTTTGCTGCAGAATCATTGAACAGACTCTCAGTTTCAATACAATAAATTTCCTTGAGAAGGAAAAGCTTCTGTCCACAAATTTAGTATTGTGATATCATGGTTCAAATGGTTCAAATGGGTCTGAGCTCTATGCGACTTAACTTCTGAGGTCATCAGTCGCCTAGAACTTAGTACTACTTAAACTTAATAAACCTAAGGACGTCACACACATCCATGCCCGAGGGAGGATTCGAACCTGCGACCGTAGCGGTCGCTCGGCTCCAGACTGTAGCGCCTAGAACCGCACGGCCACTCCGGCCGGAGATATCATGGTAAAAAATTATATATTGGCAACTGTAACCTTGATATTTCTTGTCATTGTTTTACTGAAAATTCTGATTTCATTGTTGCTTCACGATTATTTAAAAAATTTAAATCACCATGACAGAATAAAGTTGTCATACAATGACACTGCCTATTGTTAGAAAGGTTCCTAGAGATAACTGTCACATTTTCACATATAAACGAGACTCATCTTCTAAGCAACTACAGGCAATTTCCTATACCTCTCTGTTGAACAGCATGGATGTATCGTCAGTGACTGATATGTATCAACTTAAGTCCTCTTGATATCGCCATCTTCCCCGAAATTGGTTTACAGTAAACCATCAACATCTTCCTTTTTGTCGTCTGGGATTGTGTGGCTGGGAAGTACTTCAACACATGACTAAGAAAAGAGTTTCGTGATGGTCCACCCGCGTTTCATAAGAAAATTCCGTTCTTGCATGTGTTTCTGGGACCAATAGAATGCACTTGCCTCCATGTCTTTTCGATAGCTCCGTACTTGTATATGAAAATTCGTTTCATTTCAGTTATGTGATCTAAATTTCGTAGCCTCGTCACTCTCTAGTCTTCGCCAAGGTGTTTACTTCACCCACTGAATGGTAGGCCTCCTTGTTTTCATCTTTTGATTGCATTGCTGGCCTTTTTCGTAAACATTTCCTGCTCTACCGAAAACGCGGTCAGCAGGAAACTGTGTCCTTTTATTAATAATTATTGATATTAGTGCCATGCAACATTATTACGAGGGAGCCCAGATGCATCAGTTTGGACTGGAATGGTAATCAGGTGCCTGTAATTAGTGTCTACTATTGGCCGTAATGGATTAGTTCTTCACAGACTCGTATCATGAGCTACGTTCGAATTCGCTTAATTGTGTCATGTATGCAGCTTCTGCTTATCCTGTATATATCGTTTTGCTTCGTTTCTCATTTATTTTAAATTGTGGACATGTTCGCCCTTGCGTTTCATCGCCTCATGTGTTGTCCATATACAGAAAGGTAATATCAACGAAGAGTTGACATTTGGTTTCATTAATGACGATAAAGCCTGGCACCTAACAAAAGAGAAAGTAATTATTACCTCAGCATAATTTCAGTTTGCCATATTTTGGGGGCAACGTGTAGAGCAGGATACAGCAGCACGCTTTTGTGACACAATTTGTCAATGTAGATGTGTATATGGGATATAGTAACTGTGTAAAGTGGCATCACTGAGAATTTATGAACTGCATCTGCCGTGTGTGAATGCTGTGAAGCAAATATTTGCTACATACTATTGATCAAAACAAGGGCTTGCATATCTTTACACATGGCCTGACAAAGATATAAAGCACACAGAATACAAGTTCGGATGTCATGTAATTTTGTACACATACACACCAGTGGCGGGATTTAGACGAGTAGAGTTGCAATTCTCTGTAACAGGTAGAGTGGCGATAAGAGAATGTTAATGTGGTTCGTATTTAGTGCTACTGCCAGCCACGGTACGCTATACAAGGGGCGTGAACAGTGTAACATGTTGAGTGAACACTGTGAAGACTTGGAGATGTTGCGTACTCATGTGACACAGTGTTATCAGTTCCTGGCAGAGTTAAAAAGAGGCGTCATTATGTGTATCCATTTGGCCAACTGGTTTAATCACGCGGTATCCAGATGTGGCAGTGGGTCGATGCTGGACTGCATAGGAACACAAGGGCAGGCATGCGCGTCAAGGTTCTGGACGACCATTCCAAGCACGCGACGCTTCACATCTGCACCTGGGATCCGACAACAAACTCCGTGGAACATCATGCGTCATATCACGTCATTGGTCGGCGACTAGTGACAGCTGGAATAGAGGATTACCGTGCTATGCATAGGCTGCTGTTAACATCACAACACAGGCGGCTGCCTTCGGAGTGGTGT
This sequence comes from Schistocerca americana, assembly GCF_021461395.2. NCBI lineage: Eukaryota > Metazoa > Arthropoda > Insecta > Orthoptera > Acrididae > Schistocerca > Schistocerca americana. Next base: position 156,101,310 of record NC_060124.1, on the reverse strand, counting down.
CGTGACCAGGGAGCATGGACTGCTGATGAATGGAGTCGATGGTGTTCAGCAATGTACTGTGTTTCTGCATTACCCTGGATGACAGACATCGGCGAGGTTGTCGATGATTTGGTCGCATTAATGGAATGTTCTGGAGAGGCACAGCGGTGTTACTCTTGGCGTCATGGTGTGGGGCGCTACAGTCTGGAACCGCGCGACCGCTACGGTCGCAGGTTCGAATCCTGCCTCGGGCATGGATGTGTGTGATGTCCTTAGGTTTAAGTAGTTCTAAGTTCTAAGGGACTGATGACCTCAGCAGTTAAGTCTCATAGTGCTCAGAGCCATTTGAACCATCGGTTGTGACTTGAGGTCACAGCTGGTAGGAATTGAGGGAACTCTGACTGCATGATGGTACATCATGAACATTTTGTGTGCTTGTGTGTTACCTCTTTCGTGACAGTACTGTGGTGGCAATTTTCAATGGGACAGTGCTTGTACACACATGGCAGGTGTCTCTATGAACTGTCTGCATGACGCTTAGGCACTGCTGTGGCGGCGAACATACGAGCATCCTTCCCGAATAAATCATGTGTCGGATCACTTAGATGTCAGTATCCAGAATGACCTACGAGATTTTGTCGGTGGAGTTTAAGTTCACTCTGTATTTGAGAATTGGATCTATTTCAGAATGTAGCTGACATACTTAGAATTTCACGTTATAAATCTGTGTGGTGGCACCTGGCGGTGGTGTGTCCAGGGAGTGCTGGTATGCCCATCGCGGGGTTGGGTGCTGCGCGGCGAGGAGCTACCGCTGCAGCTGCTGCTGAGTCCGCAGGCCGGCTTGCACGTGCCAGCAGGTGGCGCCTCCACGTGGCAGCTGCGGCTGCGCGCTGCCTGCATCCAGCAGCTGGCTGACGAGCTGGAACTTCGCCTGCAGCAGTGCGTACGCATCTCATTTCTCTACATCACCAACGCCAACAGGTTACATAAGCACAGTGCACAAAAAAGTAGTCACTGCAGGATGGCCTCAGTTCCAGCTGAACCATCGGATGTACTATTTATACTGTAGGGCAACCAAATTGCAGGAGTATTAACTGCTACACTTCTCCTGATGTTCCAAGTAGTGCCAGACACTTTTTGTGGGATTCAGATGTGGTGATTTAGGGGGTCAGTTGGGCGTGGTAGGGTGCCTGACAGTTCATCAAACCAACAGCACATGCGAGTAGGCTTGTGATCATGGTTGTAGTCACCTTGGAACATGGGTGTCTGTACATAGTTTTCATTGTAAAGACGTTGAAGAAAGAGCCACTCTTTGTCACTGCAGATGCTGAAATAAACACCATTGGTCAAGTCCACATTAACCTGAGTAAGTGGGCCAAAACATGATAGTACCATCTCTAGCCTATACTTCACTCTTCAAACGCTACAGTGCGATGTTGATGCAGTCATTTTAAAAGAGCCAAATTACTTACTACTGTGTTGTGCTCTGTTGTAGGACACACTTTAGCAATGAGAATCTCTAGGCCTCAGCATACCACAACACTTACTCGTACAAGCATAAAAGTGATTACATCAGTTATGGAGTTGGAAGACAACATTTTTGGCTATATATAGACAGTCTTGAAAGAAACTCGAACAGAACAGGACCGAAATATATGTAATGGCCTCCAGAAAAGTAAGATTAATTTGTTTAATCAGAACAGGAGGGGGCTGCAAAAAAAGGTGAGCTTCTTCAGTGTCTAGAGGATATGGAAAATTCTAAGGTGATAGGCGTTCTGTGCCTCTCTGATCACCATGGAACCACAGTGATGGAGAAGATAAATATCAGGAATTATAGACTAGCATCATTTTCGTGTAGACTTTTACGTAGTGAAAGGAGGAGCAGCAACATATGTAAGAGTTGGACACGAAGTCAGAGATACTGAAACAAATAGTTTTTATATAGATCAGAACCTAGAGGCCTGTGGTTGTGAGCTGTTACTGCAGCATATTTCTCAGGTAGTTGTAACGTTCTACAAATCATCTCTTGGGATCTTTCACCTATTCTTGAGAAATCTAGATACATTATCGTGCTACCTGTTAGATAAGAACAAACAGCTGGTAGTTTATGGAGAATTCAAGTAAGATCTCTTAAAAGATACAGACCACGAAAATGAACTGGAATCATTATTTGGGCGTTCCAATCTAATTTCAGTTGTTAACTTTTCAACGTGTGGGCAGCAAGATAGAAGGACACTAATTGATAACATGTTTCTAGACAGTGCTCAGACTGAAACACTTAATGTGTGCACAATTGTTAATGGAAAAGATGATCATGGGGTACAATTAATGGAAATACACAATATATCACCTTAGAGCCCTGTCTAAGGTTAGTAAAAAGCAGTGAAGCTCATTAAGAACAGGATGGATTGTGTTGAGAGTAAGTTGAAAGAGATGGTATGGGATGAGGTGTATACAGAAAGAGATCCTAATGTCAAATTAAATTTATTCGATAGCGAATTTGTGTCAGTATTTGAAAGTAGATTTACTAAGGTGTTATCCAGAAAATTCATTTTAAAAATGTAAGGCATGGATAACTAAGAGAGTTAAAATCTCATGTAGGAAGAAGAGGGTAATTCATATGACGACCAGAACAAGTCAAGACCCAATGTTACTTGCACACCACAAAAAATACTATAGTGTTTTAAGGAAAGTCATTAAAATGTTTAGAAGTATGTTAATCCTGATAGAAATAAATAATGCAGATAATGAGAATCAAGCTATATGGGATATTGTCAAATGGGAGACAGGACAACCAGTAGTGAAGAAGATACCATAACAATTAAACAAAATGATAATGTTATGACTGATAATTCATAGCCTACAAGTACTTTTAACAATCGCTTTTTAAATGTAGCAGGAAAAGTAGGATTAAAATGGCGGCATTCCACCAAACTTTAAGCAACTAGAAGTGCCACCAGCTTTCTTCAGTGAAATTAACACCATTACAAAAATTGTAGTAAACAGAAACTCATATGGAGTTCATGGAATTTCAAACAGAATTCTGAAGAGCTACTTTAACTTAATAAGCAATGTCTCTAGTGGTTACGTAATGCACCAATGGCACGGGGAATTTTTCCAGACAAATTAAAACATGCTGTGTTAAACTTCTTTACAAGAAAGGTGACAAGAAAGACTGAAATAATTAATGCCGACTTTCCTTACTAACATATTTTTACAAAATATTTGAAAAAGTAATATACCCAAGAATAGTTTCACATTTAAGTAGAAACAATTTACTTAGCATATTACAATTTGAATTTCAGAAGGACTGCTCGACTGAAAATGCTTTTCATACATTAACTCATCAACTATTACAAGCCGTAAATAATAATATATCGCCAATTGGTACGTACGTTTTGTGCCATTTAAAAGGTATTTCATTGTGTAGATCACATTACAATCTTAGAAAAACTAAAGTTTTATGGAACTGATGGCTTTACACACAGTTGGCTGGAATCATATTTAACAAACAGAATGCAAAAAGTTGTGCTGAATAATTCAAACAATGTTTCAAAGGTAGTAAATGTTAATGACTGGGGAGAAATAGCCAAAGGAGACACACAAGCATCAATTTTAGGTCCACTCATATTCCTTACATATTTGACTGACCTTCCACATAAAATTCAACAAGCAGAACTGGTACTTTTAGCAGATGTTATTGGTGTTATATTAAATCCCATTAGAGAGAAAGCAACAGAAAAGATTGTAAATGACATTTTCTGATAATTATAAAGTGGTTATCAGAAAATGAACTCTCCCTAAATTTTGAAATAACACCTTATATTCTGTTCTGTACAACAAATAAAGTCATACCAACAACTGATGTAGCACATGAGCAAGAGTCAGTAAAGAGTGTAGAATGATCCACATTTTTGGATTCACATATTCATGAAAACTTTTACTGGAAGAAGCATTTTACAGAGCTCTTCGAGCAATTAAGTTCAGCTATTTTTGGTCTTCGTATAATTTCTAGGCTTGCAAACAAACGAATCAGCGGCTTGACATATTTTCTATATGTGTACTTAATAATATCTTATGAAATAATTTTCTGGGGCAACTCGACACTTAGAAAGAAAGTACTGATTGCACAAAAGCTAACAGTAAGAATAATATGTCGTGATCACGACAGACGCCATGTAGGTTCCTCTTGAAGGGTCTAGTCATTTTAACGGCGCCGTCACAGTAGATATTTTAGCTAATGAAATTTGTCATAAATATTCCGTTACAATTTTAGAAGAACATTAATGGTCATACCTACAGCACTGGAGCGAAAAATTACCTTTATTACCTTTTGTTTAAGTTGGTAGTGGCCAAGAAAGGTGTTCAATATGCAGGAACAAAATTTTTTGATAACTTCTCAATACTTGATCAGTATATTGAAATGACAGGCGGCAAAGCAATATACTAATGTAATCTAGATCATTTGTCTTGAACAACTCCTTCCCTTCCACAGACGTAGCCTGCAAGAAGATGTAGATTTTAAGTGCAGTTGCGTGAGTATGGCTAAAAAATAATGTGTTCGTTAATGTTGGCAGTCAGCAATATACATATCCTTTAAGCTGACTCGTTCCACGTCATTTCGATAAAAGAATCGTTCAGATGGTCTATGGAACATGCAGAACTAACTAATTAACTAACTACGAAAGTGGTTACGGCTAACGCAGTTACTGGTTGATTGTTCAAAGTCGAAGTTTCCACTGTTTATTACAATATCAGTTATATTCAGTACTTCATTCTCGTCTGCAAGAGAGTTAGACCACTGTCGCTCATTATAACTAGAAAGCTAGTGGTCGGCTCCGGAAGTAGACCTGCTGGTTGTTTCTCCTGTCGACTGTCTGTCGGGCCGCGCAACCCGCAAAAATACCTGACGAGCAGAACGATACTGAGCAACGCTCTGTTGTCGTCCCCGTATCGCCCTTTGTAAGCGAAAGAGACCCACAGCTTTAGCAGTATGTCGTCTCCCCACTCAGCGCCTGCTGAGCAGGTAACCCAACTGACACTCCTGTACCGCGTGGAGCCTGTATGCCAGGTACAACAATGAGTCAATGGAAAAAATGGCTCTGAGCACTATGGGACTCAACTTCTGAGGTCATTAGTCCCCTAGAACTTAGAACTAGTTAAACCTAACTAACCTAAGGACATCACACATATCCAAGCCCGAGGAAGGATTCGAACCTGCGACCATAGCGGTCTCGCGGTTCCAGACTGCAGCGCCTAGAACCGCATGGCCAAATGAGTCAATCGGCCATAACATAAACCTCTAGTCAGTTACTAGTAAACTTGCAGCTTTATGTGCCTCCGTTAACAATGCGTTATTGTGAGATATCCGACTCCAAATGCACAGATTTCTTCGCAGCGTTCGCTCGCAGACTAGTTGAGATCAGTTCGCATTAACTGTCAGGTACCGAGCGAGATGGCGCAGTGGTTAGCACATTGTTCTAGTATTTTGGAGGACGACGGTTCAAACCGGCGTCCGGCCATCCTGATTTAGGTGTTCCGTGATTTCCCTAAATCGCTTCAGGCAAATGCTGGGATGGTTCCTTTGAAACGGCAAGGCCGACTTCCTTCCCCATCCTTCCCTAATCCAATGGGATCGATGACCTCGCTGTTTGGTCCCCTCCTCCAAATCAATCAACCAACTGTCGGATTAGAAATCGATTGACATCGGCGAGGTACACCATTCTTTTTAGGCACGTTGGACAGTCTACTGTGATAGGCAAATAAATCGATCAACTTCAATCACAGTATGGTTTTGAGGACGTCCAAACACTACAGCTGCCAAAGAAATTGTTCATGGCTTCAAATTTCTCACTTACGTTTTATACCTGTAACTAACCGCCACACTTCCTCGCCATATATCGTAACGATAACTTTACTTAGTGGTACAAGGAATAAGATAATAGGCTTTAGTTCTTTTTCTAGTTAAGTTACTGTTTTCCAGCATTTTACAAATCTGGATGACTGTATCACTACCTTTCTACACTCGCTGAACGTACTCTCCCACTTCACCTGCTTTCATAACTACTTTCTCAAAGTAATCGAAGAAGTCGCATCCCGTGCTGTGTTAGTAGCGACACTGAGGTAATCCGTGTACTTCTAAGTTTTGCACTATAGCTTCATAGCCTCCACAGCTTCATAGCTCTCGACTACATTCCCTAATTCTTCCTTTTGTTGTTCACGGCGCTGAATTTATTTGAAAGCAGGCAGATGAGAAAGTCTACACCATACATACAAATATCCTTCGCCCTAACACCACATTAAACAGGTTGGCTGGAGGAAACATTCTTGCCACCCTCCTGAATTAACATTTATGGACCCTAATAACAGTCCCATCTAATCCATACGAAAAGTCAATAAAAATACTCAAATTTATAAAAAGCAGACGTAAAGGGCTCTGTCTTGCTACAATATGATACGCACAGTTTCTGTTTTTCTGTAATCCTGCTCGCTGTGTGCTCGGTTCTTCGTCTGGAGTTTTTTTATCCCACTGGGGGGGGGAGGGGGGGGGGGAGATGTTTACTAGAACTTTAGATTAAAATTAATAATAAGTACAGAATTTACGAAAATATGTGTAACGTTGTGTTGAGTAATCACATTTTAGTCGCTTTATGTAGCAATGTATTGGTTTTGATGGCGTACTATCTAATATCAATAGATCAATAGATTGATGGAATACATCAATATTTTACTATACATAACAAACAAGAAAGATAGGTTATGCTATGAAACAATGATGGTCTAGTATGTAATATCAATACCTCATATTGACACGTAATTTATTTGCTGTATATGGTTAAGATTTTGATGTATTTTTAATTGCTACTTAATTTATACATTGAATATACATTCTGTGTTTCATACCACATCAAAAGACTTGAATAAAGTGCTTGAAAGGCTAGAAAATGGGCTTGTAACCCCCCCCCCCCCCCCCTCCCATGAAATAGGATGTATAATTTTTATGTTGATATTATGGAGTCTGTGCTGTGGTTGAGGCACTCATATTATACAACAAAAGGTCCGGGAAACTGACAACAGCCGGGAGAGTTGCGTGCCGACCCCATACCCCTCCATGCCGCTTTGGAATGACGCCGTATGAAAGAAGACGACACGGTTGTCGGTCGGTACCGAATGGCTAGTAGGCGGACTTAATATTGTGTAGTAATACCCATCCTACCTATCTGCACCGACCTTTTCGTTAGAAAGACGGTTGAGTAGTCGCACCCAAAAAAGCTTCTCACCACTCTGTAACCAAGTGTAAATCTTAAAACAGTGAAATTTAACGAACACCAAGCATCGGCAGTGCTGTTTACTAGCTGACGGTATGATTTCAGATCAAACAGAGAGGAACCAAAGCGACGGGGCAAGCGGAAGTTGGCACCTTCTGTCTGCAAGGAGCACCTGGATAAGTCTGACGGCTGGAAGGACACACTGGAGGAGCTGCCAACCGCAGAGCAACTGGGCTTACTGGACGGGGGTGGCGCTGGTAAGCAGTCGATCAGTTCGCCGTGCGCAACCGGCTACCACCATTTCTTTGTTGGAACTTTGTCAGAGATTTTTCTCTTCGAAACAATTCTGAACCAAGTGCTGAGACACAGGGTGACACAAACTTAGTTGGAAAACGCATGAGATTTGTTGTGGAAACCACGGACAATTGACAACACTGCACGACAGGAAACCACTAATGAGGCGAACAGGTACTAGGTTGAGGCACTAGAGCATAGTACTGGCCGAAATAAACGTGGAAAACAACATAGATATCATAATGTATATAATCGACTGTACCTTGATGAACTTCTTCTGAGTGTGCATTCCACTTGCACAATCTAGATATAAAATACCTAGCGAAATGGTAAGGCATATAAATCACTCGGCCCACATTGTGCTGGAACAAGGTTCAACTCCAAGCTGGATTTATATTTCCCTTATTTTCTCTAAATCACTGCTCGTGAATGCCGGGATGGTTCATTTAACAGGACACGGCGGCGCGTTTCCACATCAGCTCTAATGACCTCGATGTCGACGGAACAATAAAATACTTTTTGGCACTCTGTTTATTACCTTAGTTTCCCTCTTAGCTGCAGTAATCGGCCTGTGCTGTTATGCTGATACTACATAAATGTACAATGTTGAATTTTCTTTCAGTGGTTGACATTACCGTAACTAATTTCTGTAAACCACTCTTGGCCCAACTACTACAAATGCATTTTTCCACCTGCCACGGACCAATTTTCTACTGCCGCAACGTTTCGTTGAATCTTCTAATCCCCCCCCCCCCCCCTGAAAATTCCGGTAACTATTTACTAATAGCGCAAAACAAAAACTCAGAAGTATGTATAATTTCACTATCATATTAGAATAAAATTCAATCTTCAGTTGCAAATATATTTTTACTTTGCTTTAACGGTTTTCGTAAATTAATTTTTCATCTTCAGACACATACAAAATTAGGAATATTATAAATCTTTAGACCTTGGCTGTAAATTTACGTAACGTACAAGAAGTATGTTACACAAACTAACTTAGTATTGGTTTAACGTATGTCAATATCTTCTTCATTGAAGCATGATGCCATGACATGTCCAAAAATGTACATATTGTATGTGATTATCGTAAACACTATCTGACAAACTGGTAATTTACAGTAACTGAATAACATATATGTACATGTTAAACTTTTCTGACAGCAGCAAGGAACACCCATAAAAAGTATAACTAAGGTATATAAGGAAATTAAATGTAAGAAATTTGAAAAACACATGGCACATGGTTCTAATATATGAAAAGAATGAGCTAATTTTCGCATTTTATAACTGATGCTACGCAATAAAAGTAATGTCTACTTTTTAATTGGCAAGTGTAATCATCTGAAGCATAAATCATAATCAGAAATTGTTCAGTTCTCAGAGCTACGTACTTTTTTCCTCAGTAACGTTAGACAAGCGCAATTTACTTGGAGTAGGTCCCTTGTTTCTTAACGTGTAGTTGTCAGTTTTCATGGACGAAGATATACTGTAACACACTGTAAATATTAACAATAGACAGCGTGTACCCTTGAATGATTAAAAATCCTTCTGTTTACAAAGTTTGAAAGACAAGCTTATTCCGTCGGGGATACTTTTTAGAAATGCACGCAAGCACTGGATTGGTTTGATATTTTGTTCAAAATTATTGAGTGCGATGAGTTTGCACCCCCGAAATATCTTCTCCGGTATTCTGATGCTATTTTTCTGTGTAGTTTAGACACGACATGAGCTTTCATAATTATGGATGAATCGATTGAGATGATCCTTTTGGTCGAGTATCAGAAATCAGTCTCGAACTGCAGAACAATAGCCATTATAAAATTCAGAATGTATTAGCAATTAAAAAATTTACGGGTTCAAGTTCGCAGGACGTTACAGGTAAGGTGTTTGTCTGTGTACAAATACAGCCATTACCACAATATCTTCGGTAAAAGCGAGGTCTTTCACCTCGAATCTTACTCGTCTTTTTCCCGAACTAATTATTTTGATGACCTCTCGCAACTTTTTTCTGATGTTATCATTGCATTCAGTATCATACTGAAGAGAATTGATGATACACCTCGCCTTTTCGAGCTCCTACTTCAGTTTAAGAAGCACCTGAAATTTCGTTTAAAATAAAATGTTGCTCTTGACGGCGTGACTATGACAGTCTCTTCTACCAGTACTGTTGTGTTTCACATATTTATAATTCTGCTGTTAGTCTATATATAGGAGTTAATGGTTCTGCTTTTGAGTATAAAGTTGAAAATAGTTCTGGACGTATTATGGTTTTCCTGTCTGTTCTGTTTGCTCTTCCGTCTAATTTAGTCGTGCTTTTGGAAGAATTCAAGAGTTAAAACGTAGCACAGAACCCCATTTTATTAATTTCCTATTCTTTCTCAATTTTGTAATTTCCCACAACTTTCAGATCAATTACCAATTTCTAATAACCGTCCACAACCATCACACAAACGGGTGGCTTAAAACCTCACATCATTTACTGCGGCACAGAACAACGGCATAAACATTTTCAACGAGAAATGTGGGTAGGCACAATGCAGGTCATACAATAATTTAGTTCAAAGAATGATTTCGAAAAAAATTACAAGTTATATCAGAGAACAAGTTGAGACAGTTCTGCGAGGGCTACTTTTGTACCACTAACTGATTCCCCCCCCCCCCCCCCCCCCCAATCCCTGTTCCACTCGCGAATGGCGTGTGGGAAGAATGATTGTCGGTAATCTTCTGTATTGACTCTAATTTCAGGAATTTTCTCGTCGTGGTCATTAAGCGAGGTGTATGTGGGAGGAAGCAATGTGTTGTACGACTCTTCCCCGACATTAGTCTCTCGAAATTTCAATGGTAATCCTCTCCGTGATACAGAACGGCTCACTTGCAGCACCTGCCACTGGAGTTCCTTGGGCATCCGGTAACGCCTTTGCGCCGACTAAACTATCACCTGGCTAAACGCGCCGCCCGTCGTTGGATCTGCTCTACGTCTTCTATCAGTACTACCTGGTAAGGATCCAAACTGACGAACAGTACTCAAAATTCGCTAGAACAAGCATCTTATAAGCCACTTCATTCGTGGATGAATTACATTTCCTTAACATTCTTCCTATTAATCTGTCTGGCATCTGCTTTTCCTGCTGTTTGTTTTATGTGTTCATTCCACTTAAGGTCGACCGTAGATATTTTAGGATAGTTGCTGTTTCCAGCTGTTTGTCTTCAATAGCGTAGTTGTATAGTAGTGAGTTGATTTTCTTATGTAAGCGGAATATGTTAAACTCATCTACGTTCACGGTCAACTGCAAGAGCCAGCACCCTTACTCAATCCTCTGAAGGCCATTCTGTAAATCTATACCGTCTTACGGCATTGTTAGCTGTGAACAGCCTTAGAGAGCATCCGACGCTTTCTACTACTGTATTATAACCATCAACGGTGTCATCACACTTGCTTGGCATACTCAGAAAATTACCTTTACATCTGTTGACTTTATTCCGTTACCTGAGAAATTTGGAAATTCATATACAAACGGGAAACCGGTTTGGCACAAAACTTAGGGGATCGAAACATTTTTTCATATTAAGAGAATTCCGTTTTAAATGCATTATCCGAAAACAATGCAATGCTACATTTCCCATAGCGAGAAATTTTATTACAATATAGAAAATAACATGTTCTGCTGACATTCAATGTTGTAGGTACAACTGTATACCGTAAGTCTATAAATCGTATATTATTGTTTTATTAGGAAGGTGGGAGGGAGAAAGATCTATTATTCTCTTTTAGAACGTCCTTTTGAATATCAGTTTTTGGACACGTTCGATATTATCCAACGTTTTATTCACTTCACCATCGGAATGCGCATCTGAACAGCTCCGCATACTTTTCATGGAGTTCCCCATTGCTGGTGTGCTGGGGACAGGAACATCAGTATTGTTCTCATTGTGAGATTCGTCGTCGTTTACAGCCGTGCGAACTATCACCGAAATATCTTCGTCTGTCGTAATGGGTGCTGTGGACACATCATTATGGACTGCAACGAATTCATTTGACGATACTGTTGAACGATCTAATAAATAACAACGAAGAAACTTTCGCAAACATTTCATTAAATATCAGCGCACTTTCAGTATACTTCGACTGTTCAAGCACCACAGAATCTGATATTTTGGAGAACACTCCATTGCAAAAAAATTTTCATCTGTAGCAGTCATGTATGTTCGTTCGACAAACGGAATAATTTAGAGTTAAACGATTATTGTTCCGTGTTAAAGAGAAAAAAATGCTCGAAATAATGTAGTACAGTGTCAGGACCGCCGTATTATGCTGTGTTAACAGATTTTACCTGTTACGCGTTAAGTGACACTCACTGCTGCGGCCAGATCCACGCACTCTTCGCGACGTGCAGCACGTCAGACAGAAGATCCACAGATTTAATTGGCGAACCTAGATTAAATTTCTGCATTGGTTCATTACTACTTCAGTATAAGTAGGATTCGCCAGCATCACTTTGTTGGTAAAGACAGGGTTAAAATTCATAATTCGAATGTCAATAGCGTAATTAAAAGGCATGTAGCTATCCAACTACACTGAGAAAAATAATTAAAGGGCCACAGTTTTGGAATGGCGCCATTTTCCTCCTTTGCAAAGCAGGGGTTTGAAATTCGGCTCAAATGTGCCTACGACTTCCCTCTCTAATGGTGTAAGAACGTGGCATCCTCCAACGTCACCATCAGGCTCAGCAACGGCAAGGTGTCTACACGTGTGAAAAAAAGGCAAGAGTTCAGAAGATGACGTTAGGTGTAAGGTGGGTTAATCATGTCACATTGGAACTATCTTTCATCATAATTATACCCAACTCCACTGTGTTTAGTTTTAGTTTAGTTTAGTTTTAGTTTTACTTATGTCATGTTCCATGGATCATTTTCCCTATTATTTTATCGACATGATGTAGAACAAGTCAGGTTACAAGATATATATACACACATGAATAGTGCTAATATTAATATTACTGAAATTTTCAGTTCTACACATGCAACTACATTTAGAGGTACAATTTTTTTGTTACCATTTTTGAAACAAAATCTCGTCCATGGAGTAGAAGGAGTTGTCCAAAAGAAATCATTTTAAGCTACATTTAAAACTTGACCTGCTACCTGCCAGACACTTTATATTGTTGGGCAAGTGATCAAAGATTTCTGTTGCTGAATGATGTACTCCTTTTTGAGCAACTGACAGCTTCAATAACGGTTAGGAAACGTCATTTTTCCCTCTGGTGTTGTACGTATGAACATCAGTGTTCTTCGCGAATTGAGATGGATTATTTGTAACGAATTTCATTAGCGAATATATGTACTCTGATGGTGCAGTTAAAATACCTAACTCCTTGAATAGATGCCTACATGACGTCCTTGGGTGATCACCACTAATTACTCTCACTGCTCTCTTTTGGGCAATCAATACTTTAAGTTTAAGTGGTGAGTTACCCCAGAAAGCTATTCCATAAGACATTATAAAGTGGAAATATGCAAAGCACGTTAGGAGCCTGATCTGTTTATTGCCAAGACTAGCGATTCTATGAAGAGCGAAAGAAACTGAACTTAATTGTCTGAGAAGCTCAGTAATATACTTCTTCCAGTTCCAGTTGTCATCAATGTGAACACCCAAAAATTTGGAGAAATCTACCCTGTTAACGGCGTCCTGTTCATATGCTACATCAATTGTCAGTATGACTCTATTTGGTGTGGAGAACTGGATATAGTGAGTTTTTTCGAAATTACGGGAGCGTCCATTTTCTAAGAACTACTTAATAATTCTTTGAAAGACATCTTTAACAATATCTTCAGCTGCTTTTTCTGGAATGGGATTTATTATAATACTCGTGTCATCTGCAAAAAGTACTAGTTCTGCTTGCTGAACGTTAAGTGAGAGGTCATTCACATGAATAAGGAACAGCAGAGGACCCAAAATTGAACTCTGTGGGACTCCCTTTGTGATAACTCCCCATTCACTAGAATTTACCACCCTCCCAACATTATTTGTGCTATTCAGTACAACTTTTTGTTTTCTGTTCATTATGTATGATTCAAACCAGCTCTGTGTATAGCCTTAAATTCCATAAAACCTGAGTTTTTCTAAGAGTGTGACATGATCCACACAGTCAAATGCCTTGGAGAGATAACAAAAAATACCAGCTGGCGATAATTTGTTATTTAGGGCTTGTACTATTTGATGGGTAAATGTGTAGATAGCATTCTCAGTCACGTAACCCTTCTGGAATCCGAACTGTGACATGCTGAGTAAATTATTTTCACTTAAATGTGAGGCTACTCTTGAATACATAACTTTTTCGAATATTTTAGAAAATGAAGTCAGCAGTGACATTGGCCTATAATTATTTAAGTCACTCTTGTCCCCTTTCTTATGAAGAGGTTTGACAATTGCATATTTCGTTCTATTTGGAAAAATTCCCTGTGCCAGCGAAGCATTACATATATCGTTAAGGACTCCACTTATTAAATTAGAACAACACTTCAAAATTCTGTTAGAGACTCCATCAACACCACATGAGCTCTTGTTTTTATAATTTCCTTAATTTCAGTGGGGTATGTTGGTGCTATTTCTAAGGTCTAAAGACCTGGGGAATTACATTTTTAACGTATTTTTTGCTTCTTCTATTGAACCCTTTAACATTATTTTGGCTGCTACATTCAGAAAGTGATTGTTAAAAATACTTCCAACTGTGAATTATCACTCACAACATCATCATTTAGCTTTATTGCTATGGTATGCTGTGCACTGTCAGGCTGCCCTGTCTCCCATTTGACAATATTCCATATACACTCCTGGAAATTGAAATAAGAACACCGTGAATTCATTGTCCCAGGAAGGGGAAACTTTATTAACACATTCCTGGGGTCAGATACATCACATGATCACACTGACAGAACCACAGGCACATAGACACAGGCAACAGAGCATGCACAATGTCGGCACTAGTACAGTGTATATCCACCTTTCGCAGCAATGCAGGCTGCTATTCTCCCATGGAGACGATCGTAGAGATGCTGGATGTAGTCCTGTGGAACGGCTTGCCATGCCATTTCCACCTGGCGCCTCAGTTGGACCAGCGTTCGTGCTGGACGTGCAGACCGCGTGAGACGACGCTTCATCCAGTCCCAAACATGCTCAATGGGGGACAGATCCGGAGATCTTGCTGGCCAGGGTAGTTGACTTACACCTTCTAGAGCACGTTGGGTGGCACGGGATACATGCGGACGTGCATTGTCCTGTTGGAACAGCAAGTTCCCTTGCCGGTCTAGGAATGGTAGAACGATGGGTTCGATGACGGTTTGGATGTACCGTGCACTATTCAGTGTCCCCTCGACGATCACCAGTGGTGTACGGCCAGTGTACGAGATCGCTCCCCACACCATGATGCCGGGTGTTGGCCCTGTGTGCCTCGGTCGTATGCAGTCCTGATTGTGGCGCTCACCTGCACGGCGCCAAACACGCATACGACCATCATTGGCACCAAGGCAGAAGCGACTCTCATCGCTGAAGACGACACGTCTCCATTCGTCCCTCCATTCACGCCTGTCGCGACACCACTGGAGGCGGGCTGCACGATGTTGGGGCGTGAGCGGAAGACGGCCTAACGGTGTGCGGGACCGTAGCCCAGCTTCATGGAGACGGTTGCGAATGGTCCTCGCCGATACCCCAGGAGCAACAGTGTCCCTAATTTGCTGGGAAGTGGCGGTGCGGTCCCCTACGGCACTGCGTAGGATCCTACGGTCTTGGCGTGCATCCGTGCGTCGCTGCGGTCCGGTCCCAGGTCGACGGGCACGTGCACCTTCCGCCGACCACTGGCGACAACATCGATGTACTGTGGAGACCTCACGCCCCACGTGTTGAGCAATTCGGCGGTACGTCCACCCGGCCTCCCGCATGCCCACTATACGCCCTCGCTCAAAGTCCGTCAACTGCACATACGGTTCACGTCCACGCTGTCGCGGCATGCTACCAGTGTTAAAGACTGCGATGGAGCTCCGTATGCCACGGCAAACTGGCTGACACTGACGGCGGCGGTGCACAAATGCTGCGCAGCTAGCGCCATTCGACGGCCAACACCGCGGTTCCTGGTGTGTCCGCTGTGCCGTGCGTGTGATCATTGCTTGTACAGCCCTCTCGCAGTGTCCGGAGCAAGTATGGTGGGTCTGACACACCGGTGTCAAAGTGTTCTTTTTTCCATTTCCAGGAGTGTAGTTTTAATCTTATTATCCGCATTATTAATTTCTGTCAGAACAAGTAAGCCTCTCGACTTCTTAATTAATTTCCTTTAAAATATTACAGTATCTTTTGCAGTAAGTAATTAACGTCGGATCCTGACTTATTCTGGCCAGTCCATATATTTCCCTCTTACTCTTGCACGATATCTTAATTCCATTAGGAATCTATGGTTTACTTCATCTACATCTACATTTATACTCCGCAAGCCACCCAACGGTGGGTGGCGGAGGGCACTTTACGTGCCACTGTCATTACCTCCCTTTCCTGTTCCAGTCGCGTATGGTTCGCGGGAAGAACGACTGTCTGAAAGCCTCCGTGCGCGCTCTAATCTCTCTAATTTTACATTCGTGATCTCCTCGGGAGGTATAAGTAGGGGGAAGCAATATATTCGATACCTCATCCAGAAACGCACCCTCTCGAAACCTGGTGAGCAAGCTACACCGCGATGCAGACCGCCTCTCTTGCAGAGTCTGCCACTTGAGTTTATTAAACATCTCCGTAACGCTATCACGGTTACCAAATAACCCTGTGACGAAACGCGCCGCTCTTCTTTGGATCTTCTCTATCTCCTCCGTCAAACAGATCTGGTACGGATCCACACTGACGAGCAATACTCAAGTATAGGTCGAACGAGTGTTTTGTAAGCCACCTCCTCTGTTGATGGACTACATTTTCTAAGCACTCTCCCAATGAATCTCAACCTGGTACCCGCCTTACCAACAATTAATTTTATATGATCATTCCACTTCAAATCGTTCCGCACGCATACTCCCAGATATTTTACAGAAGTAACTGCTACCAGTGTTTGTTCCGCTATCATATAATCATACAATAAAGGATCCTTCTTTCTATGTATTCGCAATACATTACATTTGTAATGGCTTTTTTGGATAACGTTTCAGGAAAGCAACTCTCAAATATTGAGACAAATTTACGGTGGAATAAATTGAATTTGGTATCAGCATCATTTTCTGTGCATGCTTCATCCCATTCTACCTGTTCTAGGCTGCACTTAAAGCTCTGTATCCTGTTCGCATTAATAAGCCTCCCTGCCTTGTATGGACCTGCCCGAATCCTGTAAGGTGCTATATGTGTTATTTCCATTAACTGTGCATCATGATCAGATAGCCCATTAACAACTGGGTACACAATGTTTCTGCCTGAGCACTGTCTACGAATATATTATCGATAAGTGACCTACTATCTTGCTGCACACGAGTTGGAAAATTTACAACAGATACTAGATTGAAACAACCAAACGAAGATTCTGGCTCATTTTTCATATCCGTATCTTTTAAGAAATCTACATTAAAATCACCGCAAACTACTAGCTGCTTCTTTTTGTCTGACAGGTAGCTCAATAATGCCTCAAGATTTTTCATGAAAAGCTGACAGTTACCTTGAGGGGATCTGTAAATTACAATTACTATAGAAGCATATTGCCGTAGCAACTCACAAGCACGTGCTTCAAGGATTTGATCTATACAAAAACGATTTGTTTGAATATTTTTGGCTTTGAGTCCAGTTTTTATGTAAGCAGCAACTCCTCCTTTTTCCATGTTGACTTTACATGAATAAGATGCTAATCTGTAATCCCTTAAATTTAACTTCTCCATCCCTGCGGTTACATGGTGTTCAGAGAGACACAAAACATCTATACCTTCAGAATTTACCCCATTTTCTAGGCATACAAGAAGCTCATCTATCTTATTTTTCAGTCCTCTAACTTTATGATGAAACACACAATTTTTTTTCTTTGAATACTGCTATGGACATTATGGCACTGTTCTGTTTTAATCTCTTTCAATACTCTCTGTCTGTAACCTGAGTCTAATCTAAAAAATGTGTCCCTCTGACTCCAATAATCACAGGTATTTTGTCTTGTGTGCATGTGGCCCCCCTTACATTTTCTGCAAGAAGATCAACTAATCTATCCTTCCCCCTCCTATTCAGGTGGAGGCCATGACTAGTGTAACCCCACCTCCCAATTGCATCAAAAGCCACAGCACAGATATGAGATTTAGTTTCTGCCAACAGTAACCCCCCCCCCCCCAGGCTGCTGTTAACACGGTTGACAGCCGTATTAACCCAGGACTGGTCATAGCGCTGCAAAACATCCACAAACCCCACACGAGTGTGAGCTGATGCTGCACCTTTTGCTTAGCACTAGGTTTCACAATGCTTGTGACCTGGTGCTCGACTCCTAGCCTATCCTGTAGGAACTGGACTACACCTCTCCTGTAACTGCTCCCTAGCACCAGGACTCTTTTCTTTCTGCTTGACTTTACTCTCGACTTAGCGTTACATTAGTTCCTATGAGTCTGTTGCACTCTGCTTTGCTGGAAAACTGTTTGAGGGACGTCTACTTCAGGTAACAAATCAAGCTGATTGCTCACTGGAAACTGTAAAGTGATTTCTGAAGTTTTCTCATTCTGACTACGACTTGTTACCTGTTCCCAGCTCCCACTGTCTCTTTCCCCTTTCAACCTGTCTGATTCAAAGTACACCATTTCTAGTTCAGTCTGAAGGGCACAAATCTTTTTTCCTTGTTCCACGATTTTATTGTCACAGCTACATAATCTACAACTCCATTGGCGAGCCCCATCTGGCACTATAACAGCCTCCCCGCTACAATCTCCCCAGTGAAAAATTGGTTCAAGTGGCTCTGAGCACTATGGGACTCAACTTCTGAGGTCATTAGTCCCCTAGAACTTAGAGCTAGTTAAACCTAACTAACCTAAGGACATCACACACACATCCATGCCTGAGGCAAGATTCCAACCTGCGACCGTATCGTCTCGCGGTTTCAGACTGCAGCGCCTAGAACTGCACGGCCACTTCGGACGGCGTCTCCCCAGTGAAACACCAACCCACAGTCCTGACATTTCACTCCCATCCTCACTAATCTATGACAACATCCACATTTGTCACACATTACAGCAGATTAAACAATACAAATTACACTACATATGACACAATGGGAAGGTCGTCAAACCCTCTTACTCTCATGCCACACCTTCTCTTCAATTCTCTGCGATTGAGGTCAGAACCGCTGCGCCCAACGTTTCTTGTGGGTGGTCGAGAAAAGCCTTTCAGACACACCATCACTCAGAATCGACACGAAAAGGCCTATGGAGCTCGTATAAATGGCCTGAATGAAAACACCTCTTCCCTTTGGGCATTCATTTACAAACATCTTGGGGTCGGATACGACATTTCACAGTAAGATAAGCAACAGAGCAACGTTGTTGACGACATTTGCCATTGTTGACACCCTCTAGACATTTCAAACCTTCTCTAAGGACGATGTGTGGCTTGAATCCTATTGAACATGATCTGACCTCTTTGGAGTGTAGCATGACCACAATGTTTGGCCTGCTATAGAGGGTGGAAGCACTAGGGCCCGTTCAAAACCATTCGACGAGATCTGAATGTGATCCGAAGCAGAAAAGGATGTTTACATTTTTTTCAGCCATTCTGTTTTGCACCCTCCTGTGGAGCAATCGTGGGATGACACAACATAGAAACGTGTGAGGGTAAAACCACAGAGCGTGCCTCTAAGATCCCCCATTTGGCGAGACCCTCAGTGCCATGTGCTGACCTTTGTTGAGCACTTAAAAATGTAGCTGTACATACACAGCCCTCAGTATAGTCCTGGGCTCCTGTAGGCAGGCAACTCCACCGACACCATTCGGATTCTGCACGCCCGCAAGCAGACAGGCGCTGGAGTGTCAGCTGGAGGGGAACTGGCGACCCTGCCTTAGCGCAGCTCAGCTGCAGACGTGAGCCCCCCTGCCGTCCTCCGGTGTCCAGACGCGGACGGCTGCTGGGTGTCAGTGAGCGTGCCGGTGGCGGACCCGCGCTGCGAGCTGTCGGCGTGCCGGCTGCTGCTGCCCGCCGCCGCGGTGGGCGGCGCCTCGCTGGCCTGCGTCTGCCTGCGCGGCCGCAACTCCGCCTCCCACGCCGCCGCCGCCGCCCACTGCCGGGCCGCCGCTGCCGCCTCCGCAGGCGCCGCCTGGACCGGCGCCACGTTCAGGGCCCGCTGCGGCCGCACCGACGTCGCCGTCAGCCCCAGCAGGGGCGCGCTGCTGCCGGGGCAGGTGAGCTGCCCCGCTGCGCACAGCCACACTTACACCTTGTAATCCGCTTACGATCGGTCTAGCCTTCACAGAGATCTGTGGTATGTTTGCCATCCGAAAGCAGTTGTGAACAGGTGTGGTGTGCGTACTGTAAGACCTTCGGTACACACACCATCAGATTATTTGACTTGTCGCTCTAATGAAGTAGGCGAGTGTGAGCAATATGTCTTGTGGTCTTATCGTGGCGTGTTTATCTTCTGCCGTTAGGTCAGACGATAGAAATGTCACTTGCACGCTTAGAGTAGCAGATTGATGGTGACCAACTTTAAACAGAACTTGATTAATTTTCACACACATTTATTAAAATAATATAAAGTGTAGACATTACATATCTTGATTCTGGACGCTATTACAGTTGACAATCAGAAGTTCCTTTGGTCTTGGTATGTTAATCTTATTCTCACATATCTCTGATACTTGACAAAGTGTCTATACATTTATCTTCATGGCTATGTACAGGAATATGGTAATGTTCTTAGGTCCAGACTCAAAGTTGACTGTAGACTGGTACAGACTAATGTAGATTGGTCCAGACAGGTGCAGATAAATGCAGACTGGTGCAGACAAATGCAAACTGACTGATTGGAGGTCTGTACACTCTTTATAATACCTCGCACGTTCAGGTATCACTGCGCGAGTGTGATCCGCGAGGAGAAAAGGTTCTACGTTAGCAGCAATCTCATTGGCTGCGTTACATATTAATACGCGGATCGGCGGAAGCAGAATTTGGTCCGTCTCTAAGGCAGCGCCATCTCGTAGTGTGGAGACGGATGAGCGCTGCACCTGCGCTGTTGTGCTTAGCGGGGCGCACTCTAGTGGGAAATTTGTGTACGCACTGACTACGCGGAACTATGTGCACAACAACAGGTTGTAACAAGCAACTGAGACTGTGTACAGTGTACTACAAATAAACTTGTAGCTCGGGAAATCACAGCTAGAGAACAAGTATAGCTATCACACTCAACAGACAAGAATTAACTGATGAAATTGTAAACGATGTTTTTCAGTAAATCATTAAGTGGTTCTCTGCAAATGGGCTCTCATTAAACTTTGACAAAACACACTATACAGGGCGGTCCATTAATAGTGACCAGGCCAAATATCTTACGAAATAAGCATCAAACGAAAAAACTACAAAGAACGAAACTTGTCTAGCTTGAAGGGGGAAACCAGATGGCGCTATGGTTGGCATGCTAGATGGCGCTGCCATAGGTCAAACGGATATCAACTGCGTTTTTTTAAATAGGAACCCCCATTTTTATTATATATTCGTGTAGTACATAAAGAAATATGAATGTTTTAGTTGGACCACCTTTTTCGCTTTGTGACAGATGGCGCTGTAATAGTCACAAACGTATAAGTACGTGGTATCACGTAACATTCCGCCAGTGCAGACGGTATTTGCTTCGAGATACATTACCCGTGTTAAAATGGAGCGTTTACCAATTGCGGAAAAGGTCGATATCCTGTTAATGTATGGCTATTGTGATCAAAATGCCCAACGGGCGTGTGCTATGTATGCTGCTCGGTATCTTGGACGACATCTTCCAAGTGCCCGGACCGTTCGCCGAATAGTTACGTTATTTAAGGAAACAGGAAGTGTTCAGCCACATGTGAAACGTCAACCACGACCTGCAACAAATGATGATGCCAAAGTAGGTGTTTCAGCTGCTGTCGCGGCTGATCCGCACATCAGTAGCAGACAAATTGCGCGAGAATCGGGAATATCAAAAACGTCGGCGCTGAGAATGGTAAATCAACATCGATTGCACCCGTACCATATTTCTATGCACGAGGAATTGCATGGCGACGACTTTGAACGTCGTGTACAGTTCTGCCACTCGGCACAAGAGAAACTGCGGGACGATGACAGATGTTTTGCACGCGTTCTATTTAGCGACGAAGCGTCATTCACCAACTGCGGTAACGTCGTAAACCGGCCTAATATGCACTATTGGGCAACGGAAAATCCACGATGGCTGCGACAAGTGGAACATCAGCGACCTTGGTTGGTTAATGTATGGTGCGGCGTTATGGGAGGAAGGATAATTGGTCCCCATTTTATCGGTGGCAATTTAAATGGTGCAATGTAGGCTGATTTCCTACGTAATGTTCTACCGATGTTACTTCAAGATGTGTCACTCCATGACAGAATGGCAATGTACTTCCAACATGATGGATGTCCAACACATGGCTCGCGTGCGGTTGAAGCGGTATTGAATAGTATTTTTCATGACAGGTGGATTGGTCGTCGAAGCACTATGCCATGGCCCGCACGTTCATTGGATCTGACGTTCCCATATTTCTTTCTGTGGGGTAAGTTGAAGGATATTTGCTATCGTGATCCACCGACAATGCCTGACAACATGCGTCAGCGCATTGTCAATGCATGTGAGAACATTACGGAAGGCGAACTACTCGCTGTCGTTACACGTATTGCCAAATGCACTGAGGTTGACGGATATAATTTTGAGCATTTATTGCATTGATGTGGTATTTACAGGTAATCACGCTGTAACAACATGCGTTCTCAGAAATGATAAGTTCACAAAGGTTCATGTATCACATTGGAACAACTGAAATAAAATATTCAAACGTACCTACGTCCTGTATTTTAATTTAAAAAACCTAGCTGTTACCACCTGTTCGTCTAAAATTGCGAGCCATATGTTTGTAACTATTACAGCGTCATCTATCACAAAGCGAAAAAAGTGGTCCAACTAAAACATTCATATTTCTTGACGTACTACACGAATATGTAATAAAAATGGGGGTTCCTATTTAATAAACCGCAGTTGATATCCGTTTGACCTATGGCAGCGCCATCTGCCAGGCCAACCATAGCGCCATCTGGTTTCCCCCTTCAAGCTAGACAAGTTTCGTTGTTTGTAGTTTTTTCGTTTGACGCTAATTTCGTGAGATATTTGGCCAAGTCACGATCGGTGGACCACCCTCTATACAGTTCCACACAGTAAATGGAATGACACCTTCAATAAATATAGACTTCGATCAGATATCGGTAGCTAAGGTCGAGTATTCAAAATTTCTAGGTGTATGCATTGATTAGAGGTTGAACTGGAAAAAACACACTGAAGATCTGCTGAAACGTTTGAGTTCAGCTACTTATGCTATTAGGATCATTGCAAATTTCGGCGATACATATCTCAGTAAATTAGCTTACCACGCCTATTTGCATTCTCTGCTTTCTTCTAGCACCATATTCTGGGGTAACTCATCATCGAGGAAAAGAGTGTTCACTGCACAAAAGCGCGTAATCAGAATAATTGCTGGAGCTCATCCAAGACCATCCTGCTGACACTTATTTAAAGAGCTAGGGATCTTCACTGTAGCCTCACAATATATAATATTCACTCATGAAATTTGTTATTAACAATCTGAACGAATACAAAAGTAATAGCAGTGTACATGGCTACAACACTAAGAGAAAGGATGATCTTCACTACTCAAGGTTAAATCTAACTTTGGCTCAGAAGGGGGTAAATTATGCTGCCTCAAAAGTCTTTGGTCACTTACCTAATAGCATCAAAAGTCTGTCAGATTGCCATATAGCATGTAAAAGGAAATTAAAAGAATTTCTGAATGGCAATTTCTTCTACTCATTAGATGAATTTTTGGATATACTAAGTGGGAAATTTCCCCAATCCCCCCCCCCACCCCCCCAAAAAAATCAAAATGTTAGGTGTCATGTAATATTTTGTGTAATGTAATATCTTCTATAGACACCTTTTATTAACCTGACACGTTCCACATCATTAGGAAGTGTCGTATTCATGATCTATGGAGCAAGTACTAATCTAACTAATCTTATCTTGTAAATAATGTGAAGGACAAATCGAAGATGGTAAAATAATATATATTCAACTGGGTTAAAGTCCAGTTCCGCAATAGTTGCTGATGTTTTTTCTCCCCCCTCTATGACGGACGGTTTCATACCCTGGAGGTATATCTTCAGATCATATAAAACTAATACTTCTAGTGCCACGACTTGCTACATTATTCAGTGTGTTGCTAGCGCTGTAACGTGCAGTTATATTTGACGCCAGCCAATATATTTTAGTATGTTGATGAGTCTCAAGCATAGTGTGTCTTTTAATTCTTTGTTTCTCCCGAGGAGCTTGACGATAGTTTTATCCTATCAGACGTAGAATGTCATGTGCTGTCCAGTCTCGTCTTTTCACAGACTTTTAGAGATGTTTTACTGATCATGCACGGTTCGGATCGGATGCCCATCTACCGGTTCATCCGTGGTTTCACTACGGACTGACGTTTTCTTATGCGCACTTGCACCTTGGAAGTCGTGACACTACAAGGATTCGTTTTATACACTGAAGTGCCAGAGAAACTGATATAGGCATGCGTATTCAAATACAAAGATACGGACACAGGCAGAATATGGCGCTGCGGTCGGCAACGCCTGTATAACACAACAAGTGTCTGGCGCAGTTGTTAGATCGGTTACTGCTGCTACAATGGCAGGTCATCAAGATTTAGGCGAATTTGAACGTGGTGTTATAGTTGGGGCACGAGCGATGGGACTCAGCATCTCCGAGGTAGCAGTGAAGTGCGGATTTTCCCTTACGACCATTTCAAGAGTGTACCGTGAATATCAGGAATCCGGTAAAACATCAAATCTCTTGCATCGCTGCGTCCGGAAAAAGATCCTGCAAGAAATGGACCAACGACGATTGAAGAGAATCATTCAACGTGACAGAAGTGCAAACTTTCCGCAAATTGCTGCAGATTTCAGTGCCTGGCCCTCAACAAGCGTCAGCGTGCGAAACATTCAACGAAACATCGTCGATATGAGCTTTCGAAGTCGAAGAGCCCTCGTGTAACCTTGATGACTGCACGACACAATGCTTTACGCCTCACCTGGACCCGTGAACACCGACATTGGACTGCTGACGACTAGAAACATGTTGCCTGGTCGAACGAGTCTCGTGTCAAGTTGTATCGAGCGGATGAACGTGTACGGATATGGAGACAGCTTCATGAATCCATGGACCCTGCGTGTCAGCAGGGAAGTATTCAAACTGGTGGAGGCTCTGTAATGGTATGGGGCGTGTGCTGTTGGAGTGATATGGGATTACTGATACGTCTAGATACGACTCTCACAGATGGCTCTTAGCATCCTGTCTAATCACCTGCATCCTTTCATGTCGGTTGTGCATTCCGACGGACTTTTGCAAATCCAGCAGGACAACGCGACACTCCATCCGTCCAGAATTGCTACAGAGTGGCTCCAGGGACACTATTCTGAGATTAAACACTTCCGCTGGCCACCAAACTCCCGAGATATGGCAATTGTTGAGCAACGTGCTGCAACGTGCTGCTCAGAGGAGACCTCCACTCCTCATACTTTTACGGACTTATGGACAGCCCTGCAGGATTCATGGTGTCAATTCTCTCCAGCACTGCGTCAGACATTCGTCGAGTCCATGCCACGTCGTGTTGCGGCACTTCTGCGTGCTCGCGAGGGCCCTGCACGATATTAGGCAGCTGTACCACTTTCTTTGGCTCGTCAGTGTATGAAAGTCCAAATCCACAACAGCTGTTTATTGTTTCTTTTTCCTCTTTGACGACCGGTTTCGTACCCTGGAGGTACTGCGCTGTAAGGTGCATGACAGTATTCATTGTGTGGCTAGCGCTGTAACGTGCATTTCTATTTGATGCCAGTCAACATACATTGTGACAGTTATTGAACTATGTGAAACAAAATCGTCATAACTTCTGAACGGTTTGCTTTAGGACGTTCAAACTGCACGGTTTGCCGCACGACATGAAGGCAATTACTATGCGGATGTTTAGCAACGAAGGCCATTTAAATTTGGATGGGTTCGTCAATAAGCAAAATTGGCGCATTTGGGGGACTGAGAATCCGCATTTCGCGATCGAGAAGTCTCTTCACTCCCAATGGGTGACTTTGTGGTGTGGAATGTCCAGTCATTGCGATATTTCTTGATGGCACGGTGACTACCGAATGGTACGTGAAGGTTTTGGAAGATGATTTCATCCCAATTATCTGAGGTGACCCTGATTTCGACAAGATGTGGTTCTTGCAAGACGGAGCTCGACCCCATCGAAGCAGGAGAGTGTTCTATGTCCTGGAGGAGCACTTGGGGACTGTGTTGTGACTCTGGGGTACCTAGAGGCCACTGGCACGGGCCTCGATTGGCCGCCATATTCTCCGGATCTGAATACATGCGACTCCTTTTTGTGGGGCTATATTAAAGACAAGGTGTACAGCAATAACCCCAAAACCATTGCTGAGCTGAAAACAGCGATTACGAAGGTCATCGACAGCGTCGATGTTCCGCCACTTCAGAGCGACATGCAGAATTTCGCTACTCGTCTGCGCCACATTATCGCCAATGCTGGCAGGCATATCGAACAAATCATAACCTAAATCCGAATATCTGTAGCGACGTTTACACTTTGGATAAAGTGTGTGTACGCCGTAGTTTGAAGCAAATTTACGTTTTTTTCATATAGTTCAATAATTGCCACCCTGTATTTTAGTATGTTGACGATTGCCAAGGATTGTGTGTCTTTTGATTCTTTGTTTCCGGCGTGGAGTTTGGCGATAGTTATAAGTTTTATCCTGTCACGCGTGAATTGTCATGTACTGTCCGGTCTCGTCTTTTGACAGAGTTTTAGAGATGTTTTACTGATCATGCACGGTTCGGATCCGATGCCCATATATCGGTTCATCCATGGTTTTACTGCGGAGTGACATATTATTGTGCGTACTTGCACCTTGGAAGCCCTGATACTAGAAGTATTGGTTTTGTATAACCTGGACATCTACCTCCAGGGTATGAAACCAGGAAACAAGGAAAAAAACGGTAGACAGCTTATAACACTACCGTCTGCTACTGTTATACTCGAACCTCAAAGCTGGCGGTAGTTCGTATAATGAATTTATATTTATTCAAGCAATTATAGTATAAAGAAGCAGAGCAGTGTTACCCTCTGAGAGGAATTTTGTTATGTTGACCGTGTTGTCCCTAACGGAGGTGGCTTATCGGAAGTGAAAGTCAGAATTATGTAAATATCTAAATAGTAACAAACAATATTTTACCTATCTACACTGCTCAAAGAGTAATGAAAACGGTCGCCAGCCTAATTAGGCAAGATAGTGATTGACATTCTTGTTCAAGTAAATAAGTATGAGTAACTTTAACGGACAAACACAACCTATACTTTGCCACACGCGAGTGCAATGTACTCTGGCACATGCATACAGTATGTTCAGGTTAAATTGGAGCTAACAGATCAGAATAAACTTTTGTGCATAAGTATAACCTTATAACACTACACACTATTACTTTCATGGCTTATTCAAACTGAATGGTCTTTATAACATTACTATTAATATTCACTGTAGAATCATAAATTGGACATAGGTTCAGTATTACTTTTCAAACATTTTCGTAGCTGACATAAAATTGTAAATGTAGTTCACTGCAAAATTATGAACTGGTCACAGGTTAAGTCTCTCTCAGCTAAATACTTTTCTATTTAAAATGAAAGTTAAATGGAATTCACTAACAGGTTACTTCTCACTGTCTTTTGAGTAAAGAAATTATTGTTTTCATAGATAGTGGTCTTTCTATGAATTGTTATTTATCATGAGCATAAAGGATAACCTGTGGATCCTATCACACTATTAATATGCGCTTTTAATACACAATAGAAACAAGTGCATAGCAAGCATGAGTATATAACTTTCCACAATTGCAGTTTTCAACTTTTACTACAGTGAGACACAAAACTGACATATTTTTAAGATACTGACTCACCTTTTGCGATTTACAACAGGCAGCAATGTGATCATTTACCAAGCAAAAGTTTATAAGCCTCAGTTTTAAGAACGTTTAATTTTGAAGTTGGCAACAACATATTAATAAGCAGTTTTAATAGAAAAGTTATTTTCAGCAAGCATCATTTACTTTAGTTCGTTCTCTTGCCACATTAAATTTAACTTTCTTTTTACTATGTTCAAGAGGCATTAATTAGTTAAAACACTAGGCTTTAATGTTCTTTTAATAAGGACACTCGGTAATCACTTTAGTTCAAACGGAAAGGAACCTGAGAGGTGTTATGATAAGGAAAAAAAATCGAGGTAGGTACATAAATTCAGTTATAAATTACCATATTTGAGCACACTAACACATCCAATACGCAGATCCTACACTGTACATTACTATAGTGTTCCATTACAGTGACTGCGCAATGTGGTGGCGATTGCATGTTGGTGGGTGGATTTGCAGGTAGAATTGCTGGACTCTGTCATTTCTTGGTGGCGATGATAGATACCAATTTCAGAATAGTTCCAGCTCTTTATCCATCCATCCGAGGCATTGGAAGGCGTCAGAAAAACCCTCTCTCGGAACCAGCACAATATACAACTTTTACACGAGCAGTTGACAGTTTGGTAGCTCGTCTCCAAAAAATGGTTCAAATGGCTCTGAGCACTATGGGACTCAACTGCCGAGGTCATTAGTCCCCTAGAACTTAGAACTAGTTAAACCTAACTAACTTAAGGACATCACAAACATCCATGCCCGAGGCAGGACTCGAACCTGCGACCGTAGCGGTCTTGCGGTTCCAGACTGCAGCGCCTTTAACCGCACGGCCACTTCGGCCGACAGCTCGTCTCCCACTGAGTCTTGTTCCACCTGTTCTACCCAGGCCAACCACAATTTGCGCGCGCTACAGATTTCCGTTCCCGACGGGAACCACAACACCTTTTACATACAAAATAACTAAGAACCCTAGGTGAAGGTCAGCAGTTTACATAACAGCAAACAAACATTTTAAACAAAACGGAACATTTGCATATATTGGTAGTTCTACACAAAATTATTTAAATAAAATTATTTAATTTTAAAGATAGCCAAAGAGATTATATGAGAAAGACAACATATCATTTGCTCATATCGTGAATATTACAGAGATTACACTTCATTACAGTATCGAATTACTCGTACACTAATTACAGAAGTTCGACCATGGGATGTTGAACAAAATAGAAAGCTAAATGAATCAACAAAAGGTATGTAGTGTCTAAGCTATGGTGTTACAAGCTATTGTGGATTTGTACTCAGTTTAATATAGATTATTTTACCATTTTTGATTTTAAATGGTTTGATCTTCTTTCACATTATGTGTACAGTGTGCTACACTGTCCATTCACGCTTAAGTTACCATCTGTCAGAAGCCCAAATAACTACCTTTTGCAGTGTTAACAGCTGTCATACGTGCAGGAAGAAAGCCCACGTGGTTCTAGAAGGTACAGTCAAGGATGTGGAGTCATGCCTACTCCATTGCCACATTGCTCCACTAGCTTTCTCGGTTGAGGATCCGTAGCACGAACTCCCCTATCTCGGTGGCCCCACAGATTCTCGACTGAGTTCGAATGGGGGAGTCTAGTGGCCAAGAGAGTACGGTAAACTCATGCTAGTGCTCTTCAAACCACACTCGTACACTGTGAGCTGTGTGACATGTTGCATTGTCCTGCTGCTACGTATCATTTCAGGGGTGGAAATGGTCCCCAAGGATAGATGCATACTTGTGTTGATCCATTGCACCTAGTAGACTAACGAGGTGACCCAGGGAAAAGCACGAAAAATTTCCCCTCACCATAATGCTCCCAGTTCCAGCCTGGACCCTTCCGACAATTGTTGCAGGGTGTTTTCTTTCAGTCCCATGCAGCATAAAACGTGATTCATCTGAAAAGGCCACCTTCGCCACTTAGTGGATGCCCAGTTGCCGGCCGGAGTGGCCGAGCGGTTCTAGGCGCTACAGTCTGGAACCGCGCCACCGCTACAGTCGCAGGTTCGAATCCTGCCTCGGGCATGAATGCATGTGATGTCCTTAGGTTAGTTGGGTTTAAGTAGTTCTAAGTTCTAGGGGACTGATGGCCTTAGAAGTTAAATCCCATAGCGCTCAGAGCCATTTGAACCATTTTTTTATGCCCAGTTGAGGTACTGGTGTGCAAGTTCTAGCTTTTGACGCTGATGAACAGAAGTCAGCGTGGGTGCATGATGCAGGTGCCTGCTGTGGCGGCCCATACGCTGAATTGTCGTCGAGCAGACACTGCTGGTAACCTCTTGGATTATCTGGGCTATCAGCTGCTCAACAGTTGGACGTCTATTCGCCCGTACACATCTCTGCAGCCATTATTCACCCCTGTCGTCTATGGGCCATGGTGCACCACAGTTGCCCCGATACAGGTTTCGGAAAGAGCCATTTTGTGATGCACAGTATACTTTAACCACAATGGCACGCGAATAGTTTACAAACTTAGCTGTTTTGGAAATGCTTCCACGCTTCCGTAAAAGCCAATGATAACGCTCTTTCGGACGTCAGATAAACCTCTGTTTCCATAATGTGACGACTGCACAGTTTTCCGCGTCCTCTCGACACGCCTTAGATACCCTCCACGGCTAGTGCTCCCACCTGTCGTCTGTGACTGCTTAATTGCACGTTGACGTCGAACATGGCGATGGCCACAGTAGAGTGACTCAACCGTTTATTACCTACAATGTTTATCTCAGCCACTGATTACTCAAATTGTTTAAGGGGATATACAGGACATAAAATTCCGTCTGAGGCCTCCGATTATTTTTGTGTTAATAATTGGCAACCAGTGCTGTACAATCGCAATAAAGTCATGAGATGTTCAATTGACTCTTTTATTAGAACATGTTACGCGTTTCGGCGGCCGACGTGGCCGAGCGGTTCTAGGCATTTCAGTCTGGAACCGCACGACCGCTACGGTCGCAGGCTCGAATCCTGTCTCGGGCATGGATGTGTGTGATGTCCTTAGGTTAGTTAGGTTTAAGTAGTTCTAAGTTCTAGGGGACTGATGACCTCAGATGTTAAGTCCCATAGTGCTCAGAGCCATTTGAACCATTTTTTTGTTACGCGTTTCGGGATTACACCCATCTTCAAACATCACAAACTTCAACTCCTTCCTAACCAACCGAGCTGCTTGTGTCGCAGTCATATGTTATTCGACACTTTCTTTGAGTTGTCAAGGCTGTACGCCTGGTTGATTAGGAAGGAGTCGAAGTTAGTGATGTCTGAAGATGGGTGTAATCCCGAAACGCGTAACATGTTCTAATAAAAGAGTCAATTGAACATCTCATGACTTTATTGCGATTGTACAGCATTGGTTGCCAGTTATTATTGTTTAAGGGGAATTCATATACTCTCCACAGGATTTTCCTGAAAAATTCATTTTATTGTAAGTCATGCCCGGATTTGCTGTGATAGTAAGATACCGCGTTCATTTCTATTTTAGTTTTTTTTATGTGAAATGTGTGGCTAACCTGTAATAGTGCCATTACGATGCTCAGATGTTCCACACACGTTTCATCTATGGAAATTTGTTTGTGTTGTTGCTCAGATCAGTGTGTTTGTGTTGTTAGGTTGTGGTGAATCTAGTTTTGCTTAGAGATCACTGAAGATGACGAAACTGAAAGGAAAATGTAAAAAGAGAAAGTTTAAAGGCAATCAGCACGGAATGTACATTCCTCATATACGTATATCACATGAAAATATCACAGCAGCACCAAGTAAAAGAGCACCACTCAATACTGCTCACAGCGCTTCGTCAAAAAAACAGTATCCTTTTTTTTTTTTTTGACGAATATAGAATGCTCGCAGAATGAAGAAAGGAACAATATTATTGAGGACGTGAGTGAGTATATTATCTGATATTGTTTTTAATTTTGTGAAGTGCAAGAAGTGTGCAGCATCTGAATGCATCAAAACTGACGAAAGTGACAATGGTGGAAAAGGTCTCGCAATTCCACTACGAATGGTTTGTCATAACTGCTCGTCTGTTGTTTCCTTTATGACTTCATTGAAGCCAGACGCAAATGGGCTTTATGGAGTAAGTGTACGCACCACGTTCGGTTGGGAAAGGTACGGCTGCTGTCATGAATTTGCATACTCCGACAAAGAAGTTTCTGAATCAGAGCATTATTGGAGAAGGTTGTAGTGGGAGCTTGTGAGGATAGCATCAAGAATGCTGTAAAGGAAGCTGTTGTAGGAAATGAAGGTTGCACAGACCTTGCCATTGCTTCATATGGGAGCTGGCAAAAAAGGGGACATCTCTTCCTAAACGGTGTTGCTACAGCAACAAGTGTAGACCCAGGAAAGATCACTGATGTAAAAAAATTACCAAATATTATCAAACTTGCAAAAGATTAATAGGAGGTGGAAAGAAAGACCACAAACTGAAATGTGCTGCTAACTATGAGGATAATATGGTGGGATGGAAGTTCGAATATTAAAAAAAATATATTTGAAAGATCAGAAGAGACAAGAGGCGTTCGTTACACTCGGTAGATTGGAAATGGAAGCAGCAAGATCTACGTGAGTGTTGTCAATTCCAATCCTATGGCGATGTGGAAATTACCAAAATTAAATGTGTCGGCCATGTACAAAAACGTTTAGGGAACAGACTTTCAAACTAACGATCGACCTGAAATGCAGCAGATTAGATGATGGTAAACCGCTGACAGGGCAAGATTGTTTAACTAAGAATGAAAGAGAAAGTCTCCAGAGATATTATGGACTGGCAAGTAGAAGGAATAAGATCAGTATACGAGCTATGAAGAATTATGTTTGGGCAATATTTTTCCATTAATCTTCTACGTCATGAGCTCTGCCCAGAAGGTGACTCATCATGGTGGAAGATGCAAAAGTGACAGGAGAATCTTATCCACATAAGCATAGTCTTCCAGCAGCTGTACTTGGCGTTATAAAGGCCATATTTAGAGATTTGGCCAGGCCTGAGCTACTGAAGAAGTGTCGGCATGGGCAAACCGAAAATCAAATGAGTGTTTCAACAATGTACGGTGTATCAAGAGGTTGTAACAATGGAAAATTGTACTGAAATGCAGGAGGATCTGCAGCGAATTGACGCATGGTGCAGGGAATGGCAATTGAATCTCAATGTAGACAAGTGTAATGTGCTGCGAATACACAGAAAGATAGATCCTTTTTCATTTAGCTACAAAATAGCAGGTCAGCAACTGGAAGCAGTTAATACCATAAATTATCTGGGAGTACGCATTAGGAGTGATTTAAAATGGAATGATCATATAATGTTGATCGTCGGTAAAGCAGATGGCAGACTGAGATTCATTGGAAGAATCCTAAGGAAATGCAATCCGAAAACAAAGGAAGCAGGTTACAGTACGCTTGTTCGCCCACTGCTTGAATACTGCTCAGCAGTGTGGGATCCGTACCAGATAGGGTTGATAGAAGATATAGAGAAGATCCAACGGAGAGCAGCGCGCTTCGTTACAGGATCATTTAGTAATCGCGAAAGCGTTACGGAGATGATAGATAAACTCCAGTGGAAGACTCTGCAGGAGAGACGCTCAGTAGCTCGGTACGGGCTTTTGTCAAAGTTTCGAGAACATACCTTCACCGAAGAGTCAAGCAGTATATTGCTCCCTCCTACGTATATCTCGCAAAGAGACCATGAGGATAAAATCAGAGAGATTAGAGCCCACACAGAGGCATACCGACAATCCTTCTTTCCACGAACAATACGAGAATGGAATAGAAGGGAGAACCGATAGAGGTACTCAAGGTACCCTCCGCCACACACCGTCAGGTGGCTTCCGGAGTATGGATGTAGATGTAGATGAATTTGATTTGGACTCATCTGCCGAAAACTGTGTTTGTAGGTATACAGACATTAAAAATAGGAGTCCACGATGCTGTCCTCACATACAACTGTGGAAATATTGCCAGGTGTTGGGTACTACAAAAATAAGGAATTATTCCTGGGAAGAATATGGTCTCAGGTCTTCGCCATCGTGACAGTTGTAGAGTGCAACATTCTGAAAGCTGTGCGACAAAAATGAGAAAATAAGCAAGCAGTCATCTACATGTTGCAAACGAAAGCTGGAGGACATATAAGAGGCACAAAAGGACAAAACATACGCATCCGGCTGTTTTTTATCACCTGTGAGTGTTGAAACTCCGTTCATTTTTTTAAAAAGTGAATTCCCGAATATAACACGAATATAACATTTTTTTACTAGAAAAGTTCCTTTTTATGAATAACTATTCGATATAATTCAATTAAATTTAGTGTGTAACTAGACAACTGCCATCTTCAACAACAGAACCTCAAATAATGTAAAATTTTGTATTAATTTCTTCTAAATAAAGTTATAAACGAAGAAAAATGGACAAAATTTTGGATCCTTTTGTTTTATAAAAAAATTTGGAAAAAAGTAACTTTGAAATAATTTTTTAGGTTCAGTATAACGCACAGTCTGGTAGAAATTTAATTGTTATATGTTCAATAGACGTCTCACAAATGGAAATAACTTCTGGCGTGAAACGGCTGTATCTGATTCCACTTACAAGCATTCACTTCACAAGTGTTACAAAGACAGGTGCCTCAAAGCTTCAGCTAAACAACTTGGTCAGTAAAGAACTACTCAGCCATAATAGAACCCAAAGTATCTGGAGGTACTGCTTGATAGAACTATTAGTTACAACCAACGTGTATTAAGAACAGCTGCCAAAATCAGAACTCGAAATAAAATTCTTCAGAAACTCTGTGGGACGACATGGGGGTCCTCTGCATCAACACTTTGTACTTCACCTCTGGGATAGATCTACCTTGTTGCAGAATATTGCTCCTGTGCTTGGATGAATAGTACTCGCACAAGACTTGTTGACACACAGCTCGACCATACCATGCTCCTTACAACTGGTGCAATCAGACCTGCACCTGCTTCCTGGTTTCCCAACTTATCCACATACGACCTTTACCTCTGTGGCAGGAAGTGTACTTCTATGGGACTACAAAAAACTACGGAAAAGTCGTCACTCCCCCCGCCCCCACCACCCCCACCCTCCTGTGTTCAGGCAGAAATTCCATCAGCAAAGGAAGGCCTTGCTAAGGTCACTCATTCCCGGAAACTGCTACGATGTTAGTTGGCAACGGCTTCAATACTAATGACTGCTGGAGGTACGCATGGCAGATTAATGCTACGATGGAAGACTTAAGATGCTATGCATATCGACCAAGCCAAATGACACTGAATTGCAACGCAACATCTGGTAGGTTATTAACTGAAAAAGAACCAGCACTGGCTCGTCTGCCCGTTTTCTTCATATGTGGAAGAAAATAACTTCTCCGTGTTGTGACTGTGGCGTTGAGAAGCAGACTGTTCCCTTTGTAGATCTGGTGATCCAGTACTGTTCCTGGTGATGATTGGGGGGGGGGGGGGGGGGGCGAGTCAGTAGACTACATTCGTGACCTGGCATTAGTTTGTAATTATAGATAATTGTAAATAGTAATGTTTACTGATGAACATTATGCTAAATGAAGAAAATAAGCCCAATAATGTCTAGATACATGAAATATCATACTGTATTTAGACTGCTTCTGGCGTGTAGGAAACGGTTGTTGAGCACTGAAATTATTCTTGACAAAGCAACAGTTACGGTATTATAAATAACTCAACTTATCTGTGCTGCATTTTATTCTCCAATAACATCAACAACCGTTTTAGATGACAGATGTTCACGTGTAATGATTACATTTTACATTCTGATTACAGAACACAGATACACATGTTTCCAGAATATATACTAAGCTGAACTTATAGATTCCAAAAATTTTTGCAGACAAATCAGTCAGTATACTAGTCTGAAAGTTAAGTAACGTATGACACTCCAGTAGCCGCGCATTCTTCACAAACAAATTCAATTCTCAGTCATCCTCAGGCTACGATCTGCTAACAGCAGTAAGCCGAAACTGCTCACATCAGCTATATAGCAATGTGGAATCAAAACGCGCTATTATGAATGCAGTGTCATATATGACCACTGATTCGTATAAATACTTTATATCTTCAATTGGTTGATCCCTAGTTCTGTTTGTGTGTAATCCAGAGCGCAGTTTTCTATTATTATTCGAAATCATAGTTTGGGTACAGGAAATAAGAGGATCAAGAACTTATAAAAAAATGCTAATTTTATACGGTTGTCGTAATCCTAGTATGCCATTTTAGTTTTTGTAGCAAATGCTTAGGCCTCGATAGCCTCTGAGTTTATTTTTAAATGTGTCATTAAATCACTACGTAAACAGTCCCTTTCCTTCCCGCTTACCAGTCGGTTGGAGGTTCGATGCTCTCGGTGACAGGGTTATAATAATATAAACTGACAGAAAAGAAATCGCAGCAGCAAGAAAGAGTTATGCACCGCAAACGGAAGTTGGTAGTCGTGTTTCTACAGCTGCAAGATGATATCTATGCAAATTGCCATTCTCATAACAGAGGGATGCAAATCAGGTTTTCTTTAAATACACGCTATAACAGTCTTGAGCGTTAGTCGCCTTTGAGATTTCACGTGGTGGGTTGATGTTAGTCAAGAATGTCTTTAAAGGGACCCGATGCCATTATTGATACCTCACTGAGTTGGAACGAAGTCGTGTAATACGGCTGCGAAAAGCTGGATGTTCCTTTCGCGATACTGCAGAAAGACTTGGCAGCACTGTTGCCGCTGTACATGATTGTTGGCAACGGTAGTCACGTGAATGTACGGTCACAAGATGACAGGGCTCCGGATGGCCAGGTGGCACTGCCGAAAGGGAAGACTATCGTGTTCGGCGTATGACCCTGGCGCTTCGTACTGCATCTGCAGCAGTAATTTGAGCAGCTGTTGGTACCACAGCTCCTTGCCAGATGCCCTTAGCGTGTATTCCAAACCATCGCCGTTTGCGACTTCATTGGTATCAAGCGAGAACTTGTTGGAGGCCAAGATGGAGGTCGGTTGTGTTTTGTGATGAAAGCAGATTCTGCCTCGGTGCCAGTGAAGACCGTATGTTGTTTTGGAGCCAACACTGGACCTACTTCCGGAGTTATGACAGCAGGAGCACTCTCGTGGTTAACCCCACGCACCCGGACTGCAAGAATTGTCCGGCCGCTGTGACCGAGCGGTTCTAGGCGCTTCAGTCCGGAACCGCGCGACTGCTACGGTCGCAGGTTCGAATCCTGCCTCGGGTAGGGTGTGGATGTGTGTGATGTCCTTAGGTCAGTTAGGTTTAAGTAGTTCTAAGTCTAGGGGACTGATGACCTCAGATGTTAAGTCCCATAGTGCTTAGAGCCATTTGAATTTGCAAGAATTGTGCGTCAGTCTGGTGATTCGACATGTTGTGCTGCAATTCATGAACAGCATTGCAGGTGTGTTTTCCAACGCTCGCCCAAATAACGCCGTTGTAACCCAACATGCTCTACAGAGTGTCGACATGTTGCCTTGGTCTGCTTGATCACCTGATGTGTCTCCAGTCGAGCACATATGGGACATCATCGGACAACTCCAATGTACAGCGTTAACCGTCCCTGTATTGACCGACCAAGTGCAACAGCATAGAACTCCATACCGCAAACTGACATTCGGTACCTGCACAATATAATGCATGCATGTCTCCATGCTTGCAGTCAACATTCTGGCGGTTACGTCGGTTATTAATGTACCAGCATTTCAGATTTACAAAGTCTTATCTCGCACATACATTAACCTGTGATCTTGCAATGTTAATCGTTTAACTATGTTACATAGACAAATGTACTTCCGAAATTTCATTACACTGCGTTAATTATTTTTTACGAATTTTTTCCGTCAGTGTAATTATTTATATAAAATTAAATTTTTAATATAACTTGCTTTTAAATCGGACAGAATAGTGTAAAATAATTTCTCCTAGACCCATATACATTCCTAGCGCCACACAGATAGTCCCGAAAATTTGTGCTTGTGAATTTTTAATAGCTATGACAATACTTGTAATGTCTGCAATGGAACACGTGGGCGCATCCAATACGACCCACGTTTTTGGTTATAAATATTAAAAGTATCATCATACCAATGAAAAACTGGCAAGTAAAAAAAAGTAACAATTTTTAGGAATCCGTATGGGCTACGAGAAATTATTTTATGCTTTTCAATCGGATTTTAAAATTTGTTGTAGTCAAAATTTATTTTTATTTAAATAATTATTTTCTGCTTTTTAGATTTCTGTGTATGTGACAGTTCCTAATGGTTTTTAAACATTTTTTTATGAGTTTACGTTTTTTATTTAGATAATTATGTATATGTAAAGTAGCTTTTCACCCAAAGCTTCTCCTGTGTATGTGTAAGTCACACGTATTGCAGACATTTCCTCATTTGCGTGCGTGAATTCATAAGGGACCAAACTGCTGATGTTATCGGTCCCTAGACTTACACACAACTTAAACTAACTTATGCTAAGAACAGCACACACGCACGTGCCCGAGGGAGGACTTGAACCTCCGGCGGGAGGGGCCGCGCAGTCCGTTGCATGGCGCCTCTAACCGCGCGGCCAGTCCGCGCTGTCACCTCCTTCTTTCTCCTATCTCTGTTCTGCCGTACCTGGAACGCATTTCGATACTACCTGCACAACATGCCAATCCTGCAGGGCACACGAGATGTCAGGCATTAGCAATCTTTTTCATCCCCACCTCAAGCCCTACCGAACAGACCGACAAGAAAGCTATTTAATAACTGCATTGCCATATTCGTACCATCCAAATGTGCTAACATGGGAAGTACAACACGAAGAATAATCAGTACTCCGGAACCGACAGTACTGCCCTGACTACTACTGCCATGTGACAGCGCTGCTCGGTCGCTGCTGCGGTTCTATATCTACATCTAAATCTATACTCTGCAAACAGCCGTGAAGTGCATGACAGAGGGTGCGTGCCATTGTACCAGTTATTAGGGTTTCTTCTAATTCCGTTCAGGTATGGAGCGCGGGAAGAATGACTATTTGAATGTCTCTGTGCATCCAGTAATTATTCCAATCGTGTCCTCAAGATTCCTCTGTGAGCAATACTTAGGGGGTTGTAGTATATCCCTAGGGTAATCTTTTAAAGACGGTTCCTGAAACTTCATGAGTACACTTTCTCGGAATCGTTAACGTCTGTCTTCAAGAGTCTTCCAGTTCAGTTTCTTCAGGTGTGACACTCTTCCACGGGCCGGACAAACATGTGACCATTCGTGCTGCCCTTCTCTCTATGCGTTCAATATCCCCTGCTAGTCCTATTTGGAATATTCTAGAACTGGTCGCACGAGTGATTTCTAAGCAACCTCCTTCGTAGACTAGTCTTCTACCAATAGACTGAAATCAACCACCTGCTTTATCCACGACTGAACCTCTTTGATCATTCCATTTCATGTCCCTACAAAGTGTTACACCCGTGAGTTGGCCTATTCCAACAGTGACTCATCGATATTATAGTCATAGGATACTACTGTTTTTCCTTTTTGCGAAGTACCAAACTTTACATTTCTGAACATTTATAGTAAGTTGCCTATCTTTGAACAACTTTGGAATCTTATCGAGATATGTTTCAATATTTATGCAGCTTCTTTCATACAGTACTTCACTGTAAATAACTGCATCATCTGCAGAAAGCTTGAGCTTACTATTAATATTGTCCACAAGGTTATTAATATGCAAGATGGACAGTAACGGTCCCAATACATTTCCTTGGGCACACCCGAAGTTACTTCTACATCTGACGATTACTCTACATCCAACATAACATGCTGCATCCTCCCTACGAAAAAGTCCTCAGCCAAGTCGCAAATTTCACATGATACTCTATACGATCTCGTACTTTTCACGATAAGCATAGGTGCGGTACTGAGTCAAATGTTTTTCGGAAATCAAGGAACACTGCATCTACCTGGTTGCCTTGATCCAAAGTTTTCAGAATGTCATTCACGTGAGAAAAGTGTGTGTTGAGTTTCACATGATCGATGTTCCCGAAGTCCATGCTGGTTGGCGTTGAGGAGGCCATTCTGTTCGAAATATCTCAGAATATGTTCTAAGATTTTAGAACAAATCGATCTCAAGGATACTGGACCGTAGTTTTGTGGACCACTTCGACTACCCTTCTTGTAGGCTGTGCCTTTTTCCAAGAACTTGGCAACGAGGGATCCACGACATATTATAGTTATAAGAAGGGCTAACTCAACCGCAAATTCAGTATATTATCTGACAGGGATTGTATAGGGGCCTGGAGCTTCGTTCGGTTTTAACCATTTTATCTGTTTCTCAACATCACTGACACTGATAGTGGTTTTACTCATCTTTTCCTTGGTATGAGGATTAAATTGCGGCACTAGTCCTGAGATTTCGTCTCTAAAGGAACATTTGAAAACAGAGTTAAGCATTTCAGTTCCTGTCTCATTCGGTAGGGACTGGACACTAACTTGATACCGCTAACAGCCTTTACACACGACCAGAACTTTTTGGGGTTTTGTGAAAGATTATTTAACAACGTTTTTCTACGATAGTCATTGAAGGTTCACGAACTGCTGTCTTGACAGCCAAACGCGTTTAATTCAGCACCTCTTCCCGTTATTCTTCATGTTGTACTGTCCATGTTAATACATATCGATAAAACGAATATGGCACTACACTAATTTCGGCTCGCTCTGTTGAATGGCGATGTGCATTTACGCTTTAAAAATCACTTTGTATGTAACGGAAAACAAACCGACGCTTTCCGTCGACACTGGGCGCCGCATGAAAGACATGATGAGCAGTACTGAGTTGCAAAAACGAAGTTGCAAATACCTCTTGAAACACCAGAGCAAGTGCGCCTGATGACTGGTAGCAGAGACCTCCTGTATAGCTAGTGGGCAATAAGTTGGCCGCCGGTGCTGAAGTACTGACCGCGAAACGTCGGCTCCGTTCGGAACACTTCGTGTCGACTGTTGTCTGCCGCCCTCGGCGACCCGAAATTTGTCGCACTGTAATTGCCTGGCGAAGTGTTGTTGTGTTGTCTGAACGAGCAATAATCAGTTAGTTAATAATACTATATTTAAATGCACTATGCAATAGTACTTTGGAAAATGAGACACGGTCTCATGTTTACAAAATGTTTTGTCTCTCTTTTTTTTCTACGCATTGCATTGTGTCACAACAGCCTTAATTTAATTTCACATTCATTGCTAAAAATATGTACCACATTTGCCGATGGCCGTCTCCGTAATGAACATCGGCGCATCTACAGTATGTGATCAAAAGTATCCGGACACCTGGCTGAAAATGACTTACAAGTTGTGGCGCCCTCCGTCGGTAATGCTGGAATTCAATATGGTGTTCGTCCAACCTCAGCGTTGATGACAACATCCACTCTCGCAGGCATACGTTCAATCAGGTGCTGGAAGGTTCCTTGGGGAATGGCAGCCCATTCTTCACGGAGTGCTGAGCTGACGAGAGGAATCGATGTCGGTCGGTGAGGCCTGGCACGAAGTTGGCGTTCCAAAACATTCCAGAGGATTCAGGTCAGGACTCTGTGCAGGTCAGTCCATTACACGGATGTTATTGTCGTGTAACCAGTCCTCCACAGGCAGTGCAATATGAACAGTTGCTCGATCGTGTTGAAAGATGCAATCGCCATCCCCGAATTGCTCTTCAACAGTGGGAAGCAAGAAGGTGCTTAAAACATCAATGTAGGCCTGTGCTATGATAGTGGCACGCAAAACAACAAGGGGTGCAAGCCCCCTCCATGAAAAACACTACCACACCATAACACCACCACCTCCGAGTTTTACTGTTGGCACTACACACGCTGGCAGATGACGTTCACCGAGCATTGGCCATACCCACACCCTGCCATCGGATTGCCACATTGTGTACCGTGATTCGTCACTCCACGCAATGTTTTTTTCAATTTTCAATCGTCCTATGTTTAAGTTCC
Source organism: Schistocerca americana (assembly GCF_021461395.2). Classification (NCBI taxonomy): domain Eukaryota; kingdom Metazoa; phylum Arthropoda; class Insecta; order Orthoptera; family Acrididae; genus Schistocerca; species Schistocerca americana. The sequence goes on along the minus strand of NC_060124.1, from coordinate 156,059,540 downwards.
TTACACCAAGCGAGGCGTCGTTTGGCATTTACTGGCATGATGTGTGGCTTATGAGAAGCCGCTCGATCATGAAATCCAGGTTTCCTCACCTCCCGCCTAGCTGTCATACTACTTGCAGTGGATCCTGCTGCAGTTTGGAATTTCTGTGTGATGGTCTGGATAGATGTCTGCCTATTACACATTACGACCCTCATCAACTGTCGGCTGTCTCTGCCAGTCTACAGGCGAGGTCGTTCTGTACGCTTTTGTGCTATACGTGTCCCTTCACGTTTTCACTTCACTATCACATCGGAAACAGTGGAAATAGGTATGTTTAGAAGTGTGGAAATCTCGCGTACAGACAGACGTATGACCCAAGTGACACCGAATCACCTGACCACGTTCGAAGTCCGTGAGTTCCGCGGAGCTCCCCATTCTGCTCTACTGAGGTCGTTGATATAGAATATCTAGCAGTAGGTGGCAGCAGAATGCACCTAATCTGGAAAACGTATGTTTTTGGGGCTGTCTGGATACTTTTGATCACATAGTGTACGTTCTTACGCGTCAAAATTTACAGTACATCACTGCTTCTGATCGGTACGAGTCTCCCACGCCCGTGAGTCGTCAGTACTGGATGATAAAAAGTAAAATATTCGCCTCGCAGATTCTTTAACCCCGCAGTCACCGGGATACTTACTCCTCTTCCATAGCTAAGCGGTCAGCTTTACTTAGCTCACGACAGACTCCACTAACGTTATTTGAAATTACAGGTATCTTAAAACATTATTATATCTGTAATTATTTTTGTCTTTTAGGCAGGAGGAAAATTATATCCTTCAAGAGCTTTTAGCGTTAATTGACGTTTTTGGATTTGGTTGTTAGTTGTAAGTTGCATATTATAAAATACCGCTGATAACAGCGGGCGCACGAATAGGATCACTACTTTAAACCCTCTGTCTCATCGTGAAGTCAGTTTAAAATCGATTGAAAAACTTGTAGCAAACTGACAGACAGACAGACATGAAATTGACTTAGTAAAAAGATGTAAAATTGGCTGTGCGGATGAGTAGCTTTCACAAGAATGACGTAAAATGATCACTGAAAATTGCATTTATTCAGCACCGCATGTAATGTGATTGTCAATAAAGATCAACACTGCCGTAAACACTGTGTCTGCAATATATCATGTGTGGCATTGATAATTGACTCGATATTGACTTCAGCACTTGTCGTCAGTTACTGGGACAGTAATAATGCTGTACAGGGTTCGACAAGCAGGATTAAGTTGTCAGGACATGTCTGGGCAACTACTATCGAGTACGATTAACTTTGCCTACAGTGCACTGTTTGAATAAAAAATTGAAAATTGGTAATAAGGTCTTACGGGACCAAACTGCTGAGGTTATTGGTCCCTAAGCTTACACCCTATTTAATCTAACTTAAACTAACTTACGCTAAGAATGACACACACACCCATGCCCGAGGGAGGATTCGAACTTCCGACGGGGGGAGTTTGAATAATAGTTCATACATATTCGTGTACATTAGAAAATTGTAGTTTACTATACCTAACGTCAGTTGTTTTCGTTATCAGTGAAATATTAATGTTAACATATTACTGCGGCATGGCATTTCAATAAATAAACTTTCATTGAGATCTGTATCTTTAATAGCTAGGTGGTTTTTGTTAGTAATTAATACTGAGTCTCGGCGATTTTGTGTCCAGTTAGATATCCATTTCCTGCCATCATAAAATGACCGATGCTCATTCTGATATTTCGTATACCTTCAGTGTTCCCCTGCCACCACCCCTCCCGACAGAGTGGTTGTTGAGTCAGCTAAAGAAAGTGAGCGGCTTCTGGACCATCTCCTGTGTTCCAGAAATGAACGGGACACGATAAATCATCCCAATCTGGATGATTAGCAGCGTTGCATTCGCTGCCGTTAGACGCCAGCTTCTGGTTTTTAATACAATAAAGTGACGGGAGTGTATTATTCTAATAGAGAAGATGCCAGCCTATTTGTTCCGTTAGTAATCTTTTGGGTACACGTGTGCAGGAGGTGGTGCTGTACGTGGCGTTCCGGCCGCGCCTGCGCAGACGCGACGTGCGACGGGAGGTGGCGGCCATCCAGACCAGGCGGTTGCAGCAGCAGCTCGAAACCCAGCAGCTGGAGAAGGCCGAAAAAGGCAAGGTGGGCCGGGCTCATGTCGACTTAATCCATAACAGTGATTCCCAACCTTCCTTACACCGTTACCCCTGAGTGCAATCAGACATTAGCTAGAAGTACCCCCACCTGCACCACTCGCCTGCAGTATATTGCCCCCCCCCCCTCCCCCACATTATCACCAGCTTTAGCATTTACCTAAGTGTGGAATGAACCACTTTTCTTGGAACACTCCTACTTTTAAAATGATGAAAGATGGTTTGCTTGTGTGAGTGGGTGGGGGGGCGGAGGGGAGGGGGAGGGGGGGGGGGGAGCGTTAGAATGAATGCCGAAGGAATTCGTGGTGCGGCGCAAGTGCTACTCACAACTCCTCAGCAAAGAAAGCTAACTATCCACAGTGAGGGTAGACTCTTGTTACAAAACATGCTTCTCCTACACTACTCCCTCTCTGTTACAGCATTTGCTTGACCTGCCCACTGCAACCCCATTTAAAATCAACCAAATTAAAATGTGTTTATTATACTTACAGTTCGTAAATCACTTGACTGTTGCACTTCTTACTTCTGAGCTGGGAGAAATTGGAAGACTTCAGGCTGTTAAAGCTTTGTGTCCGGCCACAGCCACTAACAGTAAGAGTAATAATAATTTTGTGTATAGCACTATAGTAGAACTTATGTGTCGTGGTGTCAGTTCAGTTGTATGTTTCAAAACGAGTAATGAAAGAAATTCTAGACTACTGCTGGTACTATCTACGACTTGGAGAAGACATTTTCTCGACATATTTAGCATTTGTTGCGTATATGTCTCACTTTTATCGCCAGCGGTGTACGGGACAAAACACAACATATGTACGTTGTGGGTGGACTATGTGAGGAAACTGTAACCTGCATCGTATTAATGCTACTGATTGAGAAGAAGTAAACATTGATAATTTACATAATCAGTATTAGAGTCTTACAAAATTGTGATAATAGTTATGATCTTTTGAAAATTATTTAGTTTTGGGACTGGAACAGAATCTAGTTGTTTAGTTATAACCCCTGAGAAAATTTCATTTTATGCCTCAGGGGTAATTACCCTCAGGCTGGGAACCAGTGGCCTTTAAGGACAGGTTTGATGCCTGCAGCAACTGTTGAAAAGTTCTAGCCGGTTACTTATTTCAGTCTGACCTTCTGTTTCATATTCAGGTACACAAACAATTTAGCAAAAATGAAAAATATATATAAAATGAGCCAAGCTATCCTCTGATCTGATTAAATGCTGTAAAAGGGTTATCATTCGACATGTATCCACGCGTTGGTTACTAATGGTTTGGCGCAGTGTTAAGTTCCCCAAACAATAACTTCCCACCCCACAGGTAAGTAACACAACGGAGATGTCACGATTTGTGCCTAACTGCACTTAGCTGCGGTATGTGACGTCGATTGGACACAAATATTCTTCGTGTTGTCCTTCTCAGCCACTGTAAAACTGGCACACCCTCATTATGACTGGACGTACACACGAAGTGAAGTTATGGGACACCGATTAAAGGGAAACTGACTTTATGTTTAAATAAATAGCGATAACGCGGACGTCTGTTTACGAATCAATAGACAGCTACTGCTATTATAAACCGAACGAGGTGGCGCACTCGTTAGCACATTGGACGCGCATTCGGGAGAACGACTATTCAAATCCGTGTCCGGCCAACCTAATTTAGGTTCTCCGAGATTTGAATAAATCATTCTACGCAAATGCTGGGATGGTTCCTTTGAAAGGGCGCGGTCGATTTCCTTCCTTAACCTTGACACAATCAGAGCTTGTGCTCCATCTCTAATGACATCGAGACAGCGAAACGTTAAACACAATCTTCCTTCCTTTTTTTTCATTAATGTGCGTCAATGGTTGGACCAGTAATTTGCTGGACCTCGGATCGGTCGATATGACGCGGTGTAGTGGCACCCGTTTGACCAGGCATCACTCCAACGGTTTTCACGTGTGACGCTGAAGAATGCGCCCTAGGTGACACAAACAATGTCGCACATTCTTCAAAACGCTTATTAATAAAATCAATAAACACCGATCGTCTACTCCGACGAACTAACGAATCATAATTCAAAATTCACTAGTGAGACATTCTACTCATGCCAACGTGCAATCGCGTAAGGACCACGGAGATACGATAAGAGATATTAGGGCCGCACGGGGGCACGACAGTCGTTTTTCCCTCGCCCTATTTGCGAGTGGAACAGGAAAGGAAATGAATAGTATTAGTACTGGGTACCCTTCGCTACGCGCCATACGGTGGCTTACGGGGTATGCATGTAGATGTGGATGAAATTCACTGGCAGAAGACGATAGTTCAGAAACAAACAAGTTGAGTACATAAATTAAAAGGTTAGGTCTCTTTGAGGCTATCTCGAAAAAAAGTTCACCTAAACGTTCATTCCTTCCGTCAATGCACGGAGTTAAAATTCCACAACATATTTTAAGTTTTTCCGGTTAGACACGGAGTCTACCGACCATGTATTATAAGAATAATTTGAGCCATGTTTTACGACATTCATAACCACGAAGACGGATCTATCTGCGGTGTCGCGGCGCCCCATTGCGTTGTCCGTAGCGGCGGCGGTGGAGAGGGTTGTACCGGCGTGGGCTGGATAACCGAACTGGAGCCCTGGCTCGGAGTCAGCTGCCGATGTAGCGCCGTGCGCCGGCCTAAGTACTGTATGGTGACAGGGTATTTGGAGATCTGTTTTGAGTCACGTATGTTACAGAGACAACTACACTCATGCTCATAAATTAAGGATAATGCTGATACACGGTGAAACAACGCTCTGGTGGAGGGTTTGCGGGTTTAAATCACTTCGGGGTATGACCATGCGGCGCATTTGACCTGGGTCGTCGCACGGTGGCACTGGCAGCAGTCCACATATGCTGAGGTGTGTTGGTGCATGTCAGAGTACGGTGCAGCGAGTAAGTGTGTAGACGTTTTCAGATGTGCTAATGGTGACTCTGTGTTGAAAATGGCTCAAAGAACACATATTGATGACGTTATGAGGGGTAGAATACTAGGTTGACTGGAGACTGGTCAAACACAGCAGATCGTAGTACGGGCCCTCCGTGTGCTACAAAGTGTGATCTCAAGATTATGGCAACGATTCCAGCAGACAGGAAACGTGTCCAGGCGCTACAGTACGGGACGTCCACAGTGTACAACACCACAAGAAGACCGATATCTCACCATCAGTGCCTCCAGATGGCCACGGAGTACTGCAGGTCACCTTGCTCGGGACCTTATCGCAGCCACTGGAACAGTTGTCTCCAGACACACAGTCTACAGCGACTGAACAGAAATGGTTTATTCGCCCGGAGATCTGCAAGGTGTATTCCACTGATCCCTGGTCAGAAGAGCCCGTAAAGCCTGGTGTCAAAAACGCAGTACGTGGTCATTGGAACAGTGGTCCCAGGTTATGTTCATGGACGAGTCCAGGTATAGTCTGAACAGTGATTCTCGCCGGGTTTTCATCTGGCGTGAACCAGGAACCAGATACCAACCCATTAATAGCCTTGAAAGGGACCTGTATGGATGTCGTGGTTCGATGGTGTGGGGTGGGATTATGATTGGTGCACGTAAACCCCTGCATGTCTTTGACAGGGGAATTGTAACAGGTCAGGTGTATTGGGACGTCATTTTGCACCAGTATGTCCGCCTTTTCAGGGGTGCAGTAGGTCCCACGTTCCTCCTGATGGATGATAACGCACGGCCCCACCGAGATGCCATCGTGGAGGAGTACACTGAAACAGAAGATGTCAGTGGCCTGCTTGTTCTCCAGACCTAAACTCCATCGAGCACGTCTGGGATGCTCTCGGTCGACGTATCGCTGCTCGTCTTCAAACCCCTAGGACACTTCAGGAGCTCCGACAGGCACTGGTGCAAGAGTGGGAGGCTATACCCCAGCAGCTGCTCGACCACCTGATGCAGAGTATGCCAACCCGTTGTGCGGCCTGTGTACGTGTGCATGTGCATGGTGATCATACCCCATATTGATGTCGGGGTACATGCGCAAGGAACAGTGGCGTTTTGTAGCACATGTGTTTCGGGACGGTTTACTCAACTTATCACCAGTACTGTGGACTTATAGATCTGTGTCGTGTGTGTTTCCTATGTGGCTATGCTATTAGCACCAGTTTCGTGTAGTGCCACGTTATGCAGCACCACATTCTGCAATTATCCTTAATTTATGAGCGTGGGTGTAGATACCCGCGACCTCTGCGGGTGCTGCCGGAGGCTCCTAATGGAAACCCAGGGCAAGTAACTGCCTGGAAAGCTCCCAGTCCTAGGCTATCGTATACTACCGTAAGTTAGCATAGCCTACAACAGTTTTCCTAGTAGCCTTGGTCAGTTAAGTCAGTTAAGATCGTAACCCGCGTTACCTGTATGTTAGGTATGTTGCACGGCTATCGGGCGTTATCCTGTTTCGATCACTTTCTTAAATATGCGATCCGTGTCTTTCTAGATTTTCCTAGAAACCAGAAGCTGTGAAACGTCTACAAACTGAGTTACGCTTATACAAAGGGCCGCGTAACCTAAGGAACCTTTTTTCTACATATTTATCCTCCTGTGTTAAAAATAAATGGCATTTACAGCAATATTTAAATTTTCCATGTTTAATTTAGGTTTTATTGGAAAATCATTGATTTTTACCTTGAAACATAGGGATTTTTCAGTAAAAATAAATGAAACGATACAGAATTATCATATAGCGCTAGTAAAATTAATAAAAAAGCACAAAACAATAATATATGAAACATCGCTACAGTAGTACGTCGAGCTTATATAAAACATGTTTCTGTTATTCATGAACAACTTCTGCGCTTATCAATAATCACAGGAAACTTTTGCCTTTGATGATGATGAAGCACATGTTAACGAGTACAAAATAATACAATGATTTTCTTTTTGTTTGTGGAAGTAAACTTATTTGCATCAAAAGTGATTGCTTCGCTTATATAAAAGCGCAGAAGACGCGCGATGAAGTAATCCTTATTACGTACAAAATGAAATTTGCATTTTCTAGGATATAAAATACACAATGGACTGAGACTGAAAGAAGTACGGTTCTAATTATGTGCAAAACTGACAAACAAAACACGAAGAGAAGTCGTCGGTTCCCAGACTTCCTCTCACACATTCATCTATGTTTCTTTTCCTACCAAGGCTGCCAATGTTACCGGTAACACTAGCGTTTACTACGTCATTAATGTACAGTACAAATCGACGTTTCGGTGGTTTTGGTAGAGCGCAACTCTAATGACATGTAATACCTCAACAGATGTTGACAACAGAATAAAAAAATTCTGAGACATTACTCTTCAGCGCGCCCTCAGTCGTCTATACTCTACGGGCCATCAAACGTTTTATGGTGAAGGGTAGCTCTTATACCTCCCCATTACTCTTCTTTCGAACTCCAGTCACTACCAGTGCACCAGGAAGATGACTGACGGTAAACCTGGTTCATATTTCTCTGATTTTCTCGTTGTGGTAACTTCGTGAAATGGACGTGGGAGGAAGTAATATGTTGCTAGTCACTTCTCGAAACGTACGCTCTCGGAGCTTCACTAAGGAACTTGCACAAAGCCTCTGCCACTGGAAATGCTCTCGCACAGAGTAAACGACTCCGTGACGAAAAGCGTCACTCTTCGTTGGGTCTGCTCTATTACTTCTGTTAAAATTACTTGGCAAGGGTCCCAGACTGAATAAAAATACTCAAGAATCTTTGGAACAAATGTTTTGTAAGCCGCTTCAAGTTTCATGGATGACCTAAATTTCCTTAAGAATCTTGATAAGAATCTGAAACTGGCATCTGCACTGTCTGATCTTAGTTTTTTCTGGCCACTCCGCTCTGAATGCTCTAGATTGTTACTTCAGGCACTTTTTATTGTTTCCAGTCATTTACTACCAATTGATCTGTTCGCCTACTTGTACACAGCGCGTTCCATTTATTTACTTTCCTGGTCAACTGCCAAGTCTCCTCACCAGTCGCCGATCATCTGCAGCTCTTCCTACAATCACTTCTGCCTTCTGGCAGTAGCGGCCCAAAAACTCGTCCTTTTTACGTATGTCGATGTGTTGAGCTCTATCTGTTATGAAGTCCTGAATCCCGTCGCACATCTGTTCGTATTCTGGCTAAGCTCGTGCTTCTGTCGATCCAATTTAAGTCACACAAAACGATTACTCCTAAATTATCGAATCACCTCAGTGCCACACGAACTGCAAGTGAACAATCCGGCAAACTTCAGTATCTTTGCCTTCTTGAAGTGAGTGAGTAGGTATGTCCCTGGTGAATAACTATTGCGTTCGTTCATTGGTGTAAGAACTTTTCAAAACGATCTTCAGAATGTGAACAGTAGCTTATTTAAGATTTAGCTGTCTGATATGTAGGAAACGACCAATCCTCAATTGAAAAACCTACACTTCTATCCATATTCTGGAAAACACCGTGAAGTGAATGACAGAGGGTACTTCCATTCTGCCATTTATCAGGGTTTCTTCCTGTTCCATTCACTTATGGAGCCCGAAAATAATGATTGATGCTGTAATTAATCCAATTTATCCTCAGGATCCCTGTGGGATTAATATTTAGGAGCATGATGTATTTTCCTAGAGTCATCATTTAAAGCCGTTTCTTGAAACTTTGTTAGTACACTTTCTCGAGGTAGTTTCCGTCTATCTTCAAGAGTCCACCAGTTCAGTTTTTTCAACATCTCTGAGTCACACTTCCACGGGTCAGACAAGACTGTGACCATTCGTGCTGCCCTTCTCTGTATACGTTCAATATCCTATTTTGTACTATGAGGTACAGGTCCCACACATTTGAGCAGTATTCTAGGATGGGTTGCAAGAGTGATTTGTAAGCAATCTCCTTTGCAGACTGATTGCACTTCGCCAATAGTCTACCAATAAACTGAAGTCTACCACCTGCGTTACCCACAACTGGAACTATGTGATCATTCCATTTCCTATCCCTACAGTGTGTTACACCCAGGCATTTGTAAGAGTTGGCCGATTCGAACAGTGACTCATTAATACTATAGTCATAGGATAATACATTTTTGCATTTTGTAAAGTGCACAGGCTATACAATTTCGAACATTTAAAGCAAGTTACCAATCCTTGCAACACTTTGAAATCTTATCAAGGTTTGATTAAAGATCTTTGTGCAGCTTCTTTCACACAATACTGCATCATCTGCCAAATGTCTAAGACTACAATTAATACTTTCCACAAGTTTATTAATATAGAACACGAACAACGAGGATCGCAACACACTTCGCTGAGGCACACCCGAAGTTACTTCTACAGCTATTGATGATTCTCCATCCAACACAACTTGCTGGCTCCTCCCTACCGAGAAATCCACAACCCGATCGAAAACTTCACTTGACACCATATAGGACAGTACTTCCGACAATAAACGCTGGCGTGGTATTAGATGAAATTCTTCACAGAACAAATATTCCATGATGAAATCCCTCAATTCGAACAATTCTTACACTGCTAATATTTCTCTTAACGTGATATTAATCCGATGACCCCATTAATTTGATGGTAAAATTTGTTTAATTGTACCACTCATATTGGAGTACCACCCGTCTGCCTCTAAAGTTACCTAGCAGTACCATTACCGCAGCTGAAATATTTCTCCAGTGGTACTATTTCTGTAGTGTCGCTATTCGTGTATTTCTACTGTTGATTTGGCATTGTCTGGTGTTCCATTAACACTACTGCTCCATGCTTCCGAAGTGTTATACCCATGTATTGCTTTTAAACGAGCCAAATAACTGGTAGAATACACCTCTCCAGAAGTACAAGTTCCCCAGTGGTATTACTTTTCCAGTGGCACCATATCTCTGTAGGACCATATCTTCGATGGTACCATTAATTTTATGTCCTTTCTTTCTCGCTTCTGTCTTCTCGTGACACCATTCCTCAAGGAGAACTATATCTATGGCAGTGTAATTCCCTATAGTGATACCGTTTTGTAGTGATGCCATCTCTCGAACAGCAATCATCCAGTGGTACCATTTCTAAGGTATTACCATTTCTGCAAGGGCACAGCTTCTACAGTGGCACCATTTCTCCAGTGGTACCATTTCTCTTTTGCTACACTACTGGTCATTAAAATTGCTACACCAAGAATAAATGCAGATGATAAACGGGTATTCATTGGACAAGTATATTATACTAGAACTGACATGTGATTACATTTTCACGCAATTTGGGTGCATAGATCCTGAGAAATCAGTACCCACAACAACCACCTCTGGCCGTAATAAGGGGCTTGATACGTCTGGGCATTGAGTCAAACAGAGCTTGGATGGCGTCCACAGGTACAGCTGCCAACGCAGCTTCAACACGATACCACAGTTCATCAAGAGTAGTGACTGGCGTATTGTGACGAGGCAGTTGCTTGACCACCATTGACCAGACGTTTTCAGCTGGTGAGAGGTCTGCAGAATGTGCTGGCCAGGGCAGCAGTTGAACATTTTCTGTATCCAGAAAGGCCCGTACAGGACCTGCAACATGCGGTCGTGCATTATCCTGCTGAAATGTAGGGTTTCGCAGGGATCGAATGAAGAGTAAAGCCACGGCTCGTAAAACAACTGAAATGTAACGTCCACTGTTCAAAGTGCCGTCAATGCGAACAATAGGTGACCGTGACGTGTAACCAATGGCACCCCATACCATCACGCTGGGTGATACGCCAGTATGGCGATGACGAATACAAGCTTCCAATGTGCGTTCAAAGCAATGTTGTCATATACAGATGCGACCATCATGATGCTGTAAACAGAACCTGGATTCATCCGAAAAAATGACGTTTTGCCATTCGTGCACCCAGATTCGTCGTTTAGTACACCATCGCAGGCGCTCCTGTCTGTGATGCAGCGTCAAGGGTAACCGCAGCCATGGTCTCCGAGCTGATAGTCCATGCTGCTGCAAACGTCGTCGAACTGTTGGTGCAAATGGTTGTTGTCTTGCAAACTTTCCCATCTGTTGACTCAGGGATCGAGACGTGACTGCACGATCCGTTTCAGCCATGCGGATAAGATGCCTGTCATCTCGACTGCTAGTGATACGAGGCCGTTGGGATCCAGCACGGCGTTCCGTACCTTTATCAAAGTCGGAAACGTGATGGTACGCATTTCTACTCCTTACACGAGGAACCACAACATCGTTTCACCATGCAACGCCGGTCAACTGCTGTTTGTGTATGAGAAATCGGTTGGAAACTTTCCTCATGTGAGCACGTTGTAGGTGTCGCTGGTGCCAACCTTATGTGAATGCTATGAAAAGCTAATCATTGTCATATCACAGCATCTTCTTCCTCTCGGTTAAATTTTGCGTCTGTAGCACGTCATCTTCGTGGTGTAGCAATTTTAATGGCCAGTAGTGTATTTACTTAAGATAGTTCAGATGTTGTGGCACAAACTCTTCCATAACAGTCCGCGTTAGCCTCGCTGCTCCAGTGGTACCATGCCTTTGACAGAAACATTAAACCAGCGTTTTCGTCTGATCGAGTCGTCCACTGCCTTTAAATTGCCTCATCCCCGCTACAGTATAGCACCTTCTACTGCTCGCTCTCTGTGCCACTCTCTCAGCTGTCACGTGTCGATTTCCCACTGTATGTTTGTTGTGACGTGTACAGAAGAAGGGAGCCTCGCAGAAGGGCGACGGGTCGCAGACGCCCAAATCTTCGCGCCGCGGCCCGGCGCCAGAGGTGGCCGAGGTCACGTCTGCAGAGGACCTGCTGGAGGCCGAGGCGACGCTGCTGCGCGCCTTCCAGGGACGTACGGAGCGCCGCCTGCTCAGCTGCCGCGTCGCCACCGTGGACGCCCGCACCAGGCAGCCGTGAGTCGCTCCGCCAGCTCTAGCGCAGGGTAGCTTTCACAAGGTCTGAAGACTACCCGGGCCTCTACACTGGTCAGTTAGTGAGATCGCAATACTTGCATGCAGCTGTGTTTGTGACGGAGACCAACCACAAAGGCCTATTCAGTTGCAAGTAGAGCCCACTAAATGCTCCTCCTCTTTAGCAAATACTCTCTCTCTCTCTCTCTCTCTCTCTCTCTCTCTCTCTCTCTCTCTCCGGTACACCTGCCTAATATCGTGTAGCGCCCCCGCAAGCACGCAAAAGTGCCGCAACACCACGTGGCAAGGACTCGACAAATGTCTGATGTAGTTTTCCTGGAGTCACTCTGTAGCAATTCTGGATATGTAGGGTGTCGCATTGTCCTGCTGTAATTTCCCAACTCCGTCTGAATGCACAATAGATATGAATGCTTACGTACGTGTCACCTGTCAGAGTCATATCTACACGTATCAGGGGCCCCATATCACTCCAGCTGAAAACGCCCCACATATTACAGAGCCCCCACCAGCTTGGACAGTACCCTGCTGACATGCAGGTCCATGGATTCATGAGGGTGTCTCCTTAACTTAAAAAATGGTTCAAATGGCTCTGAGCACTATGGGACTCAACTGCTGAGGTCATTAGTCCCCTAGAACTTAGAACTAGTTAAACCTAACTAACCTAAGGACATCACAAACATCCATGCCCGAGGCAGGATTCGAACCTGCGACCGTAGCGGTCTTGCGGTTCCAGACTGCAGCGCCTTTAACCGCACGGCCACTTCGGTCGGCTCTCCTTAACTTAGGCGTCCATCGATAGAATTTGAAACGAGACTCGTCCGACCAGGCAACATGTTTCCGTCATCAACAGTCCAATGTCGATGTTGACGGGCCCAGGCGAGGCCTAACGCTTTATGTCGTGCGGTCATCAAGGGGACACGAGTGGGACTTCGGCTCCGATAGCCCATATCGACGATGTTTCGTTGGATGTTTTGCACGCTGACTCTTGCTGATGGCCCAGCACTGAAGTCTGCAACTCAGTCGTCGTTGGTCCCGTTCTTGCAGGATCTTTTTTCGGTCGCAGCGATGTCGAAGATTTGATGTTTTATGGGATTCCTGATATTCACGGCACACTCGTGAAATGGTCGTACGGGAATGTCCCTACTTCATTGATACCTCGGAAATTCCGTGTCCCATCGCCCGTGCGCCGACTATAACTCTACGTTCGAACTCACTTAAATCTTGATAACCCGCCATTGTAGCAGCAGTCACCGATCCAACAACTGCACCAGACACTTCCTGCTTGACCGGCCACCGTGGACGAGCGGTTCTAGGCGCTTCAGTCCGCAACCGCGCTGCTGCTACGGTCGCAGGTTCGAATCCTGCCTCGGGAATGGCTGTGTGTGATGTCCTTAGGTTAGTTAGGTTTAAATAGTTTCTAAGCCTAGGGGACTGATGCCCTCAGAAGTCCCATGGTGCTTCGACCATTTCCTGCTTATATAGGCGTTGACGACCACAGCGCCGTATCAGATTATTGGACTTGTCGCTGTAACGAACGAAGTAGGCGAGCGTCAGCAATATGTCTCATGGACTTATTGTGGCGTGTTTATCTTCTGCCATTAGGTCAGACGATAGAAATGCCACTTGCACGCTTAGAGTAGCAGATTGACGGTGACCAACTTTAAACAGAACTTCATTAATTTTAACACACATTTATTAAAATAATAACAAGCATAGAAGCATAGAAATTACTCAACTTGATTCTGCATGCTGTTTACAATTGACTTTCTGAAATTCCTTTGGTCTTGGTACGTTAATCTTATTCTCACATATCTCTGATACTTGACAAAGTGTCTATACATTTATCTTCATGGCTATGTACAGGAATATGATAACCTTATTAGGTGCAGACTGAAACTTGACTATAGACTGGTACAGACAAATGCAGACTGGTGCAGACTGATGCAGACTAATGCAGACTGACTAATCGGAGGTCTGTACACTCATTATAATACCTCGTGCATTCAGGTAACGCTCTGCGAGTGTGATCCGCGAGGAGAAAACGTTCTACGTTAGCAGCAATCTCTTTGGCTGCGTTGCATATTAATACGCGGATCGGCGGAAGCAGAATTTGGTCCGTCTCTATGACAGCGCCATCTCGTAGTGCGGAGACGGATGAGCGCTGAGCCTGCGCTGTTGTGCTTAGCGGGGTGCGCTCTAGTGGGAAAGTTGTGTACGCGCTGACTACGCGGAACTATGTACACAACAATTATATATATATATATATATATATATATATATATATATATATATATATATATATATATATATATATATTCGTCTGGCGATTCCGACTCTCTATGACCCCGCCAACTAAGGCACTCCTGTTTCTTCTGTCCTGTACTGTCTCCCACAGATGTTACACTTTGGAACCCATTATTCCTATGATGCCATCGATCCAGCTCATCCTTTGCATTGACGTCTTTTCCAACGAATCAAGTCTTTCCTTGAAGCATCTAAAGTAGGTCATCTTTTTGTATCAGCAGCAGACATTTTAAGGAGCAATGTAGTTTTATTTGATGTAATACTGACTTATTCGCTCTTTTGTGGTCCATGAAACTCTAAGGAGTTTCCTCCATCACTACAATTCATAGTAGTTTACTCTACGCCGTTCAGCCTTTCTTATGATCCTGGTCTCATATCCGTGCATCACAACCGGAAAGACAAAATGTTAAAGTTACGTCTCTACTACTTAAAACATGGTCAGTTTTTCTGCTAAGTAACAAGTGTGTTTTGATTTCATGGCTGCAGTCACCAACAGTAGAAATCTGGGAGCCCAGGTGATTCACCGTAGAAACTGACTCCACTGTTTCTTCTCCTGCACGACGTGAGGTGATTGTTGTAGTTGCCATAATTTTTTTTCTTGACATCCAGCATTAGGCCAGTCTTTGCACATTCTTCTGTCACCCTCAATAATTATTAACCAAGAGTTAGACAAGGGTGTTGACTATCACCTACCCTTTTTAATATTTGCTCTGACTTCATTGTTCGAAGATGCAAACGTAAAGTAAACAATGAAATTGAGATAAAGAAAGAGGAATACCTGAATGTACTTCTGTTTGCTGATGACATCGTTATTATTCAAAAGGAAGAAGATGACCTCCAAAGATCAATATACAAGCTGAACGAAATTTGCAAGACGTACAGCTTTAAAATTTCTGACGACAAAACAAAAGTAATGGTATTCCATGGAAAATATCCAGACAGATCAAAAACTGTTTTGGATAATTCAATTTTTGAACAAGTGTCTCAGAACTCTTAGATTGTGCTATAAGTTTTGATTTGGATCCTGATATTGGGAATAAAATACACAAATTCCACTCCGTCTGTGGTACCGCTGGCAGAAAATTGGGCCATAAAGTACGAAAAGAAGCAATCATGAAATTCTATGTTTGTGTTATCCTTTGGAAACAAAAGCTGGGCTACTGCAAACAAAAACAAAATTAAAACAGCAGAGATGAGGTTCCTAAGAAAGACGAAAGGCTGCAGGAGAAGAGATATGATTAGGAACGAAGATATTAGAACAAAATTAAATATTTTCAGTGTGACTGAAAAAATTCAAAAATATCAAGAAAATTGGAAACAACACCTCGTCAAAATACCAAGTTACAGAATTCCTTAGAAGATTCGAAACAAGTCAAATGAGAAAAAAGACATTGGAAGAACTAAAAAAAGATGGGAATGATTTTGTTTGAGAGTTCGAAACAGGCAACAGCCTAATACTAGAAAGGAAGATGATAATGTTGATGATGATCTTCATTAAGAGGTTCTGCGTATCTGACAAGGGAACCTCCCCATCGCACCCCCCTCAGATTTAGTTATAAGTTGGCACAGTGGATATGCCTTGAAAAACTGAACATAGATCAATCGAGAAAACAGGAAGAAGTTATGTGGAACTATGAAAAAAATAAGCAAAATATACAAACTGAGGAGTCCATGCGCAAGATATGCAACATCAAGGATACTGTGAGCTCAGGAGCGCCGTGGTCGCGTGGTTAGAACGAGAGGTCCTTGGTTCAAATCTTCCCTCGAGTGAAAAGTTTACTTTCTTTATTTTCGCAAAGTTATGATCTGCCCGTTCGTTCATTGACGTCTTTGTACACTGTAATAAGTTTAGTGTCTGTGTTTTGCGACCGCACCGCAAAACCGTGCCATTAGTAGACGAAGGGACGTGCCTCTCCAATAGGAACCGAAAACATTTGATCGCAAGGTCATAGGTCAACCGATTCCTCCACAGGAAAACACGTCTGATATATTCTATACGCCACTGGTGACGCCACGTGCGTCACATGACAGGAATATGTTGTCGATCCACCTAACTTGTACACTTGGCGAATGGGTAAAAAGATTCTTCTACCTTGCCCGATTTAGGTTTTCTTGTCTATGTGATAATCACTCCCAAAAAAGTGATGAAAACAAAGAGTTTGTCACACAAACTGCCACAAATGAATGCGGAAGTTTCACAGTCGCACAGTTTTCCCTGTGCTCTGTCAAAACTTATGTTTTTATCGTTTTCAAATTTTTCCGTGTGTAGACCGTCAAATCCTGCATATGTCCAAGCAAATCTGAACATGTCCTGCAATTTTGGAGAGCGAAGTTGATTATGTGTGAGTGCCTGAACTTTGATAATTGACACACGATCACGTAAACAATACTGCTCTGTGTACCTGTGCAGCTTTGCAAAATCATAGAATCTTTTCACAAAGTATTTCATTTGCCGAAAACCAACCACATCTCACGGTTGCACAAGAGGTGTACAACCTGGAGGAATGGTAATCACGTCTACTCCCACACTAAAATTGTACAATGCCTGATCCTTCTGTCCTGTATAGCTGTCAAGGAGTAAGGCAAAGTCTTTGCCCGCGTAAGGAGCAATCACACGTTCATTAAAGTCTTTCACTAGTCTTTTCTCTATTTTTCCTGACGCACTGCAATTCATAATGACATTCGGCGTTTGCTCAAGTACCCTATTCACCTGTTGATGAACTTGCGGTCCAAATACACCATTTTTTTCCTGAAAACATAAATAAAATGTAGGTAAAAGAAGTCCTGCTTTGTCGAGAGCATATTGTATGGTATAACTATGTGAAGTTGCATGCAGCTGGTCTACAGTACATTCCGTGTCGCCTTCTCCAACTAACGATAACGTACGGGTCGATTTCATTTCATAGTTAAAACCGGACTGATCTGTGTTGATAATATATGCGTCTTCATACTGTTGGAATCTGACGTTAGTTTCTGTAACAACACTCTTAAAGTTCTTCCAGTTTATTCGCGTAGTTCTTGCTTACATATTTCGTAATCTTCCTGCTCGTAATTTTGTATTTTCTTTTGAACGTGACAAGCCAATGAGATGGAGCCTTGAAGACCAGGCCGATTTGTTTAGCGTAATGCAATCCCCAAATCTGTAGGTCTGTATCTTGCACTTCACTTAATTCATTTCTGGCTTTAATAAATTGTTGGTATACATGGTTTTCTAGTTCACTGAACTTCTGTCTTCGGGTTCCACCTCGTTCCACGACTTCTTTGCAATATTTAATTCTGCTTTTTTCCTCCATCCCTTTAAATTTCTTAAATTTATTTGTTACTTCACTCCATAATCTATATTTGCGTCTTTTAATTGGTTTGGACAGTAACCTGTATTGGAGCATTTCCTTCATGTAACCCAAAGAAATACCATCAGACTGAAGTCACAGTATTTCCTCTTCGTGTTCTTCGTACGGATCGTCAACAATCTCATCATCTGGTACATACAGCCCCGCAGCAATCAGCAAGGTATCGTCATCACCACACGTACTGTTTATCAACAAATGTAGGAAATAATGATACAAAAGTTCGACAATCGTTCGATCCCTTAAGGAACTTTCCGATTCCTTACAGTTCGGAAAACGTTCATTGACCATGTTATTGAAGTCGCGAGCTATATTTGCTGGATTCATATTGCCCACGGAATATATCTCACGTATTTAATGCACTCTCGTCCAAAGTAGCGAACAGTCAACTGCCAGCCAGGGAGCCTCGTTAGCAGGAATACTCTCTCTTCCGTGCGCTGTAGTCGACTGACGTCGTGTGTTTCGATGTTTGTTTAGGTGTAGCGTCCCCATACTACGGCGCAGCTACCTCGCATCGTACGGACGGACGGACAGATAATAATTGTCTGAAAATAAAAAATTAAACTTCTCACTCGAGGGAAGACTTGAACCAAGGACCCGTCGTTCCGCAACTGCACACGCTAACCACGGTACTACAGCGCTCCTGAGCTCAGATTATCCTTGATGTTGCCTATCTTGCGCATGGACTACTCAGTTTGTATATTTTGCTTATTTTTTTCATAGTTCCACACAACTTCTTCCTGTTTTCTCGATTGATCTGTGTTCAGTTTTTCAAGGCCTATCCACTGTGCCAACTTATAACTAAATCTGAGGGGGGGGGGGGGGGGGTGCGACGGGGAGGTTCCCTTGTGAGGTTACTGATATGTATCCCAGCTATTTAAAATATGGTTTCTTCCTTATCCAACCCAGCATTCCACACAAAGTGATCCGTGTACAGATTGAATAAATAATGTCAATCTCACAGCCATGCCGTGCTTTTCTCTGAGTCTTGTCCGGGTTACTTGCTTCATATCTGGTTCTCATTGTGCTTCTTGGTCAGAGTATAAAATACGTATGAGGTAAACGGTTTGATCTGCTGCTGCCATGTTTTTGAGTACTTCCCATAACTTGGTACACAAAGCTGCCGCCTGTGGCAGCAGCAACAGTACTGGTCCGGCTGAGCGTCGAGTCGAGCTGAGCTCGATGACTCACAGGCACGTCACTCCACGCTGCCGCAACTCTAGTGGTGGAGTTTTTTGGTATTAGTGGCTGCCGAGTGGTTGTGTGACGGTCTCTCACCAACTCGAGACCAGATGTTATCAGTGGGTCAGGCAGATCAGGCAGACATTAGAAGACCATCAGCACTGAGGTAGCTCAGGACGCCATGGGTAAAACTTTTTATTGCGTTAACTTGTTGAAAGATGCTGACACAGATGGCTGAGAAAGGGCACAGCCACCAGCCTTAACATCTTATAAATGTAATGACTGTTGTCCAAATTATTCATTATGTGAACCTGAGGTGACATGTTGTATATGTATAGCCAGTGGCATTTCGTAACACATTAGGTGCTTGCACCGTTGACGATGACGAATGCAAGCTGACAATGTTGTGTTGCTGTTTCATTACACTGCTTGACAGTTGCTATGAAACGACTGACGCCTGCTAACAAACAACTCCAGTTTGCTGCATAACAACCGAAAATTTCTGCGAAACATCCGATTAATGCTAGTAAAAGGTAATGTAGAGGGCGGGACGTGTTAATGGCAGCGAAGCCTGCGCACGAAGGCTCAGTACGCATTCGACAGTGTTCACGCAGTGCGATGTGACGAAGGTTGTTGTGGAACCGATTAATGCCACTTTCCGAGTGTTACGGCATGTCTGAAAGGTATCATTTGAGTGCTTACGATCGTGGACGAGCAGTTACACAGCACGAAGCCGGTAAAATTGTCACTATTGTGGCAACAGTAATGGGTGTATCCTAAAGGTCACCTAGAGATTAAAAAAGGGCGCTAAAGGTTGGAATGCTATGCGAAACCATGCCGGTGGTCGTAGGTAGACCGCCACACCGCAAGAGCGATACGTAGCACGAGTGGCCAATAGGAATAGATTTCTCTCTACTAGGCAGATTGTTGCAGACCTTACAACCGCTATCGATACACATGTTCCTGCGATAAAAACTTCATAGGAACTACGTCTGGCTGATATGTACTCTGGGAAGCCTGTTAAACGCAAGCCACTTCAACCATGCCATCGTCGAGAAAGAGTTCGTTGGTGCAGGCAGCATGATGGTTGCGGTACTAACAGTGG
Source organism: Schistocerca americana (assembly GCF_021461395.2). Classification (NCBI taxonomy): domain Eukaryota; kingdom Metazoa; phylum Arthropoda; class Insecta; order Orthoptera; family Acrididae; genus Schistocerca; species Schistocerca americana. Next base: position 156,039,541 of record NC_060124.1, on the reverse strand, counting down.
TCCAGAGTGATATTCTCCAACGAATCCCGCTTCACTCTGGTAAGTGATTCCGGCTACCATCTAGGGTAGAGAGAGAAGGGAACGCGTTACACACTACAGAATGTTCATGACCGTCATCGTCATGGCCTAGGTGTTAAGACATGTGCAGGCATTATGCACAATGGCCGAACATCGTTACTTATCTTTGAGTGAGGGACCATTACAGCACAGCGATGTTGCAGGGAGATTATTCTGTATCTTTCCCGTCTGTTTAGGGATGCAGTAGGTCCAGCTGAGTTGTCTGACACACTGGAACGTGAAGTTGTTGAACCTATGGAATGGCCTGCGTGCTCTCCAGACCTAAACCCTATTGAGCATGGCTGGGATGCTCTTGGAAGACATTTTTCTCATCTAACACCCTCTCCCCGAACCGTGCGAGAACTGAAAACAGCCTTGCGAGAGGAGAGGGAAAAATATGCCTCAAGGGCTCCTCAATAGTTTGGTAGCCAGGATGAATGACGGGTGAAAAATGTGCGTTAGTCAAGAGGAGAGCATATTGCTTACTGAGAGTCTGATATCGACCTTTACGTCCTGAGTCTGATGTGTATCAAACATGAACGTTATTCATGTCTGTTACCTTGCTGTCCCATGTGATGAAGCCTGCGCCACGTTTCGTTATAAATAAACCACTTCACTTCTATTAGATATCTACTGTCTTTCATGTCGCCCATCATTACCTGAGCTTATTGCTGTCCGACAGTGTCTCTGTTCCTTAGTAATTGTCAAGGAGTGTCTTAGTCTTACTATTGATTTTGATTTTACCATTTAATTTAGATGTGATGGAGCACGCAGGTCGTAATTACAGTGCTGTAGTATGGCCTTAGTCCAGAAAACGATATTAATGCACTGTGCCACTGGGGAAATTGTATAGTGGGTGACTCACTGAATGCGTGCAAGAAATATACGCGATATAGCGCAGGACCGCTGAATATTTTGAGACGCGGAAACTGGCGCCTAGTGAGGCAAATTAGGAACGTAGAGCTTGAATATATCTTTCGAAAACGCTGTCTTGATGTAAAGCGCGAAGCTTTGTCTCAGTCGAATTTTTAGTTCCTCGTGTGCTTCTTCTTCTCTTCCTTTGTTTTGCGTATTATCTACATTTCAGGAACCTGTAGCGCTGACTATTTAGTTACTTTTCTTGCTTATACGTTGGCATTCCCTTCTGCTTTGTTTGGTTCTTATGTTTTGTCTGCAAGATAATATGTCGTTCTGTTCGTCGTACGACAGAGCATTGGTGGCAGTCTACACATGATTCAGGTGCTTTACTGCAATATGCCCCGGCATCGGTGCAGTTTGCAGACATTCATTTTGTTTGTGTTGTTCAAGCAATGGTCTCACTACTGAAAGTCTTAGCAGTGAGCTATGTACAGACAGACATCACCTGTCAAGGCAGGAGGTTATATCATCACATATCATCACATGGCTCATTGCAATCTAGAAAAGAAGGATTTAGAAACAATAGGTTCTGCCACTCACGTGAATCGGACTACGAGATGCCGGTAGGTTTTGCAGATCATCACGTTGTGAGAACCAGACCCATATCACTGACTTGGAATTGCAGTAGGGTTTGGACACATACTTGTTGGAACATTATGAACTACCTCGAAGTAACTGTCTATTGACATATTGTCAGCGCGGATTCAGATAATATCCTTCTTGTGAGACTCATGAGACTCAACTAGTTCTTTATTATCACGAAGTATAGAGTGCTACCGACAGGGAATTTCAAATTGATTCCATATTTTTAGATTTCCAAAAGGTTATTGACACTGTTCCTTACAAGGTACATCAAATCAAACTGCGTGCCTAAGGAGTCTCGTCTCAGTTGTGCAACTGGATTCGTGATTTTATATCAGAAAGGGCACAGTTCGTAGTGACTGACGGAAAATCATCGAGTAAAGCAAAATGAATATCCGATGTTCCCCAAGAAAGTATTATGGGCCCTCTGCTGTTTCTAATCTACACAAACGATTTAGGAGAGAATCTGAGCAGCCCTCTAAGATTGTTTGTAGATGGTACTGCCATTTACCGTCCTGTTAAGTCATCCGATGTTCGAAACCAATAGCAAAATAATCAAAATATCCACGGGTGTGCTGCCGGTCTATAGTGTCCAACGGGCACAATATTTCGGCGATCATACATGTCGCCATCATCAGGTGAACTGACGTACTGAGCTCCTATGAACGTGCCGGCACGGAGATCCGTACGCTATGGCTGCTCAGAGGGAACTGGGTTCGGTCGCGGCGGCGGCCGATTTAAATACCCTCCGCCCGCGGCACGCTCCCTCCGCCGTCCGCGCCCCGCGCCACGGTCGCGCGGTGGAACAATTTGCGACGGCGTCTGAGATGACGTCGGTGTGATGGCTCTGTCCGCCGTGGTCGTCACAACTATACGTTTGCTCGATTTACTCTTGATTAACCCAATCGCTGGTTCCCAAGCCTTGCTAAGATTATAGCCACAGTCACGGTTTATGAGGTCGTCATTGGTGCGAATTTCGATGGCCTCTCTAACAACGCTGTCCCAGTATCTCGATGTCTCCATATCAGCGACCTCAGTAGCCATTAGACATCGTGAGAGAGCAGAATGGGGCGTCCCGTGGAACTCACGGACTTCGAACGTGGTCAGGTGATTGGGTGTCACTTGTGTTATACGTGTGTACTCGAGATTTCCACACTCCTAAATATCCCTAGGTCCACTGTTCACGCTGTGATCGTCAAGCTGAAACGTGAAGGGACACGTACAGCACAAAAGCGTGCAGGCCGACCTCGTCTGTTGACTGACAGAGACCGCCGACAGTTGAAGAGGGTCCTAATGTGTAATAGGCAGACATCTATCCAGACCGTCACACAGAAATTCCAAACTGCATCAGGATCCACTGCAAGTACTGAAAGTTAAGCGGGAGGTGAGAAAACTTGGATTTCATGGTCGAGCGGCTACTCATAAGCCACATATCACGCCGGTAAATGCCAAACGACGCCTCGCTTGGTGTAAGGAGCGTAAACATTGGACGTTTGAACAGTGGAGAAACGTTGTGTGGAGTGACGAATCACGGTACACAATGTGGCGATACGATGTCAGGACGTGGGTATGGCGAATGCCCGGTGAACATTATCTGCCAGCGTGTGTAGTGCCAACAGTAAAATTCAGAGTCGATGGTGTTATGGTGTGGTCGAGTTTTTCATGGAGGGGCTAGCACCCCTTGTTGTTTTGCGTGGCAGAATCACAGCATAGGCCTACATTGATGTCTTAAGAGCCGGCCGAGGTGGCCGAGCGGTTCTAGACGCTACAGTCTGGAACCCTCGACCGCTACGGTCGCAGGTTCGAATCCTGCCTTCGGCATGGGTGTGTGTGATGTCCTTAGGTTAATCAGCTTTAAGTAGTTCTAAGTTCTAGGGGACTGATGACCTCAGAAGTTAAGTCCCATAATTCTAACAGCCATTTTTTTGGTGTCTTAAGCACATTCCTGCTTTCCACTGTTGAAGAGCAATTAGGGGATGGCGATTGCATCTTTCAACACGATCGAGCACCTGTTCATAATGAACGGCCTGTGGCGGAGTGGTTACACGACAATAACATCACTGTGAGGGACTGGCCCGCTCTGAGTCCTGACGTGAATCCTGTAGATCACCTTTGTGACGTTTTGGAACGCCGATTTCGAACCAGGCCTCACTGACCAACATTGATATCTCTTATCAGTGCAGAACTCCGTGAAGGGCTGCAATTCCCCAAGAAACCTTCCAGCACCTGATTGAACGTATTCCTGCGAGAATGGAAGCTGTCATCAAGGCTAAGTACCAACACCATATTGAATTCCAGCATTACCGTTGGAGGGCGCCACGAACTTGTCATTTTCAGCCGCGTGCCCGGATAGTTTTGACCATATAGTGTATGTGTGAACTGCAGCGTAGCCATGTAGGTGTTGGAAGTCAGCAGAGCCGCCCCCGGCCTGAGATGAAGCAGAACCTGTTGGTGTGGCAGCCGCGTGGAGCGGCTGCGGCTGGAGCTGTGGTGCCCGGTGGCGCGGCCCGCCTTCCAGCTGATGGGCGCACCCGCGCTCGACTTTGGCGCCACCGCCGCGGGCACCTGCCGCCGCCTGCCGCTGCGCTTCAGGTCCCTGGACGCTCCGGAGGGCGACGCTGTCTGCGACGGGGGCGGCGGGGGTGGAGGGAGCGGTGGGGGCGGCGTCGGCCTCTCCATCAGCCCGCCCTCCCCCACCTCGCCCTTCTGGCTGCCACACTGCACTCTGAAGGAGGTACTTTGAAATAGGACTTTTGATATACACTTCTGGCCATTAAAATTGCTACACCACGAAGACGACGTGCTGCAGACGCGAAATTTAACCGACAGGAAGAAGACGCTGTGATATGCAAATGATTAGCTTTTCAGAGCACTCACACAAGGTTGGTGCCGGTGGCGACACCTACAGCGTGCTGACATGAGGAAAGTTTCCAACAGACTTCTCATACACGAACAGCAGTTGACCGGCGTTGCCTGGTGAAACGTTGTTGTGATGCCTCGTGTAAGGAGGAGAAACGCGTACCATCACGTTTCCGACTTTGATAAAGGTCGGATTGTAGCCTATCGCTAAGCGGTTATCGTATCGCGACATTGCTGCTCGCGTTGGTCGACATCCAATGACTGTTAAAGTGCGCGTCATATATCTTGGCGGCCGAGTTTAGGTTCGTTCTGCGCATCTGACGTCACAAAACACAGTCAGCCAATGAACAGAGAACGACGTTGCCAGATCTCGACAGCAGTGCAGAGCACGGACGAGTGTCTTCAGTTTTAGAAACGTTCAGTCATAAATAAAGTAATAGAACAAAAGCAATGTCTTGATTGCAGACTTTCTTTTACAGAAAGTTTGGAAAAAGCATTCTTTATACCAATTGCTTCATATTCTATTAATTAATTAAACCAAACAAGCAATAAGACTCCTAATTCAGGTGATAGCAAGGAAAGGTGTTTGTTTCAATCTCACGAACTGCTTTTTCGCAATAAAGAACAGCGGTAATTGTTTATTTCCTATTGTACTTCGACGAAGCGTGAGAAATTCAAAGTCATACCAACAGTGTTTATAAGTAGTTGTGTGAGGTCTCAGAGTCCTTATGGAGTTGCACTATGTGATGAGCTGAGGTAGCGGAACGGTTGAGGTGTTGGGCTGCCAAGTGAAAGGTTATGAGGTCAAACCTTGTGTGGTGCTTAATATTTTCTTTATTTAAAAACAATATTGGAGTGCCTTACTTCACGAATTTTATTCGTTTGAATGAAATTTCTAGTGCTTTGCCTCTTCATTACATTTTTCGCTGCTGTAGACACGTGCTCCCCGCATTCCGCGCTGTGCGCGATTTTGTCATCACTGCACTTCTCGCCTGTGCAGACACATGGTGTTCCCACTGCTTTGACACACTTATCATTCGATTTCACAAAAACTATTTGGCCAAAAAATTTAATTTTTACACGTCTTCTTGCCTGATACCTTCCCCCCATAAATGACTTAATTTTGTTTTGATGTGCAGCATTAAATGTAGTAAACCATTGCACGAAATTTTGAAGAGTTTGCAGAGGTAAAAGTCCATAGCGTATACTTTCCGTATGGTCGATTTTAGTTGCCACAATGTTGAGAATGAAATGTGGACAAGATACCTAAATTTCATATAATGTTTACTGTATAACAATATCTCATTTAATTTAAGTACCACATAGGTGTCGTATGTAATATTGAGAAATATTCCGTCTTTCGCGACTGTAATAAAAGTTTTATATACACACGGCGCGTTTGGCTTTATTTTAAAGCACTTCCATCAGTGAAAGGTATGGCACATACACAATGGTATTCATGTTCTATTTCTTGTTTTTGTTCCACAGTCGCAGTTTTACCACTGGTATTGAAATATATCCCTCTTCTGCAACTGTAATAAGCTACTTATTTAGACCAGACGCGTTTCTCTCTTTTGAAGCATCATAAGAGGACTGTATTTTGTGTCCTCCATTGCCAAGTCACCTTTCGTAGTTTTGTGCTGCGGTAGCACAATATTCAACGTTTGTGTTGGCTCATCAGTGTTTTAGCAAATAAATGCTGTTTGTGTGTGCCACACACAAAATTATATTTGACATAGCTCTGAGCACTTCACTGACAGACGGTATATTCAAGTCCTAATGTTTTTGTAAGTCCACAGTTTTGTTTAATGTATTTTTGTCTACTTCCTTTTGATTGATTGAAGTGCTTTAAAATAAAGCCAAACGTGCCCAGTGCAAGTAAAACTTTTGTTACAGTCGCGAAAGGTGGAATATTTCTCAATATTACATACGACACTTATGTGGTACTTAAATTAAATGAAATATATAGGTATCTTGTCCACATTTCATTCTCAACATTGTGGCAACTAAAATCGACCATACAGAAAGTATACTCTATGGACTTTTACCTCTGCAAACTCTTCAAAATTTCGTGCAAAGGTTTACTATATTTAATGCTGCATAATAACTGCGTTGAACATCGAAACAAAATTAAGTCATTTATGGGGGGAAGGTATCAGTCAAGAAGATAGGTAAAAATCTAATTTTTGAGCCAAATAGTTTTTGTGGAATCGAATGATAAAGAGTGTCAAAGCAGTCGGAACACAATGTGTCTGCACAGACGAGCAGTGCAGTGACAAAATCGCCCACAGCGCGGAATGCAGGGAGCACGTCTTTGTAGCAGCGAAAGGGTTAATGCGGCCGTGGTGGCTTTACTTGATGAACTGCGCGCTCCCCCCTACACTTAAGCTTGCGAACTATGCTATACTATGGCGCCGCTTCTATTGGCGTGTGCGTCGTGTGCAACTGGCAGCGCAGCAATCTCCAGCGTCTGAGCGGGCATGCGCGAGCCGCCAAGATAAAAGAATTGAACTATAGCAGAATATGGAATCGGTGGGTTCAGGCGGGTAATACGGAACGCCGTTCTGGATCCCAACGGCCTCGTATCAGTAGCAGTCGAGATGACAGGTATCTTATCCGCATGGCTGTAACGGTTCGTGCAGCCACGTCTCGATCCCTGAGTCAACAGCTCGGGACGTTTGCAAGACAACAACCATCTGCACGAACAGTTCGACGACGTTTGCAGCAGCATGGACTGTCAGCTCGGAGACCGTGGCTGCGGTTACCCCTGACGCTGCATTACAGATACGAGCGCCTGCTATGGTGTACTCAACGACGAACCTGGGTGCACGAATAGCAAAACGTCATTTTTTCGGATGAATCCAGGTTCTGTTTACAGCATCATGATGGTCGCATCCGTGTTTGGCGACATTGCGGTGAACGCACATTGGAAGCGTGTATTCGTCATCGCCATTCTGGCGTATCACCCGGCGTGATCGTATGGGGTGCCATTGGTTACACGTCTCAGTCAGCTCTTGTTCGCATTGACGGCACTTTGAACAGTGAACGTTACATTTCTGATGTGTTACGACCCGTGGCTCTACCCTTCATTCGATCCCTGCGAAACCCTACATTTCGGGAGGATAATGCACGACCGCATGTTGCAGGTCCTGTACGGGCCTTTGTGGATACAGAAAATGTTCGACTGCTGCCCTGGCCAGGACATTCTCCAGATCTCTCACCAACTCAAAACGTCTAGTCAATGGTGGCCGAGCAACTGGCTCGTCACAATACGCCAGTCACTACTCTTGATGAACTGTGATATCGTGTTGAAGCTGCATGGGCAGCTGTACCTGTACACCCCATCCAAGCTCTGTTTGACTCAATGCCCAGGCGTATCAAGGCCCTTATTACGGCCAGAGGTGGTTGTTGTGGGTACTGATTTCTCAGGATCTATGCACCCAAATAGCGTGAAAATGTAATCACATGTCAGTTGTAGTATAATATACTTGTCCAATGAATGCCCGTTTATCATCTGCATTTCTTCTTGGTGTAGCAATTTTAATGGACAGTAGTGTAAATAGATATCTAAAAAATTTCATTATCAGCCCTCAACACATCTAGAAAAATTGTCGATACATCGATATGTCGACGGAAAAACTATCGTGGTGCCAGCCAAAAACAATATTGGCTGCACATTGTAAATATACAGCCCCTTTTAGAGCTGTATATTTAAGTATTGATTTATTATTAGATGCTCTGTACATCAAGAAACTACTAACTTGTTTGTACCTCTCAGAGTAAGATTTGAGCCGGCCGAAGTGGCCCAAGCGGTTCTAGGCGCTACAGTCTGGAACCGCGCGACTGCTACTGTCGCAGGTTCGAATGCTGCCTCGGCCATGGATGTGTGTGATGTCCTTAGGTTAGTTAGGTTTAAGTAGTTCTAAGTTCTAGGGGACTGATGACCTCAGAAGTTGAGTCCCATAGTGCTCAGAGCCATTTTGAGACAGTAAGATTTGAATGGTAACCAATTTGCTTTCAATGGTAGCTACATGGAATTGGCGCAGTAAAAGGTGTCCGACAGGTCCATCGTTCGGTTTCGTCACATATAGGATTTGTCTGGATCACTTCATGTCGACTTCCCCGTTTTCCCATTCCTACCAACGCCAGCTACCTAGCAGTCGCAGTACCAAAATTGCGTGGTGAAGCTGGACGTTGCAGTTTCTGTTGGTAGCGCGGATTATGTCAGCATTTCCCTTCACATGTCTACACGACCGCAAACACCGATCTTGTCATTTAGATTTTTGTTCATCTTTTACAGCAACTGTTTTTGAAGAATGACGATGGGAAGAAATAGCACACTAGTTGCGTTACAAATCAATTTTTTAACGCAACTGGTGTGCTGCTTCTTCGCATCGGAAATCTAGTTATTCCATTCACACAGCCACCGCCCGGTGCAATCGGACTTCTTCTTCGTGCTATCTGTACTTATTTCACACAGTCAAAGAGAAAGACCGGACGTGATGAAAGTTCAAAAAGTGAAAGTAAAATCATGTTCTCCTACAATTTAAAAAAAAGCTATCTCAAATATTTGTTGAAAATTGCGAAAAAAATATAATATGAAATAAAAATATCGGCACTAGATATCGCCACTTCGGAATCGGGGGAAGAAATATATCGATATTTTTTAGAATAAATATCAATGTATCGACATTTTATCAACAGCTATACTCTGAAACCGCATTGCTTTCTAACTCAGTTCATTATCTGCCCCTTGCGAGAATCCTGCTGTTTCGCAGTTTGCGGGAATCCTCGGACTAGTAATACAGTCTCGGCGTTACTTTGTACGATCTGCAGTACCGCCCCCTGCGAGAATCCTGCTAATTCGCGGTTTACAGTAATCCTCGGACTAGCCATACAGTCTCGGCTTCAGGAGAGATTTCCCCGCTGCCGCACGTACTTTCAAGACGACATCAGTCTTCTTTTTACTGTTGGAACAGATACATTTTTCTTGTTCATTTACACCAATTCTGCGTGAATTTGTGCTGATATTTTGAACCAATTCCTCTTACTAATAGTTTAGATGAATTTGCCATCACTTTAGTTGTCATCTTTTGGCAATGGAGGGTGTATCGCACTCCTTCTATAGACACGCCACATTGTTTCGCAATTTGCGAATAGGTAAACTTGCTTGTTTGAGTGCTACCATTACAGCACATTTGTCTATAGATATCTCCAGTCTTGGAGCCATAATGATGATGTACACACTGTCAGCTATCACTAAACGACTGAAGTACAGTAAACTCCCCATCGCATCCCCCCCCCCCTCCATCCCTCCCCTCAGATTTAGTGGTAAAATGGCCCAGTGGATAGCCCGCCAAAAATTGAACACAGATCAAGCATGAAAACAGGAAGAAAGTTTACTGAACTATCAAAAAAGATGCAAAATACAAATCGTGAATTTTTCAAGCTCAAGATGTTTCACATTGAGAGAATTGGCAGACCCAAGGAGTCCTGTTTATGTGCTCACGGTGTTGGAGGGCAAGGCGGAAGATCGATGTTCAAATCTCCCTCCTGACCCATATTTTTTTTTCACAAAATTATGAAATCTCCTTCCGGTAGGAAGGGACCCATAATGACAGTTGTTTCCACACAACTACTCTGATAGTAGCCCCAAGGACGTGGCTTTCGAATAGGAACGGCAAACGTTAAACGACAAGGCGCCAAGTCAACCGAATCCTCCACCGGAAAGCGCGTCTGGTGTGTCATACACGGCATTAGAGGCATTGCGGTGTCGTATGATAGGAATCTCTTATCGACGCACCTAACTTGTATGCCTGATGCGTGAGTGACATACGTCTGTTGCCCGATTTAGGTGTTCGTGTGTATGTGAATGTGTTCACTCCCACAGAAATGATGAAAACATAATAGTTTGTCAGATAGGCTGTAACACATGACCGCAACAGTTTCACAATCACACAGTTTTCCCCGTGTCCATCAAAATACTTGTTTTTAGCACTTCTGAAGTTTTTCACAAGTACACCATGAAATTCTTCATATGTCCAAGCAAACCTGAACATATCCTGGAATTTCGGAGAACAAAGTTGATTATGTGTGAGAGCTTGGACTTTGTTAATGGACACACGATCACATAGACAATACTGACCTGTGTATCTCTGCAGCTTTGCAGAATCGTAGAGTGTTTTCACAAAGTATTTGACTTCTCTAAAGCCAGACACATCTAACGGTTGCACAAGAGGTGTACAACCTGGAGGAATCGTAAACGCGTCTACTCCCATCATTGAATATCCGATTCTTCTGTTCTGTGTAGCTGTCACGGATTAAAGAAAAATCTTTTTTCACGTAAGGAGAAATCACACGTTCATTAAAACTTTCACTAGTCTTTTCGTCATTTTGTCTGACCCACTAAACTTCATAATAACTTTGAGGATTTGCGCAAGTACCGTATTCACCTGTCTCTGAACTTGCGGCTCAAATACAGACGCAGTTAAAGTACAGGTGAAAGAAATCTTATTTTGTTAATGGCGTATTGTATGGTGTAACTGTGTGAAACGACCTGCAGCGGGTCTACACTACATTTAGTTTCGCCTCCTAAACTAGCGATAATGTGCGGGTCTATTTCATTTCATAGTTAAAACCGGACTGATCTCTGTTGATGACATTTGCGTCTTCATACTGTTGGAATTTGACGTTAGTTGATGCAACAAACTTCTTGGAACAGTCTACAAGTTCTTCCAGTTTATTGACATAGCTTTTGCTTAAATATTTGATGCCGGCCGGAGTGGCCGAGAGGTTGTAGGCGCTACAGAGTGGAACCGCTCGACCGCTACGGTCGCAGGTTCGAATCCTGCCTCGGGCATGGATGTGTGTGATGTCCTTAGGCTAGTTAGGTTCAAGTAGTTCTAAGTTCTAGGGGACTGATGACCACAGCAGTTAAGTCCCATAGTGCTCAGAGCCATTTGAACTATTTTTCATAATCTTTCTGCTCGTATTTTTTTTATTTCCTTTTGAAAGTGAATAGCCGGTGAGGTGAAGCCTTGAAGTTCAAACCGACTCGTTAACATAATCCAAGCCCCATATTTCTGAGTCTGTATCATGTACTGCACTGAGTTCATTTCTGGCTTGAATGAACTGTTGGCGTACACGGTTCTCTGATTCAATGAACTTGTGTCTTCGGGTTCGACTTTGTTCCACGACTTCTTTGCAGTATTTAACGGTGCTTTTTTCCTGTATTCCTTTAAACTCTTGAATTTATTTGTAACTTCACCCCATAATCTATTTTGCGTATTTTAATTGGTTTGGACAGTACTCTATATTGGAGCATTTTCTTCACGTAACCCAACGAAATGCCGTCAGATTGACGTCGCAGCATCTAGTCTTCGTGTTCTTCGTACGGATCATCAACATTCTCATCATCTGGTACATACAGCACTGCAGCAATCAGCAACATGTCGTCATTACTACACTTACTGTTTATCAACTGATGTAGGAAATAATCTCACAAATATTGCAAAATCATCCGATTCGTTAGATATATTTGCTGGATTCATTCGCCCATAGAATACCACTCACGTCACTCCCACGTCCAGAGGCACAAACAAACCACTACCAGCCAGGCAACTTCCTCAACGGGAATCCTCTCTCCGCCGTGCGTTGTAGTCAACTGACGTCCGACGTGTTCCGTTTCGATGTTTGTTAGTTTAGCGTCCTCATACCGCAACGCTCTTATCTCACATCGGACTTACTGCTTATAGTGGGATCCGAAACACTAACAGGTTTGTATCCGAGGTCTTATGTGCTTTCACCGGTACTCGACACTGGTTTCCCGTGATTACAAGGTGACGAGCCTCCAGAGATACGTACTTACTATATGTTCTGCACAAGTACCACATATTATGACTCCTGCATTCCGTTTCGTACGCTTTGATTTTTGAATTCCTTTGTTGTAATATAGTTCATACCAGCTTATTGGTTGTTTTCATTTCTGCATCAAGGGTGCTCTCACTATTCATCACATTTGCTTGCGACGGTAATATTTTCGTACCACATGACTCACATTCTATAACCAATGCATATTATGACAACTGCCGAGACTACAGAAGGAGAACAGACACGTCAATGACGAGACGGACAGTTCATAAATTTTCTGACCCCCCCTCCCCCCCAAAAAAAGGGAAGGTTTGAACTCGGATTTCCTGCTTTGTAGTCCAACACCGTAACCACACATTTTGAGTTTGGACCGCTCACTGTTTTTATTTTCCTTCTTCTCTCACATTTCAGTACACGTCCTTCCTGTTTTGGTGCTTGATCTGAGTTCATTTTTTGACAGGCTATCCACTGGGACATCTTACCACTAAATCTGAGGACGCTGAGATGGGGAGTTTCGCTCGTAAGGGAAACAGCAAGGCAGTATGGAATAGGCGTTCATTCGTCACACGGGCAAACAAGCATTCCAGTTCACGTAACTATTTTCTGGGGGTAGAACACTCCTTCGAATAATATTGTATGTAGATGAAAACAAACACATAAACCTGACATGTTTATCAATGTTGTACTATTCATTTGCTTACTCAACCGGTATATGGTGTCTGCAGGGAATTACATGTCAAATATTAATATTATTGAAATTAATGAGCGGTAGTGTACATTTATCAGAGAACGTAACTCTACGCATTTACCTAAGGCAAGCCTTAGAGGCTATAGGGTCATACTCCATTGTACATTCTGGAGTCACATCATTATGATCACTTTCTAGATGTTGTGGTAGTCCTGGTCACACCAAAATTTTACTTGCTTTTTTTTTAACTTAAGGAATAAATCGGTTTATAAGTTTTTGGGTTTGCAGCATAGTTGTCATTTGCTTCTTCACAGGACAATTTCATATAAACTGTACAGGGTCATTGACAAATAGCTCTGAGGTTTCAGTGGACGACTGTGTGAAAATTGCAAGAGATACGGGAGATAAACACGTAACGGTGCGTGGAGCAGCTCTCCAAGTTTTAAGCTCACGCTACATGTGCTCACTACAAGCGCTGTTCATAACGTGACAAATGTCAATACTTGCATGCAATTCTTTGAAGTCTCTGCCTCTGCAATAACTTCTGAGTTCAACACGAGAGAATCATGCTGTATGCTTTCGTTATCTTCGTTTCTATTTATTAGAGACTACATCACATTTTTGGTCATAGCCCCGTACCCAAACACAGGCCACAGAGGTCGATAGCATGTATCGTTCCGCTCAGGTTGATCTCTCTCAAGAGCTGTGAAACTAGCCCTTGCTACGTCACAGTTACAGAAATGAAAGTGCTAGCTTCGTCATCCCACACCTAGGAGTAAACGACTGCTGCTTCCACTACAGATGTCACTGAGCCAGGTCGACCCTTAGAGAGTGGAATCCCCACTGCTGCGAACATGTCCTCACACGTGGCTCGTTCAGTAAATGATGCCTCCTTTTTAACGACTGTCGATGTACAGGCGATAAGCAAAATAATGTGAACACCTGTACTTACTTGGGAATGGTTTATTAATAAGGGATTGGACCTCCATTTGCCCATAATACAGCTGCGATTCTTCTTGGAATACTGGCGTATAATGATTATATAGTCTCCGGTGGAATGTTATGACACTCATCGATCAGAACCTCTTCTAACTCCTGTAGTGACGATGGAGGCGGAAATCTGCCCCGGAGTCTGCGCTCCAATACCGCCCACAAGGGTTCGATAATGTTCAAGTCCGGGGACTGTGCTGGCCAGGGAAGACGCTGCAGTACAGTTGCGTGCTCCTCATACCACGAATGTACTGTCCTGGCTGTGTGGATGGGTGCATTTTCGTCCTGAAATATGGCATCATTGATGGGGAACAACATTTGATCATGGGGTGCACCTGAACACCTAAAATGTTAACATAATCGTTGGCTGTAACACGGCCTTTGAGAGTGATGTTGGGACCAGCAGAACACCATGATATGCCTGCCCACACCATCACACTTCCACCTCTTTGCTTAACCGTTGGCATCAAGCAGTCAGGATTGCAGGCTTCTGTTGGCGTTCTCCAGACGTAAACCCGGCCCGATGTTGGAAATAACGAAAACCTTGATTCGTCGGCCCATATGATGTGTTTCCACTGAGCAGCCGTCTAGGATTAATGCTCCGGACACCATGTTTTACCCTTCTTTGTAGCTGTTGTCGACAGTAATGGTTTCAGTATAGCAGCTCGCTCACGAATATTCGCATCATGGAGTTCTCAGCGAACAGTATCGATAGATACTGGGTCTCGAAGATGGCTATTGAGCTCTACAGTCACTTTAGCCGCCGTAGTTTTGTGTTGTTATGATACAATTTTTTTAACGTACGACGACCTCTGTCATTTAGTTTTTATTTGCGCCCGCTATTACGTTTACACGATGATGTCTTTCCATGTTTTGTGGAGGCTGTTATGACTGTTGAAACAGTTGCTCTTGAAACATTCAATAAGTTGGCTGTCTTGGTTTCTGTTGCTCCAGCTAATCGGGCCCCCACCATCTGCCTTCGTTGGAACTCTGTTAGGTCTTTCACTGCACGTCGACCTCGGCCTCTGAATGCAAATACGAAGCGTGCCTACTCGTAAACAACCTGGATTGATGCGTAGTCCGCAATGAACACGCATAGTCCAGCGCGACATAAGTCTTACCTGTATTTTTGACCGTCAATCACAATCATCCCATTACTACCACTGTTCACATTATTTTGCCTAACCACTATGTTGGGAAACGTCCTTTTAGGTTCAAAATGGTTCAAATGGCTCTGAGCACTATGGGACTTCACTACTGTGGTCATCAGTCCCCTAGAACTTAGAACTGCTTAAACCTAACTAACCTAAGGACATCACACACACCCATGCCCGAGGCAGGATTCGAACCTGCGACCGTAGTGGTCACGCGGTTCCAGACTGTAGCACCCATAACCGCACGGCCACTCCGTCCGGCGTCCTTTTAGGTGATTCAGTTTTGACATTTCTTCTGTATGCATGCCAAGTTTCGAAGAATTCCGATGGATGGTACGCCAATAGAAAACCATCAAAATTACCCCATGCAAGCAATGTGCTGTAATAGAATTGTTGGTGTGGAAAAATAAGTCGTGGTGAACATTCATAAACGTCTGCTTGCAGTGTATCGTGATGATGCAGTTGACAGGAATACAACTGGGCCATGGTTAAAGAGGGCTATAGCGTCACGAAGTGCAGAAACTGAGCTCCATGATGGCTCACATTCACGACGTCCTGTCACAGTCTTCGTTCCCGCTGTAGTGGATCGCGCGTTGCCTTTCTTCGTGCATATGGGCGCATCACAACTCAACCACTGGCTCTACAGATATAGCTGAACAGTGGAAGTGCGAGTACAACGAGTACAACGACTGAGAATGTTGGATATTCGAAGCTCTGCTCAAGATGGGCTCGACGAATGTTCGCAGCAGACTACAAAATTCGAAGAACAGCCATCTCGTCTGAGCTGTTGGAACAGTCTGTCGCCAACGGAGAAACCTTTCTGTCACTGCCGAAACGTGGCTGCATCACTTTGAGCCGGGAACAAAAAGGCAGTAACTGGAGTGGTGTCACTTTCGTGGATGTTATGCCAAAATGGTCAACCATTAACTTTAAATGCGAACATTTTAGGTTAGGCTTTACCGTGACCGTTATCGACATTAAATGAAACAACAAATTTACTGTTCAAAAATGTTCAAATGTGTGTGAATTCACACACACACACGCACACACACACACACACACACACATCCACACCCATGGCCAAGGGAGGAGTCGAACCTCCGGCGGGAGGGGCCGCGCAATCTGTGACATGGCACCTCAATCCGCTTGGCCACTCCGCGCGTGATTTTAGTTATCGGTCACTGTTTATTTATCTCCACGACACGTTTCAAAGGTTTAAACCTCCATCATCAGATGGATTTACATTTGTTAGTATGACATGTGCGTGTGTTGTATTACGATTTTTATGCCGAGGTCTAGTGGGAGAAACAAAACACTATTTCAGAACATGGTTTTCGGTTTCTTTTGACAAAAACTAAACGTATATTTAGCGGTGAAAATAAAATAAGTAAAATATAGTACTTCCAGAGGTCACAGGTTCCTTTCACTGCCGTAACACATAAAAAATGGTTCAAATGGCTCTGAGCACTATGGGACTTAACTTCTGAGGTCATCAGTCCCCTAGAACTTAGAACTACTTAAACCTAACTAACCTAAGAACATCACACACATCCATGCCGGAGGCAGGATTCGAACCTGCGACCGTAGCGTCACGCGGTTCCAGACTGTAGCGCCTAGAACCGCCCGGGCTTAAGAGAAACATTATCACAAAGTATAAAGAATGTACATTGTAACAACATTATTACAGGATAAATACAACACACACACATGTCATACCAACAAATGTAAATCCACCTGGTGATGGAGGTTTAAACCTTTGAAACGCGTCGTGGAGATAAATAAACAGTGACTGATAACAGTAAACTTGTAGTTTCATTTAAGGTCAACCATTATTCCAGAGACATGTGCGAAGACGTTGAAGAAACTCAAGAATAGTTTCTAGTGTGTTCGATCTGACAAGAATCCAGACGAAATTTTTATACTACACGACAATGGACGACCACACGTAAGTTTGAGAACGTGGGAACACATGGCGAAATTGGGTTCAATATCGTTGGCTCATCCACGCTATAGCCCAGAGCTGGTGCCCTCAGACACCCATCTGTTTGGGCCATTTAAGGATTCTCTACATGATAGACACTTTGAAGGTGATGAGAGCGTAATTCATTAAATGAAAACGGGGTACGAGCTCAGGACAAGAGCTTTCATCAACTGGCAACACAATGATCAGCTAGAACGTTATGACCACCGACCTACTACCGATATAAACCCGTCCAGGCGATAGCAGTGTCATGTGGCGAGGAATGACTGCTAGTCAGACACATGCACAGATCATGTAGTATCAGTGAGCGTACTGTCCGTGTGTATAATGAGAAAGGCAATAGTCTGGGGAACATTTATTTGGGCATCAATAGGTCAGTGGAGCTGATGCAAGGTACCCTGACGGCCAACGAGTGACGTACACTGGTTGCAGACCACATACACTCCTTCATGACGATCAAGTTCCCGACGACTGTGGCATTTTTCAACAAGATAATGCGCCGTGTCAGAAGGCCAGGAGTGTGATGGAGTGGTTCGAGGAACACAATGGCTAGTCCCAATTCATGTGCTGCCTCCCCCTCAGCTCAGCAGATCTGAAACCGATCGAACACAACGGGGATGTGACCGAACGTGGTTCATCGCCCCCTCCCGGAATCGACAGGAATTTGGTGACTTGTATGTGCAAATATTGTGCCAGCTACCTACCAAGGCCTCATTGCTTCCATGCCACGAGGAGGCGCCGCTCTTATCCCTGCCAAAGGTGGACATACCGACTATTAGGTAGGTGGTTATAATGTTCTGGCTGATCAGTGCACATGGTCCTACACAGCGCAGGCGTAAGATCTTAGAACGTGATGGAAACTATGCAGAAAAATAGTTCGCACAAAACAAATGTTGATTGATATTGTCATTGAATAGTAACTCTTAGGAATATATACCTTGTGTTGTTGTGTAGTCTTCAGTCCTGAGACTGGTTTGATGCAGCTCTCCATGCTACTCTATCCTGTGCAAGCTTCTTCATCTCCCAGTACTTACTGCAACCCACATCCTTTTGAATCTGCTTAGTGTATTCATCTCTTGGCCTCCCTCTACGATTTTAACCCTCCACGCTTCCCTCCAGTTCCCTTGATGCCTCAGAACATGTCCTACCAACCGGTCCCTTCTTCTTGTCAAGTTGTGCCACAAACTCCTCTTCTCCCCAATTCTATTCAATACCTCCTCATTAGTTATATGATCTACCCATCTAATCTTCAGCGTTCTTCTGTAGCACCACATTTCGAAAGCTTCTATTCTCTTCCTGTCCAAACCATATATCGTCCATGTTTCACTTCCATACATGGCTACACTCCATACAAATACTTTCAGAAACGACTTCCTGACACTTAAATCGATACTCGATGTTAACAAATTTCTCTTTTTCAGAAACGCTTTCCTCGCCATTGCCAGTCTACATTTTATATCCTCTCTACTTCGACCATCATCAGTTATTTTGCTCCCGAAATAGCAAAACTCCTTTACTACTTTAAGTGTCTCATTTCCTAATCTAATTCCCTCAGCATCGCCTGACTTAATTCGACTACATTCCATTATACTCGTTTTGCTTTTGTTGATGTTCATCTTATATCCTCCTTTCAAGACACTGTCCATTCCGTTCAACTGCTCTTCCAAGTCCTTTGCTGTCTCTGACAGAATTACAATGTCATCGGCGAACCTCAACGTTTTTATTTCTTCTCCATGGACTTTAATACCTACTCCGAATTTTTCTTTTGTTTCCTTTACTGCTTGCTCAATATACAGATTGAATAACATCGGGGAGAGGCTACAACCGTGTCTCACTCCCTTCCCAACCGCTGCTCCCCTTTCATGCCCCTCGACTCTTATAACTGCCATCTGGTTTCTGTACAAATTGTAAATAGCTTTTCGCTCCCTGTATATATACCTCATCTCCTTAGAAAAAAATTGTGGGTCGTTGTTTATTGAACAGCCATCGTAGATTCAGTTATTATGTGACAAGCCAGAGCCTGTCGAAATGTCGCCGATTTGTAGTGTACGTTGCGAAGCAGCATTTCCTTATGTTATCTGGTCATTCGACACACCAGGAGTAGCACAAGTTTCCCATAACCCCCCCCCCCCCCTTGATTTACCTCACACGAGGCTGTTGTGTGTTTACATAAAGCTGCTGGCAGGTGTGTCTGCCGGCGGGCGGAGAAGTGTCGCTGCCCGCGTGCTACCGGCCGCGGCCGGACGCCGGCGACGAGGCGGAGGCGGAGCCGGAGGACGAGAGCGACTGCGTGTCGGTGCGGGAGGCGGGCGGCGCCACGGCGCTGCGGGTGCGGCTGCGGGGGCGGCGAGTCGCGCCACGGCTCGTGCTCACCCCCAAGGGCGTCGCCGTCTGGCGTTCGGAGGCCGCCGCCGGCGCCGGCGTCGACTGCGCCAAGATAGACGTACGCCGGCTCTCCACACCTGCTCCTACTCCTACAGATCCCCGACAGCTCGTAGCGCTGTTGCCAGCTTTTAACCGTGAAGTGCTAACGCCTGCAGGCTAAAACAGTAGCCATTTACGGAGTCGTGACAACACCGAGATGTTACCATAGAGACGTTTACAAAATAGAGTTCCGTTATCGGTTGAGGTAGGCTCACGAAGCTGCCGCATCCAGCCAACACTGACTCAAAGGAAGGCTTCAGCGCTTGTTCGCGACGTTTCGTCAGCTAGGCACGGCGAACGCCAGATGTGTTGCACGCATGCTCATAATGGTGATGTCTCCCCCTCAGACACAGGAAAATGTGAAACTATTGGCGGTAGTTGACCAACACACATTGTTCTGAGAGATTTCTGCAATCAATTAATTGTGCAGTTCATCACACTTCTTAACAAATAGTGTACTCCTGAACTTAAATTTCCACCTGTTTTAAGGATTGACATACAAAAACAACTTCATGGTCCAGCAGCATCAGAATTCGTGCTTCTTTACCTTATTTGTAAATCTGAGGAAGTTACGTTTGTACTGGGTTGCTTTTACAAGAAACAGTGAACATATTGGTGCTCTTCTTTAGGTATCTTGGTTGACTATGGGGTGAGGAGCACTGAATGTTAATGAAATATCTTGCGATTGTACACGTTGGAGGAGGGGGTGGGGGACAGAAGAAGAGGCAAAAGAAAGATACTTGTTTTATCAAATAAAATTTTTTTATCTTATAAAGTTTCTTCTTTCAGTTGAAAGAGGGGAATATTTATTTTTTCTAATGTGCATGTTTAAAAAAGTTTAAGCTCAGCAGTATTTTCGATGTTTGTAGCTAGTTTGTTTCCTGTTTAGAATTCCTTTCGTTGAAAACGACTGTAATCTAATAACTGGCAACAGTTGGACATTTACACACGTAAATTAGTTCACATTTCCAGTGACGATGTCAAACGAAAATAAATAAATAAATAAAAGAAACGAGTTCATTGTAAGGGGGTTAGGGTAATTTTCTATAACAAAATGGATCAAGTAAATATAGTTACTTGAATGTAAAATTTCCGAAGCTTTCAATGGGGCAAAGCATCTTCTCATATTGATCTACGTTTGTTTCGACAGGATTCAGTAATACAGAACTATGATCTTCATTTGTAGCTTTACGTTAGTAAAAAAATCTTTCATCTAAATAAAACTGCAGAATCCAAAACAATACCAAACATTTTGTCCAAAAATAGGAGATTTATAGTCATAAGCACGCCCAGGCGTTTCTGCCTACAACAGACCTGGCGTTCGCCGTGCCTAGCTGACGTGACGTCACCAACAAGTACCGAGGCCTTCCTTTGAGTCGGTGTTGATCCAGCTCACTGCAACTGTCAGGGATCAACTGATGCTGACTCAATTAAAGCAGCTTCTTGTGCAATGTGCTTATGGTAGAAACATTCTATTAATTATGACCATTAAACTCCTGCCACGGTCGCTACTTTATACTAGAGAAAAGTATGGATTAGTGGAGCTTATGGACTCGCGAACTCTCCCGTGAGCTGCCTGTTGTCGCAATCTGTGTCGTAGCTTTCTGCAATAAGAAAGATCGCTCCTCAGGATTCAATACTTAAGTAAAAGCTATGCAACGTATTTATTAACGCTGTGAATGAGTTTTGGCCCATAGCACTGCATTCAGAATGGGAATATTGACATATTTTCATTCTAAACCACTGGCTGAGAAAGAAAAAATGTGAACTATATAAATCCAAAATTTATAATAAAATGTGATATGCAAAGTTAGAAGAACGAAATATCCCATGAAAATAACTGGGACACGATAAAGGACATTAATTGCAATGAAATTATGCTGCACCAGACGATGACTGACTAAGTTAGCGGATAGAGAAGTGGAATTTTGGTAACATCAGCTTCTTAGGATAACTGATTTAATGGTACATAATCACGACTCAGTAACAATGATTGTACGTCTTTCAGTGAGAATAATGAAGTTGCACATGCCACTATGCCGATCCTGGGAAGCCTTGTTGAAAAATAATGGTAACTTCCTGACACTGATTCACCGTAAAACCCCAGTGCTGCAAGATACTCTCACCATATTTGCTAATAGTGGATCAACTGACGGCTGATGGCGTGGCTGGCTGGCACCAGGAGTGCAGCTAGGTGTGCTGTGCTGGAGATTCAAACACGGGACCCCTCAAAGTTGCCTCAGAAGCCAAGAGCCCCCTTCAGAGTCCAGTACCCGAGAGTGAGATATGCGTCGGCAGCAAGGGTGAGCTCCTGCAGAGTCCTAAATCAGTGTTTGCTGAAATCGCAGCCAAAGTACAGATAAATGAAGACTGCCCCTGCTCTCTCTCTCTCTCTCTCTCTCTCTCTCTCTCTCTCTCTCTCTCTTCTGTTCGCTCCGAGCAACTCTGTCCACCAGTCCGAAAAAGCTCTAGTAATTGGCAGACAAAGCCGCAGTTGTTCCCCCTTGCCCCCCTTCTTGCAACGATGTACCGTAGGTCTCTAGAAGAGCGTAGGGTTCCAATAGATTGGAAAAGGGCACAGGTCATCCCCATTTTCAAGAAGGGACGTCGAACAGATGTGCAGACCTATAGACCTATATTTCTAACGTCGTTCAGTTGTAGAATTTTGGAACACGTATTATGTTCGAGTATAATGACTTTTCTGGAGACTAGAAATCTACTCTGTAGGAATCAGCATGGGTTTCCAAAAAGACGATCGTGTGAAACCCAGCTCGCGCTATTCGTCCACGAGACTGAGAGGGCCGTAGACACGGGTTCCCAGGTAGGTGCCGTGTTTCTTGACTTCCGCAAGGCGTTTGATACAGTTCCTCACAGTCGTTTAATGTAAAAAGTAAGAGCATATGGACTATCAGACCAATTGTGTGATTGGATTGAAGAGTTCCTAGATAACAGAACGCAGCATGTCATTCTCAATGGAGAGAAGTCTTCCGAAGTAAGAGTAATTTCAGGTGTGCCGCAGGGGAGTGTCGTAGGACCGTTGCTATTTACAATATATATAAATGACTTTGTGGATAACATTGGAAGTTCACTGAGGCTTTTTGCGGATGATGGTGTAGTATATCGAGAGGTTGTAACAATGGAAAATCGTACTGAAATGCAAGAGGATCTGCAACGAATTGACGAATGGTGCAGGGAATGGCAATTCAGTCTCAATGTAGACAAGTGTAAAGTGCTGCGAATACATAGAAAGAAAGATCCTTCATCATTTAGCTACAACATAAGAGGTAAGCAACTGGAAGCAGTTAATCCCATAAATTATCTGGGAGTAGGCATTAGGAGTGATTTAAAATGTAATGACCATATAAAATTAATCGTCGATAAAGCAGATGCCAGACTGAGATTCATTGGAAGAATCCTAAGGAAATGCAGTCTGAAAACAAAGGAAGTAGGTTACAGCACACTTGTTCGCCCACTGCTTGAATGCTGGTTACCGGTGTGGGATCCGTACGAGATGGGGTTGATAGAGGGGATAGAGAAGATCCAGCGGAGAGCAGCGTGCTTCGTTACAGGATCATTTAGTAATTGTGAAAGCGTTACGGAGATGATAGATAAACTCCAATGGAAGACTCTACAAGAGAGACGCTCAGTAGCTCGGTACGGGATTTTGTTGAAGTTTCGAGAACATACCTTCACCGAGGAGTCAAGCAGTATATTGCTCTCTCCTACGTATATCTCGCGAAGAGACGATGAGGATGAAATAAGAGAGTCCACACAGAGGCATGCCGACAATCTTTCTTTCCACGAACAATGCGAGACTGGAATAGAAGGAAGAACCGATAGGGGTACTCAAAGTACCCTGCACCACACACCGTCAGGTGGCTTACGGAGTGTGGATGTAGATGTAGATGTTGTTCAGTTGTTGCGAATCTTCCACTAGAGGCTGAGCAAACGACAACTCCAATGAGCTGACCTACCGACCCCGTGTCTTAAAAATTGTGAACTCAAATACCACATCATTCTTGCCTCAGAAAACTTCTGTGTATTAGCGTTTCTTAGGGCGGCCAGCGTGGTTTTTCTCTTGCTGTGGAAAAGGGGTAAAATAGTTTCGTTCGCTGTCGTCGACCTGCCATCAAGTGAGAAAAATGTCAGGGACAATTACGTGAATTTTAGGGTGGCGGGAAGATGTTCGTCTGCTGAATGCTACGTTTTGACAAGAGTCCAGCTGCCGCCTCTCGTTCTATATCCACATAGATACTCCGCAAGCCCCCGTAAGGTGCATGGCGGAGGGTACGCTGTACCACTACTAGTCATTCCCTCCCCTGTTCCACTCGCAATAGAGCGAGGGAAGAACGACTATCTATATGCCTTCGTATGAGCCCCAATTTCTGGTATCTTATCTTCGTGATCTTTTCGTGCACTGTATGTTGGCGGCAGTAGAATCGTTCAGCAGTTTGCTTCAAATGCCGTCACTTTCCAGAGAAAGCTCGCGTTTCTACGTTTCTCTGGCGGGCCGAAGACATAAAACTGGCAGTCGAGCCCGCAGGACGCCGCCTTTTTAAAGAATTTGCCAATTCGCCGTGATGTTTGCAGTGCCGCCGCTGGCCACGGCGTCAATCTGTCGCCGACGTGCCGCAGACGATCTGAACGGGTCGTTGGGCCTACCTGCCCCTAGGACAACGCGTAGTTGCCAGATATCCGTCTTTTCAATTCGTCGGGAGTCCTCCTGTTTGCGTGGAAACGTGTGTTTCGCTTCCCAAGATCGCCCGCAACTTAGCTCGAAAAGATCATACAGAGAAAATTATCAGTACTGCATACACCTAGCTAGATAACACTAAAGAGAGAAAAAAAACTGATATCGCCTCTACACTCACTGTTACTAATTTATTCTTCGCGTGAAAATTCAGTCATTTGGCCTCATGACTTTAACTGAAATTTTAGACTTGCCTATCAGCAGTCAATGAAAAGTGACAAGTCGAAACGGCTTGCAGCTTTTCAAAGTGTTTGTGGTTAGACATCATTTCTGAATAAATGATCATACTAATGTTTAAAGAAAAGGATTTTCTATACGACACAAAAGATTGCAAGGTTCATGACTAAAAACCTTGAATGACGTGTGAGAGAGAATAATTATCACGAAACATACACCTTTTACTCGTCTTTCTCGCTCCCAAGGATCCCTTGTACTACACAATGACCTCCACTTGAAAAACATGCATGCGTTTCCTCATCTTTGGAATAAATGATCAATAGCAGTTCATGTATGACTCTAAATACGACGTGCGTTCATAAAATAACCGAAATGTTTCTTTCTTGGAAGGATTTGCATTTGTTCTTCTAGGTCAATGTTATACCGTTAAAAATTGCGTCCATGAGATACCGTACACTTATGATAGCGCATTTTCCAATCTCTGGTATATTTAAGCAACTCAGTGTTTGGGAAGATTTTAGTTCTCTCAACGTTGCGTTTATAATCTTACCTCCAGTTGTGAAACGATTTAAGGATTTCTTGGTACAGAAGAAAGTCGTATGATCTGATATATGCCGAATATGGACGCTCGGGCATCATTACAGTATTGTTTTTGGCCAAAAAATTACGAACAAACAACGAGGTGTGAGCAGCTGCATTCTCGTGGTGCACAAGCCATCAACTGTTTCGCCACAAATATGGGCGTTTTTCTCTGACTGCTTCACGCAAACGGCGTTGAATTATAAGTAGTAGCCTACTCCTTATTGATCCACGAGCTTGTGAAAAGAAGTAACTGTGCACCAGGCCGTTAAAATAACCTTCACATTTGACTACACTTGTGTGCTTTTTCCGGTCTTGGGGACACGCACAGCTACCGCTGTGACACTTACTCTTAGTTCAGACGTCACATCCATAAACCCATGTTTCATCGTCTGTTATGACGGGTTTCAATAGTTCTGCATTTTTATCGACGCTACCTAGTAACTTCCGAGCAACTTGCATTCTTCACTGTTTTTGTTCAAAATTCAACAATTTTGGAACGAATTTGCTGCATAAATAACCTCCCCATCGTCCGCGCATTGCTTCTCGCTAGAATGCATCATTCATTGGGCCAAACAGATGTATGTCGGAAGTGTGAGATCTGGGCTGAGGGCAGATGAGGAAGAACTGTCTAATGAAGTTTTATGAGTCCTCTGGGGTGCGCAGACTTGGGTGTGTCAGCAACAGAGACGTGCAGTTGAGCAGCGGGATGTTATATTGTGATCCGCCAATCACGTCGAACGAGAGTGTCCGCATGTTTCAACACTGCAGGAGTCACACCTGTGTGGGGCAGGCCGGCACGCCGGAGATCGGGGAATTTTGCGCGACTTTGTTGAGATGATGACAGACACCTCGCCCTACGATTCACCGTGCTTTTGTTCACTGCCAGGTCTCCCTCGAGATTCCGCAAGCACCGACTAATATCTGCGATGCTCTGGTTTTCCGCCAAAAGAAACTCAATGACAGCTATCTACTCGGACCGCACCTATAGTTACAGACGTCATGCATAGCGCGACACCTATATGAACTTCATGAAACTGTAGAGGCTGAAGCCGAATTATTTCACATTGACCTTCAACAAAATTCCCCAGTTTTTCAACCGACCGATAAAAAATGTGTTGTATTTGTTATTGAACGCCCCTCGTAATATCAACGATGACGTGTTGGAACGTGTAAGACAAGAGTCTGAGCAACGTATTGCCGCATCACAGACGGTCCCGCCATTGAGATCGTGTTATGTAAGTTAAAAACTTGAAGAGATGCTCTATCGACTGGTATGTCTACATCTACATCTACATAAATACTCCGCAATCCACCATACGGTGCGTGGCAGAGGGTACCTCGTACCACAACTAGAATCTTCTCTCCCTATTCCACTCCCAAACAGAACGAGGATAAAGTGACTGCCTATATGCATCTGTACGAGCCCTAATTTCTCTTATCTTATCTTTGTGGTCTTTCCGCGAAATGTAAGTTGGCGGCAGTAAAATTGCACTGCAGTCAGCCTCAAATGCTGGTTCTCTAAATTTCCTCAGTAGCGATTAACGAAAAGAACGCCTCCTTTCCTCTAGAGACTCCCACCCGAATTCCTGAAGCATTTCCGTAACACTCGCGTGATGATCAAACCTACCAGTAACAAATCTAGCAGCCCGCCTCTGAATTGCTTCTATGTCCTCCCTCAATCCGAGCAGTACTCAAGAAT
The DNA here is from genome assembly GCF_021461395.2 of Schistocerca americana. Classification (NCBI taxonomy): domain Eukaryota; kingdom Metazoa; phylum Arthropoda; class Insecta; order Orthoptera; family Acrididae; genus Schistocerca; species Schistocerca americana. The sequence goes on along the minus strand of NC_060124.1, from coordinate 156,012,811 downwards.
AGGCCGTATTAGTGTTTTATAAGCGGTCTCCTTTACAGATGAAACACATCTTCCCAAAATTCTACCAATGAACCGAAGACGACTATCCGCCTTCCCCACAACTGTCATTACATGCTTGTCCCACTTCATGTCGCTCTGCCATGTTACGCCCAAATATTTAATCGACGTGACTGTGTGAAGCGCTACACTACTAATGGAGTATTCAAACAGTACGGGATTCTTTTTCCTATTCATCTGCGTTAATTTACATTTATCTATACATAGACTTAGCTTCCTTTCTTTACACCAATCACAAATCCTGTCCAAGTCATGTTGTGTCCTCCTACAGTCACTCAACGACGACACCTTCCCGTACACCACAGCATCATCAGCAGACAGCCGCACATTGCTATCCACTCTATCCAAAAGATCATTTATGTAGATAGAAAACAACAGCGGGCCTACCACACTTCCCTGGGGCACTCCAGATGATACCCTCACCTCCGATGAACACTCACCATCGAGGACAACGTACTGGGTTCTATGTGTCTGTTTTTGGCATGTCTTGCAGTTTTCTCGCAGCCGTGTTCTGAAGCTCTGTAGGTAGTTACGAATTACCGCGCATATCGTAAACTGCAAGCTAACGGGAAGTGAGAGCAACAGGCGAGTTAGTGTGTGTGTCTGCCGGCAGGTGCGCAACGACTGCGAGGCGGACCTGGAGCTGGCGGTGGTGTTGGAGGCGGTGCTCAGCGCCCCCGACGTGCCGCCCCCGGAACACACTGAGTCCGCCCCCGCAGCCTCCACCGTAACCAGCACCAAGGGTAAGCCCGCGCGCCCTACTCCGCAGCACGAGCAGGTGCCACAAGGCCTAAGACTCGGCAGCGCGTTTTAGGGCGTTGCAGCCATATAAGACTGATAGATGAAATGCAGGAGGTCCAAAGGCGACCAGCAGACACGTTCATTTAGCAGCGCGAAAGAGGCACGGAGATGGTATCGAACTCCAGTGGTAGATACTACAAGACGGACATCGTGCATCTGATGTGGTTTATTGATAAAATTATGACAGCGTACTTTTCTGAGAGAGTCCACCACTCCATTACTTCTGACGTACCCTCGTACCGAGGAGTGATCGAAGACACTTCTAAAACAATAACTTTATTAACAAAACGAAACTCAATACTAATGTCCTTGGATGAATATCCACACAACTACATTCAACAGAAATATCTTTCCAGTGATGTTGTCTTTGATGTGTCTACACGACAAACGCCAGAGTCATGGTTGGCGGCGCCGTGAAGACCTGGAACGTTACTGGGCCAACACTGGCGGTGTATGATGTTTCACGTACTGCTGGAGAAGACCTGGTAGAACTGGGCCGCTTTTGCCAGCGTGGAGCGCTGGGACTGAACTGCTGGTACTGCTGACTTGAGGTATAGGGCGTAACTGACGTCGCAACATCAGGTTGTGGCATAAATAGTCGGCTGCTGCGAGGGCATGTGACCTGACGTAGCAAAATAGTGCAGGCACGCTGCCTGTCGGTGAGGTTGTGAGGTTGGCGACCCCAGACGTTGTGGAGGCGACGTGCAGCTTCGTGGTAAACATCCCAGTCCGTATAAGAAAAATAACTCGTGTTCTGGTGAGAGCCGTTTACGCACGTCCTCCAAGCGGGGCCTGCCTGGTCTGGAGAGGAAATGGCTAGCAGTCGTACGCAGCAGTTTCTTTGTTTGTGTATCTCGCGAAAACACCATGAAGGTTAAATAAGGATATTAGACCTCACACGGAGCTTCCCGTGCACCTATCACGACTGCAAAAAGAAAGGGAGATAACCGTCATACACAAAGCACCCTCTGTCACCATAAGATGACTTGCAGGACATAGATGTAAGATGTACGAGTGAGAGTCAAATGAAAACCTTAAATCTGTAATAACAAATCGCCGGCCGGGGTGGCCGAGCGGTTCTAGGCGCTACAGGCTGGAACCGCGCGACCGCTACGGTCGCAGGTTCGAATCCTGCCTCGGGCATGGATGTGTGTGATGTCCATAGGTTAGTTAGGTTTAAGTAGTTCTAAGTTCCAGGGGACTGATGACCTCAGAAGTTAAACCCCATAGTGCCCAGAGCCATTAATAACAAATCGAAATTTCACGCCGTTATCCTGTGAGTTCGTAAGCGTGCTACAAACAGCGCGCAGGATGGCATGTAGGTGGCAGCATAGTGCAGATGCACACATACCGTCGCAGTATCAGTATAAAGACGGCCGCCCCAAATGCGACTTGCACCAGGGAAGAACAGCATTCTGTTATTCTGTTTTTGCGTAGTGAAGGCGAGAAACCTGTTGAAATTCATGACTGAAGGTTCAGTACGGTGATGCATGTTTGTCACAGCAGCAAGTCTACGAATACAGTAGGAAGTTCGCAAGTGGTGTGACTTCAGTGGAAGATGCTCCTCGTCCAGGTCGGGCACAACGAATTGTGACTCCACAGAACATTGCAGCAGTTGAAGCCACAGTGAAGGAAAACCGCCGAGTGAAACTGAATGACATTGCAGCATGTTTACAGATTAGTCATGGGTCAGCACATCACATTGTGCGTGATGTGCTCCAGTTTCACAAAGTGTCTGCAAGATGGGTGCCACGGCAGCTGACTCCTGAAATGAGAGAACGACGTGCTGATGCTTGTGAAGAACTTCTTCGGCGCTTTGAACGAGAAGGTGATGGCTTCCTTGCAAGAATCGTTACAGGGGAAGAAACCTGGGTTCACTTCCACCAACGGGAAACGAAGAGAGCGAGCAAGCAATGGTGCCATTCCTCATCACCAAAACCAAAGAAGTTTCGAACAGAACCATCAGCAGGGAAGGCTATGCTGACTCTCTTTTCAGACGAAAAAGGCGTCATTTTGGAGCATTACATGCCTAGAGGGACCACTGTCACCAGTGCATCATACACAGATCTCCTAAAAAATCATCTGCGGCCTGCAATCAAATCAAAGCGACGTAGATTGCTGTCAACATGTGTCCTTTTGCAACATGACAATGCAAGGCCCCACACTACCCGTACAACAGTTGCAACAGTCACAGACCTGCATTTTGAGTGTCTTCCTCATCCACAATACTCACCAGACCTTGCCCCAAGTGATTTCCATATGTTTGGACCACTCAAAGACGCAATGGGAGGAAAGAAGTTACGTTCTGATGACGAGGTACGCACGCGGTGCATGAGTGGTTGCGCGGACTACCAAAAGAATTTTTCCTAAAGGAATTTATGCATTTTGTAAGCGCTGGAGGACTTGCATTGAGCGTGGTGGAGATTATGTTGAAAAGTGATACAGCTTTGTACCACTTCTGCGCAATAAATAATATTTAAAAATATTTAAGGTTTTAATTTTACTCACCCTCATATATGTAAACGTAGTCTTCGTACGATAGATGTTAAAAATCATCGTGACATTAGTTGTACGAATATTAAGGAAATAAGATCCAGAGTTCCAGAGACAACGAACCTAGGCCATCACTCCATTCATTCACGCACTCACACGGTAACGCTCATTCTTTGTTAGCGTTCGTTATACGTTAACTTGAGCACTCAAGCTGTTTCAGGAGTGGGCTTCTCTAAGACGCGGTATTGTGAGCAGTGGCCCGTCAAAGAAAGAAAACATACAAAAGGTAACAACACATGTTCTGGTCTCCCATTGGTGGATAAAAATAGCAACAGAGTCATCGCGTTATCTTATAAGGAAGTATGAATTTTTCCTGGGTTCTGGTTGACTGGGTAAGAAAGAACGGAGGCTGTTATTAAGCTGAGGAAACACAAAGCACACACGAAATTTAGAGGTCATTGTTTATGGATTTGTTAGACTCGGTGGAGCGTCTGCAGATTAATGCAAGTAGGAGCATTCATATTTTGTGTAACAACACTGTACAGTATCCTGTGAACTTATCAGTTACTCGTGTGAAATAGGTCATCACGATGACTATGAATGATTCATTCAGTTTACCAGATCTATGGGCTCCCGTCGCGCTCAGTAAAAAATATGTCTTACCATCCTTAATCGTTGGTTACAAATCATTCACAACTGCCACCTAGCCCCTGCTCTCGTAGCGGTCAACAAGGCGTTAGATCTCTGTGGTCAACTAAGTGGGGACGGGACGCAAAAAAAACTGTCGTTTCGATGTGGCTGCTGATTAGAATTTTGCGATGGTATTCTCTTTTCGACCTGCGATCCGCTATGTGAAGTGTCGAAAAACTAGTCGCATTCTTATGGCCTTGAAAGCAATGTGATACGGTGTTATTTTAGAAAAAGTGTCGCAACAGGTCAAGTCCTTTAATTTCCCACTTGAAGGTGAACTTTGAGGCATGAGAAAATGCTCGAAGTGTACATTAAATGGCAGAAGCAGTCACTTTTGGTTACTTCTTTAAAGTATACTAACAACGAATTATCACTATCTACTCAAAGAGTGATAGTTATATATATATATATATATATATATATATATATGTGTGTGTGTGTGTGTGTGTGTGTGTGTGTGTGTGTGTGTGTGTGTGCGCGTGTGTTAGGGAAAAACAACTACTTTGAGAAGGCCATGTCTCATTCTCTTGTACACCCAGCCGATATTTTTATCTAATACTTTAAACAAAGCACTATGGACTGTCTGATCGTAAAAAAAAATCGAGATCTAATTAATACAAACATTACAACTACACAGTATTTACAGCTCACAACACACCGAGCGAGGTGGCGCAGTGGTTAGACACTGGACTCGCATTCGGGAGGACGACGGTTCAATCCCGCGTCCGGCCATCCTGATTTAGGTTTTCCGTGATTTCCCTAAATCACTCCAGGCAAATGCCGGGATGGTTCCTCTGAAAGGGCACGGCCGACTTCCTTCCCCATCCTTCCCTAATCCGATGAGACCGATGACCACGCTGTCTGGTCTCCTTCCCCAAACCAACCAACCAACCAACAGCTCACAACAAAATATTCTGAAAAATTGTCACGCTGGATAAGTGGTATCCTTTTACATTGTTTTCTTGTTATATGAGAATTTTAAGTTTCTTGACTTGTGAGTTTTGTACCGGAATATCAAAATCCATTCTGAACACTAGAGAGCGATGTATAGCTTATAGCGAAATAATTTTTTGTTGTAGGTTGTGATTTTTATTGCACAGTTCATCCTAAATTCACTCTCGGTATTAAACATAACTGCGTAAATGCATTGGTATGTGAGTGTAAGAATCCCTAGATCCATGAAGACTCCATCGGTTATCAGTTTTATATATTATGTTCTGTTCGTTGACTTCTGCAAGACGTTCTATACGCTTTCTCATTGCCGTTTATTTAAAAAAATGATACGAGCTTACCGATTATTAGAACAGATTTGTGACTTAATTCACCGTCCGTGTCCAACAGAATTCTGCACTTTGTTCTTCAGGAGACGGAAAAAGTTATTTCACTAGTACCACAAAAAAGTGTTGTACGGCCATTAGCGATCAATTTCCCAATAGAAACAAATTGATGGTTACGTCACAAGCTTGGAGTCAATATTCACTGCTGAAGCTGTTGCACTGTAGAAATCCGCTACACCTATTCCAAGCCACGGAAGCTCTGCGTTGTATTCTACTAAAACAGTAAAAACGCAAATCGTGAGTAGCTTAAGTGTAGGCACGCCATCTGATCAAAAGGATCGTGACACCCCTGTGCAATGAGAAATCGAACACCAGATGTCATGGCACGCCACCAGGGTAAAAGGAAGCATGGAGTCTTGTGTTATCAATAGAGAAGCAATAACAGCAGAATGAATTGGTCAGGAGAGCTCTGCGACTTCGAATGTGGACCAGTCCTTGGATGTCACCTGAGCAACAAACCCATCAGGAACATCTCAACCCTTCTAAAGCTACCAAAGTCGACTGTTGGAGATGTGACTGTCAGGCGAAACTGTGGAGGAAGATCCACAGCTGATACAAGACCAGACAGACCTCATATATTGGGCCGGGGACCGTCGAGCATTATGGAGGGTGGTTCATCTACATCTACGTCTTGTCTTCCTTCAGAACAACGACATCGCTCGACTAGAGTAGCCAGCATGTTCTCCAGACATGAACCCTATCGAACATGCCTGGGACAGATTGAAAAGGGCTGTTTATGGACTATGTGACCTGCCAACGACTCTAAGGGATCTACGCCGAATCGCCGCTGAGGAGTGGGAAAATCTGGACCAACAGTGCCTTGACGAACTTGGGGATAGTATGCCACAATCAATACAGGCGTGCATCAATGCAAGAGGACGTGCTACTGGGTATTAGAGGTACCGGTGTGTACAGCAAGCTGGACCACCAGCTCTGAAGGTCTCGCTGTATGGCGGTACAACATGCACTATGTGGTTTTCATGAGCAATAAAAAGGGCGGAAATGATGTTTATGTTGATCTCTATTCCAGTTTTCTGTACAGTCTCCGGATCTCTCGGAAGCGAGGTGATGCAAAACTTTTTTTGATGTGTGTATTTCAGGACCAATAGAAGGCAAAAACCACTGATGATGCCACAACTGTTGTGAAATATGTATTAAACAAAACAAGAATTGTATTAGTGCCAAAAGGCGGAACCTCTTGAATGCAGTCTTTTCGCTGTTGGGATGTAGCGCTATTCTATACTATTTCTTCTACATCTACATCTACATATTTCAGTGCCTGGCAGGGGGTTTACCGAACCATCTTCACAATTCTCTATTATTATAAACTCGTATAGCGCGCGGGAAGAACGAACACCTATATTTTTCCTTACGAGCTCTGATTTCCCTTATTTTATCATGGTGATCGTTTCTCGCTATGTGGTTCGGTGTCAACAGAATATTTTCGCACTCGGAGGAGAAAGTTAGTGATTGGAATTTGGTATCAGTGATGTCCACCCCAAATCCTGTATCATTTCAGTGACGCTCTCCCCCATATTTTGCAATAATACAAGACGTGCTGCCCTTCTTTGAACTCTTTCGATGTACTCCGTCAATCCTATCTGATAAGTATCCCACACCGCGTAGCAGTATTCTAAAAGAGGACGGACAGGCGTAGTGTAGGCAGTCTCCTTAGTAGATCTGTTACATTTTCTAAGTGTCCTGCCAATAAAACGCAGTCTTTGGTTAGCCTCCCCCACAATATTTTCTATGTGTTCCTTTCAATTTAAATTGTTCGTAATTGTAATTTCTAGGTATTTAGTTGAATTTACGGCCTTCAGATTAGACTGATTTATCGTATAACCGAAGTTTAACGTATTCGTTTTAGTACGCATGTGGATGACATCGCAGTTTTCATTATTTAGGGTCAATTGCCAATTTTCGCACCATTCAGATATCTTTTCTAAATCGTTTTGCAATTTGTTTTGACCTTCTTATGACTTTATTAGTCGATAAACGACAGCATCATCTAAAAACAACCAAAGACATAAATAATCTTATGAAATCAGTGGAAGTAACCACTCTTCAGTTCGCAAGTACTACACGAAATCCAGGTAGCACAGTGATTGTGCGTATGAAGTTAAAATCAATGGGGCACAATGGTCATAAGTCACACATTTCTGTAGACAGTGTTAATCGACGCTTGAGACGGCGTAAAGAGCGACGTCTCTGGGCCGCGGATAACTGGGAAAGAGTGATTTGGATTGCTGGATCACTCTATACCCTGTGGCAGTCAGATGGGAAGGTTCGGGTTTGGCAAATTACTGGAGCATATTTCCTGCCATCATGTGCAGTGGTATCACCGAAGTACGAAGAAGATGGTGTTACGGAATGGGTGCTACGGAATTTCGTGGTTCAAGCGTGATCACCTCACTGCGGTGAAGAAAACACTAAATGCGGAAGGATACGAACGCATCTTACAACACTGTGTACTGCATACAGTAGATGGACTGTTCGGAGATGCTGACTGTTTGTACCAGCATGATATTCCACTCTGTCGTGAAGCAGCATCTGTGAGGCGATAGCTGTGAACTGTAGCATTCCTGAAATGGACTGCCCTGCCCAGAGTGCCTATCTGAACCCAATGGAACACGTCTGAGCTGAGTTAGAGACCCCAGTATCCTACATCACTACCTGCTCTGGTTTCGGCTCTCGAGAAGCAGTGGGCTGCGACACATCTGCAGGCATTCAGATACCTCATTGGAAGTGTTCACACAGGAGTTCGACCTATCGCAAAGGCGAAGGGTAGATTCACTCCATATTAGTGGCCACTAATAGATGTCCGGATACTTTTGGTCAGATATTTTCCTTACCGCGTCGCCACCACGCAGCATTCAGTTTCGTAATGAGCAGCGTTTATAGTGTTTTGGCTTATCGATGTGTATCATTCCGTCAAAACGACACGACTGCGTTTATTGCCCTGTGGCGATATCACTACCGACTCGTCTGTGGATACACTGAATACTGCTCCTGATTGGGATAAAAAATTCTTTCTGCCTGCATCAGATTCAGTACACCAACTTCTGACATCTAGGATATCCCAGGAAGAATGGTCCACAGTGAGGCATTTGACAGGAACGGTCCTTCGAAGCTAAAACGACTAGAAAACATGGGCTCAAAGATGGATGCCTTAAGACCTATGGGAACTCCTCCTGTGTATACGGGGTGATTTCGTCACGATGTTAAAACTTCCAGGGATGATCAAGAAGCGTAAACGTATTCCTTTGAGGTAAGGGACCCTGGATCGGAAACGACTGAATCGAAAGTTATATGTGAAAATCATTCTGATACCTCTGACACTGGAAAACATGTACTGGTACTGTTGTTGCTAAGGTTGTAGGGCACGTAACTTCCAAAAGTGGTAGTATGGCCCAAAAAAGATAAAATACACTCCTGGAAATGGAAAAAAGAACACATTGACACCGGTGTGTCAGACCCACCATACTTGCTCCGGACACTGCGAGAGGGCTGTACAAGCAATGATCACACGCACGGCACAGCGGACACACCAGAAACCGCGGTGTTGGCCGTCGAATGGCGCTAGCTGCGCAGCATTTGTGCACCGCCGCCGTCAGTGTCAGCCAGTTTGCCGTGGCATACGGAGCTCCATCGCAGTCTTTAACACTGGTAGCATGCCGCGACAGCGTGGACGTGAACCGTATGTGCAGTTGACGGACTTTGAGCGAGGGCGTATAGTGGGCATGCGGGGGGCCGGGTGGACGTACCGCCGAATTGCTCAACACGTGGGGCGTGAGGTCTCCACAGTACATCGATGTTGTCGCCAGTGGTCGGCGGAAGGTGCACGTGCCCGTCGACCTGGGACCGGACCGCAGCGACGCACGGATGCACGCCAAGACCGTAGGATCCTACGCAGTGCTGTAGGGGACCGCACCGCCACTTCCCAGCAAATTAGGGACACTGTTGCTCCTGGGGTATCGGCGAGGACCATTCGCAACCGTCTCCATGAAGCTGGGCTACGGTCCTGCACACCGTTAGGCCGTCTTCCGCTCACGCCCCAACATCGTGCAGCCCGCCTCCAGTGGTGTCGCGACAGGCGTGAATGGAGGGACGAATGGAGACGTGTCGTCTTCAGCGATGAGAGTCGCTTCTGCCTTGGTGCCAATGATGGTCGTATGCGTGTTTGGCGCCGTGCAGGTGAGCGCCACAATCAGGACTGCATACGACCGAGGCACACAGGGCCAACACCCGGCATCATGGTGTGGGGAGCGATCTCCTACACTGGCCGTACACCACTGGTGATCGTCGAGGGGACACTGAATAGTGCACGGTACATCCAAACCGTCATCGAACCCATCGTTCTACCATTCCTAGACCGGCAAGGGAACTTGCTGTTCCAACAGGACAATGCACGTCCGCATGTATCCCGTGCCACCCAACGTGCTCTAGAAGGTGTAAGTCAACTACCCTGGCCAGCAAGATCTCCGGATCTGTCCCCCATTGAGCATGTTTGGGACTGGATGAAGCGTCGTCTCACGCAGTCTGCACGTCCAGCACGGACGCTGGTCCAACTGAGGCGCCAGGTGGAAATGGCATGGCAAGCCGTGTCACAGGACTACATCCAGCATCTCTACGATCGTCTCCATGGGAGAATAGCAGCCTGCATTGCTGCGAAAGGTGGATATACACTGTACTAGTGCCGACATTGTGCATGCTCTGTTGCCTGTGTCTATGTGCCTGTGGTTCTGTCAGTGTGATCATGTGATGTATCTGACCCCAGGAATGTGTCAATAAAGTTTCCCCTTCCTGGGACAATGAATTCACGGTGTTCTTATTTCAATTTCCAGGAGTGTATATAATAAATAGTGCTCTAAAATGCATATCTTAAGAGCCATGAGCACTTGTTCATCTTCCAAATGTTCAAATGTGTATTAATTCCTATGGGACCAAACTACTGAGGTCACCGGTCTCTAGACTTACACACTACTTAAACTAACTTACGCTAAGGACAACACGCGCACCCATTCCCGAGGGAGAACTCGAACCTCCGGCGGGAGGGGCCACGCGATTCGTGACATGGCGCCTCTAACCGCGCGTTCATCTTCCATACAGTGAAAAACATCGCTTCTAGTTCAGGCACTTTGTTTCCAAATTTTTGGAGCAGGTAGTATGGGCTAAAACATGAAAAAATATGTCGAGTAAACATGGACTTTAAAGTGTGTACCTTAAGAGCTATGAGCACTTGCTCAGTAGAAGAGGTGTGTTTCACAGTAACGAAGATGAACAGGTATTCGCAGCTCTTAAGGTAAGTTTTTAAAGCTCATGTTTACTAATTATTTTTCCTTGCTTTGGTCGATACTATTACCTCCAAAAGTGGCCTATCCTACAATCTTAGCTACAGCAGTACCGGTACATGTATTACACTATCAGAGGTAACAGAACGGTTTTCGCTTATGGTTTTCGGCTCATTCATTTCTGGACCAGTGTCCGTAGCCTCAAATTGATACATTATATGTAAGTTGAAGGAGTAGGGGGGGGGGGGGGGGAGAAAGGAAAGGAAAGGAAAAGGATTGCAGTTGCGTCGGGAAATTATGCGGAATCTCTGAGATTCCCGCAGGAGAGCGGACGTACTTGTGCATCCGGTGGATCCATTGCCTTCTAGGCGAATCAGTTGTACGAATTTGTGGTGTCTGTTCGTTTGGACATTTCATATCCTTTCGCCCCATACAACCTGCACACTAAAGCATTAGCACAACATAATACATGTAATACTAAAAATGTGATCATCGCTCTCCTTCCATGTGTTAGGCCTCCTAACTTATTACGGTCTCGTCAAAAAGTTCTCCTGCCCTCTTTTCAGTGCCGGCCGGTGTGGCCGTGCGGTTCTAGGCGCTTCAGTCTGGAACCGCGTGACCGCTACGGTCGCAGGTTCGAATCCTGCCTCAGGCATGGATGTGTGTGATGTCCTTAGGTTAGTTAGGTTTAAGTAGTTCTAAGTTCTAGGGGACTGATTACCTCAGATGTTAAGTCCCATAGTGCTCAGAGCCATTTGAACCATTTGAACCTCTTTTCAGTGGTCGACCTAGCGACCTTACACTGTCGCTATGGTACTGTAGCACGTATTTTGGAATTCTCTTTGGACTCATTCGTTGTAGATGTTTTCTCCTGTTGTTTTGGCACTTTTGAATATAAGGTGTGATGGATTATTCCGTTTTAAGTTCCTTCATCGCATCTTCATTCCTTTTGTGATCCCATATGCGGTAACCAGCAGTTCGTCCAGGTTTCACTGCCGTACAACAGCACAGGTCTTTCTACGGCCTATTCTTCAGTGCTTCTAGACTCGGGTTGGTTTCATTACATTCTTAAAGACGCCCATTGTTTTCGTGTGCCCGTTGGCTTTTTCAGCTAGCCTCATTTCTTCCAGAAAGGATAGTTTATAGCCTAAACACGTGAATGTGTTCGCACTTTCTACAACTTCATTTTGCGAACAGATCTTACTTTGTACTGAGCATTTTCCACAGAAGGCCATAGTTTTTGGTTTTTTGGTGTTGATATCCAGACTATATTTCTCGAACATAATAAATTGTGTACAGAACGCTGCAGGTGATCTATGAAGATGCTACAAAGGCTAAATCGCCGCGTAAAGTAATGCATCTAGCTTTGTGTTTCTGTTGATTTGATTGTAGGAGTGTGGCATTTGTATCCTTCTTAATATCAGTACAGCAGTTTTAGCGATAGTGATAATTTAAAAGTCATTCCATACTAAAAAAAAGGAAGCGAATTAAACAAATATTCGCAAAACAAGTAAGCTTACGTCTTTTTTGTAACGTAAGTGTACTAAGTTTCACTGGTTCATTTGGTTCATTTACTGCACAATAGAATGACGATATTTACCTTGATTTCCAGAAACATCCCTCGTGGAATGACATACGTAGTTACATCTCATCAGGCAGGAAAATGATGAATTACTTCTCATCAGCTTTTTAACTGATTTCATGTTGCAGATCGTTCGCAGCTTCAGCGAAATGTAACATAAAAAGAATGGACATAGTCAAAGTCAGTTGTAAATTGTCAAAAGAAGACATTATCAGGCAAGAGACACAATAGTTCAGATACACGCAATGAACAAATTATCATCAAAGTGCAATCAGTCCTTTGGTACGAAAATCCATTCTCATGTTAAACTTCAAACAAACTGATACTGATTGTTGATAGCTCTGCTTCATGAACACTGAAACTCGTCTGCATATATGACTATTTCTTTGTTACTCAGTCCAAAACTGATAATCACCACAGTATTTACACAGTTCTTTAAGTTCGCAGAGCAGCATGATAATATTGTTTATGGTTTATTGCTTGTAGTCTTCCTGGTATTCCCCATCAGTCAATGTTTACCATATTCTTGCTAAAATTCCTCACAGCGTTACCTTCTGTTGGAGTCTTCGTTATTCATCAGTCACATGAATCGTCAGCATTAGTTTGTTTTCCCGTATCGCTAGCTACACTCATATCACGTCATCCATGCCACCTCCCCCCCCCCCCCTCCCACACACCACACCCGCACGCACACACATGGCACATGGTTTGTCCGTCCATGCCACTATAACTCTGCAACGCACTCTCAAAGCCCCATTGCTGTTATATAGCATGGTAGCCCTCCAGCCCCATTTAAGAAGAAGTTTTCATTTTGGAACTATAAGTGGCTGAGTTCACAGATATGACAGTCAAAAGATGGCACTGCACCAACGGAAGTCGGTGAAGTAACTGCGAACCGAGTGCCGAAATGGCAGAGACTGGCCAGAATGTTCCTTCTAGAATAGTGGTTCCCAACCTCGGGGTAATTACCCCCGGAGAGGTAAAATGTAATTTCCTGAAGGGTAAAAACAAAACGATTGCATTGTATTTCGGTCACTAAATGAAAATATTTTTAAAATATCGACAGTTTCTTTTCTTTTCTTTTTGATGCAGCCCGCCACGAATTCCTCTTGTGTGCCAACCTTTTCATCTCAGAGTAGCACTGGCAACCTACGTCCTCAATTCTTTGCTGGATGCATTTAAATCTTTTTGTCTTCCTCTACAGTTTTTATCCTCTACAACTCCCTCTGGTGCCACCGACGTCATTCCCTGATTTCTCGGCACATGTCCAATTATCTTGTCCCTTCTTCTTCTCGGTATTTCCCATACTATCCTTTCCTTGCCGATTCTGTTGAGAATCTCCTCATTTCTTCCCTTACCAGTCCACGTAATTTTCAATATTCTTCCGCAGCACCACATTTAGATTCTTCGATTCTCTTCCGGTTTTCCCCCGGTTTACGTTCCACTACCGTACAACGCCGTGCTCCAAACGCACATTCTTAGTAATTTCTTCCTGAAGCTAAGGCGCATATTTGATATTAGTAGACTTCTCTTGGCCAGGAATGCCTTTTTGCCTGTGATAGTCTGCATTTGACGTCCTACTTGCTCCGTCCGTTATCTGTTATTTTTCTGCCTCGCTAGAAAATTTCCTTAACTTTATCTACTTTGTGAGCCATAATTTTTATGTTAAGCTTCTCACTGTTCGCAGTTCTACTACTTCTTATTACTTTCGTCTTCCTTCGATTTAATCTCAATCCATATTCTGTACTCGTTAGACTGTTCATTGCATTCAACATATACTGTAAATCTTCCTCATTTTCACTGAAAATAGCAATGTTTTCAGTGAATCTTATCACTGATATCCTTCCACCCTGAATTTTAATATCACTCTTGAGCCTTTCTTTTATTTTCGTCATTGCTTCTTCGTTGTACAGATTGGACATTATGGGCGAAAGACTGCATTCCCGTCTTAAATACTTTTTAGTCCGAGCACTTCGTTCTCAGTCTTTCACTATTATTATTGCTTCTTGGCACTTGTACATGCTGTATGTTAGCTGTCTTTCCTATAGCTTACCCCTGTTTTTCTCAGAGTTTCGAACATCTTGCACCAATACACATTGTTGAACGCTTTTTCCGGGTCGACAAATCCTATTAACGTGTCTTGATTTTTCTTCAGTCTTGCTTCCATTGTCAACCGCAACGTCATAACTGCCTCTCTGGTGCCTTTACCTTCCCTAAAGCAAAACCGATCTTCTCCTAACAGATCCACTGATATATTATCCTTGTCAGCTACTTGGATGCAAGAGCTGTTAAGCTGATTGTGCGATAATTCTCGCATTTGTCGGCTCTTCCAGTCCTCACAATTGCGTGAATGATGTTTTTCAGAAAGACTGCTGACGTTTCGCCAGTCTCATACATCCTACACACTAAAGTGATAGTCATTTTGTTGCCACTTCCCCCAATGACTTTAGAAATACCTATGGAACAACATCTGTCCATTCTACTTTACTTGATCTTAAAGTCTTCCAAAGCTCTCTTGACTTCCGATTGTAATACTGCATCTCCTATTTCTTCCCTGTCGACTCCTGTTTTTTTCTTCTATCACGGTATCAGACGAGTCCTTCCCCTCGTAGAGAGCTTCATCGTACTCTTTCCACCTATCCGATCTCCCCCTTGCATTTAACAGTGGAATTGCCTCTGCACTCTTAATGTTACCGCCCTTGCTTTTAATTTCACCGAAGGCTGTTTTGACTTTCCATGTGCCAACTATGTCCTTCCGACACTCATTCCTTTACCTATTTCTTCACATTCTTCATGGAGCCATTTCGTCTTAGCTTCTCTTCATTTCCTATTTATTTCATTCCTGATGGGTTTTATTTCTGTATTCCTTAATTTGCCTGATGATTTTTTTACTTTTTTCTTTCGTCGATCGTTAGCATTATCACAATACTGTAAAAATGATTGGTTTCAAAAACAAGCATAAATGCAAGACAACATTTTGTTGGGGTTACAGCTTGTGAAACGAATGTGTGAATGTGATCTTCATACAGTCCACCAGCTACAAAGATACGTTGTACTTTTTATATTCATCAGTTGTTGTTGTTGTTGTTGTGGTCTTCAGTCCTGAGACTGGTTTCATGCAGCTCTCCATGCTACTCTATCCTGTGCAAGCTTCTTCATTTCTGAGTAACTACTGCAACCTACATCCTTCTGAATTTGCTTAGTGTATTCATCTATTGGTCTCCCTCTACGATTTTAACCCTCCACGCTTCCCTCCAGTACTAAATTGATGATCCCTTGATGCCTCAGAACATGTACTACGAACCGATCCCTTCTTCTAGTCAAGTTGTGCACAACTTTCTTTTTTCCCCAATTCTATTCAGTATCTCCTCATTAGTTATGTGATCTACCCATCTAATCTTCAGCATTCCTCTGTAGCACCACATTTCGAAAGCTTCTATTCTCTTCTTGTCCAAACTATTTATCGTCCATGTTTCACTTCCATACAAATATTTTCAGAAACGACTTCCTGACACTAAAATCTATACTCGATGTTAACAAATTTCTCTTCTTCAGAAACGCTTTCCTTGCCATTGCCAGTCTACATTTTATATCCCCTCTACTTCGACCATCATCAGTTACACTCCTGGAAATTGAAATAAGAACACCGTGAATTCATTGTCCCAGGAAGGGGAAACTTTATTGACACATTCCTGGGGTCAGATACATCACATGATCACACTGACAGAACCACAGGCACATAGACACAGGCAACAGAGCATGCACAATGTCGGCACTGGTACAGTGTATATCCACCTTTCGCAGAAATGCAGGCTGCTATTCTCCCATGGAGACGATCGTAGAGATGCTGGATGTAGTCCTGTGGAACGGCTTGCCATGCCATTTCCACCTGGCGCCTCAGTTGGACCAGCGTTCGTGCTGGACGTGCAGACCGCGTGAGACGACGCTTCATCCAGTCCCAAACATGCTCAATGGGGGACAGATCCGAAGATCTTGCTGGCCAGGGTAGTTGACTTACACCTTCTAGAGCACGTTGGGTGGCACGGGATACATGCGGACGTGCATTGTCCTGTTGGAACAGCAAGTTCCCTTGCCGGTCTAGGAATGGTAGAACGATGGGTTCGATGACGGTTTGGATGTACCGTGCACTATTCAGTGTCCCCTCGACGATCACCAGTGGTGTACGGCCAGTGTAGGAGATCGCTCCCCACACCATGATGCCGGGTGTTGGCCCTGTGTGCCTCGGTCGTATGCAGTCCTGATTGTGGCGCTCACCTGCACGGCGCCAAACACGCATACGACCATCATTGGCACCAAGGCAGAAGCGACTCTCATCGCTGAAGACGACACGTCTCCATTCGTCCCTCCATTCACGCCTGTTGCGACACCACTGGAGGCGGGCTGCACGATGTTGGGGCGTGAGCGGAAGACGGCCTAACGGTGTGCGGGACCGTAGCCCAGCTTCATGGAGACGGTTGCGAATGGTCCTCGCCGATACCCCAGGAGCAACAGTGTCCCTAATTTGCTGGGAAGTGGTGGTGCGGTCCCCTACGGCACTGCGTAGGATCCTACGGTCTTGGCGTGCATCCGTGCGTCGCTGCGGTCCGGTCCCAGGTCGACGGGCACGTGCACCTTCCGCCGACGACTGGCGACAACATCGATGTACTGTGGAGACCTCACGCCCCACGTGTTGAGCAATTCGGCGGTACGTCCACCCGGCCTCCCGCATGCCCACTATACGCCCTCGCTCAAAGTCCGTCAACTGCACATACGGTTCACGTCCACGCTGTCGCGGCATGCTACCAGTGTTAAAGACTGCGATGGAGCTCCGTATGCCACGGCAAACTGGCTGACACTGACGGCGGCGGTGCACAAATGCTGCGCAGCTAGCGCCATTCGACGGCCAACAGCGCGGTTCCTGGTGTGTCCGCTGTGCCGTGCGTGTGATCATTGCTTGTACAGCCCTCTCGCAGTGTCCGGAGCAAGTATGGTGGGTCTGACACACCGGTGTCAATGTGTTCTTTTTTCCATTTCCAGGAGTGTATTTTGCTCCCCAAATAGCAAAACACCTTTACTATTTTAAGCGTCTCATTTCCTAATCTAATTCCCGCAACATCACCCTATTTAATTCGACTACATTCCATTATCCTCGTTTTGCTTTTGTTGATGTTCATCTTATATCCTCCTTTCAAGACACTGTCCATACCGTTCAACTGCTCTTCCAAGTCCTTTGCTATCTCTAACAGAATTACAATGTCATCGGCGAACATCAAAGTTTTTATTTCTTCTCCTTGGATTTTAGATATCCATCTATGACAATTAAATTAGTAGATAAACATCATATATGTTTAAATATCGCATGAAGATGTTTTCTCCGGGCTGTGGGTAGTTGCCACGGTAAATCAAATTGCTTCGTTATTTATTTTGCAACAATACACGATCTGTTTTCAGCACAAAAGTACGTCATGAAATGATAATGAAATCAAGACCCTAAGCTGTCGACAGGCGTTGATATACATCAATGGGGACAGCTGAAAATGTGTGCCCCGACCGGGACTCAAATCCGGGATCTCCTGCTTATATGGCAGACGCTCTATCGATCTGAGCCACCGAGGGCACAGAGGATGGTGCGACTGCAGGGATTTATCCCTTGCACGCTCCCCGTGAGACCCACATTCCCAACTTAATGTCCACACACTACATTTGTAGTGCTCCTGCCCATTACACTCATTACTCGCGGCAGACAATCTTACCGAGTCCAGTGAAAGTTCAGGCAATGCGTGTGCATCTAGCACAGAAGAGGAAGGTCAATGGCCGGTTAGCCTTTACTATATGAAGATGGTATCTGTTCTCTCGGTCAGATAATGGCTACTGCAGTGCTGTGTAACCTACACTGTATAATTATTATGATTACTATCTGACAAACTCGGCACGGCCCGATTTTAATTTGGCTATTTCCTGTTAGAAACGAAAACAAAACAAAATGAACTGTGTTACTAGAGTAATATCGAAAACATTTCATTTGTATGTACGAGTTCACGAAACCCCTTTGAAATTGTGAAACAGTCATACAAAGAAATATCCGTAATGTACAAATGTAGAAGTACAGAACACCTACTGTTTCTGTACGCTGGGCGCAGCTGCTTCGCGTGTCTACAACGAGATTTTGTGATCGTCTCTATGGCTACAACTCTTCATAACTCAGTAGACAGCTACTGTTTCCGCCTACAGCCGTTTGCACTTCACAGTTAAAAGCTGTCAAAAGCGCTGCCAGGTGTCAGGGATTTTCGTGAGTTGACTCGACTGTACGAGTGTCAAAGTAGTAAATAATGAATGTATTAAAACTTCATGCATGATGCGGCGTTTTTTACTCATCTCAGCATTTATGACGTCATGTATCTTGAACTGTGTGTTGTACATTAATATATTTGTTACATTCACTGGCATATGAGAATACTGTTTGCGAAATATGCTGCGAATAGAGTTAGTAGCAAAGAAGTAGAGATTTAAACGTCGTACGTGATGTGACAGTTTTCACGCATCTCACTGTTTACATCATATCTCCTGATCTGTGAGTTATACAATGATATAAATTTGTAGGTACATTCAGCTGAATATGTGGATGCTATCTGCTAAATGTTTTGCGAACAGAGTTAGTTGCAAAGAAGTAATAACTTTAAAACTCATGCATAATGCGGTAGCTTTTCACGTATCTCAGCGTTTATGATGTCATATCTCATAAACTATGTGTGATACATGCTATAGTTTTGTAGGTGCATTTTGCGGCATATGTGGCTACTGCGTACGAGATTTATTGCGAATCGAGTTACTGGCACGGAAGTAACTGTCATGCATCGTGCGGCAGTATTTCACGCATCTCATTAATATTTATGACACCATATCTCCTGAACTATGATTTGTATGTTGTTCTTACCCCAATAGCTTTTGTTCCCTGACAGTAAGGGATGTGTGTTTGGTTGAAATCGGTCAGAAGATGAGGAATTATTACTATTATTATTATTTCTTTCTTGTCTCAGACGTTATGTCTGGTTAAAAATGGAAGGTGACACGGACCTTGATCAAGCGTGACTTCCTTTTAACTGTACGGTATATGTTACATTGCATTTAGGAACTTTCGGGTAATTGAAAAAGTGTCAATAATTACAGATTTCTGTAGTTGTATATATAAGTTTGGATGTAGCTGTATTGCATTGATGTACTGGTGGATATTGTGTGGTATGACTCCTGTAGTTGATAGTATAATTGGTATAATGTCAACTTTATCCTGATGCCACATGTCCTTGACTTCCTCAGCCAGTTGGATGTATTTTTCAATTTTTTCTCCTGTTTTCTTTTGTATATTTGTTGTATTGGGTATGGATATTTCGATTAGTTGTGTTAATTTCTTCTTTTTATTGGTGAGTATGATGTCAGGTTTGTTATGTGGTGTTGTTTTATCTGTTATAATGGTTCTGTTTCAGTATAATTTGTATTCATCGTTCTCCAGTACATTTTGTGGTGCATACTTGTATGTGGGAACATGTTGTTTTATAAGTTTATGTTGTAAGGCAAGCTGTTGATGTATTATTTTTGCTACATTGTCATGTCTTCTGGGGTATTCTGTATTTGCTAGTATTGTACATCCACTTGTGATGTGATCTACTGTTTCTATTTGTCGTTTGCAAAGTCTGCATTTATCTGTTGTGGTATTGGGATCTTTAATAAAATGCTTGCTGTAATATCTGGTGTTTATTGTTTGATCCTGTATTGAAATCATGAATCCTTCCGTCTCACTGTATATATTGCCTTTTCTTAGCCATGTGTTGGATGCGTCTTGATCGATGTGTGGCTGTGTTAGATGATACGGGTGCTTGCCATGTAGTGTTTTCTTTTTCCAATTTACTTTCTTTGTATCTCTTGATGTTATGTGATCTAAAGGGTTGTAGAGGTGGTTATGAAATTGCAGTGGTGTAGCCGATGTATTTATATGAGTGATTGTTTTGTGTATTTTGCTAGTTTCTGCTCGTTCTATAAAGAATTTTCTTAAATTGTCTACCTGTCCATAATGTAGGTTTTTTATGTCGATAAATCCCCTTCCTCCTTCCTTTCTGCTTAATGTGAATCTTTCAGTTGCTGGATGTATGTGATGTATTCTATATTTGTGGCATTGTGATCGTGTAAGTGTATTGAGTGCTTCTAGGTCTGTGTTACTCCATTTCACTACTCCAAATGAGTAGGTCAATATTGGTATAGCATAAGTATTTATAGCTTTTGTCTTGTTTCTTGCTGTCAATTCTGTTTTCAGTATTTTTGTTAGTCTTTGTCTATATTTTTATTTTAGTTCTTCTTTAATATTCATATTATATATTCCTATTTTTGTCTGTATCCTAGATATTTATAGGCACCTGTTTTTTCCATCGCTTCTATGCAGTCGCTGTGGTTATCCAATATGTAATCTTCTTGTTTAGTGTGTTTTCCCTTGACTATGCTATTTTTCTTACATTTGTCTGTTCCAAAAGCCATATTTATATCATTGCTGAATACTTCTGTTATCTATAGTAATTGGTTGAGTTGTTGATTTGTTGCTGCCAGTAGTTTTAGATCATCCATGTATAGCAGATGTGTGATTTTGTGTGGGTATGTTCCAGTAATATTGTATCCCTAATTTGTATTATTTAGCATGTTGGATTGTGGGTTTAGAGCAAGGCAGAACCAGAAAGGACTTAATGAGTCTCCTTGGTATATTCCACACTTAATCTGTATTGGCTGTGATGTGATATTGTTTGAATTTGTTTGGATATTAAGTGCGGTTTTCCAATTTTTCATTACTATGTTTAGGAACTGTATCAATTTAGGATCTACTTTGTATATTTCCAATATTTGTAGTAACCATGAGTGGGGTACACTATCAAAAGCTTTTTGGTAATCAATGTATGCATAGTGTAGCAACCTTTGTTTAGTTTTAGCTTGATATGTCACCTCTGCATCTGTTATCAGTTGCTCTTTACATCCTCGTGCTCCTTTGCAGCAACCTTTTTGTTCTTCATTTATAATTTTGTTCTGTGTTGTATGTGTCATTAATTTCTGTGTAATGACTGAAGTTAATATTTTGTATATTGTAGGTAGGCATGTTATGGGGCGATATTTAGCTGGGTTTGCTGTTTCTGCTTGATCTTAAGGTTTCAGATAAGTTATTCCATGTGTAAGTGTATCAGGGAATGTGTATGGGTCTGCAGTGTAACTGTTAAATAATTTAGTTAGATGTGAATGTGTTGAGGTGAATTTCTTTAGCCAGAAATTTGCTATTTTATCTTTTTCAGGGGCTTTCCAATTGTGAGTAGAATTAATTGCTTGGGTGACTTCATGTTGCAAAATTATCACTTCAGGCATTTGTGGTATCATCTTGTACGTATCTGTTTCTGCTTGTATCCACCGTGCATGCCTGTTATGTTGTACCTTGTTTGACCATATATTGCTCCAGAAGTGTTCCATGTCTGTTATGTCTATTTTAATGTGTGTGTTGTCTATTGTCTGGTAAAATTTCTTTTGGTCTGTGTTGAATCTTTGGTTTTGTTTCCTTCTATTTTCACTTTTTTTGTATCTTCTAAGTCGTTTTGCCAATGCTTGTAATTTCTGCTTCTTTTCATCTAATTGCTCTATCACTTCTTGTTGTGAGATTTTACCTAACCTTTTTCGTTTTTTTCTGACATTTCATTTCTTATAAATTGTGTTAGCTGTCCGATGTCTTTTCTCAGTTCTTCTATTCTGATCTGTAGCCTGTGTTGCCATTCTGGTTTTGTGGGTTTCTTCTGTGTGTTGGTTGGTTCTGATCTCTGCCTAGTGTGTATGTTTAGTGTAGTGAATGCTCCTATATAAACCAGTAGTTGTAACTCTTCCATAGTTTTGTTTTCATTTATTTTGTTGTGTATGATTGTGTTGATAGTTTTTATTGTTGTTTCGACTTGTGGGTTATTTGGCGGTCTATGCAAGAATGGTCTAATGTCTGTATTTGTGTCTTTGTATTCTATATATGTCAGCTGAAATTTTTCTTCTATATCTAACATGTGTGTCACTTCGTGTTCTATTTGTGCTTGTTCTGGTGGGTGTCTTAAGATTTCGTTTTCCTCTGACTGTTTAATTGATGCATGTTGTTCTTTGTTTGTTTGCTCTGGGGTGTTTGAGTCCATTACTGTATTTTCTTCTTCTTCTGATTGCACATTATTTTGTTCCAGTATTTGCTGTACTTGTTGTTTGATGTTTTCTAATTCTGACTGGGGTATCCTGTTATTTTTTATTATTACACGGATCTGATCAGCTAGTTGTTGTTCTGTAAAAAATTTTAATTCTGGGTATCTGGTAATAAATGTTGTGTATACTTGTGATCTGTATCCAGTTGTGTTGGTTCCTAGGTTTGTTGCTTGGTAATAACAGAACATGAGGTGTCGATTAACTTCATCTGACCATCTCATCCTTTGTCTTTGTTTTCCTTCTAGGGTGGTTGCAGGAAGCATATCCTGCAAAACACCTCTATTTGGATTTGAATCATTTTCCAGTTGGCTAGCAGTGTCGTTACCATTGTGGGCGGGCATAGGGTTCAAGCGTCGTCCCCGACCATGACGGCGCTTGTCCGAGGCTTCTTTAGTTCTGTCCTGAACCAACTAATCACACTAAAAGGGGGGTTAGCCCTATTAGTGGTTTGTTCTTTTCGTCGCCTTTTACGACTGGCAGAACGTACCGGAGGCCTATTCTTTTCCCGGGCCTCCATGGGAATTATTATTATTATTATTATCATTATTAGTGGCAGTGGACAGATACAAAGCATTGTCAGTCTGAAGTCTTCCAATCAGTGCCAGTTCAGACGAAGGAGTCCAGAAATCAAGTCGATTATAAACAGTAGGTCTAAGTATAGTGCACACCTTTTAATTTTGTTAATGTTAAATTGTGATACAGGGTGTAGGAGAAGGTAGTGTTTTAGGGAGAGGCATGATGCAAAGGAAGTATGCTTTGTACCAAACCTCTACCCTCAATATGGATAGCTGCATTTCTTTCCTATGAAGTAGCTTTAGGTAGCAATCCCAATACACTGAGAAGTCCTTCATCATTATACGAGGGTTGGAACTTAAATAGTGGCAAACATTTATTCACAACCGATACAAAAGAGTTACATATTTGCACCTGTTACTGTCATTCAAAGTAGTCACTAGCGTTGTGTAGAACCCGTTGCCAGCGATGTGGAAGGCGTAGTATACCGTTAGCAGAGCTTGTTCTGTTGATGGTGTGAATGGAGCGGTCTACTGCAAGTTGGATCTCTGGAACAGTTCTGAAGCGAATGCCACAAAGTGGTTTCTTCATGTTCGGAATCAAATCAAAGTCACAAGGACTTAAGTCCTCGAAGTATGGTGGATGGTACAGTACTTCCCAGTCCCAAAAAAATGGTTCAAATGGCTCTGAGCACTATGGGACTTAACTGCCGAAGTCATCAGTCCCCTAGAACTTGGAACTACTTAAACCTAACTAACCTAAGGACATCACACTCATCCATGCCCGAGGCAGGATTCGAACCTGCGACCGTAGCGGTCGCGCGGTTCCCGACTCTAGCGCCTAGAACCGCTCGGCCACTCTGGCCGGCTTCCCAGTCCCATCGTCCGAACAGTGCAGCGACAGCTTGCGCTGTATGCGCCCGCGCACTGTCGTGCAAAATGATTGGTGGGTTGCGCAGAAAGTGTCGCCGCTTCTTTCGCAAAGATGATCGCAAATGATGCTCCAAAAACGGACAGTAGTATGTGAATTGACGGTCTGCCGTGGAGGAACGTAATGCGTTAGAATAACACCGTCACAGTCGTACACGAGAATCACCATAGCTTTAGACCGCTCCATTCACACCATCAACAGAAAGGGGTTCGGCTAACGGTATATTACGCCTTCCACATCGCTGGCAACGGCTTCTAAAACAACGCTGAAGACTACTTTGAAGGACAGTAATAGGTGCAAACATGTAACTCTTTTGTATCGGTTGAGAATAAATAGTTGCCACTATTTAAATTCCAACCCCCATATAAAACAGGGTTACTAGAAATAAGCCATACTAATTCTCTTGCTGACTTATTAGTTTGTGGTTTAATAAAACACCTACAAAAACTAAATTCATTTATATTTTGTGATTTTAAAATGAAATTGTTCAATGATAATTCTTTTCTTTCTAAAGCTTAGTTAGTTGCTAATATTGATGGTAGAGGAAGGGGGTACTACGTGATTCCTGAGTGCACTCACTGGTAATGGTATCAGAAAAGGTGGGAACCACTGATCTAGAATGTTGGAGAATGTTGTACAATGTTCCTAAATGTAATAGAATCTTCCAGGATGTTCGAGAATGCTTCCGAATATTCTATTTTCCTGTAGTGGTTCGGGTACATTCCGACTCATTACGGTTTATAGCCACGCGGGATTAGCCGAGCGGTCTGAGGCGCTGCAGTCATGGACTGTGTGGCTGGTCCCAGCTGAAGTCCGACTCCTCCCTAGGGCATGGGTGTGTGTGTTTGTCCTTAGGATAATTCAGGTTAAGTAGTGTGTAAACTTAGGGACTGATGACCTTAGCAGCTAAGTCCCATAAGATTTCATACACATTTGAACATTTTTTGAACGGTTTATATTGTGATTGCGAGATACATGCGTCACTACACATTTGCAACTCGATTAGAGCATATCAAAGAAAAGCGACAGTGATAGAAAGTAAAATAAATGGAAGTGAAAGGGAGTTGCTTAGGGAAGTCAACAGTGTATTAGGTGCAATTTTAGAGTGTATTTAAAAAATTTTAAGGTATACCAGGACGCCGAAACATGAAAGCGGATGAAATATTCCGAGTTATAAATTGAAAAGAAGGATTTAAACAAAAAGAATGGAAAGAACAGCGAAGAAATGAAGCAGTTCAGTAGTGAGTAGTATGTTTAGCGTCCATCGAAAGAGAATCAATACACTAATAGAAAACAGATGAAAAATTCGATGAAATTAGAGAAGACAATAAAGTGAGACATCCAACACCTAGTTATAGAGAAACTGGAGAAGAAACAAGATTACTAAATGAAATAAGTGGAATTACAATGAATGAAAATCGTGAAGGTGAACGATCGCAATCGAATGAACGAATCGTTAGTGTACGAGAAATACAAAGCGGAAGGATTAGAGGTTTCAGTTTTGCAGGTGAAGTGTTCCGTTATGATCCCACTAAAGAGTACAACAAATGCAAATACGTTGTTACTGGTAGAATGGATAAAGTGTGTCAGCGAGCAACATCAGTTCAGTCCTGTGTATCCGATAAAACTGTTACAGTTTTCAGGGGCAGCAGCTGTAATTATCAGTTCTAAGAAAATTCTGAACGCCGCGTGTTCCTTACGGGAAGCGCATAAATTTTCCACAGCGAGTGTTTCTACCGGACTAGAAGAGAATTGCTCCGCCAGAGTGCGTCACGCGAGCCCGGTTGCCGACCTAGGTAGGGGCGGCTTTGACCTTGACTCAAGGGCTCGCGCCCCATCTTCCTCTTCCTGAGCAACCCTAGCCTTAACTGTTGGCACGCGAGCTCCGCCTGTGTCGATAAGCGCCGTGAAAAGCATTCCTCTACAGTTGCCAGATTTTGTAGAATAAAAAAAGGAGTGATGAGTCGTTACTTCTTTACAACAATATTTTCTAAATTTGAGTACACATATGTATTATGTTACACAAAAATTATGTAGATCTTGCCTGTATTTAATTCACTGCACAGAATATTAATAGGACAGAAGTACACATCTAAAGAACACAAAAAGTACATATTTATCATTCCAAGGATTATCATTTACATTCAGAATGATTGTAATTGTATTCCACTGAACTTTTGGCACTTTTTAATAACTGCCTGTTACTCTTTGCAAATTTAAAAAATTCCAAATGGGACACGTTTTCATAATTCACTGTCACTTGGAGTTTTGCCTTGATTAAATCTGTTAACCTCCTGTTTCTAGTGTCACATGGCTTCTTCTTCAGGAATGAAAATATTCGCTTCACAAAGACACAGGAGCCAGGGATACTGAACAAAATACTATCACTTTGGAAACGTGTGGTAAGCCTTACTGCGGTACTGAAGCAAAGAATTTAAGCCAGTTTGCAACATAATCACCATCTTGGTTCACACTGCTGCCAAGCTAATCTCTCTCATTGCAGAACTCCTCATACGTCATCTAGACTATGCAAAATTTTCACGTAGATGAGGCAGTTCCACAACCCTTTTAAAATCTTTGAACTCAGTCCCTTTCTACAGACAAAATGCTGAAAGGGATGATTTAATTGGTTCCCAGTCAAGAATCAGTATGGAAATGAATAATGTTAATGAGAGGCATGTAGTTGGAACATGCCTCAAAATTTCAGTCCATTCCAATTCACAAATTGAAAGAATGATTCTAGTTCTTCTTTTTGCTGAGACAGGGAAGTGATTATACATATTTAAGAATACATTTTAAACATCAATATCTAATATGACAACTGCAAACTTAATTGTATTATTTATGGCACGATTAGAACAGTTAGCTCTCAGCAAGTTATACGGTATACGTTTTTTTCCAAATTTCACATTGTCATTGTCTGCACAGTAAGGCAGATAATTCACATCCAAATCATGTTTTTCTAAGCCCTGCTGTACCATATGAGCAATTGTTATAGATGTTTTCTCAGCACTTTCAACAAAATCTAGAAGTACCTGCACTCCCTTTAAAGCGTGGAAATACCGGATGCAACCTGGAAACATTTTTCCATTGCTTTTGTTTCATGCATCGGATGTCAAAGAGAAAAGTCTTTTCTGGACACCTTAAAATAGACACAAAGACAGTAACACAATTACGAACAGGAACGTTCTTTACAATCATTTCCGATTTAGTGCAGCCACATGAAAGTTTGGAAACAATTGCAGTATAATTAAGAGAAAGGGACACAAATTTGTTTCCACAATCCAGACTTGAATAACTTTGGGTACGTTTCAGTGCATGATACACTAAACAAACTTCACACGCAAATCTTTTATCACACTCTACTTTACTGTTTATGTTAACCAAGTGGCTCGACATTTAATCTGAACTTCCAAATTGCACATTTCATTAATTTGATGTCCCTGTATTGCAGATCAGTTCGTCCACCGTGCAAAATTCTGTCATGCTTCTTACAGAAAGTACAAAATGCTCGACTCTCAGCTGGTTCTAGCTTAACCCACGAACATATGTCTCCCTATTTCTCTCGATATACACTCCTGGAAATTGAAATAAGAACACCGTGAATTCATTGTCCCAGGAAGGGGAAACTTTATTGACACATTCCTGGGGTCAGATACATCACATGATCACACTGACAGAACCACAGGCACATAGACACAGGCAACAGAGCATGCACAATGTCGGCACTAGTACAGTGTATATCCACCTTTCGCAGCAATGCAGGCTGCTATTCTCCCATGGAGACGATCGTAGAGATGCTGGATGTAGTCCTGTGGAACGGCTTGCCATGCCATTTCCACCTGGCGCCTCAGTTGGACCAGCGTTCGTGCTGAACGTGCAGACCGCGTGAGACGACGCTTCATCCAGTCCCAAACATGCTCAATGGGGGACAGATCCGGAGATCTTGCTGGCCAGGGTAGTTGACTTACACCTTCTAGAGCACGTTGGGTGGCACGGGATACATGCGGACGTGCATTGTCCTGTTGGAACAGCAAGTTCCCTTGCCGGTCTAGGAATGGTAGAACGATGGGTTCGATGACGGTTTGGATGTACCGTGCACTATTCAGTGTCCCCTCGACGATCACCAGTGGTGTACGGCCAGTGTAGGAGATCGCTCCCCACACCATGATGCCGGGTGTTGGCCCTGTGTGCCTCGGTCGTATGCAGTCCTGATTGTGGCGCTCACCTGCACGGCGCCAAACACGCATACGACCATCATTGGCACCAAGGCAGAAGCGACTCTCATCGCTGAAGACGACACGTCTCCATTCGTCCCTTCATTCACGCCTGTCGCGACACCACTGGAGGCGGGCTGCACGATGTTGGGGCGTGAGCGGAAGACGGCCTAACGGTGTGCGGGACCGTAGCCCAGCTTCATGGAGACGGTTGCGAATGGTCCTCGCCGATACCCCAGGAGCAACAGTGTCCCTAATTTGCTGGGAAGTGGCGGTGCTGTCCCCTACGGCACTGCGTAGGATCCTACGGTCTTGGCGTGCATCCGTGCGTCGCTGCGGTCCGGTCCCAGGTCGACGGGCACGTGCACCTTCCGCCGACCACTGGCAACAACATCGATGTACTGTGGAGACCTCACGCCCCACGTGTTGAGCAATTCGGCGGTACGTCCACCTGGCCTCCCGCATGCCCACTATACGCCCTCGCTCAAAGTCCGTCAACTGCACATACGGTTCACGTCCACGCTGTCGCGGCATGCTACCAGTGTTAAAGACTGCGATGGAGCTCCGTATGCCACGGCAAACTGGCTGACACTGACGGCGGCGGTGCACAAATGCTGCGCAGCTAGTGCCATTCGACGGCCAACACCGCGGTTCCTGGTGTGTCCGCTGTGCCATGCGTGTGATCATTGCTTGTACAGCCCTCTCGCAGTGTCCGGAGCAAGTATGGTGGGTCTGACACACAGGTGTCAATGTGTTCTTTTTTCCATTTCCAGGAGTGTATTTGGTTTTGCTTGCCATGAGATTTAAACGTTTTTCACCAAGGAGTCTTTGATGGATCTTTTCCGCCATCAAACATTTTTAACTTGACAATAATTTTCTAGGGATGACTTGTGGATTAAGAACACAATCTGAGCCACGCTTGAATCAGACTGGAGATATTGGATAAAGGAATTTAAATTAGTATCGTTAGTTGTTGCTTCGGTCTGGAAGCTGAAGCGTTGTCAATATTGACTAAATTCAACGTAAGCGAAGAAACTACAACAAAGCGATCTTCAAGAGCATAAGTTTTAAGATAATATTCATTCCATGAAATATTTTCATCTACATACACAACTGCTCAGTAGATTGTTTTTTTTTTTTTTTTTTTTTTTTTTTTTTTTTTTTTTTTTTTTTTTTTTTTTGCTGAGTCTTATACATCATCTACATCAGACACCGCAAGCCACCTAATGGTGTGTGGCGGAGGGCACTTTCATTACCACTATCTGGTCCCTCCAACCCTTTTCCACTCGCTAATAGTGTGTGGGAAGAAGACTATTTGTTCATCTTTTTGACGGTTCGTGCGTTAGTTTGTGTTTTGTGTTGTATTATAGACTTGTTTCAGTGTTGTGACAGTATTTCCATACGTAATGGTAACTGGGGTGACAAACTGAATAAATAATAATGACATCTTTACTCAGTAACGAGTGACTCGAGGGCACGGTTTGTTGATGTCAAAATTCTCAGAAAATATCCCCGAACGAACCATTTGTTGGTGGATTTCTGGTTTACCCTGTGTAAACAATGCAGAGGGGAGTGGGAAATCATTCTAGCGACGATGTTTTTGTTGTTGTTGTTGTCGTCGTGGTCTTCAGTCCAGAGACTGGTTTGATGCAGCTCTCCATGCTACTCTATCCTACGCAAGCTTCTTCATCTCCGACTCACTACTGCAACCTACATCCTTCTGAATCTGCTTACTGTATTCCCCTCTTGGTCTCCCTCTACGGTTTTTACCTTCCATTCTTCCTTCCAGTACTAAATCGGTGATCCCTTGAGATGCCTCAGAACGTTTCCTACCAACCAATCCCTTCTTCTAGTCAAGTTGTGCCACAGATTCCTCTTCTCCTCAATCTATTCAGTACCACCTCAGCGACGATATTTAGTTATGTTGCAGTGAGTTACAGAAGGGAATTATATTTTATAAATAGAACATTGCTCTCTTTCTATCATGCAGATGATGTATTTAAACCACCTGTATACAAACCAGTATGAATAAAATATCTATGAATTTCAGTTAGAGAGCTAGAAACGTTTGAAGGTTTAAGTGTAGTTGCAACGTGCTGTAATTAACTGGCTGTATACAAACCTCATTTGTTTGCGCATTCCGACTTCTCGTGTATAAGTAACTTCTGGTGGCTCTCGCAATCTGGATATTCCTTGACTAGTTGGTAGTCGTTACTCGTCATTAACACTAGTTTCTTTCTGATCTTAATGCGAGGTAATTGTTAATTTCCTTTTTGAGTAGACGCCGCAGTTTACTGTCTTCAAAATTAGTTTTAAAACAGTGTTCATAGTGGAACTAAATATTTCATAGTATCTTCCTCTCTTTAAGGTTGGTGAATCAGTCAATGAATAAAGACGATAATCTTTGAGCAAGCCTTCCAAATTAATTTTACACTTTTACTAGTAAGTTAAATTACGTCCAAAAGTTATTTTTGCGAGTTAATATAAAGTCAGTGTTCATGAATGATGGCAGTCAAAGATCTTATGCCTACGTCAACTTCCGTTCGATCTGATGAAAAAACGACGTTTGCTGAGCCACGCTGCGTAATGTAGTGATGAAAAATAATTTAAGTTCTCACAGTTTCAGCTTTGAATTAATTATTGTCCGCTCAAACTACTTATATCATTTCCGTGAATCCACTAAAAGGAATTAATCGGCAGTTCTTTTTAATAATAAAACTTTTCCCTCTCACAAAGATAATTACTTTCAGATAAAGTGGAAGGTACTTCCGAAATTAAAATTTTGAATACTTTCAACTGTGTATTTTCACAATCTAATCTACATCTACATCCATACTCCGCAAGCCACCTGACGGTGTGTGGCGGGGGGTACTTTGAGTACCTCTATCGGTTCTTCCTTCTATTCCAGTCTCGTATTGTTCGTAGAAAGAAAGATTGTCGGTATGCCCCTGTGTGGGCTCTAATCTCTCTGATTTTATCCTCATGGTCTCTTCGCGAGATATACGTAGGAGGAAGCAATATACTGCTTGACTCCTCGGCGAAGGTACGTCCTCGAAACTTCAACAAAAGCCCGTACCGAGCTACTGAGCGTCTCTCTTGCAGAGTCTTCCACTGGAGTTTATCTATCATCTCCGTAACGCTTTCACAATTACTAAATGATCCTGTAACGAAGCACGCTGCTCTCCGCTGGATCTTCTCTATCCCCTCTATCAACCCCATCTCGTACGGATCCCACACCGGTAACCAGTACTCAAGCAGTGGGCGAACAAGTGTACTGTGACCTACTTCCTTTGTTTTCAGACTGCATTTCCTTAGGATTCTTCCAATGAATCTCAGTCTGGCATCTGCTTTACCGACGATTAATTTTATATGGTCATTACATTTTAAATCACTCCTAATGCCTACTCCCAGATAATTTATGGAATTAACTGCTTCCAGTTGCTGACGTGCTATATTGTAGCTAAATGATAAAGGATCTTTCTTTCTATGTATTCGCAGCACATTACACTTAAGCGCTCACAGGAGCTAACACAATAAAGAAAACGTGAGGCAAGATGAGCTGAGACAAAAGGACAAAATGGGAGCGAGACACTATTGTTTCGACTGTTTATAGACTTATACAAAACAAGAGTTGACGTAACTGTAACTTTTCAGGCCTAGAAGTTCTTAGTATACTTCTTATTCTTTTGAAATGGTTATTCTTAAATAATTCACAAGCATACAAAAATATTAACTAAATTATTTAAAATCTAGGATTTTGGCCGTATATGAATGGCTTCACACTGCAAGGATGCATGGGTGGGCGTGAAGTGACCGTACCCCCTGGTATTGAGTGAGGTGGGGCTCCGTCTTGCTACAACCATGTGCGTCCTGTGAACCCCCTTTCCTCAAGTTGCGGCCGTAACTATATTTGTAATGTGCGTAAATAATTTGCGCCATTCGCAGTCCCTTCAGAAAAGTACGGTCCAAACAGATGTTGTGATGTCATCGCTGGCCATATCATTACGTAAGGCCGATTCCTTTCAAACTCGACTGTGTAATGAGGCTGTTCTTTGCCCAAACGACAGTATTTCTAGCACGTGAGCTGCGATAAATGGCACATTCGTCTGAAAACGTAAAGCTGGCACGGTTCACTGGAAATTTGGAAAATGAGTAAACAAACCATGGCATGATGAAACACACTGATTTTCCCGGCGGGGTCAGGGATTTTCTCTGCCTCGTGATGACTGGGTGTTGTGTGATGTCCTTAGGTTAGTTAGGTTTAATTAGTTCTAAGTTCTAGGGGACTGATGACCGTAGATGTTAAGTCCCATAGTGCTCAGAGCCATTTGAACCAATTGAAACACACTGATTCGATGTGTACCCTGTAAGTCGTTTACGAACTTCGGTCGAAAAGGTGTGGACCTTAAGGCCTTTTTTTTCATTTGTTCTCGCACTGTTATCCTCGGCATACAGAATTCCGAAGCACGTTTGCGCGTCGACTTGATAGAAGACTGTTCAATCGAAGCATAGACTCCGGCACAAGTTTCATCCCGTGTCTTTTTCCTTGCACCCCGTTGCCCATCTTTAACACTGCAGAAAGCAAAGCACGTCTTTTGCAGTCGAGAAGTGTTGACTTTCGCCGTGTAGCCTTACTAAATTTTTGCTGGGATGCTCCCGCCATATGTCTCGTTGTCTGCCGTGTGTGTTGCCGTTCGTGGACCCACACGCTCGTCACTAAGTGACCCTCAACAGTGTAACTATGAACGCCCACATATCTCATGGGTAAAAATCAAAACTCGACTGCGAAAACATGTGAACATGAATTCCAACTGATTCCAACAATTGAGAAGAAGCGACACAGGTAATAACCTGCATAACAACATTTGATACTAAACAAGAGTTACAGGGGTCCGGGGATTTCTCATCCACACTGTACAATATAAGCGGATATTACTTCAAACAGCAGATGTACGCAGCATGCCGCTCCGTAACACTAGCAACTTTATATCTCGTTCGCAAGTCGTTTAGAGGGCGCATTAAGTTGTGCATTCAGGAAAATGATCCCTCGTTTGAACACCTCACTTGAACAAACCGCCATCGTAACAGCCATCTGATCACTGCGACATATGCACAGTACGTTGCATCCATCCTTAGTGCCTTGAACCCTTCTAGCTCCCTAACTTAAATTTATAGAATTTTGGTTTAAAATGATTTTTACACAGTTAGTTTCGATCATGAGTTACATTATAAAAAAAATGATATTCTCTTTAGGCAATTATAAAACTTCGCCACCCAACTCAGCTGTCTTCCACAGTTCTTGCAGTCCCAGACAGCGTAAATGAAAGCAGCTTGCCCCAATTTGCTGACACTGTAACTATTAACAGACCGCCGGGATTTACAGTTGATCTCTTACCTAGCGTCCAGTCTATAAGGCATCGTCAACGCCGCTACCTGCAGGAGCTCCCAGATTTGCTTGGGTACTGCGAAAGATGGGAGTAATAAAAAACAGATATATCCTGAAATCAGAATAGAGCAGAAAGCAATATTAAGCCAAGGGCAGACTTCACTGTTGTTACACAATGATAAACGACACAGATTATATGTTCTGAAACCACAGCTGGGAACACGCAAGTGCGATCAAACTGGAGAGACAAGGGTGAACCATGAGAAGCAGATCAAAGTGACAGAAGGGGATGCTTTGGTGAATCTTACCTCACGGCTGGCCCAGTTGGTATGCAGCAGCCATAGTGCGACATACTCGCACTCACCGAGTTAACGACACAGCGCCCGTATCCCGAGGGCATTTCAATGCTTTGTTCAAAGTAATGAATAGCTAAACTGCTATCATTGCGTGCCAGTAAATGCCTATAGCAAGACGCGGTCGCGAATGGTGACGATGACTGCAGCTGTTGGTTCACATCGAAGTTCAAACGACGATTTAACTCGTTAATGGGACTCTCTGGAAAATATCTAAATAAACTGTTTGCAAGAAAATGGCCGCATCAGTTACATGTTCACAATTTCTCCAAAAACAGTAACGACTCTCGTGTTTACCTTTTACAATAATTATTCCTTTCACAATTATTCTGATATTTGCAGAGAAAAATTGCATTACTGAATTTCTGTCTCAATGTGCAATTAGAAAAAATTATAACATGGTGTACATGTGTAATGTTCTGCAGTATATAAACAGTAGTTACTGTTAAATATACACACATCAAAAAAAGTTTTGCATCACCCCGGTTCCCAGAACTCCTGGAGATAGACGTTGACTGTGGATATTGTATCACAGACACAGTCCCTTAGACTGTTCAGAGATGTCACTAAACCCGCCCAAAGATGTAAACAACCATGCATGAGCAGCGCCTATTAGACGGAGGGGCTCCGACAGCCGGTCAGTTCCAGTCATTCCACCAGGAGGTACATGGCTCGTGTAGTTCATCCATGCTTAGACGGTCAATACCGCGGTTCAATCGCGACCGCATTGTTACTTCGTGCCAGGAAGGGCTCCCAACAAGGGAAGTGTCCAGGCGTCTCGGAGTGAACAGAAGCGATGTTGTTCGGACGTGGAGGAGATACAGAGAGACAGGAATCGTCGATGACATGCCTCGCTCAGGCCATCCAAGGACTACTACTGTAGTTGATGACCGCTACCTACGGATTATGCCTCGGAGGAACCCTAACAGCAATACTACCATGTTGAATAATGCTTTTCGTGCAGCAACAGGACGTCGTGTTACGGCTCAAGCTGTGCGCAATGGGCTACATGATGCGCCACTTCACTCCCGACGTCTATGGCGAGGTCCATCTTTGCAACCACGACACCATGTAGCACGGTACAGATAGGCCCCAACAACATGCCGAATTGACCCCTCAGGATTGGCATCGCGTTCTCTTCATCGATGAGTGACACATATGCCCTCAACCAGGAAATCGTCGGAGACGTGTTTCGAGGCAACCCAATCAGGCTGAACACCTTGGACACACTGTCCAGCGAGTGCAGCAAGGTGGAGGTTCCTTGATGTTTTGGGGTGGCATTATCGGAGGCCGACGTACGCCGCCGGTGGTCATGGATTGCGCCGCATCGGCTCTACGATACGTGAATGTCAACCTCCGACCAATAGTGGAACCATATCGGCAGCATATTGGCGAGGCATTCGTCTTCATGGACGACAATTCGCACTCACATCTTGCACATCCTGTGAATTACTTCCTTCAGGATAACACATCGTTCGACTACAGTGGCCAGCATGTTCTCCAGACGTAAACCCTATCGAACATGCCTGGGATAGATTGAAAAGGGCTATTTATGGACGACTTGACCCACCAACCACTCTGAGGGATCTACGCCGAATCGCCGCTAAGGAGTGGAACAATCAGGACCAACAGTGCCTTGATGAACCTATGGATAGTATGCCACGACGAATACAGGCTGCATCATTGCAAGAGGACGTGCTACTCGGTATTAGAGGTACTGGTGTGAACAGCAGTGTGGACCACCACCTCTGAAGGCCTCGCTGTATGGTGGGACAACATGCAATGTGTGGCTTTCATGAACAATAAAAAGGGTGGAAATGATGTCTATGTTGATCTCTATTCCAATTTTCTGTAGAGGTTCCGCAACTCTCGAAACCGAGGTGATGCAAAACTTTTTTTGATGTGTGTATATAATCTCTGTGACCGACGCAGAATTGTTTATTTCCTTTCGTTACACAACGAACTAATTTCTAACTAGCGACACAAGTGTTTCTTACAGAACGGGTTTTCTTCATTAAATGTGTCACTGTTGTACAGTGTCTGCCTAAAATGGAACGCAAGGATGCGGAAGTAATTCGCACTGAAACCTTAACGAAGAATAATCTTATATTTTTTACATAGATCTCGCTTTTAGAAGTCGACAGGGAACAAGTATTTGCTAATCATGGATTTGCCATATAGTGTGCTTGGGTGCCCTCTGCGGCCACAGTAACTCTTAAACGAAAGCCACGGGGGTGAGATGGTGGGGATGGAGAATAAGAAAAAGCCGTTCGTGCGCGGAATCTGCATAAGTGTCGTAATTTATATTCGGCGTGTTTCCGTCTTCTGAGAGCTCACGTGCCGGGTGTGTGGGACCGAAATGGGAAACCGACACGACAGCAGTGGGGGCCTTGCCTGCTCGCCAAGGCCGGCACCGATTGCCGCTAATCCGCCGGCTTATTCGATCAGTCCTGGTCGATTTCCCCGTCTTACAAGCTGCTGCCCTGCACGTTGCTGGGATACCTGGCAAAGCTGACGCTGCCAGGGTCGCATAATGCGGGCTTTGTCAAAAAACGTTCTGTGTCTTAAGAGTGTGCCTTGTGTAGGGAGTGTTCAGTAAGTAACGCAACACTTTTTTCTCGGTCAATTTCAGTAGGAAAAACGCGAAATTTGTTGTGTGACGTCGTGGAATATTCACACCTCAGCCCCTATAGTTCCATGAAATTAAGACATATGTAGCCTTCAAAATGGCCTCTTTAGTGGAGATGTGTTCCAAGCAGAGAGTTGCCATTTAGTTTCTTTTGGCGGAAAACTAGAGCATCGTAGATATTCATAGGGGCTTGCAGGTTATCTGAGGAGACCTGCCAGTGAACAAAAGCACGGCGAGTCTTGGGGCGAAGCGTCTATCACCATCGCAACAAGGTCGCGCGATTTTCTCCGATCTCCGCAGATAGCGGTGACTTATGCTGTGTTGGAACGTGCGGACACTCTCATTCTATAGTTCAATTCTTTTATCTTGGCGGCTCGCGCATGCCCGCCTAGACGCGGGAGATTGCTGCGTTGCCAGTTGCACACGACGCACGCGCCAAGAGAAGCAGCGCCATAGTATAGCATAGTTCGCAAGCTTACGTTTAGGGGGGAGCGCGTAGTTCATGAAGTAAAGCCATCACGGCCGCATTAACCCTTTCGCTGCTACAAAGACGTGCTCCCTGCATTCCGCGCTGTGGGCGATTTTGTCACTGCACTGCTCGACTGTGCAGACACATTGTGTTCCGACTGCTTTGACACTCTTTATCATTCGATTCCACAAAAACTATTTGGCTCAAAAATTAGATTTTTACCTATCTTCTTGTCTGATACCTTCTCCCCATAAATGACTTAATTTTGTTTCGATGTTCAACGCAGTTATTATGCAGCATTAAATATAGTAAACCTTTGCACGAAATTTTGAAGAGTTTGCAGAGGTAAAGTCCATAGAGTATACTTTCCGGATGGTCGATTTTAATTGCCACAATGTTGAGAATGAAATGTGGACAAGATACCTATATATTTCATTTAATTTAAGTACCACATAAGTGTCGTATGTAATATTGAGAAATATTCCACCTTTCGCGACTGTAACAAAAGTTTTACTTACACTGGGCACGTTTGGCTTTATTTTAAAGCACCTCAATCAATCAAAAGGAAGTAGACAAAATACATTAAACAAAACTGTGGACTTACAAAAACATTAGGACTTGAATATACCGTCTGTCAGTGAAGTGCTCAGAGCTATGTCAAATATAATTTTGTGTGTGGCACACACAAACTGCATTTATTTGCTAAAACACTGATGAGCCAACACAAGCGTTGAATATTGTGCTACCGCAGCACAAAACTACGAAAGGTGACTTGGCAATGGAGGACACAAAATACAGTCCTCTTATGATGCTTCAAAAGAGAGAAACGCGTCTGGTCTAAATAAGTCGCTTATTACAGTTGCAGAAGAGGGATATATTTCAATACCATTGGTAAAACTGCGACTGTGGAACAAAAACAAGAAATAGAACATGAATACAATTGTGTATGTGCCATACCTTTCACCGATGGAAGTTCTTTAAAATAAAGCCAAACGCGCCGTGTGTAAATAAAACTTTTATTACAGTCGCGAAAGACGGAATATTTCTCAATATTACATACGACACCTATGTGGTACTTAAATTAAATGAGATATTGTTATACAGTAAATATTATATGAAATTTAGGTATCTTGTCCACATTTCATTCTCAACATTGTGGCAACTAAAATCGACCATACGGAAACTATACGCTATGGACTTTTACCTCTGCAAACTCTTCAAAATTTCGTGCAATGGTTTACTACATTTAATGCTGCACATCAAAACAAAATTAAGTCATTTATGGGGGGAAGGTATCAGGCAAGAAGACGTGTAAAAATCACATTTTTTGGCCAAATAGTTTTTGTGAAATCGAATGATAAGTGTGTCAAAGTAGTGGGAACACCATGTGTCTGCACAGGCGAGAAGTGCAGTGATGACAAAATCGCGCACAGCGCGGAATGCGGGGAGCATGTGTCTGCAGCAGCGAAAAAGTTAATGAAGAGGCAAAGCAATAGAAATTTCATTCAAACGAATAAAATTCGTGAAGTAAGGCACTCCAATATTGTTTTTAAATAAAGAAAATATTATGCACCGCACAAGGTTTGAACTCCAACCTTTCACATAGCAGCCCAATACCTTAACCGTTCCGCTACCTCAGCTAATCGGACAGTGTAACTCCATATGGACTGTAACACCTCAAGCAACTACTTAGAAACACTGTTGGTATGATTATGAATTACTCACGCTTCGTCGAAGTACAATAGGAAATAAACAATTACCGCTGTTCTTTATTGCGAAAAAGCAGTTCGTGAGATTGAAACAAACACCTTTCCTTGCTATCGCCTGAATTAGGAGTCTTATTGCTTGTTTGGTTTAATTAATTAATAGAATATGAAGCAATTGGCATAAAGAATGCTTTTTCCAAACTTTCTGTAAAAGAAAGTCTGCTATCAAGACATTAATTTTGTTCTATTACTTTATTTTTGACTAAACATTTCTAAAACTGAAGACACTCGTCCGTGCCCTGCACTGCTGTCGAGATCTGGCAACGTCGTTCTCTGTTCATTGGCTGACTGTGTTTTGTGACGTCAGATGCGCAGAACTAACCTAAACTCGGCCGCCAAGATATATGACGCGCACTTTAGGTGATCATCTCTGTTGGTAGTGTTGACATACTTGCCCACCAGTTGGGGCACTCAAAAGCTTGTAACTACAATGAAATGAACACCATTAGCTGCTTATAGGCGTTGACATACGTCAATGGGGACAGATGAAAATGTGTTGCCCGACCGGGACTCGAACCCGGGATCTCCCGCTCACATGGCAGACACTCTATCCATCTGAGCCACCGAGGATACAGAGGATAGCGCGACTGCAGGGATTTATCTCTGGCACGCCTCCCGCGAAATCCACATTTTCAACGTATTGTCCCGCACTACATTCGTAGTGCCCCTGCCCATTATACACATTACTCGCGGCGCGTTTCCGATTCCCGTAAGAGTTCGAGCACTGTTTGTGCATTCGCACAGATGAAGAAGATGGTCAAGTGATCGGTGAACCTTTACTATATATATACTAAGATAGTATCTGTCCTTTCGGTCATGTCCGAAAAAATAGATACCATCGCTGACCATGCAGCTCGTTAGAATGAAATTACAATGAAATGAACACCATTAGCTGCTTACTGGCGATGACATACGTCAATGGGGAAAGATGAAAATGTGTGTCCCGACCGGGACTCGTACCCGGGATCTCCTACTTACATGGCAGACGCTTTATCCATCTTTTTTTTTCCTTAAGGAAGCCCCTTAGGAAAATGGAACTAAAAAAAAAAACTTGTGTGCGACCGCCACTTTTCATCCTATAGCAAAAAAATCTGATCCACTTCAGGCGTTGGCTCCTGACTAAACATACCCCAGAGAGCTGCCTATATACAAGGGGAAATATGGGAAATCAAGGTTAGGGCTATCCTTACAAATAAAACAAAATCTTCCTTTTTCTGAATTTTTTATTGTTTTTATTGTTTTTTGGTTAGTTTTGTTGTGTAATTGATCAGAGGCCTTCTGCGACCCGCTGGTAATATGTTGAGTGACGTCTTCTCGAAATTGATGTGTTCCGTTCAATTGTTCAGAAATGTTCATTGGTTCAAACAGGAAACCTTCTTCTCTCTTGGCTTAACACATTCCAGCTGCGAGGCGAGTCGTAGAAAGCACTCCCAAGGAAGTTCGAGAAAAATTGTCTGTATTTTGGGTGACGGACAACGACATAATAACGTCCATTGAGGT
Source organism: Schistocerca americana (assembly GCF_021461395.2). NCBI lineage: Eukaryota > Metazoa > Arthropoda > Insecta > Orthoptera > Acrididae > Schistocerca > Schistocerca americana. The sequence continues at coordinate 155,972,549 of NC_060124.1, read as the reverse complement.
ATGTCCAAAAATCGAGTACAGAGTCTACAGTTTGTCCAAATATGTAGTGAATGGCATGTCCGCAAATCCAATTCACAGCATTTGTCTTTGTCCGAGGAAAATAGTCACGTTCCGGAAATAATAATGAAAGGGGAGTAATCCGATCCGGAATGTCCCGCGTTAGAAAAGCGACAATACGACGAATCAAGTGCCAAACCTCCGCTGCCGGTCCGCAAATAAACCGATGTTCGTCATTGTCTGGCACTCCACACGTGGAACATACAGGTGATTGGGCGAGGTGGAAACGATGAAGGCGAAATTGGTTGATTTGCTTACCATTGACAGTTAAGTACTAGACAGATTGAACATTCGTGTCAAGGTAACAGACGAACATCGCGCGCCATACATGACGCCAGTCAACCTGGGGGAACTTTTGTTCAATCGGGTTAGGTGGACGACCCAATTGGAGGACATTGTATATTGTCTTTGTCTTGAGTAAAAGCTGTCTTGGTAAGGTGAGGCGTAGATAACTGACTTCAAGAAAGAAGTATCGTATATAATGGAACTGGGCCGGTACATCCGAGATCATTACTGGGGCTGACAGTGAGACCGGCGTATATGCCGACAGGAGGAGACCAGTGAGGCTCGTTGGGCAACGTGTCCATACCATCATCTGGGAGCTGACAAATAGGGCGCGAGCTCCATCCGGCACGTGAAACAGACCTATCGCACCTCGTTCACGTGGAATAGTAAGGGTTGCATAGTTAACTTTGAACAACAGCCCAGAGCTGACAAAAGATGCCATCGCTGCCAACATGCGACGTGTCACAGTAAGAGGGGAAAGGTAGAACTTGTGCTACATGGGGAACTCGGGATGCGTTATATATATTGACATATCGAGCTCGTTGGAGAATATCTAGGGATCGAAGGCGATGGTCCATAAGACCTTCTCTGATCATTAAAAAGAGGCGTCGGCAGTTGATGGTGGCTGAACGCCGGAGATCAGATGAAAAATCTATTCCCAGACAGCGAATGGAATCAACGGTGGTGAGAGGTGTAACGCACTCCACGGGAAGTCCCGTGCCAATGAACATAACTTGTGACTTACGTACGTTTAAAGAGCTACCCAACGCCTCACCATAAGTCGCTACCCACGTCAAAACAACTCGAACCTCGTCGGCATGACGTAAACAGACGACTACATCGTCAGCATAGGCCGTGCAGCAGAATCGGTAGCGATCTATGGACAACCCTACCAAACGTTGTCTTAGTCCACATGGCAAGGAGTCCAAGGAAAAGGCGTACAAAATCGCTGATAGAGGGCAACCTTGACGTACGGATCGACCTGTTTTTATCGGAGGAGTGAGTCTGGCATTGTGCATAATCCTGGATGAGGCACCCCGCAGAAGGCGCATCACTACCGTGATAACGGCGACTGGGAAACCCATATGGTGGAGAACGGCCGTAAGGAACGAATGGTCAACCCTATCAAAAGCTTGACTAAAGTCCAAAGACGCAAGTGCCCCAGAGAGGCGTTGTGCCTGAGTAACGGCGATCATATCCCTGTAGCGGCACAAAGCCGTGCGGATATTATTATTCCCTCCCAAAGATGCTTGGTCTGGCGACACAACATATTGGGCAACGTTTTTAAGTCGTGCCGCCAAAAGGCGAGTGAAGATTTTCATATCACTGTTAAGGAGGGTGATGGGCCGATAATCACTGATATTGTTGCCACCATGCGGTTTATGTACAGGCATAATAATTCCTTCCATGAAAGCGTCCGGCACAGGTACTTCCGGAGACATCAGTTCCCGACAGATGGAGGTGAAGGTGGACTCTAACAAATCACGGAAGGTGCGATAAAATTCGAGGGGAAGACCGTCGGGTCGTGGGGAGCGATTGATGGTTCCTGCCCGGATCGCATCGCGGACTTCATCATGAGTCACCTCTGACATCAAGTCAATCGCCGCATTTCCTGGGATACCACCGAAGTTGAGCTGTGAGACTTCCTCGATCAACTCTGGGGAATGTGGAATTGCGGCGTAGAGCTGCTGGTAGTGGGCGTGAAGCACATTCCCTATTGCAGATTGGGTTACGTAGCGACGCCCTTCTTGGTCTGTTAGGACGTGAATCAATTTTCGGCGTCGATTTTGGCGTTCTTGGATGATATGGTACATCGACGGATGTTCATGAGGCATGCGATCAGCAGTACGAGATAGTACTATCGCTCCTTCCAAATGCCTTCGCGTGAGATTGGAGATTTGGTCCTTAGCATAGTTCATACTTGTACGGCGCTCAGGGGAGGCTGGCATCGTGGAGCATTCTCGTAGGATCCTGTAGTAAAAGTCCATAGTGCTCTTCCTCCAGGCGACAACATCTTTGCCATACCGGATCAAAGTATTTCGAAGAGCAGGTTTTGCACACTGGATCCACCAGGATATGGTAGACGGATACGTGGTACGGCGTCTGTTACATGTGATCCAAGTGCCTTCTATTAAAAGTCGACAGTCAGGTGAATTAAGAAGTGCCGTGTTCAGTTTCCATAAACCACGTCCGTGCCATACTGCCTGTCTTGTGAGAACAACATCACAGAAGTAAGCCTCATGATCTGAGAAAGCAACAGGCCAGTTTTTAGCCTGTCGAGTGTGTTGAATTAGGGATCGCGAGATGTAGATGCGATCCAGTCGGCTAGAGGAGTGCGCAGTGTAGCACGTAAAGCCCAAAAGATCACCGTGAACATGTCTCCACGTGTCGACAAATTGTAGCCGCGTGACGACTGTTTCCAGAGCTGCGCATGGTGAGTGACGCGGCAATTGATCCTGAGGTCGCTGGGTGCAGTTGAAGTCTCCACCCATGACTCAGTCATCTTGTGGTCCCATAAAAATGGGTGTAACTTCATTTGCGAAGAAGGCATTGCGTTCACGACGGTAGCTGGAGCCCGACGGCGCACAAATGTTGACGATGCGTACACCATAGAGAGTAAGAGCCATACCTCTGCCGTTGGGGAGGTATAGGACATCTTCGGCAGGAAGACCTTCTCGTAAGATGATGGCAACACGTCTACCGGTGTCCGAAGCGGGAGAAAGGTGCGCCGTGATGCCATGTGGTGGTGAAAAGTCGGCGACATGCACTTCCTGAAAAAGCGCAATATCTATGTCCGCATCATAAACCATATCGCGGAGCAGCGCTAGTTTGTGGGGCGCACGAATGGTCGCGAGGTTAATCGTTGCGACACGATAATGCTGGTGTTGGAGTCCCACAGGCACAGGTGGGGCTACTTCTTCAGGATCGTGAGGCCGTCGATCTTGCCGGTCCGCTGAAGAGGCTGATATTGTGGACAGTTTGCGGTCGCGGGCACAACCGATGGGGGCGCCCTATCATCAGCACTGTCCACCGCAGTCCCTTCGATCTCCACGTCGTCTGCCCAGGAGACTGGTACTGCGGTAGGGCATCGGCTGTGCACATCATGCACGTGGAGAGGAGACGTAGTTTTCGGCTCAGCGGATAGTCTCTCTTCAACGTCGACCTGTGGGGGCGACGGCGCCAGTAAGGAGGGGTGCCAGTGGTCGCCTGTGACGGGTTGTTCGCATCAGACTTTTGGTCATCAAAGAGCGGTTTGTCGTCCATCTTCGGGTCTGCATCCCTGGTATCCATCCGTAGAATGGATTCATCAGGGGGTGTACGGCTACGTTTCTTTCTCTTTCGTGTCGATCTTTGTTTTCGAACATGTCGTTCAGAGTCCGATTACGGGTGGGGTGGCTTTCGTCTGACTCCGGACCAGTCTGAAAGAAAGCAGAAGTAGGTACCACTCCCGGATCAACGTCCATCTCAGAAGCATTTTCAGTCACCGTGCTGCGAAGATTCGGCAGGTCAGGATCTGGCTTCTGTGATACCTCAGAAGGAATCTCAGTAGCGGTTGCATCTACCTGATCAGACGACGTCAACGGAGCAGGAAGACCCTGCGTAGAGGTGCTACCTTCCTGGGCAACCTTGGCATATGTGACAGGGATCTGAGTGATCACCGCTGGGGACGCTTCCTCGCCGACCGGCGTCTGGATCAGGCGGCGTCGCATGCTGGCGGATCTGACGTGGCCTTCTTGTTCAAAACCCGCACATGATCGGGGTTGGCCGTCGTACATGACAATGGCTCGCACCCCGCCAATTGTCAGGTATGGTGGTATATGTTTTTTCAGTTCAATTTTGACCTGACACGCACCATTAAGGACATGGTAGGTCGTGAAGGTTTGCCATTTTTCCTCTACGTAACCGATGACGTTACCGTATGGTTGTAACGCAGGGACAACTTCGTCCTTCGGCACTTCAAAAGATAGTTCAAACACCCTAATCGTGCGTTGACCGTAATCTGCGAGTTCAAGTGTTACAGCTCGGACGTTAACATCGGAGTATTTGAACGTAAGTCCACTGGCATGGCGGCGAATAACATCTTCACACACCTCGGTGTTTGTCATTTTAATATAAACGACACTACTCGTGATCGAAAAATGCATTCCGAGAACGTGGTTAGGATCTAAACGAACTTCTTCACGTTGGAACGTTTCAACTTCATGTGCGCATGTTCAGCTGGGAAGGAAACTTTAAGGGTCGCACGGCGGTAAGCGCTCGACATGTTGTTCACGGTGGACGGACACAAGCCATAAATCTACGACGCGGAAGTAAAGAACGCCTGCAGCGGAGCACTGGCCGGCGCGCGGGGCCGTCCGCACGCTGCCACGGCTGAGAGCCGACTGTCCATCTGAGCCACTGAGGACACAGAGGATAGCGCGACTGCAGGGATTTATCTCTGGCACGCCTCCCGCGAAACCCACATTCTCAACGTATTGTCCCGCACTACATTCGTAGTGCCCCTGCCCATTATACTCATTGCTCGCGGCTGTTGCCGATTCCCGTAAGGACAGATACCATCTTAGTATATATATCACAAGTTTGTGCCCGCCGGGTTCCTCGCCGCCTAACGGAAGACCATAGACAGCAACAAAGGACCATCTGTGCACAATTGCTTGCACATCACGAATGAGGTTACTGATGGCGCAAGACGTTGTCTGCGACATCGACCAGTAGAGTGGTACCATGCGGGTATACAGTCCCTCCCTGTACGATGGTGTAAAGCCGTCGCATTGAACGTAGATTACGTTGAAAAATACTGCTCTGTAGCCAAAATAGTGTGGAATAATTTGAGGTATTGGAATTCTGTATGAAACAGCGTGTCTTCAGGAAAAAAAAAAGTGTTGCATTACTTGTAGAACTCCCTTCGTACAAAGCTGGGGTACGTTTTAACTGCCGAGCGGTGGCCGAGCTGTTCTAGGCGCTTCGGTTCGGAACCGCGCTGCTGCTACGGTCGCAGGTTCGAATCCTGCCTCGGGCATGGATGTGTGTGATGTCCTTAGTTTAGTTAGGTTTAAGTAGTTCTAAGTCTAGGGGACCGATGACCTCAGATATTAAGTCCTATAGTGCTTAGAGCCATTTGAACCATTTGAACGTTTTAACTTAAGCGTAGGGCTACAAACCTTTTTATTTTGAAGAGAGCCATCCAAATTTCATAGGCGTGTATCTTTTACATTCGTGCACATACAACCTTGCGGTACTTTCTACAATAAATTACGACCTGGACTACAGCGAAAGATTCGCATACTTCTGCGAGCACGTCTCGAGTTACTGCATTCGCTGCTGCTACTACGCAGCGTTACAGTGCAATCAAAATTGTTGGAAGTGGAAGCACACAAACAGAGGTAACATGGGAGGCCGACGAAACAACGCGACACCCATACGTCACTAATGGCAGATTCACCGTTTAGGCAGCTCCTAGTTACAGCTAGCTCTTACATGGAGGTGCCGGTAGTTGTGCTCTATCCTGTTGAAAAATGGAATTGTGGAACGACTTTTCGCAATTGTGGAAAAAGTCAGAGCTCTAACATATCCAAATATGGTATTCCGGTAACCGTCTTTTCCGCAGTAAACAATGACCCGTAGATGTTTTCTCGGGAAACTACGAAAATGTCTCTCTCGCCCTCGCGTATGTCGATACCGTGTTCCCCGTAATCTTACGTTGTGACTTTTTATTTTTCCGGCTAAGTGAAACGTGGCCTCATCACTGAACACTAAACGTGATAGGAAATTGTTACGTTCTATCTCAACGTCCAAAATGAATTCACAAAATTACACGTTGCTGTTTCTCATTGAGGAGAAGGGCGTATGGCAATTGAGCCCTCTACGTTTTGAAACACAAACATCGCCGTAAAACAGGTAGACAGAAGCGTGAGCCATGACTAACTCTCTTTTGTTGACTGTGTACAAACGTGTTTTGAAAACCCCCTATGTTGCTATGTTGTTGCCAAGGCGGACCGACGCATAATCGTTAATGAACGTGCGACCGAGCGAGAGAACCAGCCGGCTAGTTGCACCACATGAATCGACGACTCCTCACTGGCGTCAGTGTGAACTTCTAGTTCCGATTCTAAGTTAAAATTTGCCATCTTCAATATTGTAAAATCGAATGAATCGAATTACTGCAGGCAGCAGATAGACAGCAAGACTAGTGGATGATGGGACGTGCCCGTAACCGGTCGTGTCAATGACTTGTCCTCTTGAACAGTAAAGTAGCCTCCAAACGGTCGCAATCCTGCTGAAGGTCATTATATCGTACAGACTTCGATTAATGACCTTCGAGTGGGTACAACTTGTCGTGGAGGTTGAACTATCACTTCCACTGAGCGAGTGGAGACGTGATGATATGTAGATTTCACGCTTTCATGTGAAATGAGACTGCAAGATATAGTTCAGGCTAAATAACAATACGTCATGAGCGGCTGAACACACACTTCTTTATGTACTAATGAAACTCTTCTAAAGGTTACCAGATTCAAAAACGTCAGACCTACTGAAACACTGCCTAAACATGGGAGCACGGGAGTGCCCCGAAAGTATGATAGTAGTGGGTAGTGATTTAGCTTACTTATTATCGCCCGGAAAAACACGCGCGTTAACGACGGTAAAGACACTATTACGAAGTAACACTGACTGTACTGACAACTGTCTCAAACAAGTAATCCAGCTGCCCACCTGCAGAAGATATACGAGTATTTTAGACCTCCTGCCTACTAACAGCTCCGATCTTGTCGAGAATGTCATCAATGAAGGAACGATTAACGACCGTGATTCTGTTACAGAAACGCTGGTTACCAAAGGCAAGAAGTTCATTGAGATACTCAGGAGAGTGTTTCTGTTCAGTCGAACTAGTTGACCTTATTTGGCAACTTAACTGAGGGACGAACTGGCAATATTTAGTTCCTATCCGGTAAACACAGATCAGTAGTGGTTAGAGCTGAAAGACATTATAAAAGGCGATTCAGATAAATGCGTAGTAATTAGTCAATAAAATATGGCAAAGACCCAACATAGTTCAGTGGTACTATTCCCAGAATGCTTCGAATATAAAGATTACGGTATTGTCCTACAAAAATAGAGTAGACGAGCTGATAGAGGAACTTTACTGACAACTCATGAGATACGTAAGGAGGACTGCAATTCTCAAACCTAGATTATGGCGAAAATCCTAGGAAGTGCAGGTCATGAGAAAAATCAAAGAATGAACCTCAACTTTCTATCGCATTCTGCTCTACTGGCCATTAAAATTGCTACACCAAGAAGAAATGTAGATGATAATCGGGTATTCATTGGACGAATATATTATACTAGAACTGACATGTGATTACATTTTTACGCAATTTGGGTGCATAGATCCTGAGAAATCAGTACCCAGAACAACCACCTCTGGCCATAATAACGGCCTTGATACGCCTGGACATTGAGTCAAACAGAGCTTGGATGGCGTGTACAGGTACAGCTGCCCATGCAGCTTCAACACGATACCACAGTTCATCAAGAGTAGTGACTGGCGTATTGTGACGAGCCAGTTGCTCGGCCACAATTGACCAGACGTTTTCAGTTGGTGAGAGATCTGGAGAATGTGCTGGCCAGGGCAGCAGTCGAACATTTTCTGTATCCAGAAAGGCCCGTACAGGACCTGCAACACTCTGTCGTGAATTATCCTGCTGAAATGTAGGGTTTCGCAGGGATCAAATGAAGGGCAGAGCCACGGGTCGTAACATATCTGAAATGTAACGTCCACTGTTCAAAGTGCCGTCAATGCGAACAAGAGGTGACCGAGACGTGTAACCAGTGGCACGCCATACCAACATGCCGGGTGATACGCCAGTATGGCGATGACGAATACACGCTTCCAACGTGCGTTCACCGCGATGTCGCCAAACACGGGTGCGACCATCATGATGCTGTAAACAGAACCTGGATTCATCCGAAAAAAGATGTTGTACCATTTGTGCATCTAGGTTCGTCGTTGAGTACACCATCGCAGGCGCTCCTGTCTGTGATGCAGCGACAAGGATAACCGCAGCCACGGTCTCCGAGCTGATAGTCCACGCTGCTGCAAACGTCGTCGAACTGTTCGTGCAGTTGGTTGTTGTCTTGCAAACGTCCCCATCTGTTGACTCAGGGATCGAGACGTGGCTGCACGATCCGTTACAGCCTTGCGGATAAGATGCTTGTCATCTTGACCTCTAGTGATACGAGGCCGTAGGGATCCAGCACGGAGTTCCGTATTACCCTCCTGAACCCACCGATTCCATATTCTGCTAACAGTCATTGGATCTCGCCCAACGCGAGCAGCAATGTCGCGATACGATAAACCGCAATCGCGATAGGCTACCATCCGACCTTTATGAAAGTCGGAAACGTGATGGTACGCGTTTCTCCTCCTTACACGAGGCATCACAACAACGTTTCACTAGGCAACGCCGGTCGACTGCTGTGTGCGTATGAGAAATCGGTTGGAAACTTTCCTCATGTAAGCACGTTGTAGGTGTCGCCATCGGCGCCAACCTTGTGTGAATGCTATGAAAAGCTAATCATTTGCATATCACAGCATCTTCTTCCTGTCGGTTAAATTTCGCGTCTTTAGCACGTCATCTTGGTGGTGTAGCAATTTTAATGGCCAGTAATGTATATGTGAACGGAGCTGGTTAGAATACACCGTGTAGTTAAATTCGGTTAGTACCTCTCGCTGAGTGGTTACGACATACGTACAAGGGCTGTACAAAAATATGGAAACACCGCTAGAAATGCGTCAGTTAACGTAAATGCAGATGATAGCCAAAAACTGCAGGTTGCACTGTTGTATTCCACCATGAACGTGAGCTGTGCAGCGTCTGAATACGTTGCAACTGTCAGTCGTGATCAGCCCTGTGTTCTGTGTGGTTGTGACTGCATTATGTCGGAGCTAAGTGAATTTGAATGTGGGTAAATTGTTGGGGATCTTATGGGACTGCTTCAGTAACCACGGTGGCCAATTAGTTCGCTGCTTCAAGAGGATCAGATACAACAGTTCCCTCGTTGAAAGGTTCGAGAGCTTTATGAAACACATTCCAAGCACGCATCTAGGCCAGAGGAGGTCCAACGTCAGTTTGATAAGTGGGCTCATATTGCCAAGTTATGTATAAATTTGAGTTGATTTTGTAACAACTGAAATAACATCACATACCTTCCCAAATCGTGAAATTTTATTTCGTCCCTTTCCCCCCCGCCCCCCTCCCCCCTTCTGGGTGCTAGAGGCAGCGTATACATGTGCGAAGGATACAAGAACTCTAGTATGATAAAAAAAATTATTATTACTATTAAATATATTTCAATTCTTTCAATTTAAATCGGTATTTCATACTAGGATGTCGTGTTCCCAGTTTGGCACAGCTTTGCCACAGGAGACACGAAAGCGGTCGAAGACGTCCGTCTTCTGGTCGGCTCCTGATCGTTGTCAGAAGGAGACTAGTTTTTGATTACGCAAAGACTTCTATTATTTGGAAAAGAACAACCCGGATTTCTTTACGTAATCAGTATGATTTTTAAATTACCTAAGGGACCTTTAACAATGAACAGTAAGAAAAAATGCATTTGCAAATGAAATCATTCATAAATGGGGCTGCTATGAGTTGTATAGAAGATAAGGGGCGGCCTTCTGTACACGACCAGGATGCCGCAGTATTCTCTGCTGTAGTAAAAGCTGTTTGACATTCATAAAAATAATATGGCATGGAGATAAAAAAAAGTATAAAGAAAAAAAAAACAGAATAAGAAGTCTGGTAAACACTAAATATATTCTAATAATTCTCACAAGCAATTAGAGCTACTTTATAGACAGCATAACTTACATAAGTAATTATCTAACTCTATGGTGCGATCACATTTCAGCCTGTCCTTTACTAGCTCCTATGTTCGCGTTTTTGTCACAAGTTACAGTCACTTTTCTCCTTCGTTAAAGACAATTCTTGCACTGTCCAACACCTCCGATAACAATAGCTTGCTGAGTTGCAGTTTCGACCATAAATTACTTGAATGTTATTAATTAATAATGTTGTCTGCACGCTGGCAAGACCGCTCACTTTTTTAGCTTAAAGTCGACCTTCTTCACGCTTTCACACCACAAGCAGAAGTACATTAAAATCTGAAGATCTACAAACGTTTTCTACCGTCATCTTTTATTTAGATCGAAGCGGAACGACAGTTCAGCTTCTGTTAAAATGTTTCTTTGACTGCGCAATCGATGTATTAGCGTCCGCGCTAGATGCGCATCTTTACAGTTACGTAAATTATACAAAACAAATGTCTTTCAAAGAATACCCAAAGCTTTCGTAGTACGGAAATACCAATAATATTACATCGCTTCCCGCGTGAGGAGTAATGAGTCTGAAAGATCGTTACGACTCACGCGCAGTCGTAATATTATTGGATTCACGTACTTAGTGAATGAAGTATTTAAGGATGTCTCCTTGTAGGGAGCAAAACAGACATAACATAAGGCACATAGAATTATATGCGTTTCATACTAAGTCGTCAAAGCTACTCACAGTTGCTTGATCATTAACAAACTTGGTTGTGGCATGATGTCATTATAAGTGTTCAAGGATTTAACATAGGTTCTCAAGAATTACTCTCATTCAGTCAATTGAAACATTGAAATACTAACATAGATACAAGTACAAATTAAATACACATACAGATACAAAATACATAAATATTGACAATAAGAAAAAAAAATCTATTACAGTATTGGTGCATTTCCGCCAATTGTGAACAGAACATAAAACTTTTATCAGTCTTTCTCGTAGCGACGTCACTCGTCACTTTGTAGTTGGGAGTATTTCCCATGAACTCGGGTGATTTTCACAGGGGAATTCTTTCATCACCTGTCACTTTTCACTGCACTAAAACTGGGGATCACCTTTTCACATTCTGGTGGAGAAACACTGGGAATTTCACTATGTGAAGGGGGAAGTGATATTTCTTGACTCGACGATCCACCGGGTCATGTCGGGAATCAGGAAAGTTGATGACTGGTTCAATGACGAATGAGTCAGTTTGGTGGCTGTCTTAATCTCATTCCAATTCATGTTTCAGCACATGAAAATACAGAAAAAAAACTGTATTAGGACTTGCTCATTAACTAGCATCTTAATCTAAGGGAATATAGAGTAAGAATTTAAGACAATAAAAATTACTACATAGACTATGAACATATACATTATATATTATTCATATTTTGTGTCTAGGTTTTATGTTCTTTCGTTAGCAAATATTAGCAAAACACGTTTCATCTGGTACAGGTCTTTCTTAAGCAATGTATTTAGCAATATTGCCGTAGCAATTTTTATAGTTAAGGAAAAGTCATCATTAGTGTCCTTTAAATGTAAATATAGTAAAATCGTGCGTAGTTTATCAACGTTTTATTATTTTTATGTCCATTTTCATCTCAAATCTGGAGCACGCTTGCGCCCGTTATGGAGAGGAATGCTTATTGTTGAGTACGGGCCGGCGAGCAGTCATTGAATGTTGCCACAGTGCTTCACAGTCACGTGGTAACGAACTGGCGGTTTAACAGCGTTGGCAGTCCGCGTCCTGCACGAGGCAGATAGTTCTGTGGCTGCCAACCTTTCTTTTAACTTGTGCATTTTGTTGAATCGTGGGTACTGGAGCAGCTCGTCAAGGCGACATGGTCAACCTAGACGGTAAATTGACTGCACCAGCGACGAAGAACAGTCATCAATGAAAATGACTACTGTCTCCTATTGCAGTAAGTACAATAGCTTGTCTATCCTTTGACTGATAGTCACTGTATCGTCGTTGCAACGTGAGAATACTTGTAATGCTACTTCACACGCGGCACATCACTCGTGTCCATAAGTTTATTACAGTTCTGATTCACACAAGAGATAACTAGTTTCTCGTGCCCATACATATGTCAAATTACTATTTTACACACGTGTCCATCATTTTGTCACAGAGTCACACGCAGCAATCCATACGTGTCCCTATAGGTCTCTCTATACCACAGAGTAGCACAGGTAATGCTAAAATTACTTATCATGAAAGGATCATTCACAAAATATACATAGTTTTTTTTTTAATTACTGTCCAAGACCTAACGAAAAACGTGTTTGCTATTCTGAATGGTGCTTCTGAAGCACGTTAGATTTTATATATATTTTAAATCTGATTCTTTTCCTTTTCTTATTGTTCTATAACAGCCCCTTTTTTTTCATTTATTCGGTTACATCAATAATCAGTAAATATACCCACTTTGGCGTGCCGAACAGTTCACGTTCAAAACTTCATCTAGCAGAAATCGGGAAAATTATTCCTATTTCCTGGGATGCTTTTGCTCACAGCAAATCAGATTTACATCACGTTCCGATAAGTAACCGCAGATACGCATTAACCAACGAGCCACGATCGTCAATACACACAATATACACACGTCAAGTCTTTTGAACCAATTTCCAAATTTCTTCCCCTACCGGGTAGGGTAGAAAGGTAAGAACGCTAAAGAAGAAAACTACAATGGGATAGTGCAAGGAAATGAAAGATACGAAAATAGATAATAGGTGAAATAATCAGTTGAGCAAATTCATTCTTCGGCTCCATCGTTTTTAATGTCATCCACATGGCATAACTTGACTTCAGTATTAAAATTTCGCACAAATCCGTTTCCAAAGCATCTTCAAATATATCTCAACATCACGGCATGCGGACATAGCAGAAGAATATAAGCAGATTATCTCAGTCCTCAACTAGGTGTCTTAATATCGAAGGTTTCTGTATAATACTCGTGACATAGGAATAGTCTCTCTAAGTTTCTCCAATACAGGACCTAATTCTTATTATAAATGCAAATTTCTTAACTGGTTGACTCATAGTAACAAATAAATTAAGGTTGCTCTCCAGTTGCGAGTACCATTATTCATTTCTTTGTACATTAACTATATGTTGCTGCTTATACTCGGTGTAATCTACAGATTACAATGTATCAGTTTTGCATCGTACATGGTTCTAGCGACTTAAAATATCAATCCTTTGAAGGCTTAACTTAGGTTAATACTTCACATATACGGACATTCTGGTCTGAATGAGGGATTTAAAGAAAACCTTTACTACTTGGTAAAAAGGAAATTTGCCATAACTTAAAACTAAAACAGCAGGTGGCACTTTGGCACATCCCTTACTCAATCCAACGACTGCAGTCTTCTCGTGCTCAAGAAACTTAAAACTACCTTAAAACTAAAGCAAATCTTATTTTCCAAATACGTAGAGTACCTTCTTCAATCACTTCATATCTTTCAAGCTCCATCATTACTTCATGACCACTTCACTCAAATGATTACGTCACCTGCAGAATACATGTACATGCTGTTGATTCACTTACTTTCTAAACAGATCACACTCTTGTTTCAAGTTGCAGCTTAACATAATAAATGATATTTTTTTTTAATGTTTTTCATGGTACTTCTTCAGGTCTACATGGTGGTAAAGTCCTTTTATTCGTCCACTAACTGGATCTGCCAACACGTAACAACCAATATGTGGCTTCCTGACTATAACAAACGGTCCTTCGTATAGGTGTTGCCACTTACGATTTTTACGTAAGATGAGAGATGGTTTGAAGTGTGTCCTCAGAAGAACACGCTCGTTCAGGCGATACGACAGAACTTTATTGACATGCTTGTCAAATGCCTTTTTTCTTAAATTGGCATGAGTTGTGAGAGAGATCAGGGCTTGTCTTAACTTATTATCTAGGTTGACTTCTGGACCTTCTATCTTGGGTATAGGATCAGTCCATTCATTGCTTTCCTTTTGCTTGGAGATTAATTCTGAAGGTGTGAAACCGGTCAAAGTGTGCTTTTAGTTTTCCGTATATTCATTAGGTTGAATTTCGCCCACAACTACTTTTGAAGTACCGGGCGGTACGCTCGGTACGAAGTTTGCTTCCGTATTCCACCTAAGTTGCGACCTATTTGCCGGAATTTCAGTCGAGATGGTGTGTGTTGGCTGGTTTTCTTGGGCAAAATAGATGCGAGAATTTTGAGGTTCATGATTTTGACTTTGATAGTTAGTAAAAGGTGGAGGACTATTCCTAAACTTTGGAGCATACTGTTGTTTGTATTGCTTGGAAGGATCTGGAGGATTTCTCCCTTGAGAACGGTGCTGGAATGTAGGCTGGTTACCATACTGCTGCTGACTGTTGGTGTTAAGCCAACGTCCTTTTCCATTGAAATTATTATTATAGCGATCATTGTAATTAACTGGTGAATTACCGTATTGCTGTTGTGTTGTCTGGTATATGGGGTGGTACCTATTTTGATCCTGGAATTTATGTTTCTGCTTCCCGTTACGGCAATAGTAGTTGTTATTATCGCACGGAACGTCGTGTCCTTTACTGTTGTTGGGTTGGTATGACATACCTGAGTCTGCGCCTACACCGTGCGGCTGTGTAGTGTGCGGGCCAAGATTACAATTACTCCGCGCACTAGCACGCACGTCTTCTTGAATCATGTCAAGGTTGTCAAGTACTGACAGAAAAGCCTCCGTGTCGTTGTCACTGACATTTACTAACTTCTCCCTGATTGATACCGGTAGCTTTGACTTAAGAATCATAATTACGTCCTTCGGGGAAATGGGCGTGTCCCAATATTGTATTTTTCGCAGGTATTTCTCGAAGTACCTACGGAGACCAGCACTTCTCGTATTAAATGGTTCAGCATTATATACCTCCTTTCTAAGGCGTTGTTGTATGCCTGAACTCCAGAATTTGTTCAGAAATTGCTTTTCGAAGTCAGCGTAATTATTACATCTGTCAATTACTTCTGTTCCCCAGACAGAACCCTCTCCTTGAATGTAACCTACTATAAAGCGCATACGTTGCTTGTCATCCCAGCTCTCAGGAAAAACACCATTAAATGACTTCAGAAAAACCATTGGGTGGATGTTGCGTTTCTCTGGCAGAAAAGGCTGGAATACGCGGTGCTTGAGAACGCTTTCTTCTTTCATGAGCTCGACAAGAGTTACTTGATCATTCTGGTTGCGTACTAAAGGATTCTTACTACTGTGTCCATGTACAATTGGAGAGAATTCTACACGAGACACGGGATTATTATTGTATTCATGTTCTGAAGAAAGCAAGTGTGAATGCTCACTTCTATTGTCATTAGGAAAATCATTGACTTGTCGTTTCAACTGCTCGATTTCCTCAGTGAGGTGTCGTTTCCACTCGGGAAGATCTCGGTGAAAAACTCTACGAATCTCTCCTAATTCAGTGAGAATCGTATCTCCTGATGTACCTGGAGCAGCTAAAACTTCAACTGTGGCTGACTTAACGGCTTCTTTTAAGTCGTGTTGAACCTTGTTTGCTATGTACTGTTCCTTAGTCTCGACCCATTCTACAAATTCTTTTCCTATCGTGGAACGTACGTTGACTGCAGCATCATTCACCCTCTTTTCAATGTTTATTTCGGATAGCGCCTGTGTCAGGTCATTGACCTGGCCTTGCAGAGTGACGACATTGTCTGCAAGCTTGTTTACTTTAGCTCCGACCTCAGCGGACTTTTTTGAAACTTCTGTTGTAACTGCCTGGCAACTTTCGATTTGTACTTTGATGTCTTTGTGCACGTTACCTACTGTGCTCTCACATGCATCTACCTTCTGCAGAATACCTTCTATCCTTTCATTAACTTTAGTACTTAATTCCGAGATATATTCCACCGTGACTGTCCTAATTCTTGCCTCTAAGTTGGCATCAATATTATCTAACCTATTTTTCATTGTACCAATCATGGTATTCAGGTCAAACCATTTTCGCTCTGTCTGCCGTTCCTTTTCCCTTTCTTTTTGTTCCCTTTCTTGTCTATCTCGTTGTTTTTGTAATTTATAAGCTTCCCTTTCACGTTTCTCCTGTTCTCTTTCTTGAAAAAAAATTCTCATCATTTCAACCATCAAATTTTCTCCCGCTTGCTGTGACGGTGATTGCTGTGACGATACGTCACGCACACCATCATCGTCTACCGTTGTCTCCATTCGCGATTCGGGTCTGCCTGTTCCCGTTCGCGAACGTAGTGGGTATGACTTGACAACTGTGTCATCACCGTCATCCACACTGTTTGTCGGCTTTCCTTTGTCATCTGCCATGTTTATTTTCAAGTTTGTGACGTAACTGCTCAAAGAAATATTTCGCGGTACGCCGATCGTCAACTCTCAGATGCGCGCGCTGATAGTCAAACGTCACACCGCGGTAGGTGACAATTGCAGAGCTATACCGGGTAGAAACCAAGATGGCACCTAACTTTGAAAATAAGTGACAAACACCTACTAGACACTGAATCCTGCTATTATGGCATCCATCTTGTGTTCTTAACCGTAGCAACATTGAAGATGCTCATAATACTAACAAATAAACTTTGCATGAAGAGATGATCAGAAATGAATTCTAACTACGTAAATAAGCAACTCTGCAAGGAAATAACAGCGATAGGATAAAATGAAGCAGTAAGGAAAGAAATTCCGGAAATCAGTTATATTATACAAGACGCGAGATTTTATGCGTAATGAAAACCGTACTTACATCAGTCGTTTTGCGCACTGCTGTTATTTTTCGAATTTTTCTCTTTGTTTTTTATACTTCCTCGATTTCGTTCAGTACTTCCTTTACGGCTTCCCGATGTCCACCGGATGATGTCATGAAATAATAACATAACAGATTAAAATTTTTTTATCAGGTCCCTGTTCGGGCGCCAGATCTAGTATGATAAAAAAAAAATTATTATTACTATTAAATATATTTCAATTCTTTCAATTTAGATCGGTATTTCATACTAGAATGTCGTGTTCCCAGTTTGGCACAGCTTTGCCACAGGAGACACGAAAGCGGTCGAAGACGTCCGTCTTCTGGTCGGCTCCTGATCGTTGTCAGAAGGAGGCTAGTTTTTGATTACGCAAAGACTTCTATTACTTGGAAAAGAACAACCCGGATTTCTTTACGTAATCAGTATGATTTTTAAATTACCTAAGGGACCTTTAACAATGAACAGTAAGAAAAAATGCATTTGCAAATGAAATCATTCATAAATGGGGCTGCTATGAGTTGTATAGAAGATAGACCAGGATGCCGCAGTATTCTCTGCTGTAGTAAAAGCTGTTTGACATTCATAAAAATAATATGGCATGGAGATAAAAAAAGTATAAAGAAAAAAAAAACAGAATAAGAAGTCTGGTAAACACTAAATATATTCTAATAATTCTCACAAGCAATTAGAGCTACTTTATAGACAGCATAACTTACATAAGTAATTATCTAACTCTATGGTGCGATCACATTTCAGCCTGTCCTTTACTAGCTCCTATGTTCGCGTTTTTGTCACAAGTTACAGTCACTTTTCTCCTTCGTTAAAGACAATTCTTGCACTGTCCAACACCTCCGATAACAATAGCTTGCTGAGTTGCAGTTTCGACCATAAATTACTTGAATGTTATTAATTAATAATGTTGTCTGCACGCTGGCAAGACCGCTCACTTTTTTAGCTTAAAGTCGACCTTCTTCACGCTTTCACACCACAAGCAGAAGTACATTAAAATCTGAAGATCTACAAACGTTTTCTACCGTCATCTTTTATTTAGATCGAAGCGGAACGACAGTTCAGCTTCTGTTAAAATGTTTCTTTGACTGCGCAATCGATGTATTAGCGTCCGCGCTAGATGCGCATCTTTACAGTTACGTAAATTATACAAAACAAATGTCTTTCAAAGAATACCCAAAGCTTTCGTAGTACGGAAATACCAATAATATTACAGAACCCAACCGCCACACCTTAGCAAAATTTCTGGCAGAGAACCAGAGGAAATTCTGGTCGTATGTAAAATCGCTGAGCGGGTCCAAGGCTACCATTTAGTCCCTTGTTGACCGGTCTGGTGTGGCAATTGAAGATACCAAAACGAAAGCCGAAGTTTTAAATTTCACGTACAAGAAATCGTTCATACAGGAGAACCGTACAAACATACCGTCATTTGACCATCAGACAGACTGCCTTGTGGACGAGGTAGTAATAAGTATTCCTGGCAATGAGAAACAACTGAAAGATTTGAAAACAATAAAGTACGAGACCCAGATGGAAGTCAGTTCGATTTCACAAAGTGTACACCACAGCACTGGCCCCTTACCTACCCTGCATTTATCGTGAATCTCTCACTCAGCACAGAGTCGCAAGTGACTGGAAAAAAAGTGCAGGTGACTCCAGTATATAATAAAGGTAAAAGAACGGTCGCGCAGAATCAAATACCAATATCCCTAACTTCTGTTTTCTGCAGAATCCTTTAACATATTCTCAGTTCAAATATAATAAACTTTCTTGAGACTGAGAAGCTTATGTCCGTGAATCAGCGTGGTTCTAGAAAGCATTACTTGTGCGGAACCCAGATTGCTCTTTTCTCACATGATAGGATGAAGGGCAACAGCCAGAGTCCAGATTTCTAGATTCCCCGACAGCTTTTGACAGCTGTGCCCCATTGCAGGCTGTTAACTAAGCTACGAGCATATGGAATAAGTTCACAGGTATGTGAGTGGCTCGAAGACTTCTTCCATAATGTAACCCAGTATATTGTCCTCGACGGCGAGTTTTCATCAGAGAAAAGGGTGTCGTCAGGAGTGCCTCAGGGTAGTGTGATAGGACTACTGTTGTTCTTTATATACACAAATTATTTGGCTAACGGAGGGTAATAATTTGCGGTTGTTTGCTGGTGATGCCGTGGTGTACGGTAAGGTGTCGAAGTTGAGTGACTTTAGGAAGATACAAGACAACTTAAACAAAATTTCTAGTTAGTGTGCTGAATGGCAGCTAGCCCTAAATGTGGAAAAAGTTAAGGCATATGAGTAGGAAGAACAGACCTGTAATATTCAGATACAGTATTAATAGTGTCCAGCTTGACACAGTCAAGTCGTTTAAACATCTAGGCTAACGTTGCAAAGTGATATGAGGTGAAAGGAGCATGTGAAAAAAAATGGTTTGAATGGCTCTGAGCACTATGGGACTCAACTGCTGTGGTCATTAGTCCCCTAGAACTTAGAACTACTTAAACCTAACTAACCTAAGGACATCACACACATCCATGCCCGAGGCAGGATTCGAACCTGCGACCGTATCAGTCGCACGGTTCCGGACTGCGCGCCTAGAACCGCGAGACCACCGCGGCCGGCCGGAGCATGTGAAAAGTGTGGTAGGGAAGGCGAATGGTCGACTTCGGTTCATTGGGAGAATTTTAGGAAAGTGTCATTCCTGTGTAAAGGAGACCGCATATAGGACGCTGATGCGACCTGTTGTTGAGTACTGCCCGAGTGTTTGGCATGCATAAAAGGTTGGATTAAACGAAGACTTCGAAGCAGTTCAGAGGCGGGCTCCTAGATTTGTTACCGGTCGGTTGGAACAACACGCAAGTATTACGGAAATGCTTCGGGAACTCAAATGGGATCCTTGGAGGGAAGCCGACGTTCTTTTCGAGAAACACTATTGAGAACATTTAGAGAACGGTCATTTGAAGCTGACTTCCGAACGATTCTGCTGCCATCGACATACATCGCACTTAAGGACCACGAAGATAAGATACGAGAAATTAGGGCTCATAGGGAGGCGTACAGTCATTTTTCCCTCGCTCTATTTGCGAGTAAAACAGGAGAGGAAGTCACAAGTAGTAATACACGAAACCCTACACCACGCACCGTATGGTGTCGTGCGGAGTATCTATGTGGAGGTAGATGTAGATGTAGGGTGGTCGAAGAAAGCAGAGGGACTCAATTTCGGAAACAGAAGACATATTTGTTGATGACGAAAGAATCTTGCTATTGTATAAATAGACGTTAATGCAAACCGACAGTGTAGATATTGCAAGTACAAAAGTTCCTCTGGTTGTACTTGCAAGCTGTATAAATATACAGGGTGTATCAAAAAGGATGGCACAAACTTTCACGGGTAAAAGTACACGATAATAGAAGCACAAGTATCACAGTACAGCCGGCCGCTGTGGCCGAGCGGTCCTAGGCGCTTCAGTCTGGAACCGCGCGACCGCTACGGTCGCAGGTTTTAATCCTGCCTCGGGCATGCATGTGTGTGATATCCTTAGGTTACTTACCTTTAAGTAGTTCTAAGTTCAAGGGTGCTAATTACCTCAGATGTTAAGTCCCATAGTGCTCAGAGCCATTTGACTCTCTGCTCCAGCTATTCAACCGTGTTAACGGGTGTGCTGTACACTTTGCGTTTGAGGAGACCCCAGACGCAAAAATCCAGAGGATTTAGATCAGGTGATCTTGGAGGCCAAGGTACAGGTTCGCGTCGACCTATCAATCTTTGGCCGTATCTGCGCGTTAGATAATGTCTCACAGCAGCAGTAAAATGTGGCGGAGCTCCATCATGCTTGTACCACAGACTCTGACGTTGCTGAAGGGGAACATCCTCAAGCAATCCTGGAAGACGACGCCGAAGAAAGCTAAGGTACCTCCGCCCAAAAAATGGTTCAAATGGCTCTGAGCACTATGGGACATAACATCTGAGGTCATCAGTCCCCTAGAACTTAGAACTACTTAAACCTAACTAACCTAAGGACATCACACACATCTATGCCCGTAGCGGTCACGCGGTTCCAGACTGACCAATGCAGATATACCCGATATATTCAAGGTGTATGGAGAATGTGGGAAGAATGCAGTTCGCTCTCGTACGGCGCGTGCGGCAACATATCCCAATAGACGTCAACCACCTCGGCAGTTATTTACCAAACTCTTCAACCAGTTATGTGCAGTTACCTAGACAGCGTAACATAGGGAAGTAACGAGGAAGTGGCCTTGAGTCGGGCAAGTGGCCTACGCATTTTCCATCGACAGAGGTTCTATCCCTGTCACGTCTCTCTCCGTCAAGAGCTGTTGCCTTCTGTACATGGGCATTGAGGCAGGATACTCCAGATACACACATCAAAATAGTTTTGCATCACCTCTGTCCCGAGAGTTCCGGAGCCTGTACAGAAAAGTGGAGTAGATATCAACATAAACATCATTTTCGCCCTTATTATTGCTCATGAAAACCACACATTGCATGTTGTACCAACATACAGCGAGACCTTCTGAGGTTGCTGTACACACCAGTACCTGGCATTGGTCATCTTGCATTGATGCATGCCTGTATTCGTCGTGGCATATTACCCATACGCTCATCAAGACACTGTTGGTCCAGATTGTCCCACACCTCAACGGCGATTCGGCGTAGATACCAATGAGTGGTTGGTAGGCTACGTCGTCCATAAACAGCCCTTTTAATCTATCCCAGGCATGTCGATAGGGTTCATGTCTGGAGAACATGCTGGCCACTCTAGTCGAGCGATGTCGTTATCCCGAAGGAAGTCATTTACAAGATGTGCACGATGGGGGCGCGAAATGTCGTCCATGAAGACGAATGCCTCGCCAATATACTGCCGATATGGTTGCACTATCGGTCTTAGGATGGCATTCACGTATCGTACAGCTGTTACAGCGCCTTCCATGACTACCAGCGGCGTACTTCAGCCCCACACAATCCCACCCCAAAACAGCAGGGAACCTCCACCTTGCTGCACTCGCTGGGGAATGTGTCTAAGGCGTTCAGCCTGACCGGGTTCCTTCCAAACACGTCTCCGACGATTGTCTGGTTGAAGGCATATGCGACACACATCGGCGAAGAGAACTTGATGACAATCCTGAGCGGTCCATTCGGCATGTTGTTGGGCCCATCTGTACCGCGCTGCATGGTGTCGTGGCATTAAAGATGGACCTCGCCATGGACGTCGGGAGTGAAGTTGCGCATCGTGCAGCCTATTGTGCACAGTTTGAGTCGTAACACGACGTCCTGTGACTGCACGAAAAGCATTATTCAACATGGTGGCGTTGCTGTCAGGGTTCCTCCGAGCCATAATCCGTAGGTAGTGGTCATCCACAGCAGTAATAGCCCTTGGGCGGCCTGAGCGAAGCATGTCATCGACAATTCCTGTCTCTCTGTATCTCCGCCATGTCTGGACAACATCGCTTTGGTTCACTTGGAGGCACCTGGACACTTCCCTTTTTGAGAGTCCTCCCTGGCACAAAGTAAAAATGCGGACGCGATCGAACCGCGGTATTGACCGTCTAGGCTGGCTGAACTACAGACAACATGAGCCGTGCATCTCCTTCCTGGTGGAATGACTGGAACTGATCGGCTGTCGGACCCCCTTGGTCTAATAGGCGCTGTTCATACATGGTTGTTTACATCTTTGGGCGGATTTAGTGACATCTCTGAACAGTCAAAGTAACTGTGTCTGTGATACAATATCCACAGTCAACGTCTTTCTTCAGGAGTTCTGGGAACTGGGGCGATGCAAAACTTTTTTTGATTTGTGCATATAACGCATTTTGTTTAGTAATAACGTTACATTTACTAATAATGGCCAGATAAACGGCTGACACGTGCACTATTGGTCTATTGAGAATCCCCGTTGGCTGCATCAGATGGAACGTCAGCGTCCGTGGAACGTAAACATGTCGTGTTGGATAGTGAACAATCAGCTCATAGGCCCGTTTTTCTTAGACAGAACTCTGAACGCACACAAGTACTGGAGCCTTCTAATGGACCATCTTCCATGGATGTTACAAGACGTTTCGCTGCGGACTAGGATGACCCCCTGTTACCAGGATGATGGCTGTCCAGCCCATAGTGCGCAAAGTACTACAGCATATCTTCACGAACTGTTTCCAAATCGTTGGATTGGACGCAGAGGGCCTGCACCCGGCCGACCTATTCCATGGGTATGAAACCCGTAGACTTTTTTTCTGTGGCGGAAGGCGGAAGACACTGTCTACAAGGACATACCAACTACATCCAATGATACGCAACGACGTATTACTGCAACCTGCTCGGACACCTCCGCCGAAATGCTAGCACGTTTGCAGCAGTCGTTCCATACCAGAATGGAAGCGTGTATTGCCACTGGGGGTGGTCATTTTGTACACAAGCTGTGATGATCAATTGTCTCGTTAGCGGTCAGAATCCACATAACTAGTGTATGCACTTATGTTGTCATTTAGTGTGTGGTGACACAGGTACTGTACAAGTGTCGGTGTGGGAAGTTTCCAAAATACGGTATCTCGTAACCTAATTGCAACAAGCACCACTAACATTTTAATTTACCATACTTTCAGTTTTTTTAATGTCAATAGGCATTGTTCCATTTCAAATAGTGTATGTTTGCACATAAAATACACTTTCTGTGTATTATTACAATCTGTTTATTGGCTAACAATACGAGCCCCTGACTACCAATCCATTCTGTGAAAACCGCACATCGATAGCACTTTCGACTTTCACAATATTTGTGGAGGAAGTTTTAAGTGATTCACCCGGTGTATTAAAAAGGAGATGTCAGAAATGTAGTTTCCAACACGAGTGAGGTTTTACTAATGTACAAATTCAGTCTGTAGTAAATACAGGCTACGGGATACGAACTTATGCAAGGGAAGTTGTATTGTTTTGAAATACGCGTGCGCAAATAAAATACCTGTCCTTTTGATCCTAGTTTTTAAAGACTGACGAAACATGTAAATATAGCTGGCGTTAGATTTGAGAAAATGCCAACGCCAGGACACAAATCCACGCGCCCCTAAAGAGAATGCCGCGTGCGAGAACTTTTGGGTGTTCAAACGGACACGGGAGGACACCTGAGATACTATGCTTCTTAGGGTAAATAGGCTGTCTTTCTTTGTGCACAGGATATACCGCATATGGGTCTCGGCAGATGGGAGGAACTGAGGACGGGATGTGTCACTGCTGGTTAGAGCAATTGGCGGTTTGAGACACTTGTCTCAGGCAACAATTTGATGTCAGAGACAAAAGTTGAGCTATCACATAATCACGTAAGGTTGCACTTCGTCTGGGCGAGAATATGAAATGTCGTAGGACTGGCTCCTGTTTCAGAAGCAATGAGCCCTTGGGAAAAGGACGGAGCAGAGGTCACTTGGAAAACCAGTGTCACGGAGGAAGACATCGTCAAGCGATTTACGAGGGTTGCCCAGAAAGTAAGGCTCCGCATTTCTTTTCTTCAACAATTCTTTATTGGACATAATGAGAATTACACACACGAAAGAATGGTATTTTATCTACACACCCTATTTTTCCGCGTAATCTCCATCCCGTTCTATGGCCTTCTTCCAGCGCGAAACAAGGGTGTGTACACCCTGTCGGCACCAAGCCTTATTCTGGTTCAAATGGCTCTGAGCACTATGGGACTTAAAATCTGAGGTCATCAGTCCCCTAGAACTTAGAACTACATAAACCTAGCTAACCTAAGGACATCACACACATCCATGCCCGAGACAGGATTCGAACCTGCGACCGTAGCGGTCGCGTGGTTGCAGACTGAAGCGCGTAGAACCTCTCGGCCACCAGCTTCCGGCTCCTTATTCTGGTGTCGGAACCAATGTTCCACTGTGTGAATCACCTCCTCATCGTCCTCAAAATGTCTTCCACGAATGGCATCCTGTAATGGCCAAAACAAGCGGAAGTCCGAGGTGGCTATGTCAGGTGTGTCGGATGTGACAGCCGTGGATGGTCTCCCCGAGCGCTGCAAAGCGTGGAGCTCCACCGAAACGCTTTCTGATGACCTCATCCTCCATGCCCAGCGACTAAATGCACTTCTGTCAACAGCAGATGTTCCATAGACTTCGTACAAGCGTTTGTGAATATTACCCACAGTTCTTTTTCTCTTCAGTGACAAACTCAATGACGACACGTTGCTTGTAACGTACATCATCTACAGACGCCGTTTTGAAACTGTCCTGCAGCTACGCTATCCGTCAGCATTCACGAAAACTTGGCGCGCTCATTCAGGAAGCTTCAAATAATACATACGTAACGTTTCGCATTGGTAGCATTGTTTTCGGCACAGAAAAAATGGGGTACATTGCTTTATGGGCATCCCTCGTAGTTTGTTTTTGAAATGGTGGATTTACAGTCTGAGGAACATCTCTGGCATATGCCAACTCACTAGCATCTGGCCCTCCCTCCCACATGCCACCTTACAAGTATCAAACGTTGTGCCATCTCGGCCTGCCTCTTCATTTTTTTCCCAATGATTTTTTCTTCTGCAATGTTTTTTATGATGCTGCTAAGGTGAATAAGGTGTCTAATTAATTTAGTTTTTCTGTGCATCATGTTAATCAATATCCTTTCCTCTTTAATTTCTTTTGGTATTTGTTCACTAAATTTTCTTTCGGTTTAAGATGTTTTTGTGGCAGTTCTCTATACATACATCAGTATTACCTCTAATATATTTCTTTTTTGATTCACAGAGTCGACGCTTCACAACTACGGCTAGAAATGCTTCAAATAAATGTCTTAAATGTATTGAGGAATTTCTGTCTTGTTTCTATATTAAGGTGATTGTTACCAAAAATACTCTTATTTCTGAGTGCTCGTTTAGTCATTCCAATATTTCCTTTAATACCTACTATACTTTTGTTTCTGCCTTTTACAGTAGCAAACCAGCAAAATCCATTTACTTCCTCCAGCACTTCATTGCGTATCTTAACGTTTGATTTTAATTTTTTGTTCAATTCATCCATCACAATTATTTTAGTACTTTTTGTGTTTATTTTCAGTTTGTGGTAAACCAAGGGCCACACGCGTTTCTTAAAATATAGGTCATGTCGTACTCAGAATCTTCAGATCGAATACAATGCATTTCTTTACCATTAATTTTCATCCTTGTGCTGCTGCTTGTCGTTGTTTGTATTGCAATTTCCATAAATAAATAAGGAGACAGGACAACATTGTTGGACGCCTCTTCTTAGCCTAGATTCCAATGCCACTGAAATCTGTTTTTGTACTCTGGTGTTCGCACAGACTGAAAAATGGTTCAGATGGCTCTGAGCGCTATGGGACTTAACATCTGAGGTGCAGTTTTCTTCAGTTTTCCAAACAGGATCTTCTAGTCCACTGTATTAAAACCTTTCTCTAGGTCAATAAATACAGCATACGTTTTTTCTGTTCATGCCATTTCTTCTATCTAAGATTATTCGTAGTGCAATTATAGCTTCCCGGTTCCTTTTCTTCCCATAAATTCAGATTGGTCTTGCCCTAAATATCGGTTAATTTCAGCTTTTATTCTTCCTTAACAACGATGAGTAGAAATTTTGAAGAAGGATTTAGTAACCCCAAGGTTGTATAATTTGCACCATTATTGGCATTTAATTTCTTACCCTTAACAGAAGACAGGATCAACGAAAATGAAGAAAAGTGACTCTCATTACTGCACAAAATACAGGAAGAAAGAATGCAAAAAGAAGTTTTTCATAATGGTGGAAGAGACATTGGAAGACCATTGGAAACGTTATGATCAGTTTCAATAGGTCAATTGTGTGCTCACGAGAGAAAACACCAAAATACGAGAAAAATTAGGCATCGTGGGCTCATCGCGAGTGACGCAGCAGAAACCGCATTGTTGTCGCTGGACTTACTTTAAATGTTCAAGAATGAAAAACTGCACTTGACAAAACGAAGAACGTAATATCCTATTACTATAGTGAAGAACGTAATATCCTATGACTATAATATCAATGAGTCACTGTTAGAATCGGCCAACTCATGCAAGTACCTGGGTGTAACTCTTTGTAGGCATACGAAAAGGAATGATCACATAGGTTCAGTCGTGCGTAAAGCAGGTGGTAGACTTTGGTTTATTGGTAGAATGCTGGGGAAGTGCAATCAGTCTACAAAAGAGATTGCTTACGAATCACTTGTGCGGCCCGTCCTAGAATATTGCCCAAGCGTGTGGGACCTCTACCAGATAGGACTAACAGGGGATGTACAAAATTACAATTAAACAAATTAATTGTACTAGTGACATATTTGATTTTTATGAATTTTTCAGCGAATAAATTGTTTCTCACTTTTAATTCACAAATCTCGTAAATTGTGAGCCAGTGGTGTCGTGAACTTACGTCGAATCTGGTATCCTTGGTTATATTCGTCTTCTTCCGCCATAATTGTTTTTCATTCTTGATCGTGTGAAAATTATTGATTTTTAACCGGACTTTCTCTTCTGATGCAGGCAGTTATGTTGACATGACATTGGGATAATGCGCGGAAGAAAAGAAAACTTTCGTGGTTTTGCACAAAAACGAACTCTCAGACTTCATATTTTCATAGGATTATTATTCAGACAACATTGTATCACAAGAAATACGTCTTCTCGCCATGAGAACTAAAGGCAGAGTCTATGTAATAATTGACAAAAAATTCAATGGAGTTTTTATCATTTGTCATTCGCCTTCCGGCGTAGCAAATTACATCTTTTCCAGCGCTTACAGCGGGCGCGCT
This sequence comes from Schistocerca americana, assembly GCF_021461395.2. Classification (NCBI taxonomy): domain Eukaryota; kingdom Metazoa; phylum Arthropoda; class Insecta; order Orthoptera; family Acrididae; genus Schistocerca; species Schistocerca americana. The sequence goes on along the minus strand of NC_060124.1, from coordinate 155,944,800 downwards.
AATGATTATTATCATTGGTTTTAACTTTCGTCGTAGCTTGTTGGAGCTTTTCCGTATGTACCTATATAGGGATACTGAACGTATACAGAGAAGGGCAGCACGAATGGTCAGCGGTTTGTTTAATCCGTGGGAGTGTGTCACTGAGATACTGAAGGAACTGAATTGGAAGACTCTTGAAGATAGACATAAACTATCCCGAGAAAGCGTATTAACGAAGTTTCAAGAACCGGCTTTAAATGATGACTCTAGGAATGTACTATAACAGCCTAAGTATTGCTCATATAGGGATCGTGAGGGTAAGACCAGATTAATTACGGCACGCAAAAAGCCGTAGTAACTGGTGCAGTGCGATGTATCCTCTGCTATTTGCATCAGAGTGATTTGCAGTGCTTACGCGTAGATGCAGACGTAGAAACTTGTGCGGCGGCAACGTGAGTCGCAGCGTTCGTTCCCCCCTCAGGTTATCAGGCGTGACGTCGCTTGATTGCCCATTAATCTCCCAGACTGCAGGCGACTCGAGACAGCTCGCAGATAATGGGTATCGGTTGCGTCGTAAAGGAAAGAAGTGCCAAGCGGGAGGGACGCTACGCCGGCGGTCCGCCTGGGCTGCAATGCATTCACAGAAACCACAGTAGGCGACGGGTGACCGATAGCCTTACAAGCTCTGTGCAAATCCCTTACGCAAAAGTATTTGGTGCGTATTTAGCGATATATTTTCAGATGTTCCTTTGCAAAGACAAACCTAGAAGTGCTACCAAGGTGAGTGTCAGTGGCGTTGAGAACCGGTTGAAAACGCTGAAACTGAACAAAATTCCTGGTGCCGACGGAATCTCAGTCACATTCTATGCAAAATTTGTGTCTTCGTTAACCCATCTTTTAATCATAAAATCCCCTAGAACAAAAAAACTGTGCCCAGCATTTGGAAGAAAGCACAGCCACACCTGTCTACAGGAAGCTTAGCGGCAGTGATCCACTGTATTACCGTTAAACATCCGTGACATCCACCAGTTGCAGAATCTTAGAACATATGCTGAGCTGAATCGTATCTCGAAAGAATATCAGCCACCATGGATTCCGAAAACATCGATTTTGCGAAACCCAACTCGCGTTTTTCTTACATAGCATTCTGGAAATTTTTCATCAAGGCAGTCAAGAAGAAGCAGTATTTCTTGATTTACATAAAGCGTTTGGCTCAGTACAACATCTACGCTCATTATCATGTGGGGTCTCAAGCGAAATATGTAAACGGAATAAGGATTTACTAATAGGGCGGCCAGTCTGGGCTGCAACTCATTCAGAGAAACCACAGTAGGCGAGATGTTATCTTTGACGAATAGTCATCTGACTGATCTAGAAATAGCTTCACCCGTGCCTCCGGAGAAATATGTTGTGACCTTTCTTTTTTTTATGTTGTTTATTTCTGAACTGCCATCAACATTAACAGTAACCTCAGCGTCTTTGCAGATGACGCAGTAATTTGTAACGAACTTAAGTCTGGAAACTACTGCGTAAATATTCGACCAGATCTTGACAAGATTCCAAAATAGTACGAAGGTTGTCAATTTGCTTTAGCTGTTCAGAAATACATATTTCTGCCCTTAACAACACGCAGAAACATAGTATTGCAGGTCTACAATATCAGTGAATTACAAATGGAACAGGTCAACTCGTACAAATACTCTGATGTAATACTCGTCGTTTGCATGGATATGAATGGAACTATACATGGGCTCAGACGCTGGGAAAGCAGGTGGCAGACTTCGGTTCGTTGGTGAAATACTGGGGAAATTCAGTCAGTCTACAAAGGAGATTGCTTACAACACTCGTGCGAGCGATCCTAGCATATTGCTCAAGTGTGTGCGACCCTTTACCAGATGGGGCTAACACGAGATATTGAACATATGCAGAGAAGTGCAGCACGAATGGTCACATGTTTGGCTGACCGGCGGGAAAGTATCACGGAGGCGCTGAAAGAACTGAACTGGCAGACACTTCAAGATAGACAGAAATTATGCCGCGAGAGTTCACTCACAAAATTTCAAGAATAATAATAAGAGAGCATTCTAGGAATATACTGCGATGCCCCTACATGTGGCCGTCGTATGAAACACGAAGACAAGATTGGACTTGCTGCAGCTTTTAGAGGCGTTTCAGCAGTCATTTAGCCGGCCGGTGTGGCCGTGCGGTTTAGACACTTCAGTCTGGAACCGCGTGACCGCTACGGTCGCAGGTTCGAATCCTGCCTCGGGCATGGATGTGTGTAATGTCCATAGGTTAGTTAGGTTTAATTAGTTCTAAGTTCTAGGCGACTGATGACCTCAGAAGTTAAGTCGCATAGTGCTCAGAACCAATAGAACCAATAGCAGTCATTTATCCAGCGCTCCACAGGTGAATGGAACAGGAAGAAACGTTAATATCTGGTGATTTGGGAAGTGCCGTGTGCCATGCACTTTAGAATGGTTTGAAAAGTATGGATGCTTTCTTAACAATTGTTAAACAATAAGCTTACGCATCTCACTCACCGAAGACAGATCACTAAATGACCATGTTAATCAGAAAACAGTTACAAATTATGATTACCTTTTCTATCGCTTTTTTTGGTGGCAACGTTGTCGAAATGTTCAGAACTCCTTCTCATTGCTATGATAATACATAAATGAGTACGATCTCTTTATACACTCCTGGAAATGGAAAAAAGAACACATTGACACCGGTGTGTCAGACCCACCATACTTGCTCCGGACACTGCGAGAGGGCTGTACAAGCAATGATCACACGCACGGCACAGCGGACACACCAGGAACCGCTGTGTTGGCCGTCGAATGGCGATAGCTGCGCAGCATTTGTGCACCGCCGCCGTCAGTGTCAGCCAGTTTGCCATGGCATACGGAGCTCCATCGCAGTCTTTAACACTGGTAGCATGCCGCGACAGCGTGGACGTGAACCGTATGTGCAGTTGACGGACTTTGAGCGAGGGCGTATAGTGGGCATGCGGGAGGCCGGGTGGACGTACCGCCGAATTGCTCAACACGTGGGGCGTGAGGTCTCCACAGTACATCGATGTTGTCGCCAGTGGTCGGCGGAAGGTGCACGTGCCCGTCGACCTGGGACCGGACCGCAGCGACGCACGGATGCACGCCAAGACCGTAGGATCCTACTCAGTGCCGTAGGGGAGCGCACCGCCACTTCCCAGCAAATTAGGGACACTGTTGCTCCTGGGGTATCGGCGAGGACCATTCGCAACCGTCTCCATGAAGCTGGGCTACGGTCCCGCACACCGTTAGGCCGTCTTCCGCTCACGCCCCAACATCGTGCAGCCCGCCTCCAGTGGTGTCGCGACAGGCGTGAATGGAGGGACGAATGGAGACGTGTCGTCTTCAGCGATGAGAGTCGCTTCTGCCTTGGTGCCAATGATGGTCGTATGCGTGTTTGGCGCCGTGCAGGTGAGCGCCACAATCAGGACTGCATACGACCGAGGCACACAGGGCCAACACCCGGCATCATGGTGTGGGGAGCGATCTCCTACACTGGCCGTACACCACTGGTGATCGTCGAGGGGACACCGAATAGTGCACGGTACATCCAAACCGTCATCGAACCCATCGTTCTACCATTTCTAGACCGGCAAGGGAACTTGCTGTTCCAACAGGACAATGCACGTCCGCATGTATCCCGTGCCACCCAACGTGCTCTAGAAGGTGTAAGTCAACTACCCTGGCCAGCAAGATCTCCGGATCTGTCCCCCATTGAGCATGTTTGGGACTGGATGAAGCGTCGTCTCACGCGGTCTGCACGTTCAGCACGAACGCTGGTCCAACTGAGGCGCCAGGTGGAAATGGCATGGCAAGCCGTTCCACAGGACTACATCCAGCATCTCTACGATCGTCTCCATGGGAGAATAGCAGCCTGCATTGCTGCGAAAGGTGGATATACACTGTACTAGAGCCGACATTGTGCATGCTCTGTTGCCTGTGTCTATGTGCCTGTGGTTCTGTCAGTGTGATCATGTGATGTATCTGACCCCAGGAATGTGTCAATAAAGTTTCCCCTTCCTGGGACAATGAATTCACGGTGTTCTTATTTCAATTTCCAGGAGTGTATATTCCTCTGAAAAAATATTAAGAACAAGTCGTCCACAAGTAGTTCTTATCGTTTTCATAAATGTTACAGAAACCTCCATGTAACGTCGTGTCTCAAAGCAATTTCTACATTCAGATCTCGGTAACATGCCAAGAAGATTATTAACATTAACAAGGTGGAACAGCGGCGAAAAGTTTCTTCTGAACTTGACGAAGTCAGTCAAGTATTTCAATTCGACGTTATCAAGTACGGCATATAATAACAATGAAAAATGTTCATTCTTGAAATGCAACGATAAATCAAAATCAGTCAGTATTGCAGACGATATCCATCGGGATAAATTCGCAGTGTCGTAAGTGATGACCCGTAAAAAATCTAAGTTCGAAACGAACCTGAGCATGTTTAAAAAGAAATAAAAACTGGGATGTAAAAGATGAGTAATAGAGAATTTACAGCTTGAACAGCATTAAAATGCTGTGTTTCTCGAGTCAGTAATGTTCAGTAAAATTGTTTCACGTTTTGATGTATGTACACCACAATCTACGTTTTAATAATTACTAAAGGTATAAGAATATTTAGGATGTTTGATTTATTTAAGAAATGTTAATTCACATTGTGGAGCCAATTTGCACGCAAATTTTAAAACACAGTTACTTCTATACTAGTGGTAACACCGCTTTAACCAAATACACAGGTGTCCAAAATTAAAGCAATAAACGGAAATTTTGCAAGGTTTCGTTTATTTTACCCAAAAACAGTATAAACAGATGATAGCAATGCAGAAGCAACGTAAAGAAAGCAGAATGTAAACAACTGCAATATGCAGAACAGTAGACGAAAATGTTCTTTTTTTTTCAGTTTATCAGATTTGCACACACATTCCGACAACTGGTTAATGTGCTCAGTGTGGGGTACGACCACCTCTGGTAGCAATACGTCCCTGCCAACGTCGGAGCATACTATAAATAACCTCATGAATGTCATGTTGAGGCAATAACGCCCATACATCCTGTGGAGCTACTTGTAACTCTTGGAGAGTGGCTGGTGGATGTTGATGTGATGCAACCCGTCTCCCTAGTGCAGCCCACAAAATCTCTATGGGATTCAAATCGGGAGAGCGAGCAAGCCAGTATATTGCGTTTCCAGGAAGCCATCAAACACTCGTGCTCTGTGAGGTCGAGCGCTATCGTCCATCAGTACAAAGTCCGGGCGCACAGCACCTCGCAGCAACCGTACATGAGGTCCCAAGACCTGGTCACAGTATCCGACAGCAGTTAAACCTTTCCGATTTACCGGTACAGAGGTGTTAGAGTGGTCATCATAATCCCTGCCCACACCATTAGCAAGCATCCTCGATATCGGTCTCTTTCCACAATGTTTGGTACCCGAAAACGTGTTCCTCGTTCCCTCCAGATGCAAATCTGTCAGAATCACTCTCCAGATCAAATCGGGACTCATCTGTGAAAAGAACACTGGCCCGCTCTTTGACTGTTCAGGTGGAATGTTGACGACTCCACTCTAGACGTTCCCTCTACAAAGACGCGTCAGAGGTAAACATACAGCAGGTCTCTGGCAATAAAAGCCACTCGGTCGAAACCTTCTCTACACCGTTTGCCTCGATATAACACCTCCAGTGGCTGCTCCGTGGTAGGATGTCACTTGTTACACAGTACTAAGGCAGCACTGTCTTCCCTTTACAGCCAAATGACGGTGCTCTTTTTCTGATATTACATGTGGTCGCCCCTACCCTAGTCTCCGTAATACAGTTTCGATCTCTATAAACCGTTGCCACATCCGAGAAACAACCGAACGATTCACGTTAAGCCATCAGGACACATGAGTTTTTGACTGCCCTGCTTCCATTCTTCCTATGGCCCTCCACTGCAGAGTCTGGTAGGTGTCTTCTCTGAGCCATGCTGCACTGTCTGTGAGAGTCTTGTGTTTGTTGTTTAATTTTAATGTGCATAAAAGCAGATTTAGTAAATCTGCGAATGGAACAGAATAAAATGAAGCTTCCTCAAAATATTTCCTGGTGTCTGTTATTAATTCTAAACAGTCTGTTAATGGATCGAATTCCTGTTCTCTTTGGAAATATGGATTAATGTAATTATAAATTGTTGCTTCCAGTCTTGTAATCCCAATTTCTTAAGCTAATTTACAGGCAAATGTTTCCTTTAATCTACTGTCTGGACAAATTAAGAAATCTATAATGTGGTTACCAAGCTTTTTAGTAACTCCATGACTTGATAATTGGCCAATAAATTTATTGTAGATTTTTACTCTAGAATTAGAATTTATCCATGTTAAACAGTCTTTTCCAACAGAATTGTTGTTGTTAATTACTACATTACACTCTTCTTTATACTCTCCTTGCATTCAAAAATTAAAATTATTTGTTAAATACTTGCACATTTCTTCTTTATTAAACATTCCTGCAGAATCTTGTGTTATGTCTAAATGCAATTAGTAATTGTGTTCCTTTTTAAGTTCTTCTAAAATTTCTGGTAATTCTCTTAAAAGTGTATCGAGTTTAACATCTGCTAATTCTATTTTGTAAGGAATAACAACAGGTTTTTATATTTTTGTTCTATAATTTTTATATCTTTGCTAATAATTTGTTTAGTGCCTTTAATTGTTTGTGTATTGGAATCTAATAAATATGGAATTTTTGCTTTAACTCCATGTCTTGCCAAATTAAATTTAGAAAATCTAGATCTTAAAATGCTATGAAAACCACAACATGCTTCCTTTTCTACAAGAAATTTTCCATTTTTCATTTCTCCTTCGCAATCTATAAAATCAGTTTTTGAACTTCCATAATATTATCGTAAAATGGTTCTGTAATAGACTTAAATTCTTCTAATTTTTGTTCTCCATTTGTGTATATTGTATCTCCAATATTTGTAACAAAATTACTATTATTCAAGTTTTCAGTTAAGTAACTATAAGCCAAATCTTTCGTTGGTGGGCTTTACTTTATTTCCCAAAAATTCTGTTGTAGAATATTTATTATTTTTTGTAGTAGACATTTCATTTTCAACTCCCATTTATAGAAGAAAAAATTTATTAGGTTTGCGAAAAAGTAGTTAGAATTAAAGATGCAAAAATTATTAATAAAAGAGGTAAAATGTAATTGTTTTCAAAAAGTATTTGAAATTGGGTAGTTGAAAGCATAGAGATGTGATCTTCTTACCTATGTGAGGTAGGAAGTGAGCCAGTGAGCCAGAACCTTCCCAATGAATCTACTTGTTGACATCGTGAGTTAAACACAGGATGGGGAAACAGCGATTTGTTGCTTTAGTTATGGACACCAGTGAACAACTGAAATAAATGAGCTTTTACAGATTAAATATGGAAAGTTATCGTTGTGGTTTTCAACCCCATACTGGTTTCATGCAGCTGTCAATTGTAGGCTATGGTGTGCAAGCCTTTTCATCTATGGATAACCTCTGTAACCTACATCCTTCTGAATCTAATGGTTTCCCTTGACAATTTTTACACCCTAAGGCTTGGTTCCATTATCATAATGACGATTCTCTCATGCTTCAGAATGTGTCCTGTCAACCGAACTGTTCTTTTACTCAATTTACGTCATAAACTACTTTTTTCGACGATTCTGTTCAGTACCTCCTCATTTATCATACGACTTCCCTCTCCAATCTTCAGTATTCTTGTGAAGCACTATATTTTAACAGCTGCTTTTCTCGTCAGAACAATTTATCGTCCGCGTTTCACTTTTTTACAAACCAGCAGTTCAGACAAATCCCTTCGGAAAATGCCTCTTAAACTTATCCCGTCAGTCAAAAATTTTTCGAGATGAATTAATAAAAAGACAGAGTAAAGTTGAAATGGTGGTTTAAATGCTTTGGGTATTCTATATAGTTTGTCCCTCTTGAGTACAACGTACGGGACGTTCGCACAACCATGTGGAACTATCAGAAAAATACTTTTTTGGGAAGTCGTTCAACTCGCGGGAATCACATCGGCTCGAGTATCAGGCATGTCGTCAATAGGTTGAGCCATCAGGTGAATTTCGGCACTTTGTCGTTTTGTGGTAGCCTCGCACTGATAACCTCTAGTATCGTCGACTGTGGTGATTTTTTGCAGAAACGAACTGTCCGCGTTTTGTATTTCAGTCAAGGAGAGGCAGGTGTCCACGTGTCGTTGATTTTGTTCGGGAGTCAATATGTGTGAGGGAAAACTTTTTCACACACTTTTCTGTTCTTCAGAACATTGTAGAGAACGTCCCGCACAGTTGATTTAGGGATGATGTCCCACTGCGATTTGTGACACAACAACGTTCACACACCACGACCGCACGTGCTCTATTCAACGCAGTCTGCTAACAACTGACTGACGGAATGCATATCTATTGTACACAAATTGTTAGATCAAGCTGCCACCGTACTTACTGCACTGATGTCGTTTATACTCCGTGAATAAAATCAGTCTTGTCGGAACATTCTGGACGGACGGTGTAGCTTCATATTCACCGTTAACGAATTTCTGCTGTATAGAAATTATTTTCTTACTGTAGTCAGACTGTATTTTATATCCCGTCTACTTTAACCATCATCAGTTATTTACTGATCAAATGGCAGACCTTATCTATTACTTTTAATGTCTCCTTTCCTAATCCCTTCGCTTCCGGATCACCTGATTTAGTTCGACTACATCTCATTACCCTCGTGTTACGTTTGTTGATGTTCGTCTCAAACCCTCTTTTCCAGACAAAATCCGTACCATTCAACTGATCTTCCATGTTATTTGCCCTCTCTGACAGAATTTCAACGTCATCAGCAACTTGTAAGACATTTTTTATCCAAAATAAAAGTATGCAAAGACAATGGCTTTGTGCGCTAGAACTGGCAGTTTGTGTGTGCAGATAGCAAGAAGAGCAAAAGCAAGCCGGCGAAGGCGCAGAAGCCGAAGCAGTCGGCCCAGCTGCTGGAGGAAGAGGTCCTGGAGCTGGAGGGCGCCTACCAGCCGGTCCCGGAGGGGCAGGAGGATCTGCTCTTCTACACAGTGCCGGATCCGGCGGGCTTCGAACTCAAGCCCGGCGGCAAGGCGAGCTTCAAGGTGAGCACTTCGAGCACGGGGCGTTAGCGACTACGTCAGTGAGGTAGGGGGCACGCCGAGACAGGACAAGGACGCGGCAGGAAGTCTGTTGTGTCCTTTCCAAAGGGACCGTCCAGGAATACGTCTTGATCATCTCAGAAAAGCTATAAATTCCTAGATTACACGACCAGTGTCAATCAAATAAAATCTTTTGAGTATCACTCCCCGTCATTATCAAACACACAAAAAAAAAAATTTCTTAAATGCAGATGTTTCGACCCACTTTCCAGCGGTCTTCTTCAGGGCCATTAATTGCTGGATTCTCCTATATGCTGTCTTATTTTGGTTGTTACATGGCTGGCAATGGACAATTAGACGTAAAGGTTGTTGTACAGGGTGAACGTTAACAACTTCAACAAACTATTCTATGGACATACATCCACATATGCATCGTTGCCACGGTAGATGGCGCTGACGAACGAAAGTTCCTATGACCACCTTGCACTCATTGCAGTTGATTGGGTCAGTAGCAGTTGTCAAGCAGGATACACGTAATCGTACTTTGGCTTACACCATGTTGGCAGACCACTTGCCTGGAGATTTTACTAGGATTTGTCTCATTATACTGTAGAACCGATTCCTCCAAATCTGGTGTACACGCAGTCCGCCGGCTCCCTCCGCGTTAGTCTGCCTGAAAGGACCCATGATCACAAAAACGCCCAAAAAGGGCTTGAAATGGTGTGTGATGTAGTTGGTGTCTCTGGGGGGACTTCTTTTGGTATAACCGTGGTGCCTCTCGACTGTTTTTATCTGCTTTTCCATATACAAACACCATCTCGGCTTGTTCCCGACACGAATACCGGACCATTCTGCTGCTTACAGTACGCTGCGTCAGCCACACAGCCTACAGCACACGAGGAACACATGGCAAGTCGTCAAAGGAATTTTCATTCGTGAGCGCCGTATACCGTGCCAACGACGCATTTCCGGACGCATGTTCATAGGACCTTTTTTCCTCCATTTCTTGTCACGAATCCGTTCCTGGAGTTTGTCCGTTTTATTAATGTTCACCATGTATAGGTGTAGTTCTATGGCAGGCTATTGCCTTTGAGACTGAGCCATGTCACCGGTAGGGAATGAGGAATCAGCAGCTTGTACCCAGGGCTAGTGTTTTCCTGTAGCGAGACCTTGATGCCCCACGGCAGTTCTCTGGTGGCCGCTTGTTTATCCTGTTCAAACCGGATCTTGTGGAGCTTCTGGCTGGCGAACACACATTGCGCTATGTACTGGGATCGCTGGCAGACAGTACACAGGGGGAGACCGTCACGAAAATGCAGCCTGAGGATATGGATACGTAACTGTAATAAAATCCAGTATGTTATGGTGGACGGCGAATGTTGTCGATAGACAAAAGCAGTGTCAGGTTGTAATGGTACTTGAATTACGTAACCATTATGGTACCTCACCTGAACCTCTCGAAACCAGTAATATTCTACTGTATTTCTGTTAACTACTTAACATATTTCTGAGACAACATTCAGATTTGATTTCACTTTTGATACATCGATATGTTTATATTGCAATGATATTATTCTTATGTGTATTCTTTCTTTTGTCACTATGATCTTTCACGTACTGGTAACTGATTTTTTGGCGCGTAAGCGATAGTTAGTTAGTTGTTGAGTTGTTAGAGAGTCGGACCTTGAGACGGTCAAGTGTTGGACGTCATGTTGGAAAGACGCATAACGTAGTCCGCTTATAAAATGTGAACTTTAACAGTGACTGTGAGGAAGATGTTTGCAAGTATGTTTTGTATTGTGAAGTGATGTTTTGTGTTTACGTGATATTGCAATAAAAGCAATTAAAACGAAGTGTAACTTAAATTCGGAGTGCTGATTGCTTTTTTTTACGTCACCATTGTCCTGCAAAAGTGTAATCTTCAAGAATGATTTGTGAAGCGCATCTACAAAACACTCGAATATAGCAGGATAAAACCTAGGCCTCTTTGCATCCGAGCTTGGAATCATAACCACCTAGATTTTCAACGATTGAGCAATGATTTTACGACGAGACCAGCGTGGGAAACACAAAAAGATGAGTGCCTAGATTTTTTCCATTATTACATGAAATGACTATTAACTGTGCTCTAATGACACCTGCCACATAATATGACTGATGTTGCCCGGAAGTGCAGTATTTAGTAGCGTGGGCAACACCACAATCGTTATTAAATTTTGACCTTTGTTGTGGTAGGGTTGTTAGAAGGTGTACCCCAGGAAAATGTGATGGGACAACTTGTACGTGAACGATCTGTTACATGGGTGAGCTGAAATCTGAGATTGGTTGCTGATGACGCTTTTGGATCTTAGAGGGGAATCTTGGGAGGGAAGAAGATAATGTTTTCACGACACGCTGTTTCGGAATTTGAGAGAACTAGCATTTTAGATAGACTACAGAATGAGTCTATTACTTCTAACGTTCACTTCGCGTAAGAATAGAAGGGCAAAATAAAGGAGATGAAGACCCGTGCAGAGCCGCACAGGCAGTCATTTTACCTTCAGTCTACTTGGCGAGTGGAACAGGAAGGGAATAACTAGTAACTACACGAAGTACTCTCTCCCAATGCCCTGTACAGCGGCTTGCGGGGTCGGAATGAAGGTGCGGAGAGTAGCAATTCATACTAGTTACTCACTATAAATGACCCATTGTACAGGACGTCCTTCACTAATCACCTGTTTCCAGACTGGCACAGTTCATCGTTGGCAGTGGTTGGAGGGAGACAGCACATACGTCACTCCCTTCTGGACTGTCCGCCATTTCACTAGCAATGGAACTGTGGACAACAGGGCATCACGCCCTTGCGTGCAACGCTTTTGTCTGAAACGCTGTGTCTGTCGCTGCAACACGGCAGATTTCAATCGCACTGCTCCAAGTCGAAACTAGGTCCTACGACGGATTACAGCTTTTAGAATAACAGTGAACATCCTTAAGAAGATGCCGTCAGGTGTTGATAAAACAGCGAGGACCCCGATAACATCTCCATTATGAGAGAGGCTATCATCAGGAGTCAGAGACCATTCGCACGTCAACATGAGCACTACCTGCAGGTGATATGTGAGTCTGTGAGTGCAGATCTTACTTTTCTATTCAAAATTTCATCCGTATAAAATGCTGGGTGGTTGAGGAGAAAAAGTTAGATAGTCCCAACAGAGACCAGACTTTAGGAAATATGATGGTTCAAACCCGCGTCCGACCAGTTAGATTTAGGTTTCCCGTGGTTTCCCTAAACTGCTTAGCGCAAATGCCGGGACGGTTCCTATGAAACGGAATGGCTGATTTGCTTCCTCATCCTTCCCTATCTCAGCTTGTGCCCCATCTCCAATGACCTTGCTGTTGAAGGGGCATTAAACGTTAATCTTCTTTCACGTTCCAAGAACGAAAAGAGTCGCTATGCATGTGCAGATGATCTTTGAAAACGATACAGGAACAACAGACTTTATGAGACATTATGCATATCTGGACTGAAACGGGTCAGTTAACAAACAGAGCTGCGTTGTATGGATCTATGGAAAGCTTTGCGATATGCATGAAAGACTCTTCATTCTCACAACTGACAGTCTCATGGGCCGCAGCTGCTGTCTGTGTAATCAGACCTTGTTGTCAGGAATAGTGAACTCCAAACGCTACTACACCTGATAAACACGTTCTTCATGCCGTGGGTGCAGAGGTGACAGACCAAGGTCACCAGAGATGTCCGCTTGTGACTTTACCCTGTGGATCTATTTGAGAGAATGTGCCCGTCTTAACAAACCTCATAGTTAATGAATTTTGACTACCATTGCGGAAGAGTTCGGTGTGATTGACAACAACAGCTGTTGCTCCGGGATATGAATGACGTTTGGCAGAGTGTTGTAAACTGCATTCGAGAGAGTGGCCGCCTCCTCGATGACGTAATTTTTCGTAACTGACCATGTAAATCAAATGGAAGATGTTAGCCTTTGATTTCGTATTTAGAGAAGTACTTCAGCAAAAAAATCAACATACTATACTTCATTTTAAAACCGTCCATTTTCCACGGGTGACACTGCACTATATCCACTTCTAATCATAGAATGCCATTGGTTTTTAATCAAGAAAGGAACCACTTAGGTTTGTAAGTGAAAATGTCATTGAGTACTACTCCATTATCATTCAGATGTGCGCCTGGGGCAGCAATATTTCTTCTTCCAATATTTGGGATGTTAACCATACAGTCAAGGCGTGACTAAATTGAAAGCACGGGACACAATGATATGCTGTGGATTAAATGCACGTAAGAACGTCTAAGAATGAAACATAGCAATTATTGAGTCAGCAAATCCAGAGTTCTTAAAAATTTTATGGTTGATTATTAAAATGGCTGTCACGTGTTGGAGTGGCAGGCATCGAAGACACTGTTATGTCCGCACTATAACACAACAAATATTCCGTGATAACCAAATTTATTTGACCTTCTGTCACTCAAAACAAAACTTTGGTTCGACCACACAACACTTCGCTGGCTGTAGCGCCAAGGAGAAATCAGAGTCACTAGTATAGAATACAAGTCCAGACCACTGCCAGCCAGTCGATACCGACGCGTCGCAAATTTCCAGCCAGGGAGGCCACGGTTCGGTCGCCGTGAATCCAGCAGCCGGGTAGTAACACAGTCATCGGCGAAGATTGAACTGGTTAAACGGGCTCAGGGAGCTCGCTTAAATCCGCAGGTCCGGCCAATCAGAGTGTTGGTAGATGGCGCCCTTATACGGTTGCTCACTCTGGTGGCAAGAGCAGCGCCGCCAGGGTAATCCGTATCGATAGTGGTGTGTACGCTGCCGCTAACCCCGCGACGACGCGTTCACTTGCGCCAGTTGTTGACATCGTGTGCGGCGCCAGCGGTACTCGCTGCGTGCCGCGCGTCATGTAGCACGCCGCTCCGAGTTGACGGCTGCTGTGCGCCGGCCGATACGACAGACACAGAGCAATATTTTCTCTGAGAGAGCAGATGTGAAATAATTCGTTTCCACAACTGGTCGAGCTAGAAACCGCATCTCAATTGAGGAGACTGTCTGCCAGTTGTATTTCGTTCGGTTCTTTTACTGCTCACTAAATTCCAAAAGTGTGGGGCTGTGAGTAATACCTTGACTTTCCCGTAATCCGCGGAATGGCCAGCGAAAATTTGATGTTCAGCCACTGTAGATTTCTTCAGCTGTGGAATGTGAGTGTGTCGATGTTGTTCAGAGAGCAGATGGTAACAATAAACGCCTCTTTTGCAGGTACGGTTCACAGCTCCGGAACCCCCGAAGGGACCGGAGACAGAAAGCTCTGTGAAGAAGGACAAGGACACAGGCAAGGAGAAGGGGAAGCAGAAGGGCCAATCCACCGAGAGCACGCTGGCCTCACTGCCCACCCACCCCACCGAAGTAACCGGGCTGGAGACGCTGGAGTCACAGGTCAGTGGGCTTCATCCTCAGCACATGTGGTGTGGAACGTGCCAAATGGTTTCCTGGAGTAACACGTTTTCCGGAGAACGTGCTGCTACAGGATGACCACTTACACGAATTTCCAGTCTTACTTACCTTGCACGCAATCTATGTTTAAAATGTGTAATGATCTCATCAGTCACCCTCCCACCCTAAACGAGAGCACTGGTCGCTTTGAAACACTGTACATTATAAAACAGGTATAGGGCGGTCATGTCGCCTTCCACTGCTGACGTAAGCCATGGCAGTGAACTCGTTTGCATGTGTCAAGTGGTTGTATGGAATGAGGGCAGTAAGATGGGATGACGTGGAAATGTAACATATAACACTATCGTCTGCTACTAATATACCATAACCTCAAAGCTGAAGGCAGTTCGTATAATGAAACTATTCTTATTCAAGTAATTATCGTATGAAGAAGCAGAGCAGTGTTACCCTCTGAGAGGATTTTTGTTGTATTGACCGTGTTGTACCTAACGGAGGTGGCTTATCGGAAGTGAAAGTCAGAATTACGTAAATATTCAGACAGTAACAAATAATATTTTACCTGGCGACACTGTTTAAAGAATAAAGAAAACGGTCGCAAGCCTAATTAGGCAAGAGAATGATTAACATTCTTGTTTAAGAAAACAGGTATGAGTAACTTTAACGGACAAACACAACCTATACCTTGCCACACGCGAGTGCAATGAACTCTGGCACCTGAATACAGTGTGTTCAGGTTAAGGTTGGAGTTAGCAGATCAGAACAAACTACTGCACAAATATAACAGATAACAATACATACTATTACTTTCATGGATTATTCAAATTGAATGGTCTTTATAACATTACTATTAATATTCACTGTAGATTCATAAATTGGACACAGGTTCAATATTATGTTCCAAACATTTTCCTAGCGGACATAAAATTGTAAATGTAGTTCATTGCAAAATTATGAACTGGCCACAGGTTAAGTCTCCCGCAGCTAAATACTTTTCTATTTAGAATGAAAGTTAAATGGAATTCACTAACAGGTTACTTCTCACTGTTTTTTTTAATAAAGAAATTATTGTTTTCGTAAATAGTGGTCTTTCTATTAACCGTTATTTATCATGAGCATAAAGGACAACCTGTGGATCCTATTACACTATCAATACACTTTCAGTACCCAAAAGAAACAAGTGCTTAGCAAGCATGAGTATATAACTTTCCACAACTGCAGTTTTGAGACACAAAATTAACATATTTGTGAGATACTGACTCACCTTCTGCGATTTACAATAGGCATCAATGTAATCATTTACTAAGCAAAACTTTATAAGCCTCAGTCTTAAGAACTTTTGATTTTGAAGTTGGCAACAACATATTAATAAGCAGTTTTAATAGGAAAAACTCACTCTCTTGCCAACTATGTTCAAGAGGCATTAACAAGCAAAACACTGGGCTTTAATGTTCTTTCAGTAAGGACACTAGGTAATCACTTTAGTTCAAACGGAGAGGAACCTCAGAGGTGTTATGATAAGGAAAAGAATCAAGGTAGGTACATAAATTCAGATATAAATTACCTTATATTTGAGCACACTAACACATCCAATAAGATGATCGTTCACTGTACATTATTATAGTGTTCCATTACAGTGATTGCGCAATGTGGTGGTGATTGCATGTTAGTAGGTGTATTTGCAGGTAGAATCGCTGGACTGTCATTTCTTGGTGGCGATGATAGATACCAGTTTCAGAAAAATTCCAGCTCTTCAAAAAAAATGGTTCAAATGGCTCTGAGCACTATGGGACTCAACTGCTGTGGTCATAAGTCCCCTAGAACTTAGAACTACTTAAACCTAGCCGGCCGAAGTGGCCGTGCGGTTAAAGGCGCTGCAGTCTGGAACCGCAAGACCGCGACGGTCGCAGGTTCGAATCCTGCCTCGGGCATGGATGTTTGTGATGTCCTTAGGTTAGTTAGGTTTAACTAGCTCTAAGTTCTAGGGGACTAATGACCTCAGCAGTTGAGTCCCATAGTGCTCAGAGCCATTTTGAATTTAAACCTAACTAACCTAAGGACAGTACACAACACCCAGCCATCACGAGGCAGAGAAAATCCCTGACCTCGCCGGGAATCGAACCCGGGAACCCGGGTGTGGGAAGCGAGAACGCTACCGCACGACCACGAGATGCGGGCTCCAGCTCTTCATCCATCCATTCGAGACACTGTAAAGCGTCAGGAAAAGCCTCTCTCGGAACCAGCACAATATACAACTTTTACATGGGCAGTTCACAGTTTGGTAGCTCGTCCCTGACTGACTCTTGGTTCCACCTTTTCTACCTAGGCCAACCACAATTTGCGCGCGCTACACAGTTCCGTTCCCTAGGGGAACCACAACACCTTTTACATATGACATAACTAAGGACCCTAAGTGAAGGTCAGCAATTTACATAACAGAGAACAAACATTTTAAATAAAACAGAACCTTTGCACATATTAACATTTCTATAAAAATTATTTAAACCAAATTACAATTATATAAAGTAAGTTTTGTCTCCCTCCAAATGAGACAAAGAATTTAAATGATAGAGACACTACATTGCATAGAATCAAACCATGACATCAAAGGTTTTTACGCAGAAAAGAATAAACACTCTCATGATATCGATTCAATCCAATACCATTTACAGATACTCAACGTTATAACATTAAACCAAAACAAAAGCAAAATATATCCGTACAGCATTAGAGCTATGGTGTTACAAACAGAATGGCAGAAAAGCGGCTATCGTGTTCGGACGTAGTCAAGACTGTGAATGAAATTGCTCCGCGGACTATGCAGCACGTCTAGGAGTGGTCTTCCACTCGCAGCCCCGTCACACGGCGTAAGAACAGGGCGCGCAAAACGGTCCTAACTGACCGATGTAAGGACACTGTAGTCGATACTCTTACTAAGTAATTTCGCCAACGGGCGGGGAGTCCCCCAATTAGATCGCGGACGCTTGTAAAGAGGCGGGAGAAGTAGTTCCGTCTGTGACGAGGACTCAGTGCCGGAACGGTTATGCTAATGTGAAGAAACATCCACTTGATTAAGATTTTGAGGAGTTCAGTGAACGGAAGAGATAATTCCGTAATTGTGGAAGAAGTCTTGTCAATATAATCGCAAGAAATCGAATACTACGTGTGTTGGCGTCATTAATGTCACGTGGGTGTTTCCACATTAACGGGATGACTGTTGATACTATCGAATCTTGGAAGAAATTATATTGTGTCAGAAGCCAGTTTAAGCCTTCAGAACGTAATTTGCAAGTTAATTTTTACGTTGCGTCTAGATGGAGTGACTGCTGTGAAGTTGTGTATAGGACACATTAAGGGGCCATTTACTTGTCTCAATAATTATTAAACTGTGTTTCCACGGACTGACTTATTTCATGAATATCGTAAATGTATATCCTGATAATGTTAGGAAGCAATGCGTAGGCTGGTTTCAGACACACAGTAAATTCAGCAACCGCCTCTGCATCTGGATGTAATCGCTAATCCTCTTCTCTCACTTGTCCGATAGCTTAGAGAACTATTAAATTAAAAAGGGGTGATTACACAGGAACCAAAATTAAGTTTCACGCCTTGTGAGTCAGAATCGGTGTCGAACCAGACAGGAATTGCTGATGTCAGGGTATGCACGTCCACTTTAAGCAGTTTCTCAACTAACATTACAAAGGGAACTGGATGCAGCGGGCGTTTGGAGTTTGGTACCTCACAATAGACCGTTGCTCACAGTGGCACATTAAAAGCTGCACGAGTTGCGTGGGCCAGACAACACGAAAACGAAAAATACACTGGTTGACTATAGACGTCAGACTGGTCCAACGAGTTGCAGTGGAGGGTGCAGTTTAGCCCTGAAGCGGTTCTGTTATGCTTTCAGGCTGAACAGAACCAGGACGTTTATTTCCCCATACTCAGTGTCAAAGTGTTGCATTTTTCTAAATTTTTGTGATGAGTATGCTGTGGACACTTCTGGTTTCCAGTACGCTCACACTTGTGTTCACGGGCCTCCACGTATATGTTCCTTATGTGACAAACACGCATGCACGCCGTAGCACCACGTCTAGCCCGATATATTTCCAGCTCTAGTCCCATAGAAATATTCGAGAGTATTTGGAACCGCAAGTAAATCACAACAATCAACATATCCGTAATTTGGTGGCTCTACAGGATCTAATCATCAACGAGTGACTGTGTATCATACAGGCGGAAAAAAAACCTTGTTGACTCTCTTCCTCGCGAAAAAGAGGTCATTACCAGTGCTAGAAGTTGTGTTACGTGGTGCTAGTGTGATTTATCATGGGCGTTACTGTATGCTTTGCAGTGTTCTTAACAACAAATATAGACAGACACATACATACACACTCGAACAAGGACACATCTGTCCCAAAATAAGGTACATAATCTGCCTCAATTTCGATTTCAAAAGACTATCCACGGGACTTGCCATTTTTCAATTCGTGAACCAAGTTATGCAAAATGTAAATGACAAAACGCTGCCAACTGGTATTTTCTGTGACTTGTCAAACGCTTTGGAATGCGCAGTTCATTCTTTCTCCTCGAGAAGCTCAAGTATTGTGTTATCAGACATCTTACCGTAAACTTTCAGCCTAAATAACTAAATGGTGGCAGAGTTTTGCACTAAGAACCCAAGCGGTGCACACAACGAAACAGTATCTTTGCAGAGCGAAATAATCACCACGAGTGCACCACACGGGTTGATATTGAGACTGCCCTTGTTCTTATTTTATATTAATAATCTGCCACCATATATCCAAGATTTAAAAATAATTCTCTTTGCTGACAATAAATTATAAAGTCCCTGTAAATAGAATATCAGTGAACATGGGTAAAATACTGTAGATAGAGTTATGTGATACACAAGGCTTTACGACAATATTAAAAATAATGCATGTGGATAAAACAGTTCATGAAACACGATATTAAAACTTCTAAGGTGTTCGTATTGATAAGTGCCTCAACTGGGTGTCACATATCATAGATATTCTTAAATTTTTAAACTCCGGGAGTTTTGCAACAGATAACAGCAGATTTTGATAATGAAAGTATCAGAAGTTGACTTAGGTTTCTTCTTTATACTCATTAGTGGCTTGTGACACCATACACACGCCTAAGTCTCACTCAGTAAAAAAGAGTTTACTGCACACAAAGGAGTATTAACAATAATGTCTCATGTTCTCTCTAGAACCTCTTGTACATAACTTTTTAAACCGTTGGGTTTAGTGACAATAGCCTCTCATTTTCTTCTTTGTAAAGTTTGTTGTGAGCAATTATTCACATTTCGAAAACAACATAACATTCACAAATACAGTAGTAGAAGGAGAAATAATTTACATAATCCTTCATTATACCTTAGTGCGTCACAGAAAGTAGGGATGGGAAAAATCGACTCCTTAAAACCCTTTACCGGTATTTGAGTTCTGAATAACTGTTTTTTTCCCGTATTTGTTCGACCTCAATTATAAAAGATGTTTTTTTTGTTTTTCGCTAATAATCAAGTGAAAACCCGAAATATAAATTGGCAGCAATGCTGAAATTTTTCCTTTTTAAATAAATCTTTGAAAAAATTAGTTTGCTTTTATTCGCCTATTAAATTTCATATTTTGATTCGATGCATTTTGAAAACTGACAGAACCCAAATTTTTCAATCTTTGATAAATTTCTACGTTTATAACAGGAAATAAGAGGAATAAAAAAATCCAAAATTTCAGAGACTGGTTATTTTGAGCGGTTTTAACAATCAAGTTAAACTGCCGTGGAAAAAAACGGTATAACCGAAAGCCGGTTGTTTAAGCGACAACCGCCATCCTTAACAAAAATGAGTCACGAATTCAGCCGCAAAGAGTTTTGACCACCTACCCAGTGATGTAAAGAATATAACAGACAGTGAAACGTCGAAAACAAACCGAAATCATTTTTGTCTCACAACACATTAGCTATGGATTATAATTGCAATCTCTCGTTATGATGAGCAACAAGTTAGTTTCACAATTATAACACACTTTTTGTTAGTGAAAAATGTGGCAACCTGCTGACTACCTACAAGACTGTTTTAAGCTCTCTCTCTCTCTCTCTCTCTCTCTCTCTCTCTCTCTCTCACACACACACACACACACACACACACACACACACACACACACAGACAGAGAGAGAGATTAACATAATAGAAATGAATAGATATCACTTTTCAGCATATAATTCGTTAGGTTGGCAACATGTACGTAAACAAACCAAACAGGACGAGACTTAAAGTGAACTTCCAGTAGTTAGGACTGCAAATCACAGTTTTCGATCAAATATCTAGAACTAGCGATATAAGACTAGCAGTGCTCTACAGAAATAAAAGCAAGCAATATGAAAATAGAGAAGAAAAAAGTTCGGTACATGAAAACGTGCTTATGTTTCGTAAGTGAACTTATAGTGTGACCTCCGGTATGTGACCAGATGAAAGAAAAACTGATGCCAACCAAAAACGCGAAGAACTGTGAGTAACGACTTATTTACATAAAAAACGAGATGTGAACTGTTTTATAATTTGCAAATATCACATATCAAAACAAAACTGTATCGTTCTAGATCCCACCGAAGATGCTTTAAAGTAAGAGGCGAAACACATCTGGAAGAAATAAAATACATTGCAGCAATAAAACGTGGTTTTTATTTACGAAACGAATATTTCTGTGCTTGCTACGGAAGATTGCCAAGCAAACTTGTTAAAAACTGAACACCCGTCACAACTGGACCGTGGAATGCCTCCAGTCAAAACTGATGACCAAACACATTTAGACATTTACCCCACTGGGAGACGAGACGATCAGTTCCTGTTTTGCAGAACTCCGTCGGCCGCTGACGGATCCACAACTGCACCCGCTCTTGCACATCCTCGACCAGCTGAAGTCGATGTCCTTCTTCAGGTCACCAAAGACGTGAAAATTACACGGTGAAAGATTTGGACTGTAGGGAGGACATTGCAGCATATCGCTCAAGTGTAGCCTTCGTCCCATTTGCACAGTATAGGGGTCGATGGTACTGTGCAAATGGATGGTTTGTCTGACAGCATTCCGACAGGCCGTGGCCCAGTGGCAAAGCCAACAGTGGAAACATCCCACATCACCCAGCCAAGAAAACCCAAAACTTTTGACACAAGTTCCAGTAAGGTAATTACGACCTCCTTCTTCGACTCCAGGGGCCCTCTGCTCGTCGAATTCCTCAAGTGTGGAAACACAATCAATGCGTAGCGCTATGAAGACACTTTGCAGAAAATGCGCCATAAGGTCAAAACACCCAGGAATGCTGTCGGACAGTCATCCCGTTGCACGGTAACGCCTGTCCCCACACTGCAAACCGGACGAAGGGTACACTTCAGTCATTTGGTTGGGAAACACTGCAACATCCTCCGTAAAGGCCGTATCTTTCACCGGGGTGAGTTTCGCATCTTTGACGACCTGAAGAAAGACACTCGTGGACAAAGATTTCAGTCAGACGAGGAAGCGCAAGAGCGGGTGCAGTTGTGGATCCGTTAGCGGCTGACCGTGTTCTACGAAACAGGAACAAATCGTCTCGACTCTCAATGAGATAAACGTCTTAAAGGATGTGGTAATTACTTTTTAATGGCACCATCTAAGGTCCAGATGCTGCTTTTCATTTGGCTGTCCCTTATAAATATCGCGATTTTGACAAATTGTTGCCTAACACATATCAAGTCTGTCGAAACAAAAATTTTGTTCCATACATCTACCTACTGGGGATCTTCCATCAAAGATGCCTTGAGGTGGCAATTTCCACCACAACTTTAACTGGGACAGCGTATCCTTCGTACTGCATGGAAACAAGTGCTACGTGCTGAAAGGCTACAGAGAAATGTGCTGAGTTATCTAATGGACTCAGCATCGCCAGTAACATTCCTCCATCAGAGACATCGACACAGTATCTGGTAGTGTAAGTGATTTCCTGACATGTTAATGACAAAACTCGGGCAGCTATAAGGTTCACTCAAATGAGAAAGAGACAGTTGGAAAAAAAGGAAGTAAATTATTTATTATTTGCGCACTAATTCCCGTAACTGTTAGTATATTTATCCCAGTGAGAGACAAGTCGGTCAATACCTTCATGAGAAAAGCAGTTCCATATGCAGCTGTAGCCAGGATGCACCTCATTGTCAGAAGCAAATCGACAGCCACGAATGTCTTTCTTCGGGGCTCCAGAAATATGGAAATCACATAGAGAGAGAGTAGTGTAAGGGTTTTCTGCAGCGTAATCCAAAAGGCTAGGAATATTGACGGATGGCTTTATTCTGTTGCAGGATATGCCCGCCGACATGGTGATACGGTTGATTCGACTGCAATGCAAAAGTTTCGCTGGAGAGTCTTACATGTCTTCCGTACAGTCGCGATCTCTCCCCGTGCGATTTTCATGTATTTTTAATCCTGAAGAGAGACGTTTGTGGCCGTAAATTTGGTTGAGATGAAGAGGTGCACGGCTGGGTAGAATCATGGTTCCGAAGCTTTTCTAGGAGCCTTTCTAGGAGCTCTTTGCGGTGTGGGGGAGTAGCCATGTATGTGAAAAACGGCATCCCATTTGAGTCAATTGATGTTTCAAAGTACTGCACTGAAAAGGTGTTTGAATGTTGTGCAGGTATGGTTAAATTTAGTGGAGCGAAACTTCTAACTGTTGTTATTTATAGATCCCCATACTCCGATTTCACAACGTTTTTGCTAAAGCTAGAAGAGGTTCTTGGTTCACTTTATAGGAAATACAAAAAGTTAGTTATATGTGGTGACTTCAATATTAATTGTATAAGTGATTGTGCAAGGAAAAGGATGCTGGTAGACCTCCTTAATTCAAATCATCTTATGCAAAACGTATTCTTTCCAACGAGAGTGCAAGGGAACAGTACAACAACCATAGACAACATTTTTGTTCATTCCTCATTACTAGAAGGGCATTCTGCTAGCAAAAAGGTGAATGGCCTGTCAGATCATGATGCACAAATTTTAACTCTAAAAGATTTTTGTGCTGCAACACATGTTAAATATAGTTATCAACTGTTTAGGAAAGCTGATCCAGTTACTGTAGAGACTTTGTAAACCTTATCAAGGAACAAGAGTGGCAAGATGTTTATAGTGCTGATACAGTAGACAATAAATATAATGCTTTCCTCAAGACTTTTCTCGTGCTCTTTGAAAGTTGCTTTCCGTTAGAACGTTCAAAACAGGGTACTAGCACAAACAGGCAGCCTGGGTGGCTGACTAGAGGGATAAGAGTATCTTGTAGAACAAAGTGGCAATTGTATCACAACGTTAGAAACAGTCACAATCTAAATGCAGCAGCCCATTACAAACAGTATTGTAAGGTGCTTAAAAATGTTATTAGGAAGGCAAAAAGTATGTGGTATGCAGATAGAATAGCTAAGTCTCAGGATAAAATTAAAACCATATGGTCAGTCGTAAAGGAAGTGGCTGGTCTGCAGAGACAGGTCGAGGATATAGAATCAGTGCGTAGTGGGAATGTCCGTGTTACTGATAAATCGCATATATGTACAGTATTTAATAATCACTTTCTGAATATAGCAGGTGAACTAAATAGAAACCTAGTTCCAACAGGGAATCATATAGCGCTCTTAGAAAAAAATGTTCCGAGACTGTTACCTGAAATGCTCCTCCGTGATACTGACAAGAGGGAGATTGAGTTAATAATTAAATCACTAAAGACCAAGGAACTCTCATCGATATGACGGGGTATCTAGCAGAATACTGAAGTATTGTTCTATGTATGTTAGCCCAGTACTTAGCCATATCTGTAACTTTTCCTTTAGTAGTGGTCGATTTCCTGACCGATTAAAACACTCGGGTAGTGAAGCCACTTTATAAAAAGGGAGACAGGGATAATGTCGACAATTTCAGACCTATTTCTATGCCATCGGTGTTTGCTGAAGTTATCGAGAAGGTTGTATATACAAGGTTACTGGAGCATTTAAATTCACATAATTTGCTGTCACCGTCAAATGTACAGTTTGGTTTTAGAAATGGTTTAACAACTGAAAATGCTATATTCTCTTTTCTCTGTGAGGTTTTGGACGGATTAAATAAAAGGTTGCGAACGCTAGGTGTTTTCTTTGATTTAACGAAGCCTTTTGACTGTGTTACCACAAAATATTACTGCAGAAGTTGGACCATTATGGAGTGAGGGGAGTAGCTTACAACTGGTTCGCCTCTTACTTTAAGAACAGAAAGCAGAAGGTAATTCTCCGCAATGTTGAGAGTGGTAGTGATATTCAGTCCCAAGGGCCACTGTTAAGTGGGGCGTTACCCAAGGGTCGGTGCTGGGGCCACTACTGTTTCTTATTTATGTAAATGATATGCCTTCTAGTATTACAGGCGATTCAAAAATATTTCTGTTTGCTGATGACACCAGCTTGGTAGTGAAGGCTCTTGTATGTAATATTGAAACAATATCAAATAATGTAGTTCATGAAATAAGTTCGTGGCTCGTGGAAAATAATTTGATGCTAAATCACAGTAAGACTCAGTTTTTACAGTTTCTAACTCACAATTCAAGAGGAACCGATATTTTGATCAGACAGAATGGGCATATTATAAGCGAGGCGGAACAGTTCAAGTTCCTAGGCGTTCGGATAGATAGTAAGCTGTTGTGGAAAGCCCATGTTCAGGATCTTGTTCAGAAACTAAATGCTGCTTTATTAACCATTAGAACAGTATCTGAAATAAGTGACAGTTCAACACGAAAAGTAGTCTACTTCGCATATTTTCATACGCTTATGTCGTATGGTATCATTTTTTGGGGTAATTCTTCTGATTCAAAAAGGGTATTTTTATCTCAAAAACGGGCTGTTCGAGCTATTTGTGGTGTAAGTTAGAGAACCTCTTGTCGACCCTATTCAATAGTCTGGGAATTCTGACATTGCCCACACAGTATATATTTTCTTTAATGTCGTTTGTTGTTAGCAATATTAGCTTATTCCCAAGAGTTAGCAGCTTTCACTCAGTTAATACTATGCAGAAATCAAATCTGCGTGTGGAATGCACTTCCTTGATTCTTGTGCAGAAAGGAGTACAGTATTCTGCTGCATCCATTTTCAATAAGCTACCACAAGAACTCAAAAATCTTAGCAGTAGCCCAAACACTTTTAAGTCTAAACTGAAGAGTTTCCTCATGGCTCACTCCTTCTATTCTGTCGAGTAGCTCCTGGAAGAGCTAAAAAATTAAGCAAATTCCAGTGTTACATTGTTGATTTTCTTTATTTAAACTTACCACTTGTCGCCTGAATATGTTTCTTATATTTCATTTTATCTGTTTCTACTATCGTGCTATAATTTCATGTATTGACTCGTTCCATGACCATGGAGACTTCTCCTTAATTTGGTCCCACGGAACAATAAATAAATAAATAAGCCAACTGCAAACATCATTCAGTGAAGGCGCTGACTGTCTTCTCTCGCAGTGGGATAAATGTTTTAACAGTTATTGCGATTACTGAGCAAATGATAAACAGTTTTCTTCCTTTTTTTCAACTGTCTCCTTTTCATTTGACTGCTCCTTTGTATACAATAGCGCTGCACTGCCTGTTAGTAGTACCCAGCGGATAAAGTAATTCAGAATATCCAGGTTGCCCTCCTCCAGCTGCAACGACTGGGGAAGGAGATGTCTTAATTTTGGGTACCAGGGCACTGCGGGGAACGAAGGGGAGGATCTAGCAGCCAAGGGGAAGTGTCTTCATCCTCAGTTCTTTCAGTGTGGCATCCCCCTGCACGCTATCACCACACTGTTGATGTACAAAGTCTCGCGTCAACGGGAAGACGTGTGGCTGGAAGTGACCGACAATAAGCTCCATGCAATTAAGCCCACAACTCGGCCGTGGCGTACCTCTTTCCAATCACGTCGACGGGACGAACTCCTTCTTATTCTCCTCACGGGCCACAGTCCTATGACGCATGGCTTCTTACTCGGGCGAGAAGACCTTCCAATGTGAGGTGCTTTTGGCGTACAGACAACTGCGCACCACATTTGATTGGACTGTGTTTTATTTTTCGATCCGCGGCCCGGTCCATCCTGACGATGGCAGCAGAGATAGACGTTGAAATCTTGAGTTAAACAAAACTGACAAGAAAACTGGGAAACGTCTAGCCAAGAACAGTACCGCAAAAAGCTACGTCCACTTAGTTCATCTCTAAGAACATTACAGAGCAAGGTAGACCAGCGGTAAGGTGCTAGGCTAGTGTACGGGATGGTACTTGTTCATATCCACCCTCTTGCAATCCAGATTTCGGTTTTCCTTGGCGCGAATTTCGCGTTGATTCCTTTGAAAGGTCACGGCTGATTTCTTTCGCCATCTGACCCTAATCTGAACATGCGCTCCATGTCTGATGACGTCGTCTTAGACGGGACGTTGTAATGTTGTTGCATTATTTTATTCTGCAAGCAGTGCTGCTATTCAAGACCATAAAAGTGGGTTAAAAGCTGTGAGCTATCTGAGGAAGTTAACCTTGCATTACTGAGCAACTGTTTCACCAGGTATCCAGTCTAGCTTACCAAATTCCCAACCAGACTAACATTAATTATAATCTTTTAATAGTCATACGACAATCGGTGATATATATATATATATATATTTCTTTTTATTTAAATTCTCTTATATATATATATATATATATATATATATATATATATATATATATAAGAGAATTTAAATAAAAAGAAATAAATCAGTTTATATGTGGAAACTTATTTTAACATTGATCATTGAAATTTCAGCATATTAAACTTGATTCATAACTAAACTGGTGCCTTATTTAGGATTGTGGAAATGTGAGTTTGTAATCTTATGGAACACATCAAATATGGAGCCAAGATTGCGAGACTGCATACAACACTGCATTCATAAAATAACACACGAAGAACGTTGAAACATATGCAAAAGGAAATTAACCACAACCAGCCAATTCAATTTTCACCCAAAGAAGTTACGTTCGTAGCGCAATCCTGTCCGTCATGTAATTACCACACACTGGTATACTAAATTCATACTAACTCTCTGTGAAATCTTCCCGAAAAGAATAGCTGAGGGCTACTTTGATGATTACACCACATGCTTCACGTGGTCAACTTGGTTTGCACAAAGAGTGTAACTCCACAATAACTTTGATAATTAAAAAAAAATTATATCGAAAAGCAATTTACAAAAGAAAAACCTAGAACTGGTTACTATCGTCTTACTATTAACCTGATGGGTCAAACAATTGTATAAGCACGTGGTACTGGTCTCACAAAGTACACCCCACGTGGGTTGAACATAAAGAAAAGTTGCTATATTGATAAATATTGTCAAGACGAGACATTATAATCTCACGCACATTCGCATTTAAGATTGATGATCTTAGTTAGAGTTACTGATCAACACGTGGTTCCATTTTACTCACAAAGTAGTGATAAAGCAACTACCGGAAGATATTCTGAACTTCACACTCGAATTACACTGCGTTGCAATTTAAGATAACATTTGATATTTTAGAGCTAAACCTGAAATAAAGGTGATTAAATTTTCAGTTAGGCTGAACTTAAGAAATCCATAGTCCTACGGACTTAGCAGAGACGCGCTTAGCCGGAGATCTTACCACTTCAGACGCTCGCCGCGGACAGACTGCTGTGGATCCCTCCTGAGGGGTGCCACACAAATACAAACGGAAGTGGCCAGAGAGGCAGCTTCCTATACCAACATGACAAGGGATGGACAGGACCATACTAAGAATAGAAACCTCTTTGCTTCTAGAAAGCGTAGCTACCTGTTCCGACGTTGGTCCTACTGTTCTCTAGCAGACAGGCCCGTCTGCTACCATCAAGCATGCTACTAGAAATACATTTGCTCATTCATCCTCTCACACAGAAGGGAAGGGGGATGGCAGTATCTTATCATATACAGTACATAGAAGAATGCGGATGTAGGTTCCGTATGGGACTGTGTGACATGAATTACATATAAACTGTGTTTTAAAGTGTAGTAGTGTGACAGATCGTTCTTGTTTATGTGTAAAAGTAACACGTTTCACTGCTCAGTCTCCTCCCAGATAGTCAGAAACACCACAGTAAATTTAGAAGTGCAATGTATGCCGTAAATGACAACAGATTTAAGAAATTAACATGAAAGGAATCCAACAGAGACCTTTCAACGTTAAGACCTAATCCTCTCACTCTCCTTCCTTCTTTCCTTCCAACAGATTTCAGACAAATTTTTGCAAAAATCTCGACGTATCATCGTTCTCCCAGGCTCTTGAAACGACGCTGGCCGCAGAGGAACACATTGACCCGCCAGTTGCAGGTCTTTGCGGCGACTTGTGTGCTGGCCGCCACCCTGCAGCACCCGGCACGCGACATATTTTTCAAGGATGACGGGTGTAGATCGCCGATACGCTGAGTTGCGAATTGCAGAGGCGCCTAACTTCCTCCTCGCGTGTGTTCCGTCAGCATATCTCCAGGAAACTCCAAGTTTCACGGTCAACTGGTCGCACAAACTTGCTAGTCCCATAACAGAGTCTTCACAGTGGCTTGTAACGTGTAAGGTTCCATTCCCGCTCGCTCTATTTCGCTGCTTTTTAGTGGTCGCAAATTTGTTTTTTAGAGGGTGAAGAACTCACACACATGTAAACAAGGGAATGTTAAGACGTGTTTACATGCAGCTCGTACCGATACAAAGCCCCTCTTTCGATTCTAATACAGCTTGATAATGTTGCGGTGTCATAATGGTAGGATGCAAATAGTTTACACTTAAACATTCTGATGAACGACCCTTTTAAGTATAGTCCCTGTTCACTAGACAATAATTTCAAGCAGGCAATACATCAGTCTGCACTCATGCTTGCCATTACCTTTGCAACACTATTTCAGTCAGGTTACTGCAATTCTGGAAATTTCTCTACGCAAACTGCTCAAGTTTAGATGTAATCTCATACAGGATGTTTACTGTTTCTCACCATGCACACGCAACTGTTGTTCTTAAACATTTGACGCACTTAACTCCTTACATTTCTTATTATTTTTCCCACCGAAGGTTTTAATCATTGTTTTTCGTGTTATCGTACTTAAACTTCTTAGGTCCCGTCCACACTTAGCTGTGCTCAGTGTAACTTAGGAGTACTTTATTCTGCCTCTCTCACTTCACAGTGCGATCTATTGCCCCTCTTTGTATCTTACTTTACTCTGACTTGTAAAACGCAAGTGTGCTCAACTCGAAGAGTCGCTTGTCAGCACGACAAATGTGTACCTCCGAAACAAGCTGACCTCTTGTAGATATGGTATGGCTAAAAACCTCATATTATTCGTCCATTACCTACACAATAATTCTTCACAAAGTCTCTCGCACTCTTCAGCACATCCACTCCCGCGCAAGTAAGTCCTTCGTCATCTGTAGTGACTCCTGAAGCAGCTTAAAAGCTCTCGACCAGTGCTTCCCTCGCCATCCTTTGGTAACAAATATCGATGAGTCTCTTTATGCCCTCTGACAACAGTGGATGTTCAGTGTCCTTCATTTGGGCCCCAGGACATGTCGGGATCCCGGGCAGTACTTTGCTGACAGGGTGGCTAAGCGGGCTACGAGCCTAGAGATCGGCACACCGGACACTTATCTCCGATCGATCTTACGCCATAAAGTTTTTGGAATCTGGGATACTAAAAGGCGCACCCTCAGTACACAAAATAAACTACGTGTTATCAAGGAGACGCAGAGACGCCGTTGTCCTTTGCCGGCTCTGCATCGGCTGACTCACGGTCACCTCCTACGTCGCGAGGACCAACGTGGTTCCCACTTGAATCTGGTGCACTTCTTGTTGGACTGTCCAGTTTTAGCCACCCTGAGGTGAACTCCTAATCTTCCCGCCACATTGCCTACGGTGTTGGAGACAAAGCCTCAACGGCTGATCTAGTTTTAGGTTTCTTCGAGGGGGAGGCTTTTATAACTCAATCTGAGGGTGGGCGCTGACCTTCTCTCCCAGGTCTTCACCCTCCCTCTTTTTTAACTCTTCCTCGCTCTTTCTTCGCTGTTTGTTCACCTTGATGTTCGTCTTTTCCCTATTTGTGCTTCTCTAGCCTTGTGTTTTTCGGCCGGATATTTTAGTGTGTTGCAGAGTGGCTGGCTCATCCCTTTTTATTCTTGTGATCAGCCAGCCCAGGTCATCTGCTACATTATTTTAATACTTTCCACCACTCTTTCTCCGTTTAGTGCACGTTTCCCATTTTGGTTTGCTTCTTTCGTTTTCTGTTTCAGTTTTATTCCCGGTTAGTTTTCCGTCTTTTTGCTTTCCTCGACTCCTTTTGGGAATGGTGTTAACCAGTTTGCGTGAAGAAAAAGGGGCTGATGACCCTATAGTTTGGATTCTTTACCCTCCAAACCAGCCAACCAACTATAATACTCGGAACATGGAAAGTACCCGCTGTCGTGTATATACAGTGGCCTGCGTAGGATGGATGTAGTGTAAATTACGAATTCTGATAAAGAATAAAAGCAATGTCCAAAACAAAATCGATCTTTCCCTCTCTCTGTGTGTGGTTTATTTAACAAATTAAAACCTAGAGGTAATTCAAAACACAACTTACTTATGTAAAAGGATCGAAATGTAAATATATGGTACACAAAGATTATCGTCTGTTAACGCAGTTCTGGGTGTTGTAGGTGGAGCAGCAGCGTCTGAAGTATGCTGCCAGGATGGCTGTGATGGTGGGGGGCGTGGTGCGGACCCACCAGCTGTGGTTCCTGTGCACCACCAAGGCAGCCACCGGCAAGGACAAGAAGAAGAAGAAGTAGCACGAGGAACTGGACGACTGACTGCGTATAGCGACTGTTTGTGGTCTACTCCACAACTGATGAATATGTGTGTTTTTATGATTACAATACAGTTTACACATTTCTTCAACGAATTTCTGTTTCATTATTGTAAAGCAAAATTTAATTCTTACGCTGCATTCATCTACAAAGCAGCAATAAATGCGTCTCGTAATACTTACATCGTCTTCTTCTTCTTTAGCCCTGTTTTCCATGGACTGTAGTCAGAAAATATTAGTGGCGGGAACATGTCGCTTGTACAGCATTTACAAGGGGTATGGCTCCATACCTATCAATTACAAATATTTATTTCATTAGTTAATAATGAAAACTTTTCCTTGGTACGGAGGTATGATAAAGAATGTCTTAAGACATATTTGTGTTGCCTAAGAAAGATGGTATTCGTATAAAATTACTACACATAATAACTGTATGATGGTCAGTACTTAAGCACTAGAAGGCGAAACATTTAGAACTGCCCATAGACACACAAAAAAGTATTACACTTTAGACCAGATTTTGGGACTGTTTGGTTCTTTTTAGCTAAGATTAGGTTAGGTAAGGTCACAAACCCCAGAGATGAAGGGGTCCATCTTTTGTGATAAAGCACACACAGAACTGTCAGAATAACGTGCAACGTAATTGTGACTATGGAGCTCGATAGAAGTCGATAAATGAAGAACTTTCGAGACACATTTTTAGATTTTGTCGTTTTTGTAGTATAACATGCGTGTTATGACAGTATGCCGACTGAAGGCAACTACACATCGAAGATTTATCACAAACATGTCACTCCTCGTACAATTTGTTATGAATAAATGTCAGTCAATTACACGTTTTAGTACAAGCCTTCAGGAAATCCCAAAATGAACAACAATGTTGTTGAAAGTTGTGTGTGTTCCTTGTGGAGAATTGGTTAGGGAGGCAGAGAGATGGAGAGGAAAAATGCAGGTTCAGGTCTGGGTATATTCTAATATTTTTTTCATCTCTATGTTTGTAACACATTCCGGGACTTCCTTCTTACTGTAATAGAAGTATGTTCTGCAATATTCAATATTATTTACATACAACAGTACTCTCTCCAGGAGGGAGTTTGCTCCATTTTGTGGCTTTATTTTGATCAAAACACAAAATATTAAACTGCTGTGAGTGAAATGAGCAGCAATGACGCAGTCACAAGTATTTGGTGTTTATTTCCGAATATGCCGCAATTTCAGATGGTGTCGAATCTGAGAGAACAGCTTAAATTCCTTTGAGGAAAACAAATAGCAGTGACATTTATATCCTTCCTTGTCGCAAATGTTTAGCTGTTTTTTCGAATATGTTCCGATTTCCGAGGATCCAGTCACCCATAGCACACTGCGTCGACTGCTGTCAAGTTTCGAGGTCGCACTGAGCGATGCGTCATTTTGACATCACTTAGCAGTAAGCCAGAAACAAAATCAATTTCTTCCACAGGTAGGTTCCTACTGTTACGAGAGAGGATATCACGCTGAATGGCTTAGCAGAAAACCTGGGACTGGTTCCCAAAATAAACCTTCCACTGTGTGACAGATTACGTGCGATTGTGGAAGTCACTCTAGACTACAACTGTTTGTAAGATTAAAACACAGATGACATAAATTTAAATTATTTGCTCAGCAAGTAATAACTAAAAATTGACAAAGCAACTGCGGACAAATAGCAGCATGTTTTGTGGTTCATGGTAGATATTCTGACTCAGGTCTCTCAGCGACATCTTCCTAGTACATCTTTAGAATTGCAGGTATTTAGAGGTTATGCGCAAATTTTGATCTTTGGTTCAAAATACTTCAGGAACGAACAAAATAATTTATAAAAATCCTTGGAAGGGCCAAATGGGAAAATGATAGGTTTCAACAAAAGGTAAATACTATTGAGCAGTCTGTAACTGCTAAAGGTCTCATGTACAAAAACATCTGCTTGTAAATCGTAAGTAGGACTCTTCAGCATTGTCTTACAAGTAACTAATAGACCTGCAATACCTGTCAACAAAGTAAATTAGACGCTCTAAAATTATTCAGTACAAAACTCAAATGATTTCTACTGAAAAAATCAAGAATGTAACTGCAAAATAGAAAAAAAAAACTTTAGAACTGACATATCACCACGTCATAAATAAATAAGTTACACATTTGCCATCGATCAACATGAGAATAAACTGAAATAATTTAGAAAAAGTCAGAAGCAAGGTAAATGTTTTCATAGAATAGAAGTTCATGTGATAGGCACCACACGGCTCTTACTACAAAACATTATAGTTTTCTTACAACCAGGAAGTCATCAACTAATAGCGTAAGTTTCTTGCCACTAATAGATCTACATTTCGTATCAGCTGACTCCAAGATACATGTCATCCATCCTTACACCCCTTTTAGAAACACACATATACAAGAAATTGTGAAATGCATTCTAGTTACACCTCAGACAACCCAAGAGAAGGTTTAAATGTGTAAATCCTCATCATTTACCAAAAATACAGAGACGGCTAAACGTTCACAACGCAAAAAAATAATTAATGTAGAGTAATGACATTTCGGGGATGCATTTGTCTAGGTAACATTAACACTGCAAGATCACAAATTAATGTAAGTGTGAAATCAGCAATTGCAAATGTGAGAAGCTGGAACATTGATAACTGATGTAACTGTCACGCTAACTGCAAGCATGCAAATGTACACTCGAATGCAAAAAAAAGTGGGTCACGCCTGAATTCCAACGTGTAGGCTGCACCTGAATGTATGCAACCAACATAGCATATCTGTGTTGCACATCGTCGCAACCCTCCACAGTATAGTCGTTGTAAGATACACAATGGGTACCGCTAGAGACTACTAGAGAACACCAGTCTTTATGACAGTCCGTCCAGATGTAAAGTAACAACACGATAGTACAGAAGAGATCAGACAGCCCCTAGCGTTTGTAAACTAAACTTAATTACAATAAGTGACATTTCAAACGTTATGGGACAACTAATTTTGTCACATAAATCGTTCAGTAATCCTTAGGCAGAATTTAATATTTGAGACAGTATATGGATTTATAAAGTTGTATGGCAATTGGAAACAAATTCTTTGCTGTCTAAAAGGTTTACCCAACACATGCTGAACGTCGTTCAATGTTCAACGAGGAGTGGTTTCATATCAACTTTATGTAATACTAAGCAGTTAAAAGAAAACGTGATTAATGGCGGCAAGCACTCTACGGAAATCCCAACATTAACAGCGAATCACAAGTAATATCATTGTTCACATTACTCAACAACAGTTACTTGTACACAAAGCTGGACTTTAAATGACATGACCAACGTGTTCGTTCTGGATCCGGATGCAAACCCAGAACGTAAAACCATTGTTAAACAATCAAAGCTTTGTGCCTTATCGAGACTTGATCACTAGGCAGAAAGAGACGTCAAATATTGACGTTTGCACCAGTATCAGTTATCAATTCTCAACTTGAACGTAAATGACGATAATGCTTGTACGAAACCAGGAACCCTAACATGACAATTACCTGCTCGGTAATTAACCTCTAAAGACGTTGTATATTGTTGTATTGTCAAAGAACTAAGGATGCACATGTTTAAAATTGAAATGTCATCATGTGATGCTGGTGACAAGGATGCGAACCCAGCACCTAATCGGATTGTTGAACAAGTACGTAAAATCAGAATGTAGATATCACAGTTTGTCACCAGTAGTGGGGTTGGATCCTTAAATGACGACTGAAGTTGTATTACCTGACCGGGATTCGAACCCGGCGCCTACCGCCGTCGTTGTCCAACCAGGAACAGACGAGAAATGTCCAATGTTGGTCCACCATCAGCGAGATGTGCACACGTTTAACTAGAAATAAGGTGACGAAAACGTCTATGCTGACTGAGAGTCGAATGCCGCACACATGGTTATGAAGACACGTTAATAATCAACTTCATATTCAGTAGTAGCTAGGAGTAGCATGTTTAGTTGCAAACCTTAAGGCCTTTCTCATCCCTAGTTATGTGTTGCCTAATATCTGCGATATCACGGTGTTAATTTTAAAGTGAATTGACTGAGCCGGCCACGGTGGTCTAGCGGTTCTAGACGCGCAGTCCGGAACCGCGTGACTGCTACGGTCGCAGGTTCGAATCCTGCCTCGGGCATGGATGTGTGTGATGTCCTTAGGTTAGTTAGGTTTAAGTAGTTCTAAGTTCTAGGGGACTGATGACCACAGTAGTTAAGTCCCATAGTGCTCAGAGCCATTTGAACCAATTGACTGATGTAAAGAGCAATGTTGTCTAGTAGTCGTGTATCATTGAAATGTAAATGAAGTGCCTCAGCAGAAAGTAGTTTCCGTTGTGCAGCACGAATTGTTTCAGAGACACTGAGTACATGTTATAAGTGCACAAAACGTGTATTATATACTAAGTATATACTATTATTTGGAGAAGCTGCCGCCAAACCTGTTTACTTTTACATTCCGCTTCGTTATCGTGGTTGAATACAGGTGTTCTTAAGGCTACATCTAATGCACAGCGCTTACAAGAAAGTAAAGTTTCCTGCGTCATGTTATTGCCAGCTAGGTGAAATATTTTGTGGTAGCTGTGTTTAAAATGAATGTATTTTTGAAAGAATTGTTCGTCAAATATTTGAATAAATCGTCAACTGTAGGTGTGCCTGCACATGTTATAACATAATAGCTGTAGCTGCGTTAGTTTGTATTACAGACTTGGGTGGGTTAGGTGTAAGTTTTGATCCTTCAAGAGGTGATCGTGGCCATGCGGACCGGGGCTGTACTAGTCGCGGCTCGCGAGCTACGGGCCAGTGGCCGAGGCGAGACGGAAGTGAGCGAGCTGGCGGTGGCGTTGGTGGGCCAACAGCCCGGGACGAGCCAGCACAGCTGCGCCGCATGCCTCTGCCTCTTCCGCTCCGTTTGACGCAAATATTTTTACCTCCTCTCCTGGCATCAATACAAGAGCGGGAAGCAGCAATACACATCAAGCTGTCTGCCGTAATGGCTCACTGGGAGATGTTTATTCGGGATAGAGTCGTCGCTCTCATTGAAGAAGGAGGATGTTCCATCAGAGAAGCTGGCAGACGATATGGCGTACCACATACCACTGCAACGAGATGGTGGAGGATCTGCCTTGAAAGAGGCACCACCAACAGGTCTCCTGGCTCAGGCAGGAAGAGAGTGAGCTCACAGCAGGAAGACAGGGACCTAGTGTCTAGGAGCAGAGAATATCCCTTTCTGAACGCGAAGCAGTTCCGGCGGGACACCAACTTCCCCGGCTCTAGTGACACAATTCGCCGAAGGCTGAGGGACGCTGAACTGCATGCACGACGATCCGCCTTGAAACAAGAGCTCAGCGGAGACAACGTTTTATACCGGCTAGCATTTGCGGAGCTCCATCTGAGGGCGTCGTGGGACAACGTCATTTTCACTGATGAGAAGGTGTTTTCCACCAGTAACGACGTCCACGAATCGTTTACAGGCCGCAAGGGACTCGCCATCGACGCGAATATGTAACCACGACGAGAAGAAGTGGCCGGCTGATAGTTACCTGCTGGGGTTGGATTTCTGCGAGAGGGGCGGGAGTTCTTCACAGGATAGAAGAAACTCTGGACAGCGTGCAGTTTGCCCACATATTGGAAAATGTGATGCTTCCGTCAGTGCGAATGCTGCACGCAGAAGGGGACGTCGCAAGAGGACCATTCTCCCATTCACAAGTCTGCATTTGTTCAGCAGCGGCTCCTCACGATTGTCATCAACGTCATGGACTGGCCGCCACGGGCGGCTGATATGAACCCCATGGAAAACATGTGGGCTGAGGTCGCCAGAACATTAAAAGAGAACTGGCCACGAAACCAACCAACTACTGCGGACGCTCTTTGGGACTGCGTCGTGGAAGCCTGGGAGGAAGTTGCTTCTTCAGGCTGTTACGTCCGACGGCTTATACATTCTATGCCAAAACGCATGATAGGTGTACAAAATAATGAAGGATTCTGGATAAAATATTAGAGTCCTTAAAATTTTTGTTATGTCTTCTTTTTCGTCATTTTTCCTCATTGGGAGCCAGTGGAAGATCGCGTGGCAACAGAAAAGACAAAATGTGGGTTAGTTTTCCTTTGAGTTGCCTTTCCAATTCAAGTGGGTTTCTTTTGAATATCCAGTTTGTTAAATAATCTATTTTGATTTCATTTATACCCTGTCTAGATACTTACAAACTAATCATAGTAGATGGGCTCTGTCACAGTAGCTCTCTCTCTCTCTCTCTCTCTCTCTCTCTCTCTCTCTCTCTCTCTGACACTATCGCTGCAAGTGCCCTTCTATTCCACTCCCCCAAAACTTTATAAACAAATCTAGCGCTTTCCACTGACGCTACATTTTCTCTTTTAATTGCTGCTGTCTTTACTCTCCATCATTCCTCTCAACACCTATGAAACCGTATTCTTTGATCTCCTCTTCCCTATAACCCATTCTTCGTTCTGAAAAATGCCCTTCCTTATCTCTCGGTCATAAGATAAAACGAACTGTGGCACACATCTAAATAAGCAATACTTTGCAAGCATTTCACGCTTATGTTTTGCACTTCTGCATTTATATCCATTCCCAGATCCCGCGCTCCTTCCTGTTACCCGTCCCTTGACATCTGCATCTACATCTAAATGAATACTCTGCAATTCATAATTATGTGCTTGGCAGGGGGTTCTGTGGTCTGGTGGATTAATCTTGTACTGATATGTAAAACGTGTAGGTTCACATCTCACGTCAGGCGTAGATTTTTAACACACACAAGTAACTCGCCTTCACTCCTAGTAACGCCAAGTGCAGAACGCCAGTAAGCTCCGTAGTTCAATATCCGCAGTAAAGATAACATCCCTTCGCTGCCGACTGGGGCAGAGCGGCATTCGTTTGAGCTGTGACAGATGGAGAAACCCCGGAAGGCAGAGACTCTGTCACCAGCAAGCCGTCGTAAACTAGAAAACGTATTTCGTTTAATGAACCAATGGCCATGTAAGTTCACAATGTTCTTACTTCATTTGAAACTGAAACGTTGAAAATTGTGGGGCTGGACTTGGATTCGAATCGGATTTCACTGTGTTCCCCAAGTTTGCAAACTCTTCTAGGCCTCCTCGAAAGGCACCTATCTGGTTTCGTATCCTGATCAGCACAAAATATTCATTATTTCATTTCAAGCCCTAGCATGTGCACTCTGAACTACTAGTAAAGAATAGTTGCATTTTCAACGTCTCTTGGTGCGTTGTCAGCTGTAACATGTTCGTTTTAACTCACAGCCACATGATGAGCTTTTTATCACAACATTACAAAATCAAACGTTTCCTTACATCATTTCAAGTTCAAACGTTCCTCTCCATCCTACTGGTGAAAACGGATTTGGGTTTGACGTTGTGTTCGTTGTGATCACCAACGACGATATGTTGAGGATTCAACTTCTAGCCAGCAGAGTATTTTCCATCACATCATTGAAAGTACAAACATGCCACTCCTAGCTATTATTGGAAAAGAATTTGATAGTTAAAGTGTCTTCATAACCACATGTGCGGGGTCTGAATTCGATTCAGCATAGAACTTTTCGTCGCCCGATATCTAGATAAGCATGCGCACATCTCGCTACTGGTGAACCAACAATAGCTATTTATCGTCTGTTCCTGGCTAGAAAACGACGGCGCTAGATGCTGGGTTCGAATCCCAGTCAGGCAAAAACAATTCTATCGTCATTTAAGGTTCCAACATCTCGCTATTGGTGAAAACATTTGATATTTAACTTCTGATTTTACGTACTTCGTTAACAATCCGATTAGGTGATGGATTCGCATCCCTGACACAAGCTTTACATGATGACATTTCAATTTTAAACATGAGCATACCTTGTTCCTTGTGAATGACACCATATTAAACGTCGCTGGGGGTAGTTCCCAGGAAGGCAACTGTTATGACAGGATTCCCAGTTCAGTAGAAACATTTTCGTCATTTATTTTCAGGATCTGAAATGATAACTGATACTGGTGCAAACGTCTATACTTCACGTCTCTTTATGCCTAGTGATCGGGTCTTAATAAGGCACAAACAAAGCTTAGCTTAGTTAGCAAAGGCTACAGGTGCTGGGTTTGAATCCAAGTCCAGAACGACGACGTTGGTCATATCATTTAAAGTTCAAATTTGTGTACATGTAGCTGTTGATTTGTTACGAGAACAATGATATTACTGGTGATTCGCTGTTAATGTTGAGAATAGCGTTTTTTTACTGGTTCGTACAATATCCTGTTTCCAGAGCTACTCGCCGTTGAGCGACGTTCAGCACGTGGATGGAAAACCTTTTCGAGAGCGAAAAACTTTTTTCCAATATCTGGAAAGCTTTGTAACTCCATATATTGTCTCAAGTATTTAATTTTGACTAAGGATTACAGTATGATATATGTAAAATAATCCGTTTTGTCAGAACTTTTGGAATGTCACTCGTTGTAATTAAGGTTAGTTTATGAGTGTTATGGGGTGTCTCATTGCTAAGAACATGTTTTCTAATATGTTTTGTATGACGATATTCGTTGACGCTTAGACTGCCTGCCAAAAAGAGCTTTGGTCTCTAGTAGTCACTTGCGGTACTCATTGTGTGTAGTCAAACGACTGTACCCCACAGGGTTTTGGTGTTTAGAGGACCTGCAACACAGCTACGTTATGTTGGTTGTATTCGGCAGTGACCCACTTTTTTTATGTCAAGTGTACATACATTGTGTTGTAGATGTGCTGGGTATCAGTTTGTGGGATGGAGTTTCATGCCTGTTGCACTTTGTTGGTCAATTCAGGGGCAGTTGATGCTGTTTGTGGATGATGCTGGAGTTGTCGTCCTATGATGTCCCAGTGTCCTCGATTAGAGACAGATCTGGTGTTCGAATGAGTCAAGGCAACATGTCGACATTCTATAAAGCATATTGGGTTACAACAGTGATATATGGGCGAGCGTTATCCGTTGGAAAGCAACCTCTGCAAGTCTGTTCACGACTGGCAGCATAACAGTTGGAATCACCAGACTGACGTATGAATTTGCAGTCAGGGTGCGAGAGGGCTCCTACTGTCGTATGAAATTGCACACCAGGCGCTAACCCCAGATGTGGGTCCAGTGTGTCCAGCACGCAGACGGGTTGATTGCAGGACCTCAGCTGACCTCCTGCTGAAACACTGTATTCAGTTAGAACTTCTGCAAAAAAATATATGGATGACAAGAGGTATGAGAAACTCTTCTGAATGTCTTATGTATTTGGTATCCATGGAAAATAGAAACAGTGACTTAATTTTTTGCAAAACAAATAAATAAAATAAAATAAAAAATAAAAAAATAAAAAATACAAGAAAATTTACAGAGAGGTACTGTTAGTTGCAAAAAAGCTTTCAAACAACAAGTCCATTTACTCATGTACAAACGAATAAATATTTTATTCAGCCTTCTGTAGACTACGTTTTGTGGAAAAAATCACTCACTCGTTACGCACGATAGTAGAAGAATGCCAACACTCGAGTTGGGTCACATACACAATAATGGCAGTTTAACGTGAATCAATAATACCACCAGTGACTCCGATTAGACTATTCCAAACACAAAGACAATAAAAGAAAATACGTTGCAGCAAAAAGATTCAGAATAGATAAAAGAAAATTCTCTCTGGCCATTTTGAACCATCGTGAGTAATTCCGGCTGTGAATGATCCTAGGGGGAAGCAGAACACGTTTAATTAACACAGACTTTATTACTAAACATGGAAATACAGAGAAATGTGTGTGCACGAGGCAACTGATTACAACAAACTGAGAGAGTCAAAGATGTTCTCCCTGTGGAGGAAAATCTCGCTGCCAAAGAGTGTTTTTTTTAACATTTTATATCATCGATGGTGAGGTCCCCACAGAGCTCTCCCCCCCCCCCCTCGCTCCCCTCCACCCAGAGTGTGGAGGGAGATCGCCGAATATCGCAATTACTGACGCCATCTTCGCGCAGTTGTGTATGACCAGCCAGGTGGCGTAGCTGGCTACAATGCAAAAAAATGGTTCAAATAGCTCTGAGCACTATGGGACTTAACTGCTGAGGTCATCAGTCCCCTAGAATTAGAACTACTTAAACCTAACTTACCGAAGGACATCACACACATCCATGCCCGAAGCAGGATTCGAACCTGCGACTGTAGCGCTTGCGCGGTTCCAGACTGTAGCGCCTAGAACCGCTCGGCCACCCCTGCCGTCGGCTACAATGGAGTCCACGACTGAACAGTCTCATCGAGAAGAAAAAATATATAGTGCCGGTGTCCCTCTCTCCTTCTTAGTAAATGTGTAATGGCTGAGGTATGGATGGGGAGGGAAATGAATGTCGCCGAGGACGACGGTAGTGGGATTCTTGGTCGGCTTTGAGATTATCAAGTTGTGGTGGCGGAGTTTCCGGCTGTGGGAGTGACTGGAGAGGAGGTGCAGTATCGCCTGTCTCTGTCTGTGTGTTCGCTGGAAGCCGTTTTCCTCTAGAAACAGTGATCATTAGGAAACTACTGGCTGATAGCCGTGATGTTATCGCTGCAGGTTGAAGTCCGTTGGATAGTTTATAGCAGTGAGTGAACCTGCTATTTCTCATGCTGTCCTTCATGCTCAATGGAGTTATCTACCAGTTTCAAATCATGTCGCTGGAATTGTTGCACATCAGAACTCACCTTGAACGCATTGTCAGTAGGCTCAGTGTCTGATGTTTTATCGGCAGCAGTTTTAGCTGATTGTAGTCTGTCTGGTGCCAATCTGCCCTGTTTGTGACAGACTGACGAACCTGGTGTATTATTAATTTATGTCTGGGGAATTTGCGGGGGGGGGGGGGGGGGGGGGGATGAAAGGAAATTGTGGGAGATGTATTTGTGATGAGTCATGCACTGCAGTAAGCCCCGAACGTATGTGCGTGTCATCCTCTTTCATCACGGCAAGTGCTGTCTCGTTCACATTGGGGGTTTGAAGACCATGATTCTGTTCCTGTTTTTAGTGGTATCCAGTTCACTTCCTAATGAAATTATTTTTTTTTTTTTTTGCAATTCGACATTTTCTTCAAGTACATTGAAATTCTCATTTTTCACTGCTTTACAAGTCGTTGTCACTTTTTGTAGTTCCTGTTCAATTGCCTGACAATCATCAAGCAGTTGCAAACGTGTGTTGTGTCTAGAGATTGAGAGGGGTGCTCTTGGAATAGTTTTTGCGATCAGCCAGAAACAAATCGAGAACATACTGACTATAGTTTCCAGTCTGCAAGTCCACTTTCTTGTCTTACCCACTGAAAGAAATGTTTCTACTCTCTATTTACTCAGCGGGATCAGGATCTATGATTATAAATAAAAATTTTGAGTCCTAATTGATAAATATATTTGATAACTTTCACACGCACAACATAGTAATATTCCTGATGATAATAAGAGTAATGTTGTCTTTATCATAAACAGCACCATGAACAGTACAGAAGCGACCTCTATGGCAAGTTCCCAACAAATGATTTTTCGCCCTGACTTCTAACAATCTAAGTTAATTGCTCACCACAAAAGTGGAAAGTAATCTCACCACTTGGCACGTAGTTTTGGTATCATTACAGGTGGCACACAAACAGTTACTTCCATGAAATCGAATGATCCAGGACAGTGTCCAGTCCTCTCGAGTTCACTTCCTATTTGTACCGTAAACATGAGTTAAGTTGCAGTCTGGTTGTGACGTCACCCGAGGCAGCATGTAAGCCGGAGAAATCACTGCCTCTCAGGCCGTATTTATATTTGGGCGTAGCGGACGGCCAAGGGAACACCTGCCGTCATCCAGTCTATGCCCCGGTAGTAGCCTCTAAATGGCCGCTTTCTCAGACACACAATATTTTATAACACTGTTGTGTACTGATTTAGAATTTTCGTAATTTCTGTATGAATGTAATTAAGTTGGCTATAATCACAGAAAAATATTTAGCTCGACTGCATTTTAACTTTGCCGTCTACAATTTTTAGAACAGAGCAGACAGTAGAACATGACCTCTGAACCACAACTTTAAGATACCTTGTATTGATTGTTTTAATAACAATCAATACAAGGTTCTTAAAGTTCAGAGGGCATGTTCAAGGTCTTGAAACTTGTTATAGTTCTATTATTTCATGGGTCCTGCTTCTTCCATACCCAAATGAACTGTGCCATGCGCGTCCATAGGCTGCACCATGCTCTTTGCTTCCACAGATGCTACTTCGGCGAACCACAACCTAGCCCTACTTACTATGCCTTTCAGAAGTCTTGTTCACAAAAATCGGACCATAACTGACCAGGAAAGTCTGTAAATCGTCAGGAAGATATTCCAGAGCGACGGCTACAGTGACACACAAAATAAGAAGGCAATGTGAACAACGTGCAGCGCCGAAATAACACAAGAAGAGGGTGGCAAATGGCGTTTCTTCCAAATGTAGGGCCAAAGACAGCCAAGAT
Source organism: Schistocerca americana (assembly GCF_021461395.2). Classification (NCBI taxonomy): domain Eukaryota; kingdom Metazoa; phylum Arthropoda; class Insecta; order Orthoptera; family Acrididae; genus Schistocerca; species Schistocerca americana. The sequence goes on along the minus strand of NC_060124.1, from coordinate 155,900,817 downwards.
CGCAAGGATTCTAACGAAATATGACTTAAAAACACTCTTTCGACCACTACAAAAGATTATACATGATATTGGCTCTGCCACAAGCTTGGGGCATAGTACATTAAGCATGAAACACTGCTACTTGGATCACACCAGATACGTTTATCTCAGGCAGCAAGGTAAATCACACAACAACATATGATGACTTTGAAAACTAAAAAAATGTCTACCAACTGAGCTCTACATAGAACCCATTACTGGCCATGATACTCTGGAGCACTCCAAACTGAGAGACATCCATACTACATCTGAGGTGCAACCTACAGGAGGACATTAGTGTTTATTGTCCCATCGATGATGAGGTCATTAGACACAGACCACAAGCTAGGATTGGGGAAAGATGGAGAAGGAAATCGGCTGTGTTCTTTCAAAGAAATCATCCCAGTATTTACCTCAAGCGATTTAGGAAAATCATGGGAAACCTATATCGGGATGGCTCAACGCATGTTTGAACCATCATCCTCCTGAATGTGAGTGCAGTGTGCTAACCACTCCGCCACCTTACTTGGTGGTGGAGACTGACTCAACATGGAAGCACTCGATTTCTTTTCCTATCCCCTACTGTAACTTCTTGCGGCATCGGGAAAAGGTTCAACCCACTATGGCATAGTCTATGTAAAGACAACTCAATGCTGTTTTGATACTTCATCAGAAACAAAGTAAGAGCCTCATGTAGCTGTATATGTGTGGGAACATGCAGCAGTCCTCAGCAGTTCGAGGGCCTAGATCAGTTGTAAAGTCTAACAGAAAGAAGAATGTTCAGCTGCTATGTAGTTTGCACAATAGAGGTGTGGGCCAGAAGTTGCATGAAATGTTGGGGAGTGAGTACCAGGTCACCAGAATTGCGAAGCCTAGTGCAGGGTTGGCTCGGGTGACTGATAGCATAGGGGAGTTATGTAGGAATTTTACGAAGGAGTGTCAGATAGTGATAGTGGGTAGAACGGAGAACACTCTTGATAGGGACAGGGAATAGCATATAGGTGGTGACCTGGTGCATTTCGTGCAACTGTTTCAGCACCATGATCAGCCTCATCTTAATGCAGCTGTTAGGTGCTTTTACAGAGGGCTGGAGAGGGTGCTGATGGCAAAGGGAATGGTCACATTTCAGTGATGCCAGCTGGGTCTATCAGTAGATTGGGTTTCACTAGGCATGGTCTGCACCTCAGAAGGTATGGGAAGGGGAGGCTGTTAAAACTTATAGCTGACAGTGTAGTGGGTGATGGTGGGATCACTCATGGAAAAATTCCTGTAGTAGTCGGTGTTAGAGCTGCACCTTTTTAGACTGAAGTCAGCTGATAGGTATACTTGCATAAAGGAAGTCCCTCTAACTAAGGACTCACCTTCAGAGGACATCATGTTTCCAAGTAGAGAAGAAATTGGCATGTTTCACCAAAATATAAGGAGTGTTAGAGGTAAAGTTAATGAACTTCATAGATTTTGACTCTGAACTTATTGGTATATCAGAGCACCACTTAAATAATTTGACAATTCAGAGACTTCCTTTACCATAATACAGATTAGTTGGCTGTTTTTCAAGGAGTTCCTTGCAGGGTGGGGGAGTTGCTATGTACGTAAAAAGCAGTATACCATTTGAGTCCATAGATGTATCACAGCACTGCTCTGAACAGGTATTTGAATGTTGTGCTGGGGCAGTTGAACTCAGTGAAACTAAACTTCTAATTGTTGTTGTTTATAGGTGCCCTTATTCTGAGTTCAAAGCGTTTCTGCTCAAGCTAGAGGGGGTTCTAGATTCACGTAGTAGGAAATACCAGAAATTAGTTATATGTGGTGACTTCTGTATAAGTGTTGTATATGAAGGTGCAAGAAAAAGGTTGTTGGTAGACCTCCTAAATTCATATGATATGGTGCAAACAGTGTTTTTTCCAACTAGAGTGCAGGGGAACAGTAGCCCAGTCACAGACAATCTTTTTATTCATTCTTCATTACTAGATGGGCATTCAGTTAGTAAAAGGGTGAATGGCCTTTCAGACCATGATGCACAAATTTTAACACTAAAAGGATTTTGTACTCAAACAAATGACACATATAACTACAAACTATGTAGGAAACTTAATCCAACAGCAATAGCGAGTTTTTAAACCTTGTCAAGGAAGAAGAGTGGCAGGATGTTTATAGTGCCGATAACATAGATGATAAATATAATGCTTTCTTTAACACATTTCTCATGCTCTCTGGGAGTGGCTTTCAATTAGAACGTGCTAAACGGGGTACTAGCAGTAATTGGCAGCCCGGGTGGCTGACCAGTGGGATAAGGATATCATGTAGAACAAAGCAAGAATTATATCAAAATGTTAGAAGTAGTCACAATCAATCTACAGTAGCCCATTACAAACAGTATTGCAAGGTGCTTAAAAATGTTATTAGGAAGGCAAAGAGTATGTGGTATGCAAATAGAATATCTAATTCAAAGAATAAAATTAAAACCATCTGGTCAGTTGTGAAGGAAGTGTCTGGTCAGCAGCACAAGGTCATAGTAAAAATATTTCTGTTACTGATAAATCAGATATATGTACAGTATTTATCAATCATTTTCCGAGCATTGCTGGTGAAATACATAAAAATTTAGTTTCTACAGGAAATTATATAACTTTCTTGCCAAATGCCTTTTGTGAGATTGATGTTTGAAATACTCCTCTGTGATACAGACAAGGGGGAGATTGAGTCAATAATTAAATCACTGAAGACTAAGGACTATCATGAATATGATGACATGCCTAGCAGAATATTCAAGTACTGTGCTGCGCATGTTAGCCCTGTATTTAGCCATATTTGTAATTTTTCCTTTAGGAATGGTCAGTTTCCTGAACGATTAAAGTACACAGCAGTGAAGCCACTTTATAAAAAGGAGGAAAAGGATAATGTAGACGATTTTAGTGTTTGCTAAAGTTATTGAAAAGGCTGTGTATGTAAGGATAATCGATCATTTTATATCACATGATTTGCTATCAAATGTACAGTTCGGCTTTAGAAGTCGTTTAATAACTGAAAATGCTGTATTCTCTTTTCTCTGTGAGGTACTGGATGGGTTGAACAAAACGTTTCGAATGCTAGGCATATTTTTTGATTTACCTAAGGCATTTGAGTGTGTTGACCACAAAATATTGCTCCAGAAGTTGGACCATTACGGAATACAGGGAGTAGCTCACAATTGGTTCACCTCTTACTTTAGCAACAGACAGCAAAAGGTCATAATCACAATGTTGAGAATGGCTGCAATGTAGGGTCTGAGTGGGATACAGTCAAAGGGAGGCAGTGCCCCAGGGATTAGTGTTGGGGCCACTCCTGTTCTTAGTAATATAAATGATATGCCCTCAATTATTAAGGGTAACTCTAAAATATATCTGTTTGGTGACGACTTGTGGTAGTAAAGGATGTTGTGTGCGACACTGTCCCAGTTTCAAATAGTGCAGTTCATGACCTAAGCTCATGGCTTGTAGAAAATAAACTAGCTCTAAATCACAGTAAGACTCAGTTTTTACAGTTTCTAACACACAATTCAACAAAACCTGACTTCTTAATTTCACAGAATGGGCATATGATTCAAACTGAACAGTTCAAATTTCTAAGTGTTCAGGTAGATAGTAAACTGTCGTGGGAAGCCCATCTTCAGGATCTTGTTTAAAGACTTAATGCTGCCATTTTTACTATTTGAACGGTACGTGAAGTGAGTGATCGTTTGACGCGAAAATTAGTCTACTTTCCTTATTTCCACTCACTTATGACGTATGGTACAATATTTTGGGTTATCTCTTACCATTCTAAAAGGATATTTTTTGCTCAGAAACGGGAGGGTCGGGCAATAAGTGGTGTAAGTTCACGAACCTCTTGTAGACCCCTCAGCTTATTCCCAAGAATAAGCAGCTTTCACTCAGTTAATGTCGTGTGACGAGGGCCTCCCATCGGGTAGACCGCTCGCCTGGTGCAAGTCTTTCGATATGACGCCACTTCGGCAACTTGCCGAAATGACGATGATTAAGGCAACACAACACCCAGTCCCTGAGCGGAGAAAATCTCTGACCCAGCCGGGAATCGAACCCTGGCCCTTAGGATTGACAGAATGTCGTGCTGACCACTCAGCTAATACTTGGTGGATTTCAAACCTGTGTTTGGATCGGACTTCCTTAGCTCTTGTGCAGAGAGCTGTGCAGTATACTTCTGCATCCTTTTTCAATAAGCTGTCGCTCGAATTCAAAAATCTTAGCTGTAATCCACGCACTTTCAAATCGAAACTGAAGTTTCCTCATGGGTTACTCCTTCTATTCTGTCAAGGAATTCCTTGAAAAATTAAGCTGATTCTTGTTGTATTGTTGATTGCGTTTCCTTAAACTTATGGATTTACTTTTTTTAGGTTCATAAACATTCTATTTTTATCTGTTATTACTTTTATGTTGTAATTTCATGTACTGACATGTTCCATAACCTTGGAGATTTGCTTCTCAATTTGGTCCTACGGAACTTGACGTGTAAATGAAATAAAATAAAAGGGACAGTCACCCAAATGGTGCTCCATTTCAATGACGTAATCCAGCTAACAATATTGTGAAAAGGAAAGTTGTTACCTATCATATAGTAGAGACGGTGAGTCGCAGATAGGAACAACGAAAAACTGTCACAAATATACAAGGGTTGAATGAAAAGTAATGCCTTCACCTTTGTTAACTGGGTTTGTCTGGGAATATTTTAATAAATCAAACGCAGAAATAATCCTTGGAATGTGACCTGTAATTGCCAATATTCACTTTTCCATATAATCACCACCCAGTTGGACACATTTCTGCCAACTATGAACAAGTTTTCTGAAGCCATCAGGAAAAAGTCGACACTCTGTTTCCGTAACCGCAATCTCACAGTTGTCTCAACGTCTTCATCAGAAGCATAACGATGTCCCTGCAGATCGTCTTTCATTGTAAGAAACAGATGGAAGGCAGACGGTGCTAAATATGGACTGTACAGAGATGTCGTATGGTGGTGAGATTCAGCCTCTGAAGTTATGCTGCGGTGTCACGTGAAGTGTGTGGTTTGGCACTGTCATGCTACAGGAAAACATTTCCCTTTTCCTTTCAGGCCCTTGTTAGCCATCGTTTCAGAGTTCGCAGCATTGTGATGTAATGCCCTGAATTTATTGTTGTTCCACGATCAAGGAAATCAACATGGATAACACCTTCTACGTCCCAGAACACTGTGGTCATAATTTTTCCAGCTGAGGGCTGCCTCTTGAATTTCTTTTTCTGGGGCTAGTCTTTGTGTCGATATTCCAGACTGACTTTTCGTCTCCAGGTCATAATGATGCACCCACGATTTGTCTCCTGTCACAATAGAATGGAGAAAGGCGTCACTTTCATTCAAGTAACGCGAAAGGACTTCCTGGCAAATTTCAGGTCTGTGCGCTTTCAATTCAGTAGTCAGTATCCGCGGTACCCATCGTGCACCGATTTCTGATAGCCAAGAAAAGCAATAATGTGGCCCACACGTTCCTGTGAAATGCCAGTTGTGCTTGCAATTTCTGTTTGAGTGATACGACGATCTTCCTGAATCAATCTGTCAACATGTTGCTTGTGAAACTCGGTGGTTGATGTCACAGGACGTCCAACTCTTTATTTGTCACGCAGTTCAGATGTTCCCGCCTCAACATCTTTAAACGTACTCGCCCAACGATGCACAGTACTCAAATCAACATAATCACCATAAACTGCTTTCATTCTCTGATGAATCTCCTTTGAGGTATTACCTTCTGCTGTCAAGAATTCAGTGACTGCACGTTGCTTAAATCATATTGACCGACCGTCTTCTCAGGGTTCTATACTTCGCACTGTAACAACATAACCGTTCAATGCTAAGGCTTCCCGCCAACTGGAGCTGTAGAGAAGAGGCTATGGAACAAGACAGTACCTGCCACATACCAATGCTGCCAACTGTTGAAGAGTTACGAAGGTGGAGGCATTACGCATTACTTTTCAGTCAATCCTCGTAGCTTGCAGCCAGTAAGGCCTTCGTCAAAATTAAATGACACACACGCACACACACACACACACACACACACACACACACACACACACACACACACAAACTCAAACACAGTGTCTGGCAGCTGTAGCCAGATTTCGAGCACAAGTGCGTTATGGGAGAGGCAACTGGGTGATGGGAATGTTCCTCTGTGGCCGGATGGTGGGACTTTGGGCGATGGTGGGAGACTGGAAAGATAATGCACGGGAGATTTGTTTTTATACTAGGTTGGGTAGTTAATCATGATTAGTAAAGGCTACAGTGAGACCCTCAGTATGTTTCGAGAGGGATCGATCGTCACTGCAGGTACTGCAGGTGGCTAGGTTGTGTGGATGGGACTCCCTGGTATAGAACAAGTGGCAGCTGTCAAAGTGGAGGTATTGATGGTGGTTCGTGGTTTTGATATGGATGGAGGTACTGTTGTAGCCATCTTTGTGGTGAAGGTCAACATCTAGGTAGGTGGCTTGTTGGGTTGAGTAGGACCAGGTGAAGCAAATGGGGAAGAAGTTGTTAAGGTTCTGGAGGAATATGGATAGGGTGTCCTCACACTTGATCCAAATTGCAAAGATGTCATCAATGAATCTGGCATTGGGCATCGGGCATTGAGAAAGGTAGTGTTCAGTAGTGGTAAGGCCATGGGCATTAGGGATGTTAGTGTGAAGGGAGGTAGCATCAACAGTGACGATCAGAGCACTGCATGGTAAAGGGACAGGATGAGTGAAGCGTCGGAGGAGGAAATGGTTGGTTTCTTTTATGTAGGTGGGTAGATTTCTGGTAATAGATTGAAGGTGTTGGTCTGCAAGAATAGAGATTCTCCCAGTGTTGGCACAGTAACTGAACGCAATGGGTCGTCTTGGGTGGTTGGGTTTATGGACTTGCATGTAAAAGATAGAAGTGTTGGAAGTGGTAGGGGTGAGCAGAGAGATGGACTCCAGAAAGAGTGTCTGGGATGGGCTAAAGATTTGAGGAGTGACTGGAGATCCTGCTGGAGTTCTGGAATGGGGTCACTACAACAACATTTGTAGGTTGATGCATCTGAGAGCTGGCAGAGCTCTTCTGCGATTCAAAACAACAGAGGTGGAGCTAATCATAGCGTGCAGGCTTTCACGGCCGGCGTCTTCAGTAATTACAACTTCCGGGCTAAGAGGCCGGAGTCCAATAGTAGAAATACTTCTCCCTGACGTTTCGTTGCCAGCTGCGGGCAACATCATTTGAGGTGAGTCTACGACTGGCTGCTAGGCCGTGGAGGTCTTGTTTATATAGAGCGCGTAGAGGGCGCCACCACTCGTCACGTGTTGTCAACAGTAAAACTATCTCTGGCTGGCGTCATTACTCTCGATCGAAGGTAATCGATTGTCACATCTTTGGTACAAAGTCGATCGCCATTTCTTATCTAACTTCAAGCCTTCTTCTTTCCTGTTAAAATTATTGTGGTGATTAAAAATCTCTACAGCCTCTCTATACATACGTGCATAATAATGCGATGTCTTAGCTAGCACGCTCGTCTCACTAAATTTTATTTCATGGTCACCCGTTTCAAAAAAATGTTCCGCTACAGCCGATTTGTCCGTGTGTCCCAGTCGACAGTTCCTTTTTTGTTCAGTTAGGCGAGTATTGATACTTCTTTTTGTGGTTCCAATGTAAACCTTCCCACAACTACACAGAATTTTATACACGCCAGGAGTAGCTAAAGGGTGTCGTGCATCTTTCGACGATCTTAAGCATTCACTAATCTACTTAGTGGGTCTGAAGATTGTTTCAACTCTGAACTTGGCCAGCACTTTCCTGATGCGGTCCGTAATATTGTGGATGAATGGAAGAAAACTTTCCCCACCGATGGTTGTTATTGTTGCACGTTTTCGGACCATTTTCTTCTGGGATCGAGTGCTCGATCTATCTCCTTGCCAGCGTACCCATTTTTCTGGAAAGCAGTTCGCAAGTGGTTTAGTTCCTCTTGCTCAAATGGCTCTGAGCACTATGGGACTTAACATCTATGGTCATCAGTCCCCTTAGTTCCTCTTGCAAATATGCTGCCTCACAGATTTTATTAGCCCTGTGCACCAATGTCTTGATAATACCTTTCTTCTGCCTGGGATGATGGTTCGAATACTTATGAAGATAACGATCAGTATGCGTATCTTTTCTGTAGAATTTGTGACCCAGAGTCCCATCTGCTCGTTTAATTACTGAGACGTCCAAAAAATTAATCTGTCCATTACTCTCTGTCTCCATAGTGAATTGTATTTTTGAATTGATGCTATTCAAATGCTTCAAAAAACGGTTCAGTTCTTCTTCACCGTGATTCCATATGAAAAAATGTCGTCCACTTCAAAGGCCTTTTTCTGACTGACTGCAGTGCTTGCTGTTCAAAAAATTCCATAAAAATATTAGCAATGGCTGGACTTAGAGTGCTACCCATTGCCACTCCATTAATTTGTTCATAGAACTCATTATTGTACTGAAAATAAGTAGTGGAAAGGCAATGTCTAAACAGAGCTACTATATCAGTAGGGAATATGTGAGGTATGCAAGCAAGAGCTTCATTGACAGGAACGATGGTGAACAGAGACACCACATCAAACCTGACAAGAATATTACTGGGGCTGACGGTAATCTCCTTTAATTTTTCGATGAAGTGCATAGAGCTTTTAATATGATGATCTGCTTTTCCAATAACGGTTGTAACAAGGTGGCAATATGTCTAGCCAGCTCTTGAGTAGGGGATCCAATAGCACTTAATATCGGTCTCAGTGAGACATTAGGTTTATGCACCTTAGGTAGCCCATATGATCTAGGAGGATAAGCTTCCATTTTGCAAAGATCTTTTTTATCCTTTGAAGGAATAGAAGACTTTTTTAATAATTGATTGGTAACTGTCAACACTTTCGTTGTAGGATCCTTTTTCAACTTTTTATAAGTGGTAAGATCCAAAAGGTCACTGATCTTCTGGTGGTAGTCTTCACTCTTCATCACCACGGTAGCATTTCCCTTGTCAGCAGAAAATACAATAATACTCTTGTCCGCATTAATCTCCCGTAATGCTTTCTTTTCTCCTTGAGACAGATTACTGCTAGGTGGCTTAGCTTTACGCAGTATCCTGGCTGTTTCCATCCTAACTTCATCAGCAGTGTGTGATGGTAACAGCTGAATCCCCGCCTCTATATTAGCTACAATATCCTCCGTTGGAATCCTTCAGTGGAGTAATTTCAAAATTTCCTCCTTTCGAGAGAACAGAAGTTTCTTCCCTGGATAATTCTTTTCCGGACAAATTTATAACCGTTCGAGAATTGTCTATAACCGGTGTTTCCTGTCTGCTCTTCTGTAGATTATCAAACTTCTTCTTCTGCCTATTAGAAGACTCTTTTGCACTATGTTCCATGGATCTAAATGTTAGCCCATCCACCTTATTCCAATCGCAAACCTCCATTGTATTGCTAATAGATAGATGGAGATTTAATAGTTGACTGCATGTTACCGCCACTCCTCGACGTGTTTGATGGATCCATTCTCGTAGCATTGCCAGTTGCATGCGTGAATAGATACGGCTAGCTTGCGCTGAATGAAACAATCTTCTCACCTTCAAAAACTTCGAAACTGTACCGGTGTCACGACAACGTAGCAGGAAAGTGAGCGAACGAAGCTGCTGGGCCTTCTTCTTGCGTAGGCTCTCCAATCATCGTACCATAACTGACATATCCTCCCCGTAGAGGGGTCTAATCATAGCGTGTAGGCTTCACGGCCGGCATCTTCAGTAATTAAAACTTCCGGGCTAAGAGGCTGTGGTCCAATAGTAGAAATACTTCTCCCTGACGTTTCGTTGCCAGCTGCAGGCAACATCATCTGAGGTGAGTCTACGACTGGCTGCTAAGCCATGGAGGTCCTGTTTATATAGAGCGCGAAAAGGGCGCCACCACTCGTTACGTGTTGTCAACAGTAAAACTATCTCAGGCTGGCGTTATTACTCTGTATCGAAGGTAATCGATTGTCACATCTTTGGAACAAAGTCGATATCCATACCTTATCTAACTTCAAGCCTCCTTCTTTCCTGTTAAAATTATTGTGGTGTTTAAAAATCTCTGCAGCCTCTCTATACATACGTGCATAATAATGCGATGTCTTAGCTAGCACGCTCGTATCACTAAATTTTATTTCATGGTCACCCGTTTCAAAAACATGTTCCGCTACAGCCGATTTGTCCATGTGTCCCAGTCGACAGTTCCTTTTTTGTTCAGTTAGGCGAGTATCGATACTTCTTTTTGTGGTTCCAATGTAAACATTCCCACAACTACACAGAATTTTATACACACCAGGAGTAGCTAAAGGGTGTCGTGCATCTTTCGCCGATCTTAAGCATTCAATAATCTTCTTGGTGGGTCTGAAGATTGTTTCAACTCTGAACTTGGCCAGCACTTTCCTGATGTGGTCCGTAATATTGTGGATGAATGGAAGAAAAACTTTCCCCACAAATGGTTGTTGTTGTTGCACGTTTTCGGACATTTTTCTTCTGGGATGGAGTGCTCGATCTATCTCCTTGCCAGCGTACCCATTTTTCTGGAAATCGGTTCGCAAGTGGTTTGGTTCCTGGCGTTTTTCTTCCATTCATCCACAATATTACGGACCGCATCAGGAAAGTGCTGGCCAAGTTCAGAGTTGAAACAATCTTAAGACCCACCAAGAAGATTAGTGAATGCTTGAGATCGGCGAAAGATGCACGACACCCTTTAGCTACTCCTGGTGCGTATAAAATTCTGTGTAGTTGTGGGAAGGTTTACATTGGAACCACAAAAAGAAGTATCAATACTCGCCTAACTGAACAAAAAGGAACTATCGACTGGGACACATGGACAAATCGGCTGTAGCAGAACATGTTTTTGAAACGGGTGACCATGAAATAAAATTTAGTGAGACGAGCGTGCTAGCTAAGACATTGCAATATTATGCACGTATGTATAGAGAGGCAGCAGAGATTTTTAACAGGAAAGAAGAAAGCTTGAAGTTATATAAGATATGGCGATCGACTATGTACCAAAGATGTGACAATCGATTACCTTCGATCGAGAGTAATGACGCCAGCCAGAGATAGCTTTACTGTTGACAACACGTGACGAGTGGTGGCGCCCTCTACGCGCTCTATATAAACAGGACCTCCACGGCCTAGCAGCCAGTCGTAGACTCACCTCAGATGATGTTGCCTGCAGCTGGCAACGAAACGTCAGGGAGAAGTATTTCTACTATTGGACCACAGCCTCTTAGCCCGAAAGTTTTAATCACTGAAGATGCCGGCCGTGAAAGCCTACACGCTATGATTAGACGCCTCTACCGGGAGGATATGTCGGTTATGGTACGACGATTGGAGAGCCTACGCAAGAAGAAGGCCCAGCAGCTTTGTTTGCTCACTTTCTTGCTACGTTGTCGTGACACTGGTACAGTTTCGAAGTTTTTGAAGGTGAGAAGATTGTTTCATTCAGCGCAAGCTAGCCGTATCTATTCGCGCATGCAACTGGCAATGCTACGAGAATGGATCCATCAAACACGTCGAGGAGTGGCGGTAACATGCAGTCAACTATTAAATCTCCATCTATCTATTAGCAATACAATGGAGGTTTGCGATTGGAATAAGGTGGATGGGCTAACATTTAGATCCATGGAACATAGTGCAAAAGAGTCTTCTAATAGGCAGAAGAAGAAGTTTGATAATCTACAGAAGAGCAGACAGGAAACACCGGTTATAGACAATTCTCGAACGGTTATAAATTTGTCCGGAAAAGAATTATCCAGGGAAGAAACTTCTGTTCTCTCGAAAGGAGGAAATTTTGAAATTACTCCACTGAAGGATTCCAACGGAGGATATTGTAGCTAATATAGAGGCGGGGATTCAGCTGTTACCATCACACACTGCTGATGAAGTTAGGATGGAAACAGCCAGGATACTGCGTAAAGCTAAGCCACCTAGCAGTAATCTGTCTCAAGGAGAAAAGAAAGCATTACGGGAGATTAATGCGGACAAGAGTATTATTGTATTTTCTGCTGACAAGGGAAATGCTACCGTGGTGATGAAGAGTGAAGACTACCACCAGAAGATCAGTGACCTTTTGGATCTTACCACTTATAAAAAGTTGAAAAAGGATCCTACAACGAAAGTGTTGACAGTTACCAATCAATTAATAAAAAAGTCTTCTATTCCTTCAAAGGATAAAAAAGATCTTTGCAAAACGGAAGCTTATCCTCCTAGATCACATGGGCTACCTAAGTTGCATAAACCTAATGTCCCACTGAGACCGATAGTAAGTGCTATTGGATCCCCTACTCAAGAGCTGGCTAGACATATTGCCACCTTGTTACAACCGTTATTGGAAAAACAAATCATCATATTAAAAGCTCTATGCACTTCATCGAAAAATTGAAGGAGATTACCGTCAGCCCCAGTAATATTCTTGTCAGGTTTGATGTGGTGTCTCTGTTCACCATCGTTCCTGTCAACGAAGCTCTTGCTTGCATACCTCACATATTTCCTACTGATATAGTAGCTCTGTTTAGACATTGCCTTTCCACTACTTATTTTCAGTACAATAATGAGTTCTATGAACAAATTAATGGAGTGGCAATGGGTAGCCCTCTAAGTCCAGCCGTTGCTAATATTTTTATGGAATTTTTTGAACAGCAAGCACTGCAGTCAGCCAGAAAAAGGCCTTTGAAGTGGTATCGGTATGTGGACGACACTTTTTCATATGGAATCACGGTGGAGAATAACTAAACCGTTTTTTGAAGCATTTGAATAGCATCAATTCAAAAATACAATTCACTATGGAGACAGAGAGTAATGGACAGATTAAGTTTTTGGACGTCACAGTAATTAAACGAGTAGATGGGACTCTGGGTCACAAATTCTACAGAAAAGATACGCATACTGATCGTTATCTTCATAAGGATTCGAACCATCATCCCAGGCAGAAGAAAGGTATTATCAAGACATTGGTGGACAGGGCTAATAAAATCTGTGAGCCAGCATATTTGCATGAGGAACTAAACCACTTGCAAACCGCTTTCCAGAAAAATGGGTACGCTGGGAAGGAGACAGATCGAGCACTCCATCCCTGAAGAAAAATGTCCGAAAACGTGCAACAACAACAACCATCGGTGGGGAAAGTTTTTCTTCCACTCATCCACAATATTACGGACCGCATCAGCAAAGTGCTGGCCAAGTTCAGAGTTGAAACAATCTTAAGACCCACCAAGAAGATTAGTGAATGCTTGAGATCGGCGAAAGATGCACGACACCCTTTAGCTACTCCTGGTGTGTATAAAATTCTGTGTAGTTGTGGGAAGGTTTACATTGGAACCACAAAAAGAAGTATCAATACTCACCTAACTGAACACAAAAGGAACTGTCGACTGGGACACACGGACAAATCGGCTGTAGCGGAACATGTTTTTGAAACGGGTGATCATGAAATAAAATTTAGTGAGACGAGCATGCTAGCTAGGATATCGCATTATTATGCATGTATGTATAGAAAGGCTGCAGAGATTTTTAAACACCACAGTAATTTTAACAGGAAAGAAGAAGGCTTGAAGTTAGATAAGATATAGCGATCGACTTTGTACCAAAGATGTGACAATCGATTACTTTCGATCGAGAGTAATGACGCCAGCCAGAGATAGTTTTACTGTTGACAACTCGTGACGAGTGGTGGTGCCCTCTACGCGCTCTATATAAACAGGACCTCCACGGCCTAGCAGCCAGTTGTAGACTCACCTCAGATGATGTTGCCTGCAGCTGGCAACGAAACGTCAGGGAGAAGTATTTCTACTATTGGACCCCAGCCTCTTAGCCCGGATGTTTTAATTACTGGAGTGGTGGAGCTGGTATCCGCAGGTAGAGTTATAAGATTGGGAACAGTTCTTATAGCTTGGACTGCGGATCATTCTGTGGATGTAAGTTTAGTTTGGATCTTGAGGGATTTGGGAATGATGGTGATTCAAGATTCAAGGTTAAGAAATTCTGGAAAGTTAACATGGGGTGATTTGGGGGCAATGAGGATGGATCACAGTTGGATGGGGGAGTGAACTGAGTTAGGTAGGGTTGAATATTGCTCTTTGGTAGAGTCTGATTGGTAGGGTTGGTGGCGAAAAAGTGTCTCCACTGTAGTGACTGGGAGAAGGAGAGAAGGTCTTTAACAAGTCCTGTGTGATTGAATTTGCGAGTGGGGCAAGTAATCCAGCTGGAACCTTGAGAACTTTATATTAGTAAAGGTTAACTTTGCAGTTTCTATAGAAGACAATTTGCAATTTATCTGGATCTTTCCAATGCATCTGACTGCATACCACTTCCAGATACTCATAAATTAAGTAACTACAACATAAGTAGTAAATAGCTGGTGTTCTAAAATCGTACATAGAAAACAAAAAGCTTAATAGGTAGATGAAGCATAATACCAGCAATACAGACACAAATGGGTACAGTAATATTATGCTAGCAAAATACAGTGCTCCACTGGGATCAGTTCTGAGGATATTCCTATTCCTACCAAATGTAAATGCTTATATTTCACCAGTTAGCGTCACTGTAATTAGGGTATTGTGGTGAAAGAGGTTCCTTTTGAATGTAAAACTTTGTAGTTGTACACCTACATACATATTCTGCAAGGCACCTCATGGTGTATGGTGGAGGGTACCTTGTACCACTACCATGCATATCGTTTTCTCCTCCACTCACAGACAGAACAAGGGAGAAACGACTGTTTATATGCATCTGTACAAGCCCTAATTTCTTATCTCATCTTCTTAGTCCTTATACAAAACGTACATTCTCAGCAGGAGAATCGTTCTGCAGTCAGCTATAAATGCTGGTTCTCTAAATTTTCATAATAGAGTTTCACAAACACAACATTGTCTTTCCTCCAAGGATTCCCATTTGAGTTCACAAAGAATCTCCATAATACCTGTGTCCTGATAGAACCTACTGGTAACAAAGTTAGCGGATCACCTCTGAATTGTGTCAATGTGTTCCTTTGACCTGAGTTGGTAGAGATCCTAAATGCTTGGGAACTATGCAAGAATGAGTTGCACTAGTGCTCTATACTCAGTCTTCTTTATAGATGAGTTACATTTTCCTAAAATTCTCCCAATAAACAGAAGTTTATCATTCACCTTGTCTGTTACCACCTATATACGCTGTTTTGATTTTGTATCGGTTTTCAACATTGCACCTAGATATATGTGACTGTGTCAAGCAGCATACCATCAATGCTGTATTCGAAAATAATATTTTTTCTAGTCTTAATTAACTTATATTTTTCTGCTTTTAAAGGAAGATGCCATTCATCACACTAACTACAAATTTTGTCTAATATAATATGGTGTTTTCACTTTGTGTTGTCCCAGCACCACCACATATTCATCTGATATCTGATACAATCTGACTGTATGACCATAATTTCGTGAATATTTCTAGGTTCATCTCATTTAAAGATGATTATGGTAAACAAATTAAACTCCTTTTCTATGATCAGTTTCATAAATTGTAAAATTCAGTTATTGAGTTTCTCCATTGTCCAGAGACCAGCAATGCTGTTTAAACATGTACTCAAACAAATCAGTGAATTGTTCATTTCTCTAATGTACACTTGAACATAATTATTTTCAGTCTTAATCCTCATGCCTGTGTACCTGAGTATGAAGTGCGCCAATCACAAATAACTTCGTCTTGTGCCTTTCCATTGTCGTTTTACTATTGTGATCACATACCTTTTCCTTCATTATTGCCTCAGTTAGCACAATAATATGCTGTGTCATCACATGTGCAAATGAGTAACAGTAATATAAAATAAACAGCAAGCTAGGTGAGAAAAAATTTGTTATCTGTGCAAGAAAATGATTCATATTTCGAACTTGCAGCACAATCCCACTATGAGGCAATGATAAGCAGTTGGCAGGGTTCTGATACAACTGTGCTGCTTAATGCTTCTAGTGGGATATTATTGTGGGGTAACACTTGTATGCAGCAATAGAGTGATATAATGAAAGGCTTATTTTATTATTGTTTTATTAAACAATGATTTATAATGTAAGTTTATTTTACCATTGTTTGATTAAATTAAAAGTAAACTGTGATTTTGCTCATACATGTTTTCCTTGGTAACATAAAGACAGCTATTCTTTACATGTGTACAAAGTGCGCCATGTGGCTGCATGTGTTATGAAAAATGGCGTCTACTCGAGTGTTAATATAGTGGAGGATTATTTCCCATGTAATTGGATTGTGTACTTTTCATCAACATACAGTTTGTAGCTTTTTCCTGTCCTTGAAACATCAAAATATTGTTTTGTAAATTTATGATGTCAGAGTATTATAAAATCAGAGCTGTACTTCTAACTCTTAGTGCTTCCCGAAATCAAATAACATTTTCAACTGTGCATAACCAGTTAATTAAAATTTCATGACAGTCACTACTGAAATATTATTCTTTGATTATGAGGTAGTCGGTATCATTCAGTGAACATTATCTATTTTTCATCAAACATTTTCAGATGATTTATTTCCACCAATGATATACAAGGGTAGGCCATGTAATAAAATGTCTTCACTTGTTCCATAAAATGACCTCGATTCAACAGTGGCCAAGACGAGACTGAATGCAATGTAAAAGGAGATAAAACAGACTTCAGGTTTCCTCTTGAGGCAGACAGACATCAAACACTTGTGTGCTGTACCCAGTGATGTGAGAAAGTATAGCCATGATTGCTTGCTATATCACTGTGATGTGTACATGCAACAAGTAAAAACAAACCAACGAGTAAACATAGGCAAAACATTTTGTAGTTTAAATTAAACAAAACTATTATTATTACAAATTTATTAGGTTAAATGTAATCAGTACCAACCATTATGTAGTTGTCAAATTTCACTGTGACACTGTACAGCTTCTGTATCACTACAGTATGCAAATGACAGTTGTCTCATATAAAATACTGATTCAAGCAAAGAACTGCAAGAGAGAGTTTTTCAAAATATAAGCCACACAAAACATTTTTTCAGTCAAAATAATCCATTTACAAATGATATGAAAACTACACAAATGCAGTGCATTTTGAGTCATTACATACAGATGTGGCTAGGCATTGAGGCATTACAGGCAGGCAATGCTAGATGCATATAATCCGTTTTGGCAGGTAATAGGGCACAACATGCATATGTTCTGACACAAATGAGTGTCACTCAGAGGAGGAAGGGACCAGAGACATCTGCTTCACATAATGGACAACACTTTCTCTCTCTACAATTGGTGTAAATGAGAGACCACAAAGTAAGTTGGCTGAGAGAAGGACAGCAAGTAGCCTGTAGCATTACTAACAGAGGGGAAAACCCATGTGGTTGACAGTTGCAGAATCTCAATGTGATGAAGAGCCGACATTGTGTGGATTCAGAGCCCGAAATCCCATTTCACAGCTACAAAATACACAAAATCCCATGTATTATAATTACAGGAATTATTAGCACATTATGGCAAACTATCTCACTAATTAAAATGAAAATAACAAGAAAAAATTAAGGACCACAGCTAAAATCTAAGGACAGCACAGAAATGCTAGTGAGATTCTGATTGTGACCAATATGTAATATGCACAGTAAGAATAATTTGAATGTAAATCTGGGGAATTCTCAACAGATCTCGTTTGTATAAAGTTGGTGACAGTTCAATTTGAGAGTTGATCAAGGTCAGATATATGAATGAATGTGAGGCATGTCAGTTGTAGTTTTAAGTGACGAAACTTTCGTGAAATTGTAAAATTTTATGTAGGTGTTGTGAAAACTTAGAGAAGTTCTGATAGTTGGTTGTAGCTGTAAGTGTGAATACTTATGACTTGGCCTTGCAAATACTTTGGTTGCTAATCTTATGAATTTTAATTTTTATACAGAATAACATTGGCACCTTTAATGTTTTAGATGTTAGTGTCTTGGACTGCAGCTGTGAGATGAATCATTTGGATTTCTAAAATGTTTATATCAGGTAGTTGATGAATTTGTAAAATATTTTGAAGTTAGTTTCCAGAACATTAACACTGAACAGTAACTAGGCATGCCGACTTCAGTATTTTTGTAATTATGAGGGACTCCATCTCTCATTGTGTTAATTATACAATCTTCAATGATTAACAAACATATTTTATTTCTAATCATGAGCCATTTGGTTTTTGGAATATTACTATTTTTCACCACTGACCACATCTTGCCTGTAGTTATTAATTATAAAGAAGTTCACATAACTCTTTATTGGGCACTGTGATAGGTGTGCGACCAATCTCCTAGTCATTACAGTATCCAACAAACATTAAGTAGAAGGGAACATCTTTATCAAAGGGAGGTGTGTTCACATTAGTTGTTTCATTAACCGAACATAACTGCAGTTAATCTGGTACTGAATGGCGATAATGAGTTCATGAGATGCTAGTTCAAGATAAAAAAATCTGAGTATTGCATCAGAATTAAGGCTGATAGACACTACATATGAATGAAATGGAACAGAATGTCAGGTGATGTCAGCATCCAGTGGTGGATTGTTCACACTAGACAGAATGTCAACATGCCAGTTTTCTTAGCCTAATTTCAAAAGGCGAAAGTAAGGTTGTGTGATATCATCCACGATACAAAAAGTCAGAGAACACTGTCAGAATCAATGAAAACGTTTGTTAATGGTCCAATCAACTTCATAACACATGTGATTGACCAATTTTGTGTAGTACCTGTAAACTGCTGAGAAATGAAACAACATTTCAAAACATCAACAGTTGTTTGCTAACGAAAATATATATTACAGCAGGGTGGGTTACAAAAATCGCTTGGCGTACTGTTCAAAATAAACGTCCACCTACCTCAGTATGGCTTCTGCTCGATGTCCCTTCACTCTGCAAGCATAGATACTTACTAGATGGCGAAAAAGCAGCATTGAAGAAAACGCCGTCTAATATCTGTCCTGCAAAGTTCGCGTAAACTCTAGTAGTATTTCAGTCCCTGCAATCCCACATATATCAAGATTTCTGGTAGTGATATGATGCATTTTTTCTCACTGTAAATGTTCAAAAAATTTGTAGATAAGCCTTTTTATTGCTTCTAGCACACAAGAAAATGGACTATCAAGTCTGCTTGTACCTAAATAACGTATCTATTGTTCTCTGTTCACAGTTCATACAACCAATTTCACACTCAAAGCAGCCAGAAATTTATACAAGTGTGACCCAACTGATGACGCGATCTCACAGTCACAGATCTGCTATTATAAATGAGTTTCACATTTGGTCCTTCTCAGTGGGTTTCTTTAAAAGAAACTGCTCGCCAAATACTCCATACCTGAATACAGAATACGCCACACGGAATTTTCATAAAGGCCGAAAGTTCACACGTGACTAACTTTCCAACACACACTCCCGAAACTCCAAGCTTTCATCAAACTGTTCGTAACTACATCAGCGTTAGTCACAACACGTATTAAACGTGAGGAACTCAATATTCCTTCGTTTTACACATAATGAGAATCATCACATTTAACATGTTCTTTTGCGTCCGAAGCTGCTGAGTGACTCTCTCGAAGCTGCCTCACTCACAGCATATCTAACTAGCTGTGAGCGGGAATTACGTAATTCTGATTGGCTGATCAGTCTGATGGACCAATCAGAATGATTCTTTGAGATCATTCTCATGGAAAAACTCGCCTAAGTCAATCACTGTTCAGAAAGTAATTTATGTTATCCCAAAATGCAAATACTAACACAATGTTGAATAAAACAAAACGAAATAAAATTAATCTTGACAATAATATAGAAAACGATTGCACTTTAAACTGATATTCTGGCTGCCATCTTACAAAAGTAATCACCCCTAGACATACATCATCATCAATGTGGGTAAATTACATCTTTACCACATTCCAATAATGTAATGTTGTACATAATATAATATTGATTTTTTTCGTTTGAGCCACATACACCATCTCACTCATTCTCATTTATTCACACAACAACACATTAAACAGATACTATTTTTTCTGAATTTTTATACTACAAGATGAAGAATAATTAAAGTTTTGGAAATAAAAATCCAAACTAATTGATTTGGTATATTGAGAACTGTGATTTCAAATGGTAACAAAAGACAAACTGTAATCGTTCCTAACTGAATTTTTCACCCTGAGTGATGGTTTGGTGGATTTTAGGTAATTTTCTGAACCTCCAAAACTATTATATGTACAGCTTTGAAATTTGGAGATCTTCTGAATAAAAAAATTAGTATACCATGTTTGAAAATGTTTCATTTAGATCCGTAGGGGGTATGAATATATGGTCATTCTAAGTGTCACAGAAGCCCGTTCTCATACTGGCTAGTAGCGACATATGTGCTATGAGTCATGGCTAAGACACAAGTTTTCAGCCTCCTGTACGTTCGCCGGGCTCCACGTCTACGTATCTTATTGCAATAAATGTTGTCCTATAATAACTTGCGACGTCACAACATCAAGCACAATTTGTGAGGGAATATGTAGAGCCTATTTACATTATGTTTTATTTTTCATATATAGCAAATAACGTCATAAACAACTGTATTTTGTCCTTCAATAAACTGACTTTTTCACTCAATTAAAGTTTATTTAATGAAAACTGCTTCATCAATTTATGTTGTCATATATACACAATGTAGGCATCAGCTCTGTTCAGATATTGCAAAACGTAAATAATTTTTTGCTTTCATTATCTAGTCTCTATTATGGAAAAACATTCAACGGAGAAAAAGTTCATGTAGTCATGAAACATTGACAATTGGTCACCAAAACAAAGCAAATTAATAAAGCAAAGGCTAAGAAGAAAAAAAGCGCGATATCTACTATTATAATATTAGTGTGCATGGCGAAAATAAATTAAATTCAGATGTCAGCAAACGACGACACAGTCCCCACACAAATATCAGTGTCTGACCTTTCTTTCCCAGATATCTTGACCTTGGTGTTCCATTGAATCCCTTCCCTTTCTGTTCTGTTAACGGCTTGTGTGAGTACCTCACTGTGGAATATTGAGATGTTCCATTCCATCCTGTTCCATTCTTTCAAAGGGGAATTGACCTTTAAGGAACTAGCAATAGTAGTAGCCTTTATTAACGGAAAAGTCAAAATTTATAAACGAAGTTCTTGACAAAGGTGGTATAGTGAACTTTCCACACTACTGAGAATCAAAAAATTACGAAAGTATCGTCCAATCATTAAAAAACGTCAAATTTATTTTTTTCGAAAAAATACACGTCATACATGTCAATACATCGAACAATATTTATATGTTGGTTTGTTTTCGTGAGAAATTGCAAGTGTTCCATGATGACTTGAATATTTTACCATTGAGTGCTCTTCTGTAAGAGAGGCCTCATACTGACAGTGAAATATGATTTAGATTTTACAATACCTGTGCAGAACTGATGCCTACACTTCGTATAAATGGGAATATAAGTTGATGAAACGGTTTTCATTAAATAGCCCTTTATTAAGTGAAAAAAATCAGCTCTGTTGAAGGAGAAAAATACTGTTGGTTATGACGCTGTTTGCTTCGTATGGAAAATCAAACATAATTATAAGGTAAAAGGTTCTACGTATTCCCCTACAAAATTTTGTTATGTGTGTTTATGTATGCAGTATATAGTTTCGCTAACGAATAAATGTCGATGTTTTGAAATGTTGTTTCACTTCTATGCAATTCACAGGTGCCATACAAAATTGAGCAGCCACATCAGTTATGAAGTTTTATTTGATCATCAACAAATTTTATCGTTTTGTATCACAGATGGTATCTTATAATTTCAATTTCGCCTTTCGGTACTGGGGCTAAGCAAATTGACATCGTGTACACGTTCCATCTAGTGTGAACCAACGTCTTACAGTTGAGCCGGCAAAGTTGATCTCTGGCAGCCAGCTTTCAAAGACCAAGTGCAAATGGTAAAGAGTGAAGACAGTGGCCGTCTGTAGAGCCCCGGCAACACTGAGGCGTGATCATAGAGACATTAACAAAACTGTGTAACATGATTGGTTGCAGTAGGTACGCGGAGCTGCTGCGCCCAGACCACTGCAACTTTTTACTGCAACCAACACACACACACGTATATATATATATATATATATATATATATATATATATATATATATATATATATATGCATTCCTTTTTGGTCTGAACCGTCCATCATTTCACAGACGGTAAAGTCTGTTGATAACGAGTGTTGAATCGTCCTTTATGCACAGTGTATGATTTTTTGTTGCTTGGCTGTTATAAAAAGTAAATAATTTTTCGATCTAGACGTTTGACCTCTTTATGGAATAACACTCGTAGGGAAAAAAATGAAAGTCCTCCTACAGCCTTGGCAATGTGTCCCGAGCGCAATTACCTTTGGCACACTGTGCGTGCGTTATCTTTGCAACACTTGACCTAGTAACTTTGATGAGACCTTATCAAGATTAAGCCAAAGATATAGTTGTACCATGTAAATATGTCATATGCCTAAACGTGTAATAAACATTAAAGTATTTGCCGATATGAGTGATGGCGTTCATCAAATAAGAAAAGCCTTTTTTGCCCCCTAACCTGCCTGTATATTATTCTCCACTTTCTGCGCCTAATTACGTGTACCAAGCAAATAAAGTACACTTAACGTTGCCCAACATGACAGCGTATTGTTTAAAGGTTTCGGCGGTTACCAGGAAACGTTATAATGCTAGCGAAGCAAGTAGTCAGTTGCAGATTGATGACGTACGTACAGGAAGTCAGAAACACTCTGGCTTTACGACTCTGTGGTAACAATGCCTATACGGGTCTTTCCGTAGTTAAACGCCGTAGCACCGAACTTGTGAAACACGTCAGGGCTCACGAAATGCTCTTACCGGTGCCTACCGTTACCTATAGATTGACGTTTGTGTAAAGGTGATGAACTAGTAAAAATGTCGTTGCGAATTAGTTGGAATGAACTGTTCCCCACGAAATGGAGCGTAGTGATATTCATCGCGTACATGGTGTTGTTTATAAATCAAGGTTGGTGGTAAAATCAATATGAAATATGCTTTACCTGCAGATAAATCATTCTGGAATAAGCTGGCAGTCATTTATGCGTGAGGTGTGCGTGCTTGTGTGAATGAAGGCTGTTTGTTTCTCTTGTTCTAACGAAGGCTGTGGCCGAAAGCTTATGTGTAAATGTCTTTTAATTGTGCCTGTCTGCAACTTAACGTGTCATCTTTTGTTAAAATCCATCTTATTACTACTTTTTCAAGACTGTATACATTCTATTGAACTGCTCCTTTTAATTTCTTTGTTGTCTCTGGCAGATTTACAATGTCACAAGCAAACCGTAAGCTTTTTATTTCTTATCCGTAAACTTTTAATTCCTGCTCCAAATTTTTCTTTAGTTTGCTACTTTGCTTGCTCAATGTCCAGATTGATTAACGTTGCGTCACTCCCATCTCAACCACTGTTTCCCTTTCATGTCCATCCACTCTTGAACTGCAGTCTGGTTCCTGCACAAGTTATAAATAACAATTTGCTCCCTGTGTTTTATTCATCCTGTTTGTTGTTGTGGTCTTCAGTCCAGATACTGGTTTGATGCAGCTCTCCATGCTACTCTATCCTGTGCAAGCCTCTTCATCTCGCAGTACCTACTGCAACCTACATCCTTCTGAAACTGTTTAGTGTATTCATCTCTTGGTCTCCTCTACGATTTTTACCCTCCATGCTGCCTTCCAATACTAAATTGGTCATCCCTTGATACGTCAGAATGTGTCCTACCAACCGATCCCTTCTTCTTCTCGTTTTGCTTTTGTTGATGTTCATCTTATATCCTCCATTTAAGACATTGTCCATTCCGTTCAACTGCTCATCCAAGCCCTTTGCTGTCTTTGACAGAATTACAATGTCATCAGCGAACCTCAAAGTTTTTGTTTCTTCTCCATGGATTTTAATTCTTACTCCTAATTTTTCTTTTGTTTCCTTTACTGCTTGCTCAGTATACAGATTGAATAACATCGGGGAGAGGCTACAACCCTGTCTCACTCCCTTCCCAACCAATGCTTACCTTTTATGTACTCGACTCTAATAACTGCCATCTGGTTTCTGTACGAATTGTAAATAGCCGTTTGCTCCCTGCATTTTACCACTGCCACCTTTAGAATTTGAAAGAGAGTCTTTCAGTCAACATTGTCAAAAGCTTTCTCTATGTCTACAAATGCTAGAAACGTAGGTTTGCCTTTCCTTAATGTTTCTTCTAAGATAAGTCATAAGGTTAGTATTGCCTCACGTGTTTCAACATTTCTACGGAATCCAAACTGATCTTCTCCGAGGTCAGCCTCTACTAGTTTTTCCATTTGTCTGTAAAGATTTCGTGTTAGTATTTTGCAGCCGTGCCTTATTAAACTGATAGATTGGTAATTTTCGCATCTGTGAACCCCTGCTTTCTTTGGGATTAGAATTATTATATTCTTCTTGAAGTCTGAGGGCATTTCACCTGTCTCATACCTCTTGCTCACCAGATGGTAGAGTTGTGTCAGGGCTGGCTCTCCCAAGGCTATCAGTAGTTCTAATAGAATGCTGTCTACTCCCGGGGCCTTGTTTCGACTTAGGTCTTTCAGTGCTCTGTCAAACTCTTCACGCAGTATCATATCTCGCATTTCATCTTCATCTACATCCTCTTCCATTTCCATAATATTGTCCTCAAGAACATCGCCCTTGTATAGACCCTCTATATACTCCTTCCACTTTCCTGCTTTCCCTTCTTTGCTTAGAACTATGTTTCCATCTGAGCTCTTGATATTCATGCAAGTGGTTCTATTTTCTCCAAACGTCTCTTTAATTTTCCTGTAGGCGGTATCTATCTTACCACCTAGTGATATAAGCCTCTAGATCCTTACATTTGTCCTCTAGCCATCCCTGCTTAGCCATTTTGGGACTAGTGTAGCAGGGGATACAACCCGTCGGCTTTGGACAATGACGTCACAAGTCGCCAATCGAGAAGCGATTCTTCTTAGTGTTGTAGCTCCCTTCAGTGGCTGATAAGTGTTTTTTGACTTTTTTTAAAAAAAATCTCACGAGATAGAATAAACAGATCCACTTTATTAAGCAATCAGTAAAAAAACGTAACTGAAACATAACAGCAAAAGCGAAAATGGTAAACTGCTCTCTGGCGACTTGTGACGTCATTGTCCAAAGCCGACGGGTTGTATCCCCTGCTGCACTAGACCCGCCATTTTGCACTTCCTGTCTATCTCATTTTTGAGACATTTGTATTCATTTACTGCATTTTTGTATTTTCTCCTTTCATCTGTTAAATTCAGTATCTCTTCTGTTACACAAGGAATTCTGTTAGCCCTCGTCTTTTTCCCTACTTGATCCTCTGCTGCCTCCACTATTTCATCTCTCAAAGCTACCCATTTTTCTTCTACTGTATTTCTTTCACCCATTCTTGTCAATCGTTCTCTAATGCTCTCCCTGAAACTCTCTACAACCTCTAGTTCTGTCAGTTTATCCAGGTCCCATCTCCTTACATTCCCAATTTTTTGCAGTTTCTCTAGTTTTAATCTACAGTTCATAACCAATAGATTGTGGTCAGAGTCCACATCTGCCCCTGGAAATGTCTTACAATTTAAAACCTGGTTCCTGAATCTCTGCCAGACCATTATATAATCTATCTGAAACCTGTCAGTATCTCCGGGCTTCTTCCATGTATACAACCTTCTTTTATGATTCTTGAGCCAAGTGTTAGCTATGATTGAGTTATGCTCTGTGCAAAATTCTACCAGGCGACTTCCTCTCCTCACCCCCATTCCATATTCACCTACTATGTTTCCTTATCTTCCTTTTCCTACTATCGAATTCCAGTCACCCATGACTATTAAATTTTTGACTCCCTTCACTATCTGAGTAATTTCTTTTATCTCATCATACATTTCATCAATCTCTTCATCATCTGTGGAGCTAGTCAGCTTATATAGACTT
The DNA here is from genome assembly GCF_021461395.2 of Schistocerca americana. NCBI lineage: Eukaryota > Metazoa > Arthropoda > Insecta > Orthoptera > Acrididae > Schistocerca > Schistocerca americana. The sequence continues at coordinate 155,874,747 of NC_060124.1, read as the reverse complement.
GTACTATTGTGGTAGGCATGTGTTTCGTATCTGTCTTGCTACCTTCAGAATTTCAGTGATTGTATTCCAATCAATGCCGTGAAAATATTCTGTTTCGTCTGTGGCGTACATCTTACAAGGATATCGACAGTTTTGAGGGTCGTTGTCTTCTTCAGGTGCGTTGTGTCAACTTGGGTATTTCAATGCTGTATCAGATTCCTCACACAGTATTCTATCTCCCATATCGTCATCTACTTCCTCGTCCCTTTCTGTAACATTTGTCTTCAAGTTATAGTTTCCTTTGTATATGCCTACTTTCTTTTCCGTCCTCCTTTCAGCCATCCCTTCTTTGTGTACTACATGCTTGCTATCTGAGCTCTTGACGTATATATAGCTGGTTCTCTTTCTTCCAAATGCCTTTTGTTTTCCCATAGATAGCCCCTTTTTTCCTGTAGTCATGCATGCTTCTATAGTCTTGCATTTGTCCTCTGCCCATACTGTTTAGCAATTTTGCTCTTTCTGCCAATAAAATTTTTAAGCTTCTGTACCCTATTTCCGTTAGCGTGCTGCATTTTTGTATTTTCTCCTTTTGTCTGTTAAATTTGGTTTCTTGTGTGTTACCCAAAGATTTCTCCTGGGCCTTGTCTTTTGGCCTATTTCATCTTCTGACTTCAGCATTTCTCCAGTTTCAATCAGATGTTGTCTATGCTCCTTTCGAAACTCTCACAATCAATGACTCTTCCAGTTTGTCCAGGTCCTATCTGCTTACTTCTAGGTATTTGTGATTGTTACCATTTCTGGCGACTTTAATACCTATAATGTATTTGAACACATAGGTATCTCTATCTAATTTACATACAATAATGTTCCATTTATTTACATTCAGTGCCAGTCTCTACATTGATCATGTGCAGGTCATCCTCCATTTTGATATAGTGTTTTGCCATTGCAACTTCCCTGTTGACAACAGCATTATCTGCATGCAGCCTCACAGAGCTTCTGACATTATTCAGTAGATCATTTAAGCAGATTCTAAACATCAATGGTTGGGGGGGTTTCTGTCTGTTGATTTTGTCCTGTTAAGAATGCTATGTTGTGTTTAATATTCTGTGAAATCCTGAATCCAATCACAAATTATGACCAATACTTGGTAAGGTCATACTCTGTCCATTAAACAACAGTGCAGACCTGTATGGAGTGGCTACCAAAGTCAAAGTGCATGGCTTCAACTTGGGCAAGAGCATTTATGGTTCTTTGAATTCCTCTGGCCAACAAATGATCTTAATGATTTTTCTTTTACAATTCTGTGGTAACACCCCACAACTGCACAGGCCTGCATTAGCAACCTCGGCTATGGAGATGGGTGAAGCATCAAGTGATGGTTCGTCTTACAGGGAACCCTACCTTTGATCGAGTCCTACCAGTGATGATTCCTGACTAGTTAGTGGTTGGAAAGGTGCATTCGTAAGAGTGGTATGAACCACTTGGCAGGGAAAGTGACCTGGACAATAGTGCAGGGACTGTTAATTAAAGATACTGTAGCAGCTGTGCTGGTATCGAAGAAGTTCTTATGGTTGTCTGAGGAGATGTGCTAGTTGGATGCCTCTAATTTCATAGACTAGATTTAGGCAATTGTAGCATTACAGGCCAGAACAGCTCTTTAACGTTATGACACATAGTATAAAAAAACACACGTTACTAGTATTAAAAGTATGCAGCCAACTAACGGAAAATGGTTTCAGTTTCATATAGTAACGAGAAAAACTGTTATGAAGACTATCTAAAGTTCGCTGGAACTTGTTCTTTATAGATTTTCTGTTAGATTTTACTGACTCAAGAATCTAGGATTTTGTTGGTGTCTAGCACTGGATACATTCTACAGCTAAATTGAGGGGCATATGTTGAGCGCTTATTAGACCCCATTATCTTCACTGATTTTTTTTTTTTTTAAAGAAAGTTATACTTTATTTGATCATAGTAGTTACCTAGGCCTACTTCAGATTGCAACATTCCGACTCTTAATGATATTACTTGGAAAACACTTGATTCTGCATTAAACTGGCTTTTAACCAATATACATGTTTGTAATTCAGACAAAAGAGCCCAAAAACTTTTTCTAAGCACACAAAATACATGATTTACAAGTAAAGATAACAACTCACCAAACAGTGTGCGGTAGTGTCCCCCCACCCCCCATAAAACATGCAAGTTGAGAAATGTGTTTTGTAGTAATTATCTTCATTTGCATGAATCTGGATGCTTTCTAAACACTGTGAAGTTCATGGTGGAGGGTACAGGGTACATCCCACTGTACCAGTTATTAGGTCTTTCCCCTGTTCCATTCACATATTCAGTGCATAGAAAAATGATTATTCAAATGCCTCTTGTAAGTAGTCTAATCATATGCTTACAATTACTGTGGCAGCTTTATGTAGACGGTTGCAGTGTATTCCTAGAGTCATCATTTAAAGCGAGTTCTCAAAACTTTGTCTGTAGACTTTCTTGGGATATTTTCAATCTATCTTCAGGAGCCTGTAGTTCCATTCTTTCAACATCTCAGTACACTCTCCTGTGGGTCAAACAAACATGTAACCATTCATGCTACCCTTCTCTGTGGAAGTTCAATATCCTCCTGCTAGTCCTATTTGGTACGTATCACACACTCTTGAGCAATACTCTAGGATAGGTTGCACAAGTGATTTACGAGGGTTGGAACTTAAATAGAGGCAACTATTTATTCACAAAAAATGGTTCAAATGGCTCGGAGCACTATGGGACTTAACATCTGCAGTCATCAGTCCCCTAGAACTTAGAACTACTTAAACCTAACTAGCCTAAGGACATCACACACATCCATGCCCGAGGCAGGATTCGAACCTGCGACCGTAGCGGTCACGCGGTTCCAGACTGAAGCGCCTAGAACCGCACGGCCACACCGGCCAGCATTTATTCACAACCGATACAAAAGAGTTACATGTTTGCACCTGTTACTGTCCTTCAAAGTATCACCAGCGTTGTGTAGAACTCATTGCCAGCAGTGTTGAAGGCGTAGTATACTGTTACCAGAGCCTGTTCTGTTGATCGTGCGAATGGAGTGGTCTACTGCCTGTCAGATCTCTGGAACAGTTCTGAAGTGAATGCCACAAAGTGGTTCCTTCACCTTCAGAATCAAATCAAAGTCGCAAGGACTTAAGTCCGGGGTGGATGGTGGATGGTACAGTACTTCCCAGTCCCATCGACTGAACAGAGCAGCCACAGCTTGCGCTGTATGTGCCCACTCATTGTTGTGCAAAATGATGGGTGGGTTGCGCAGAAAGTGTCGCCGCTTCTTCTGCAAACCTGGTCACAGGTGATTCTCCAAAAATGAACAGTAATACTGTGCACTGACAGTCTGCCGTGGAGGAACATAAAGCGTTAGGATAACACCATCACAATCGTACACAAGAACCACCATAACTTTAGACCACTCCATTCGCACCATCAACAGAACAGGCTCTGCTAACGGTATTCTATGCTTTGCACATTGCTGGCAATGGGTTCTACACAACACTGGTGACTACTTTGAAGGACAGAACAGGTGCAAACGTGTAACTCTTTCGTATCGGTTGTGAATAAATAGTAGCCACTATTTAAGTTCCAACCCTTGTATAAGCAAACTACTTCGTAAAATGATTGTGTTTCTGTAGTTTCTTCCAATAAACTAAAGTCTGATACTTGCTTTACCCATGACTGAGCCTCTGTGATCATTCCACTTCATGTCCCTACTAAGTGTTACACCCAAGTATTTCTATGAGTTTACAGATTCCAGTTGTGACTCACTAATATTGTATTCATAGTATACTATGTTTTTTTGTTTTGTGAAGTGCACAATTTTACGTTTTTGAACATTTAAAGCAAGCTGCCAATCATAGCACCACTTTGAAATCTTATCGAGGTCAGAGTGGATATTTGTACTGTTTCATTTAGATTGTGCTTCATTGTAGGTAACTGAATCATCTGAGTAAAGTCTTAAGTCACTATTAATATTGTCTGCGAGGTCATTAATGTACAACTAGAATATCAAGGGAAGCAACACACTTCCCTGGGGTACAGCCGAAGTTACTTCTGCATCTGTCAAAGACTCTTCATTCGAGACAACATGCTGCATCCTCCCTACCAAGAAATCCTCAGTTGTGGCACATATTTCTTCTGATACCCCATATGATGATAATTTTAATAATAAGTGTAGGGGTAGTACTGAATCAAATACTTTCCAGAACTCCAAAAATATTGCGTCTACCTGACTGCCTTGATCCGTAGCTTTCAGGAAGTCCCATAAGAAAAGTCCAAGTTGGGTATCACAGGATCTATGTTTTTGAAATCCATGCTGGTTGGCATGGAGGGGGTCATTATGTTCAAGACACCCCATTGTATTTGAGCTCAGAATATGTTCTAGGTCTCTACAACAAATGAATGTTGAGGCTTTGTTCAATTTTAATGGTTTCAGCTGTTCCTCAATGACACTGGCACTAACATTTATTTCACTCATCTTTTCAGTGGTATGAGAATTAAATTGCGGTAATACACCTGGGTTTTCCTTTGAAAAGGAACATTTGGAAACAGATAAGCATTTCTGCCTTTGCTTTGCTACTCTCCGTTTTAGTTCCTGTCTCATCTATGAGTGCCTGTTTGGTGTCATTAACAGCCTGTACATATGACCAAAATTTCTTTGGCTCTTGTAAGAAGAGAACACCACTTGATAACTGACACAAAAAGTTTTATTAAGTCTTAAAAATAAAGAACAGTTTATTATAATGGGTATGCTAGCCACAAAGTGGCTCACAATAACAATCTGATTACACATATGGGTAGAGGTAAACATGTAACTGAGTTAGAGCTGGCTGGGCCCGTCTATAAAAGGCATAGTCCATATCAATTCAGGCAGAGACTGCCACGCATTGATTTACAAGCAGCCTCTCCTCTGTGCACTCTACTGTACGGCTGACAGTTTTAGGCATAATCCATATCACATCAGTCAGGGGAGTTACCTTCATAGTCTCAGATGTTATTGAATTTAGCCTATGTTAAAATGAAGGTCTAAGTAAGGAACACGTATATTTTTGTTTTCTCCAAAACAATTTCTGCTCCGAGCTAAAGCCTGCCAAAGATGACACTGTGCATACCATTTCGAAGATGCGAATTTTGGAAAAAATTTTAAAATCCTGTATCTCTGGAATAGTGGCTCTTCTTTCTTTTTTTAAGATAATTGCTTTGTGATCACAAACAAATCCTCCACGTGGACTTATCTGTCAAAGTTCTTTTGCTATAGTGTTCTGAACTTTTTTTACAATTTATGGAAAAATTTTTTTTCAAAAATGCCAATCCTTAAAATTTTGATTTTTTATTAGCGTCATATAGTTTTACATTTCCTGAAAAGGAGAGCTTCCACCATTAGGTTGAACAGGTTTTATAAACAATTGAAATTTTTACCATTCATAGAACCTGTTTTATTACCACATTATCACATAACAGGCTCATAAAAATCAATACCTAGCCTTATTTAACATAATTTTAGTTTTGAAAGATGAGGAAGGGACTCATTTTTCAAGCATTTTAAATGGTTCCAAAATGTAAGTGAAAGACCCAAATACTGAAATGTTTCAATTTATACAACTTCCATGCACTCCGCTTTGTACTGAAATTAGCCAGTAAACTAACTAAAAATGTGTTCTACTGCTTCAGTATCTTCCTTTGATATAGGATGATACCTTCCTGTTGAACCAATAGGAACTGGAGCACTTACAATCTTCAAAACATTGTGAACAGGAAGTGAGCACTGATGGTGTTGCTGTCCTTCAGCTGGAAACCTATATCCAGCAGCTGGTCCATGTGGTAGCATAAAGTTCACTACAATTTTGTTTAACTCATAACTGGTGTCTATAATTTCTGCAATTCAGCAGTCACAGTCATACACACACGCCATAAACATCCTCCTTCTCAGGTTGTGAATCTGAATATTATCCTGCTGTTTCTGAGGTGTTGGCTGAAAGAACGAAATTTCTTCTTTCTTGCTCTTTGAAGTGCGTGCAATATGAGTAAGCCCATCACTTTGAGTCCAAAAATGTGTCTTCTGAATTCCTTTCACAGGAATAGTTTGTTTGGACCATTCTTCTTTTTTCTGCTCGTAGAATTCTTCAATTTCCTCTTTGGACAAAAGAATGAGTGCTGTGGATGTGTAGGACTTCACGACTCTAGTAAAATCCTCAGCATTTCGAATCACAGCTGCATTTGGTCTGAAAAGATGTAGCATGGGGCTTCAGCAGGCCTCCTACACCATCACAAGGCCCCTTCCCATGACCAGTAGCATTGTATACCCAGTCATTTGACACAAGTGACTTACTCAATTCAAACAGCTGGTAATGATTTTTAAAATGACTAGGAGCACTATCAGAAATAATGATCATCTTCTTTGCCCCTGTTTGCAGTTGAAGAAGTTTGTGCATTGCTAGTGAAGCATTTGCTAAGTCATGTCCTGCGCCATCACTTATAACTGCAACACTTGTGGTCTTGTTTTGAAAATGTGTTACTCCTGTAAAAACTGAAATTACAGACCATTTGTCAGCAAAATCCCAGTGAAGCACTAAACATAGTTCTTCAGCCTGTACACACACTTTCACTTCTGCAATGTGTTGTTGTTACAATTTCTTCAGATGCTGGTGTGTTACAGCTTTCACTGACCATTTACCAAGTTCATCAATGAAACTGTCAAAGGCAACAGTTTTCTTGATTAGTTTATTTTCCACTCACGTCACGTATGTAATTTCTGCAGAGTTATCTGCTACGTCTTCCAGGCCAAGTGTCTGCAAAGACAGTCCTCCCTTTCCAGGGCAGTCACCACATTCTTGAAACAAATACATCTCTCGCTTTACACCACAGACTACTAATGACTTCACATGCCCAACCATGGTGTCATATGTCACATGCTCCAATAAATTCTCAAAGTTACCACACAAAGTTCAAAATTCGTGCAGTACACGCATAAATAGATATCTCTAGGTGGGTGTAGAACTACCCACTTAGGTCATAGTGCATAAAATTTTGATCTTCCAATATGTGAAGTTGCTCTCATAAATTGCAAAAGTTTCTTTAATTCTGCAAGACATGCACCTCTTCACTTTCACAACTTTTTGACCTTCATCTGTTACAGTTATAGTGTCTTTATTGCTGGCATTGTGGTGAGAACAGTCCCATTTATCTTCCAGATAAAATGACTGCACTGTTTGAACTTGAGCTGCTTCTACAGGATGATCATAATAGGGATCTGGTCATCCAAAGACTCCTTTTACAGACCTCACACTTCTTGATTTGTCTATCCTGTGCTTTGATACTGATGGAACGTGGTTCAAAATTGTTTTCTTTGAAAATGTCTTTGGAATAATAGTTGAAACTTGTACCTTTTCACTATAGGGTGCACAATATTCAAAGGCTGATTGATATTTGTGAAAAATTCCTGACAAGAGGTGCAAGACTGCATTGGTTCATTTTCTTCTGAAGGTGGAATTTCTACTTTGAAGAGTGTGGTCAGTTTTGCGGTTGTGTATTCATCCATAGCTTTAGTAATTTATCTGCGCTTTCTTGATCCTAGAGTGTATGTCTTGACTTCACTGACCACTGTTTCTTAATAGGACTAACACCTACCTCTGTAGTTGACTGATTCAGGGTATTTAATTCTTCCTCTATTGATGCAAATGGGAGGCTTCACCTTGTTCATATACTTTCATTATTGTTATTCTGTCAAAACATTTAGAACACAAAAAGTCGTCAGTGGAAACATCTTCAGTTTGAAACAGTCTTCAAATGAGAACACTTGTCCCCAACCTGAACAAAGTCTGTTTTTTTGTTTGTCTTACGTATCTCTCTTTTATGGATATGCAAGTAGTCAGTTCACCTCACTCTCCTGTGGCCCCAGTCAGAAGACATTTCAAAGAGTCCTTTTCATGAAACACAATGCAACTATGTCAACTTGCAAATGCCTCATGAAAACACAGAGCTCACTGGATGGTCTCAGATTTCCTAGAAGCCTCTTCAGTAGACAAATTAGCACTGAACAACTACAATACAGAAACCTGAAATAAACAACCACAACATAGAAATGACAAGAAACTACAACAAAGTGTAAGAAATAACTGCAACAAAGAAAGTGATAAGAAATAACTGCAACAAAGACAATAGAAATAAACATTGTAACAAAGAAATTAGTTAGAAACAACTCCAGTGAAGAGACACATTACCCTTGAAAATTAAATTAAAATTAAACCTGTCCAACTTAAAAGTGGAAGCTCTCCTTTACAGAGACTATAGTACTACATGGTTCTAATCAACAGAAAAAAATCTAACTTTTCCGGATTGGCATTTTTGAAAAAAAATTTTTGTTTAAATTATTAAAAAAATTCAAAAGGCGTCAGTAAAAGAACTTTGACAGGTGTGTGCAAACAGATACCAATGCTATCATAAAACAATTATCTTTCAATTATAAACAAACTCAAACAAAATACCTAAAACAGTTACATAGATACAGCACGTAAAATTTTTTTCCGAAATTCGCCTCTTCAAAGTGGTGTTCACAGTGTCATCTTTGGAGGCCTGTATCTCGGAGCAGGAAAGTTTTTGGAGAAAACAAAAAAATATATTTCTTACTTACTCCTGAATTTCAACATATGCTAAATTCAATAACATCAGAGACTATGAAGGTAACCCCCCTGCCTGAAGTGATACGGATTATGCCAAAAGCTGTCAGCCGGCCAGTAGAGTGCACAGAGGAGAGGCTGCTTGTAAATCCATGAGTGGTGGCCTGTGATGATTGTCGAACTTCTAGCTGCGTCTACCAACTTCTGTGGCACACCTTTCAACTGCGTGGCACAATTTCGGGTGCGAATCTGTGTGATTCGACTATATAAACCCTACAAAGAGTCACAATCAAAATGCTCAGATATGATTAAAGAGATTACAAGAACCATATGGATGCTAAAAAATGATAATTCTTCAGACTATTTCTTGACAGATTGAAATATTCAGTACTGATATCTGTAAAAAGTTGATAATTGAGTTATTTATAACCATCAAATATGTGTGAAAAAATTGATGGTGTCAGCCATAACCATCATATCAGATAACAGTAGTCTTTGAAGCCTTTCTCTTTCTTTAGCAGTTATGCTGTTAGTTACTCTTATGCACTATAGATCATTTGCATGATAAATCATAATGATATATGGAACAAGTTATTTTACATTCAAATAACAAAAAATAACAAATTAATTTTTTAGATATCACTCCTTGCTGACCATTGTCTCTAAATATACAGATGTAACTTAGTAATTTCTACCCACCATCATCTACATGTTACAGTAATAGAAATTCTTCTAAGGAATAGAAGGAGCTGTCAAGGAAAACACTCTCTTTGTTTGTTTTCAAAGTCTACATTGCTATCTGTCAAGACACCTTACATGAGTAGAGTGCAAAAATTTTGGTTGCAGCATTGTGCACTCCTTTTCATGCTAAGATCAACCTTAATGTGGAGTAATGAGTGTCTTTTTTCTTCTGGTATCGTAACTATGTGCATTATTATTCTTTTGAACTGCAGTGGATTACTTATAGTAAACTTCATGATGGAATGCATATGCTGTGAAGCAGTGGTCAAAATGCCTGTCTCCTTAAACAGATGTCCACAAGCTGATTGTGGGTGAGCACCACATATTATATTCCTATTTAGCAATGACCAGCTCAAGTGACCAAGTCTTCACTCAACAGCAGATACTACTTCTTGTTGAGCCTTTGCATTCTCTGTATGTGATAGTTGAGATATGAGCACTTGAAGCTAGTTCTTGATTCCCCTTAACGGGTGTTTTCTGGTCCTTAGCAAATATTTTTTTCATTGTCCACACATATTAATGTTTATTTGAACCTCACCTCTTATTTATGCAATTGACATGATTTATGCCAGTCAATAAATATAAAAAGCTTAGTGGTCATTTGAATGATTTGATAGCGTTTTACTAATTCTGGAGTAGTAGTAAAGAATTTGCTTTGGTATAACCAAACCATTAAGGAAGATCCCAAATGGTGCAATATATCTAATGAAACAATATAAGAATATGTAGCAAAAATTGAAACTTGTCAAAAATTTTGGGAAATGTTATTTCTTGAAAGGTTTTGAAAAAATAAAAGCATATGATGTAAACTTTTCTCAGAATCACTGGTGATAACACACACACACACACACACACACACACACACACACACACACACACACGTGTGCAGGAAAGAAAGGGGTGGGGGGGGAGGGAGGGAGAGAGAGAGAGAGAGAGAGAGAGAGAGAGAGAGAGAGAGAGAGAGAGAGAGACAGACACTATGCAGATGCTAATATGTGTCCACAGCACATGATCCCATTCATAATACCTCCCCTCCCCTGTATGGTGGCCTAATGTGTCTCTGTACATTAATTGCATATTTATAATTTACCTCTACCTGTGACTGTAAAAGTGGCTCAATAGTTAAGACACTTTACTCGTACACACAAATAGTGCGGTGTAATTCCTTCTCAGGCCATATCAATTTAGGTGTTTTGTGGTTTCCTGAAGCAAGGCTGTTGCTGATTTATTTCCCCACCCTTGTCTAGTTTGAGCTTGGGCCTTGTCTCTGATGCTTGTAATATTAACTGTAATTGTCTCTACTTCCTTACTTCTTTATCTTGTACTCTTTTCTTATAATAACCAATGTATGACTTTTGCTTCTAATACTTAAGATATAATTTTATATATTTATTGTTTACATTGGATTCCATTATACTTTTCAACTGTTGGTGAAGACATGTGGTTAAGTATTTAACCCACTGGCAATTTTAACTTACATAAAAATTTGTTTTTTGTGTCAGTGATAAATTTGTAAGCAGTTCTTTTTATTCTGCATAAAACTTGAAACATCATGTGTCTGTCTCACATAATTATAAAATATGATCCAACAGTATTATGAAAAGGGTAGTTGTCGCTCACCTTCTAGCAGAGATGGTGAATTACAGATTGGCACAACGGAAATACTCTCAGAAAATGAGCTTTCGGCCATAAAGCGTGTGCATGTGCCCTCCCCCCCCCCCCCCCCTCCCAAACAAACACACACACACACACACACACACACACACACACATATATATATATATATATATATATATATATATATATACACACACATCTAAAAACAGAGATGATGTGACTTACCAAATGAAAGTGCTGGCAGGTCGACAGACACACAAACATACACACAAAATTCAAGCTTTCGCAACAAACTGTTGCCTCATCAGGAAAGAGAGAAGGAGAGGGAAAGACGAAAGGATGTGGGTTTTAAGGGAGAGGGTAAGGAGTCATTCCAATCCCGGGAGCGGAAAGACTTACCTTAGGGGGAAAAAAGGACGGGTATACACTCGCGCACACACACACATATCCATCCACACATATACAGACACAAGCAGACATATTTAAAGACAAAGAGTTTGCCCAAACTCTTTGTCTTTAAATATGTCTGCTTGTGTCTGTATATGTGTGGATGGATATGTGTGTGTGTGCGCGAGTGTATACCCGTCCTTTTTTCCCCCTAAGGTAAGTCTTTCCGCTCCCGGGATTGGAATGACTCCTTACCCTCTCCCTTAAAACCCACATCCTTTCGTCTTTCCCTCTCCTTCTCTCTTTCCTGATGAGGCAACAGTTTGTTGCGAAAGCTTGAATTTTGTGTGTATGTTTGTGTTTGTTTGTGTGTCTGTCGACCTGCCAGCACTTTCATTTGGTAAGTCACATCATCTTTGTTTTTAGATATATTTTTCCTACGTGGAATGTTTCCCTCTATTATAACTATATATATACACACACGTGCACAAAAAACAGCTCACGTGCATGACCGTACTCTCTGGCTGCTGAGGCCACACTTGAGGCAGCAGCCCATAATGGGGATGCAGCCGGGTGGTGGGGGTAGGGAGGTGGCTGGAGAGGGAGGGAGGAAGAATAGAGGGACAAGGGTGGGGGATGGTTAAGTGCTGCTGTGGGAGCATACAGGGATGACGTGAACAGAGGGTAGTGCAGCTAGGGACAGTCAGGGAGTTAGACAGAGGGCAGGGGAGGCTTAGTGCAAAAGGAGAGAGGTGGAAAGACTATGGGTGCATATGTGGAATTGATGATTGCGTAGTGCTCGAATGGGAACAGGGATGGTGCTAGAGGGTAAGGATAAAGACTAACAAAGGTTGAGACCAGGAGGGTTAGGGGAACAGAGATTATATTCCAGGGAGCAATTCTGAAAAGCTGCTGTTGGTGGGAAGGATCTGGCGCAGGGTGTGAAGCAGTCATTGAAATGAAGAACATTGTGTTGGCCGGTGTGCTCAGCAATGGGGTGGTCCAGCTGCTTCTTGGCCACAGTTTGTTGGTGGCCATTCATGAGGGCATAGAGCTTATTGGTTGTCATGCCAACATAAAATGCGGCACAGTGGTTGCAGCTGAGCTTATAGATCACATGACTGGTTTCACCGGTAGCCCTTCTTTTGATAGGATAGGTGACACTTGTGACTGTACTGGAGTAGGTGGTGGTGCAAAGATATATGTGAGAGGTCTTGCATCTAGTTCTGTTACAGGGATATGGACCATAAGGCAGGAGGTTGGGAGCAGGAGCAGTGTAGGGATGGACGAGGATATTTTGTAGGTTTGGTGGGCAGCAGAATACCACTGTGGGAGAGGTGAGAAGCATAGTGAGTAGGACATTCCTCATTTTAGGGCACAAGGAGAGGTAGTCGAAACCCTAACAGAGAATGTGATTCAGTTGCTCCAGTCCTGGATGGCACTGAGTCGTGAGAGGAATGCTCTTCCACGGCCGGACAGTGGGACTTTGGGGAGGTGGTGGGTGACTAGAGAGATATGGCACGGAAGATTTGTTTTTGTTCAAGGTTGGGAGGGTAATTATGGTGAGTGAAGGCCTCAGTGAGATCCTTGGTGTATTTGGAGAGGGACCGCTTGTCACTACTGATGTGACAGTCACGGGTTGCTAGGCTGTATGGAAGGCACTTCTTGGTATGGAATGGGTAGCTGTTGTCGAAGTTGAGCTATTGCTGGTGGTTGGTAGGTTTGATGTGGACAGAGGTACTGATGTAGCCACCTTTTAGGTGGTGGGTAACATTTAGGAAGGTGAATTTTTGGGTTGAATGGGACCAGGTGAGGCGAATGGGAGAGAAGGTGTTGAGGTTGTGGAGGAATGTGGTTAGGGTGTCTTCACCTCTGATCCAGATAGCAGAGATGTCATCACTGAATCTGAACCAGGTGAGGGGTTTGAGATTTTGGGTGTTTAGGAAGGATTCCTCCAGAGGGCCCATGAATAAGTTCACATAGGACGGTGCAGCGCGAATTCCCACAGCTGTACTCAAGATTTGTTTGTAGGTAATGCCTTCAAAGGAGAAGTAATTGTGGGTGAGGATATAGTTGGTCATGGCTCTTAGGAATGAGGTTTTAGGTTCAGTATTCGTCGGTTGTTGGGAAAGGTAGCGTTAAATAGTGATACAGCCATGAGCATTAGGGATCGTAGTGCAAAGGGAGGTGGCATCAATAGTGATGAGCAGGGTACTGTGTTGTAAAGATACAAAAACTGTCGAGAGTCAGTGAAGGATATGTTTGATGTCTTTTACATAGGATGGTAGGTTGTGGGTAATCAGCTGAAGGTGTTGGTCTATGAGAGCAGAGATTCTCTCTGTGTGGGCACAGTAACCAGCCACAATGGTGTGTCCTGGGTGGTTCGGTTTATGGATTTCAGGAAGCATGTAGAGGGTAGGAGTGCGGGAAGTGGGGGTGAGCAGAGAGATGGACTCTGGGGAGAAGTTCTGGGATGGGACTAAGGATTTGAGGAGAGATTGATCCTGCTGGATTTCTGGAATGGCATCACTGTGACAGAGTTTGTAGGTGTATGAAGCCGACAGTTTTCAGAGTCCTTCCACCGGGTAATTCTTGCGGTTCAAAACAAAAGTGGTGGAGCCTTTGTCAGCAGGCAGTGTTTTAATGTTTGAATCAGTTTTAGTTGGTGGATTGGGTTCTTTCTGTGATTGTAAGGTTAGTTTGCATATTGAGGGATTTGGGGAATGATGGTGAGGCAAGGTTTGAGGTTAAGAGGATTCTGAAACTGTTAGTGGAGGTGAGGGGGGGGTGTATTTTGGCGCAGTGGGAGTGGATTAGGGTGGATAGAGGAGTGAACTGAGTCATGCTGGGTCCAACATTGGTCTTTGGTTGAATCTGAGTGACAGGGCTGGTGGCGAAAAAGTGTTTCCACTGTAGGGACTGGAAGGAGGAGAGAAGGTCTTTACCAAATTCTGCATGATTTAATTTGGGAGTGGGCCAAAAGGTGAGGAATTTGGAAAGGACGGAGACTTTTGCAAGGCTAAGGCTTTTGGAGGAAACCTCTCCCTGTCCCTACAGTGGAAACACTTTATCAACACCAACCCTTCCAATCAGATTCAACCAAAGATAAATGTTGAACCCTGCCTGACTCAGTTCACTCCTCTGTTCACCCTGATCCACCCCCACTTCCCCCAAATCACGTTCCCCCCCCCCCCCCCCCCCCCCTCCTCACTAACAGTTTCAGAATCTTCTTAACCTCAAACCGTGCCCTGCCATCATTTCACAAACCCCTCAACATGCGAACTAACCTTACATCCACGGAAAGAACTGCAATCCACCACCTAAAAGCTGATCCACTCTTTTAATCCTACCTGCTGACAAAGCACCACCACTGTGGTCTTGAACCACAAGGTTTACCTGGCAGAAGGGCCCTGCCCACTGTAAGATTCATACAGCTACAAGCCCTGCCAAAGCTACCCCATTCCAGAAACCCAACAGGATCTCCAGTCTCTCTGCAAATCCTTAGGCCCATTCCGAAACCTCTCCCTGGATTGTCTCTCTCTCCTCACCCCAAACACTTCTTGCACTCCTGCTTTCTGCTTGCTTCCTAAAGTCCATAAACCTAACCACCCAGGATACCGCATCATGGCTGGTTACTGTGCACCCACTGAGAGAATCTCTGCTGTCATAGACCAACACCCTGAGCCTATTACCTGCTACCTATCCTCCCATGTAAAAGATACCAATGATTTCCTCCATCGACTCTCCGCAGTTCTTGTTACTTCACCATGTGGTGCCCTGCTCGTCACTATTGATGCCACCTCTCTTCACACTAACGTTCCTAATGCCCATGGCTGTATTGCTATTTACCACTACCTTTCCCAATGCCCGACGTATACTGAACCTACAACCTCATTTCTAATCACCAAGACCAACTATATCCTCACCCACAATTACTTCTCCTTTGAAGGCATTACCTACAAACAAATCTGGGGTACGGCTGTGGGCTCTCTTGAAGGAATCATTCACAAACACCCAAAATCTGAAACAACTTACCTGGTTCAGATTCATTGGCGACATCTTCACGATCTGGATTGAGGGTGAGGACACCTTCTCTTTATTCCTGCAGGACCTCAACACCTTCTCTCCCATTCGCCTCACCTGGTCCTATTCAACTAAAAAAGCCACCTTCCTCAATGGTGCCCTCCACCTTTAGATGGCTATATCAGTACCTCTGTCCATATCAAATCTATTAGCCATCAGCAATAGCTCCACCTCGACAACAGCCACCCATTCCGTACCAAGAAGTACCTTCCATACAACCTAGCAAACCATGGCCATCACATTTGTAGTGATGAGCGGTCTCTCTACAAATACACTCATGATCTCATTGAGGCCCTCACAGACCATAATGGAGCATTCCCTTCGTGACTCAGTACCAGCCACATTGGGATCAACTGGACCACATTCTGCCCAAGGGTTTCAACTACCTGTCGTTGTGCCATGAAGTGAGGAATGTTGTAGCCACTATCCTTCCCACCCCTCCCACTGTTGTATTCCACCACTCACCGATCCTACAAAATATCCTCATCCATCCCTACACAGCTCCTGCTCCCAACCTCCTGCCTTATGGTTCATATCCCTGTAACCTACCTCCAGTACAGTCACAAGTGTCACCTATACCTTCAAAAGAAGGGCTGCCTGTGAAACCAGTCATGTGATCTACAAACTCAGCTGGATTCACTGTGCTGCATTCTATGTTGGCATGACAACCAATAAGCTGTCTGTTCACATGAATGACTTTGACAATCTGTGGCCAAGAAACAAGTGGACCACCCCATTGCGGAGCACGCTGCCCAACACAGTGTTCTTCATTTCAATGACTGCTTCACACGCTGTGCCAGATTCTTCCCACCAACAGCAGCTTTTCTGAATTGTTCCCTGCAATATATCCTGTGTTCTCGTAACCTTCCTGGCCTCAACTTTTGTCAATTTTTGTCTTTACACTCTAGCCCTTTCCCTGTTCCCATTTGAGCACTACACAGTCCTCTGTTCCACCAATGCAACAACAGTCTTTTTATCCCTCTCCTTTTGTGCTAAGCCTTCCCCACACTCTGTCTAACCTTCCGACTGCCCCTTGCTGCCCTACCCTCTGTCCACCTTGTCTTTGTGTGCTACAATGGCAGCACTTTACTGTCCCCCACCCCTACCCCATTATCCCTCCCCTCCCCTCCCCAGCCTCCCCTCCACCCAGTTGTGCCTCCCATTATGTAGTGCTGCTTGCAATGTGGCATCAGCAGCAGAGACTGCGGCCATGTTTGTGTGAGTCGCATTTGCGTGTGTGGTTTTTTAAATCTCTGAAGAAGGCCTTGTTTGCTGAAAGCTCATTTTCTGACAGTCTTTTTGTTGTGCCTATCTAAAACTCAGCATCTCCGCTATATAGTGAGTAGCAATCATCCCTTTCATTATATTGTTGTGTTCCATCTGGGATTTTCTATTATAAAATATGATCTATGGACAAAAATACAGTAAATAAAATTAATGCTCTACTAGAATGCTCAACAACTGATAACAGTCTGATGTTCCTGGCATGGAATTATTCTACTTCTTCCCAGTGCTTACACACCGTAGGTGGTGTGCTATCTATCGCTGTAGCTACGACAGTGTAGTTGTCCCCGTATCTCCCAGATTTAGACTCACATTCTGGAGGCTTGTGGTCAAACCCTCCTCCAGCCATCTAATGTTGGATTTTCAGTGGCTTTTCTAATGCATGTAAGGGAAATGCTGGGATCATTCCTCTGAAAAATGACAATGCTAATTTCCTTCCCCATCCTTTTGTAGTCTGAAGCTAAGCCTGTCTATATTATGACCTTGTCAGTGATCGGGTGTAAAGCCCTTACCTTCCCTTCTCCTGAAAAAATGCATTAAATTTCGTGTCCCAACCTTACTCAGTTTTAGCTTGGCTTCATGTGTAATTTTTTCTTATTTACAGTATCCTGTTTCTCTTGTTCCTGATGAATAAATCACTGAATCGCCTCAAAAGTCTTTCCTTTGTTATTTGTCTGTTGTCAAACCTGTTTCATTTTTGTTTCCCTTTCACTGTATGTTAAGTAGATACTTGTCTCCTATCTCAAATTGTAGTATTTTCCATATAAACAACATCTGCTGTCCTGTAGTCCAGAATAGTTTCCTGTTCTGCAATAAGATTTTCAGAACACTGATAGTCAACATAAGGCAGTAAAGTGGCAGCTCACATATCTCCAATAATCTGTCAAATATTGATCACAATATACTTTTTCATAAATTGTTGATTTCATATCATCTGTAAATAAAAGAAAAAAAAAAACATTTATGCACATTGGTAGGGTAACAGCTAAAATATAAATTTAATCACATAAAATTTATATTTTTTTTCAACGAACTTGTCCTTGTGCAGAAGTCTGTGCCAATCCATTATGGCTGTCCAATGGTCTTTGTAATACTATATTGTATATATGAAAATTGTCCTTTAGTTGTCAGATGACTTTAACATTTGGCTTCTCTTGATATATTGTTCTTTTTACCTTAATATGCAACTGTTCCTGATAGCAACTTTATCTTTGTTGTAGGGATACTTGTCACAGCATCACAAAGTTCAACTAGTACATACAGCTATAACACAGTGACTGTTGTGCTGCTCACAGAGGTGGTAAAGTTGGTGGTCTCTGTCTCCATTTACTGCAAAGAGTAAGTTATACATGTATTGGGCTGCTTAACTTCCATTGGTACTTCTGTGCTCTGATGAAATAATTTTAAGAGCGTAATGGGCATGACACGCATGTTCATGACCTCTCTCCTTAACCGATTGTTTCTAACCCTAACATAGTGTAGATTTCCTGTTGCAGTGGCATGTCAAAATATGAAAACTTAAGTGCAATGCAGCATAAAGTAGTTACCCCTTGCCAAATAAATCTTCTCCAACTATAGACTTTTAAAGAAAATGACAGTCCTGTATTTAGTTGCTCTGATACTTGTATCAAATATTTGATTGTGAATGACTAAAAGATGTTAAATGATATGATACTAGTCACTGGCTGGACCTTCTCGTGACTAATTTATCAAATAATTGGAAAATCTGATATATTGCATATGGGCCTAATTGAAGACTGTAGTGCACAGAGAAATATGGAATGGGTCTTCATGCAGTAGTCTCAGCTCTGTGATGCCTGCTGAGGAGCTACTTGAGTGCAAAGTAGCGGCTACAAGGTCTAGAAAGCTGACAGTGACGAGGAGTGCAGTGTGCTGACCCCACACCTCTCTGTACCGCTTCAGTGACGTCATTGGCAGAGGATGAACTGCAATCAGTCAGTTCTGCATGGCCCACATGGACTAGAATGTGGAGCTTTGCTTCTATGAAGCAGTGACAGTCAAATGGCTAATGTTGAGGCTATGTAGATTTACTGAACATTCCAGCAGGCCACTGTCCACAGTGACAAAAAATACAAGGTAAACATTCATTGTTGGAATCTTTGAACAGGAAGCAGATGATGGTTGGAGCCACCCATACTATCACAAAAGTCTTTGCTTCTGTCAAAAATTGATAAGGCTAAATAAGAAAGAATACATGATAAAGTAGGAATACTAACTTCAGTTTTTCATTCAGGACAAAAGACAAGAAAATAATTCTTGATAGTACTGATTACATTCATGTGCTTCATCTTCATACGAAATCGCAGAAGCATGGTTCTAGACCCACTTTTGTCTTATTTTTGTTAGGAACAAACATGCTATGAACACCTAACTCATAAATCCACCATTTTTACAGATACTACTATTGGTGTGATTGAGTAATGAATGATGCAATGAGAATTTTGAAGAGAATGTAAGCAGTGTTCTTACTGAGGTGGTAAAATTATTTACTTTCAGCTAATTTTCACTAAACTTCTGTAAAACATTGTGCTCATTTTCATACAAATGTCTAAAATGAGAAACTGATAAATAGGGACTGTAAAATGTTGAATTGCTAAAAAAAATTCTGTGTACAATTCTACACATCTCTACAAGTGATCTGCTTGCAGACATCGAGGATGATGCTACTATGAGGGCAAATCAAATGAAAACTCAAAGTGTTTGATAATAATAATAATAAAAAAAAATGGTGCTAGATGCCTTTAAGTCAGTATGCGTGTTCGTAATTGTGTGCCGTATGTTTACTAAGTGTCAGCATCATACAAATGCACAAACACCATCACAGGAGCAGTGTGTAGATGGCTTGCCCACTGGTACTAGAGAGGAAGTGTGTGCTGTCTAGGTGCTTCCAACTGCACCTAGCTGCTGTACCCTCTCCCCAGCTCATTCCTGTATGCTCGCACAAGCAGCAGTTTACCATCCTCCATCCTCACCCTGCTATCCCTCCCCCTCCCTGCCCCAATCCCCTCCATACCACCACCACCTCGTTTGCTTCTACTGCTACTTGCAGTCTGGTTTTGGGAGCCAGAGACTGTTTTGTGTGTGTGTGTGTGTGTGTGTGTGTGTGTTTTGTCCATTCAGATGAACACCTATTTGGCTGAAAGCTTCATTTGACAGTCTTTATGTTGCACCTGTCTGCGACTCGGCATCTCCGCTATATGGTGAGTAGCGTCTATCCTTTTCACAATGTTGTCATTAATGTAAATAAATGTGTGGATGATGCCTTTCGAATCAACATGCCTGAATTCCTCTCCTACCCCACCTAATTTGAGCTCGTGATCCCTCTCTAATGATCATGTCTCCTTCCTTCCAAATTCTTTGGCAGAGCTCTTTTTCCAGTACTGTTGATGTGTTCTTAAATTAGTCAGTAAAATCCTTGTTGTAACTGTACTGAAGATGTATAATATCACAATTTTAAACCAAGCTGCTGACAATTTTATCTGTATATTCCTTGCCCAAGTTCTGTTTAAATATTTGATGTTACTAATGTTATACTTCTATTTTATTTTAAATATGTGTTTATCTTTGTGCAGTGCATGGATTGAACAAGATGATATAAACACCCACCTAATAGGACACAGGACCAGTGTTAGTAACCAAAATAGCACAATCTCTCATAACGTTCAAAGCATTTAAATTTTTAAGCCATTGGATTGGTGGGATATGAAACGCTCATTTATTAATAAACTGTTCAAATTCATTGAGAGATGCTAAAAGGGGCAAGGAAGGAGGGGGCCAAGGATCCTTAATTGTTGTTCCATTATCTCCACTGGTTGACAATCCAGGATTTATGGACTTGACACCATCTCCCTCTCTGTAATAACTCTGTAATAATACAAAGATTTGTCCAAAAGCTGGTGAGGTTCTGTCTTCTTTATGTGCATTTTGAGAAGTTCTGTTCTGTGAGCTGTTACCCAAAATTAAATATGAAATATAGGTTGAGAATGAATGTAAAAATATGTAACAGGAACATAGACTTATGTTATGCATTTTCTGTTGGATCTCATAATACATAAATAATGCAGGTTTGCAAGTTAAAATAACCCAAAAATCTGAAGGAAAATTAAAAGGCTATTCATTAATATTACTTCAACAATAGGTAGTAATGTGAACAATTTCTGGCATTAATATTTAGGAATAACGACAGTATTAGGAAAAGGATAGATTTATACTAGTGTAACAATTGATGACAATTCCAGGTTGAAATATCAACATTAGGAAAGGAATAGATTACTACTCACTGTAAAGATGGGATGTTGAGTTGCAGTCAGCCACAATGAAAAGGCCGTTACACATTCCGGTCTGTGTTGCCAGTGATTTTTTTTTTTTTTTTTTTTTTTTTTTTTTTTTTTTTTTTTTTTTTTTTTTTTTTTTTTTTTTTTTGTGTGTGTGTGTGTGTGTGTGTGTGTGTGTGTGTGTGTGTGTGTGTGTGTGTGTGTGTGTGTGTGTGTGTGTGTGTTTTCTGAAGGAGGCTTTGGCTGAAATAACAGTCTTTTCGTTGTGCTTGTCGGCAACTCAACTAGTCATCTTTATGGTGAGTAGCAAGTATTCCTTTCCTAATATTATTGATATTCCAACATGGAGTTTCCATAGTTTGACATTTAAGAATAATCTTCACATATTCTTGATCTTTTTAATAGTGGATTATGTTTTGTTTTCTAGCAATGCAGTGTCTTCCCTGCTTCATGAGACAAAGTTACACATTAGAGGTAAGTGAAATCACCTAATCAGGATGAAAAAGCAATAGTTGTTGTGAAAAGTCAGAAAAGGACGGTCAAAACTGATAGTTCATACCATAAGCATCCGCAGATGGTAAACACATTGCATATAGAGGGTGTTTGTTTTAACTTGGAAAAACTAAATATTTCAACAAAAAAAATAAATAAATAAATAAATAAATAAAAAATTGTATGATATATTTTCAAGGGGGAGTTCTATATTTGCTAAAACTGTTCCACCCCACACTGTTCATGGGTAATCAGCTTTTTATTTTTGGCTGGGAATCCCCAAGTTTGGTCGCAAATTCAGATTATATGCCAAAAATACCTTTAGTTTACCATAAGCATTTTTTTTCGTTAGTGGTAGATGATGCCGTAACTGACAAAGTTCAATTTTTTGCGGTTTTTGCAGTTAAGAACTGAGTCATTTGATATGACATTACATTTTCAGTAAAAATGTAAACTTTTTTGTACTAAATAGTTGATATTATCATTAAAATTTTAATTTAGTTCTAAAAATTTGATTGCAAGAAAACTTCTATGTTTAGGCATTTAAAAGTCTGGCAAATAAGCTTCTTTTAAACATACTTTACAGTTCCCTTTGGGGCTGATTTGGGTGAGTCTATACACCACCAGGTTGCTTGATTTCAGTGAGTTCCCTTAAATCTAACCATAAGGGCGACTGATTTTGGTGTGTTCTTCCGTTCAACTGCCATAACTCTCACGCTGATTGCAGTGCAATCTGCCACAAATGGAAAAAAAAAATTGTTTCAGATAAACTGTAGATATTTTTTGGTGTATAATTCGAATCTGCAATAAAAAGAAGGAAAGTTGCCATGTGAAAATAAGAAGTTGACCCTCCCTTGGGGTGGATTAGGGAGAGGCCAGTTTCAGCATAGTCAGAAGTCTCCTATGAAAATATTAAATCTTTGTCTGGAACATTATTTTTTGTGCAATGCATATTTTTTGAGATGTTTAATTGTTCCAATTTAAAACAAACACCTTGTACCTACAAAACGTGATGAAATCACAAGCTTTCACAATCAGAGCCTCTTTTTCATTTAGTTATAGAAAGGAACTGTTGACTGTGGTGGAGGACTTGAAATGTTCCTTCGGTCTCTCACTTGAAGCTTCAGTGCTTGTGTGACACAGTGTGAAGTCCCCTGTTGTCAGAGTCTGCACACTCTTAATAATGTGTGGGACAGTAGATAGATTACCTGATGCTTTGTTTTGCAGATTTATTCAAAAACATTTATTGATGGACCCAGATTAATCATCTCCATTACTAAATAAGTGTAGATAAGGGTCACCACCTGTGTTTTGACTTGGGAGGAGACAGGACTGAAATTGTCACTACTTCCAAACCAGTGATAGAAGACCTTGTAGCAATCTACCTACTTTCAGAAAGATTCTGAGAGCTGATCACTAAACTAGAAAATGTACACTGCTGACAATTTATACACTGTTTCCAGATGGTTTCCAGCAACTGGTAGTGATAATTGCCTTCAAAAGCAACACAGCATAATAGTTCAACACCAAAATGGGAAAAGACAGGCAAAATCATTACATTTCAAGTTGCCACCAGAATAAAAGGACTGGATTGGCTTTAACTGTGCCTCACTAAGCCCTCCTTGTTCACTGAACACTGTCATGCTGGCAGCTGGTGACTCCACCCATTGCTGTGAAGCCTCTTCGTACCAAGTTGAACACTGTCACCAAACCGCAGCACTTACCAAACCGGAATATAGGGCAGAATTCTATGTTGCACATGGGAATGCACTTGTGAACTCTTACTGGCAGAACAACTTTATTGCTCACTAACGGTCATTCATTTCTGATTTCATACATGCAATAGAGGTCTGCAAATAGGGCATTTTACTCACTCCAGCCAATTGTATGTGACTTCCCAAAGTACATATGGTTGAAGCAGATGGGCTGTGATTGAAGCAGATGGGCTGTGGAAAGGGTAGAGGTTGCCTGGTCCAGTGCATTCTCTATGCTGCTGTTGTGAGTGTTTTAGTCATAACTCTGTGTGTCTGTAGGCTGGTGCTGACATACTCCCACCAGCTGATGGAACTACTGTCAGATCAGTTTGGTTATGCTGCTGATGTAAATTCATAGATGGTAGTGCCTAATCGTGACATCAATGTGATCCACAAGAGAAAATAGCCTGATTTATCAAATAACAAAAATTTGGAAACGGTTTGAATTTCAGAGAAAAACTATGTAACTACCAACTTTTGTAATGATGGTCACTCTTGCAATGAAAAAATCACATTGGTGTTTTAAAATACACCATCTGCATTATTGATTCAAGTGTACATACCTGATCTTGACAGTCTAAGAAATTAGAAATCTAACAGGAACAAAATTGTCTCAAAATTATTCCCTGTTGGTGTAATTACACTGAATTGGATTGTCTGGATCAAGTTTGCTTCATACATCCAATATAAGGTTCCCTGCTGTACTGAAATTTCTTTTACTGGAAATCAAAACATTCCTTTTTCCAAATTTGATAGCTTGGGGAAGAGACTATGGTTGTGCTTTCACCTCTCAAGCAGATCAGCAGTATCCATTCAGGTTAAATACAAGTCAACATCATTGATAGATTGAGTATGACATAGGCCACAGTCTAGTTATTCTGAAAAAGAGACTTCATCTTTTTGGATGCTGAGTGCAGCTGGCATTCTCTCAATGACTCTAAATAAATGTTTACATTATCACATAAACAAAGTTAGATGCTGCGGGCATGTTATAATTTTGTTCTATTTCATCACATATTTAATGACTGTATTTAATGTATAATCTCTATTAGAACCAGACATCAGTTCCAATAATTGGAAGGGCAACCACAGAAGAGCAACATCCGAATTTTAACTTTCTCACCTGTGAGACACAGACAGCAATTTTTTCGTTATTGGATGATAATATGACAGTTGTACTGTACTGCCAAAATAACAGTCCCACTGAATCTGATATTTTGCAGTTGAGTGCAGTCTTCGTCGCTGGTCACACAGCATGTATTAAACCAGAAATCTTGATCTACATTAAATTAAACATACCCCTGTGTCTTCAATCCCTGTGCCCTGTATTACAATGACTTTTTAGTTTGTGCACATATAATAATAATAATAATAATAATAATAATAATAAACACTACATGGCAAGCACCTGTATCATCTAACAGCCACACATCGATCAAGACACATCCAACACATGGCTAAGAAGAGGCAATACATACAGTGAGATGGAAGGATTCATGATTGCAATACAGGATCAAACAATAAATACCAGATATTACAGCAAGCATATTATTAAAGATCCCAATACCACAACAGATAAATGCAGACTTTGCAAACAACAAATAGAAACAGTAGATCACATCACAAGCGGATGTACAATACTAGCAAATACAGAATACCCCAGAAGACATGACAATGTAGCAAAAATAATACATCAACAGCTTGCCTTACAACTAAACTTATAAACCAACACGTTCCCACATACAAGTATGCACCACAAAATGTACTGGAGAATGATGAATACAAATTATACTGGAACAGAACCATTATAACAGATAAAACAACACCACATAACAAACCTGACATCATACTCACCAATAAAAAGAAGAAATTAACACAACTAATCGAAATATCCATACCAAATACAACAAATATACAGAAGAAAACAGGAGAAAAAATTGAAAAATACATCCAGCTGGCTGAGGAAGCCAAGGAAGGACATGTGGCATCAGGATAAAGTTGACATTATACCAATTATACTATCAACCACAGGAGTCATACCACACAATATCCACCAGTACAACACAATATAGCTATATCCAAACGTATATATACAACTACAGAAATCTGTAATTATTGATACATTTTCAGTTACCTCAAAGTTCCTAAATGCAATGTAACATTTACGGTACAGTTAAAAGGAAGTCATGCTTGATCAAAGTCCACGTCACTTTCCATTTTTAACCAGACATAACGTCTGAGAAAGGAAAGAAATAATAATAATGAACTGTTGGGAACTTCTCGCCTTCCAGCACTCCTCATTCTTACTTTCAGTGGCTCTAAAAATGCCATGAGTTATTTTGCAGTGTATTTATCAAATAATCATTATTAAACATGCATTTCAGGACTGTGTTCAAAATGTGTGTAATGCATGTATAATGCTGAAAGGATTGCAATGCCTTGCATATATTAGCATCTTGGTCAGTGACAATGAAACCTCACAGAAGTGCTGGTGATTTATTCCTAGCACTGTGAATAATGTTTCCCCAATGTAGATCAAAATAGATTCTCCAGATTTTTCTTTTCTCATAAAAGTGAATTGTCACCAGTACAGTATTTCACAGTGCCTAATTTTGAAAAATGAAATTCCCAGTAATAGATAAATAACACATTTTCCAATACGTATCAGTCCGTATATCTGCTATACATCCACATGCATTCACACCCATGACCTGGATAAAGCTGTGTATCATACTTGCCTGTATTTCATCAGCTTGTCTTTCAGTGTTTCTTGCTACTGTTGTAGCATGAGGACAAGTGTTAGAGATGTCGGTATGTCCCAATTCTGGACTGATGCTTACAAGCTTCTGAAATAAAGCACAAAATCCTACACCTAATATTACTGTAAATGGACATTTCTGCACACCTTTTTAGTTACTTCAGCTTTCACTCAAACTAGTAATGCTTCAGAACTTACACTTTGTCGTGTTCTGCACACATGTGCCTTCAGGTGTGCGGTGGAAGATCTGTGAGGCAAGAGAGCAGAGTACCGGGTGATCAAAAAGTCAGTATAAATTTGAAAACTTAATAAACCACAGAATAATGTAGATAAAGAGGTAAAAATTGACACACATGCTTGGAATGACATGGGATTCTATCAGAAAAAAAAAACCGTTATTGGGCCTTTTTTCTTTGCGGAAATGCGTGATTCTGGTTTTGTAACTGCTACCATGACGGGTGAGAGGTACACTGATATGTTAAGAATCGCACATCCCCAGCCTGGCTGATAAACACCTGCTGGAACATACAATGTTTATGTAGGATGGAGCTCCATCCCATATTGCTAGACGTGTGAAAGATCTCTTGGGCACTTCGTTTGGTGATGATCGTGTGCTCAGCTGCCACTTTTGTCATGTTAGGCCTCCCAGGTCCCCAGACCTCAGTCTGTGCAATTATTGGCTTTGGGGTTACCTAAGGTCGCAAGTGTATCGTGATCGACCGACATCTCAAGGGATGCTGAAAGACAACATCTGACGCCAATGCCTCACCATAACTCCGGACATGCTTTACAGTGCTGTTCACAACATTATTCCTCGACTACAGCTATTGTTGAGGAATGATGGTGACATCTTGAGCATTTCCTGTAAAGAACATCATCTTTGCTTTGTGTTACTTTCTTATGCTAATTATTGCTATTCTGATCAGATGAAGCACCATTCGTTAGACATTTTTTGAACTTTTGTATTTTTTTGGTTCTAATAAAACCCCATGTCATTCCAAGCATGTGAGTCAATTTGTACCTCTCTATCTACATTATTCCATGATTTATTCAGTTTTCAAATTTATACTGACTTTTTGATCACCTGGTATTTGCCATAGTGCATGTAGCCAACATCCTTATCGGTAACTAATAAAAAGCTCTCCCAACCATTGTTACAATCATTGTCTTTTGCACTGAAGTGTTGCTTTCACAATCTGCTTCATCTCATGTTCATGCGCCATGATCCTACAGCGGGTAGCCTGCAGCGCTTGGGTAACTGTAGCAGATGTCTGGACAATTCGAGCATGAAATGAAGTCACAGCCAATGGCCAAAGTGGCTATATTGACATCTGCCAGACTTAAGCAGAGCTACAGGCACAGGGCAATTCGAGCAAGCATAAATTTCAGATGCAGGCCTCTAATGAAGAACTCTCTTAAAACATAACCTCCACCCATAAGGCCCATGAATTGCCTCCTACACCAGCATGGGCTGCTGGCCGGCCCCAGGTTTTGTGAGCTCCAGACTGACATATCAACATCAGTCAGCTTTAGAAAGCAACACTACCATGAAACTCAGCTTGCCCTTTTGTCACATGATATACTGCAAAGCATGGATGAAGGGCAACAGACAGTTCCGTATTTCTACATTTCTGAAAATCATTTGACATGATGCCCAACTGCAGACTGGTAACAGAGGTATGAGGATACGGAATAGGGTCCCAGATATGTGAGTGGCTTGAAGACTTCTTAAGAAATAGAACCCAGTATGTTGTCTTCAATGGTGAGTGTTAATGAGAGGCAAGAATATCATCAGGAGTTCCCCAGGGAAATATGATAGGACTGATGTTATTGTCTAAATACACTCACGTTCAGAAAAAAACCGAACACCTTGAGTGACTATAAATGGGACTTTCATATTTACAAGACATGGACATTAGTATGTTCTGTGGAAATGATTAGCATTTGAACCAAGTGAGCCCATGAGTTCAAGGTCAACATAGATATCGTGGTGCAGCACCAGCTACTGGTAAAATGTGCATGCAGCTCTCTTTGTCACTGCAAACCAAAGGTAATCAATTAGTGTGACTTGAGCAGACGCGCAGGATGCCTCGTAGATGTATGTGCGAACTTTACTGGCAAATCAGTGAGTTTGAGGGAGGGCACATTATTGGCACGAGAGAATGTGATGCATCCATCTGGGAAATTGCCGCTCATGTGGGATGAAGTGATCGGGCAGTGCAGTGGATGTGTGCAGAATGCTTCGCGGTAGGCCATAGTACATGATGAGATGGGTCAGGTTGCACCATCCAGACCACCACCCGAGAAGATTGACACCTCATCTGAAGGACACTGCAGGACAGATCTGCATCCTCCTTGACTGTGGTGTAATAATGGAACAATGTAACACATCATACACTATCATGGGTGACAGTCCGTCGCCATTTATTTTGGCATGGGTTGTGTGTGCATCATCCACTTCTCTGCCTATGTTTGACAAATGTGAGAAATATGCCAGGCGGCAATGGTGTATGGAACGACATCACTGGGGTCAGGAATGGGATCAAATAGTGTTTTTGGATGAATGCAGGTTCTGTTTCTTTGAAAATGGTGCCTGCCTTTTGGATTGTTGCAGGCAGAAGGAACAGCATCACAGTGACTGCATTCACACAAGACATACAGCACCAGCTCAACGCCTTAGGTGTGGGGTGCTATTGGGTACAGCCATAAATCACAGCTGGTGTTTGTTCAGGACAGTGTGACCAGTCTGACCTATGTGAATGATGTTCTGCGACCTGTAGCCATATCCTTTCTGCACAACACTCCAGACACCAATTTTCAGCAAGACAATGCACAACTACAAGTTGCTGCATGGACATGTTCCTCTTGGTATCACAGGATGTCAGCCTTTTGCCCTAGCCTGCCAGAACACCAGACTTGTTGCCTATTGAGAATATGTGGGATATGGTGAAATGACAGGTGCAGCACAGTGACCCAGTGCCAACAATCACAGATGAACTTTGAACCAGGTGAATGCAGTTGGTAGCTATAACACAGGACACCATTCAGGCCTTATATGCTTTGATGCCAACATGTATGGACCAAGTTATCAGAGCCCATGGCAGACCCTGTGCCTACTAGGCAACAGGACACATTCTGAACCAAGGTGACTGAAATGCTAATCATTTGTGCAGAACATGCTAGTATAAATGTCCTGTGAATATTGTACATATCCTGCAAATATGAACATCCTATCTCTAATCATTCAAGGTGTTCTGTTTTATTCTGAACATGAATGTACATCAGTGATTTGGTAGATAGAATGGGCTGTAATCTGCAGTTGTTTGCTGATGATGCTGCGGTGAATGGGAAGATGTAGAACTTGAGTGACTGTAGGTGGATACAGGATGGTGAAGGCAAATTTTGTAGTTGGTGTGATGAATGGCAGCTAGCTCTGAATACAGAAAATAATAAGTTAATGAAGATGAGAGGAAAAACTAATCTGCAATGTTTGGATACAGTGTCCTGTGTGACACAGTCACGTTGTGACGATGTTCTATGCTTTATTTCTTTGTTTGTAGTCCTCACTGTTGGTGTACTGGCTGAAAAAATAGGGGGTGGGAGTGCAGTAATGTCTACTGTAAATGATGTAGCTGACAGGTACACATTTGCATTTCACAGTTGTTTACTTTCACTTTTTTCAACCCCCCCTCCCCCAAATACACATTTAATATGGCCAGTGCACTATTGTTTAACTTTCTATAAGCCTCATTAACAGGTTGCAGGCAAACATCCACATACTGCTACAATAGTTTACTGTTGAACATCTATGTGCAGTAAAAACATAACCACAAAGTTCACAGTTATTGAAGAATAGAAAGGTACGTATAGAGCAGACACTGTCATTGTTTAAACAAATGGCGTAACTGAGTAACACTTATTTCACAGTTAAGTTGAAGCATTGTTGTTGTTCTAACCAACACAGGTTTCTCATCTGAAGCTTGGCCGTGGACTGACTGTCTCGGGACTAAAATTGGGCCCTTGTATATCCTCACAATAATAGGTGCTGAAAGTTCACATTGTTCGAAGTTTAATTTACAGAAATTACAATTAAAACTTAACTCATTAAATAAACTGAATGCATTGAAAGATTGGTTCTTTTTAACAGTTTCTTCCATTACAAGAGTTAGGCCAGATTATTTGCTTGAATCATGAAATTAACAAATATCGTTACACAAACAATACTTTTGACAAAACTGTTAATTACTTTGGAATTAATTAAGGGCCGGCTTTGCTAACATGTTTTCGAATAGATCCAAATAAATCCTGTAGAAATACTATTAGTTGTTCCTCCAAATGTGTTAATTTGTTTATATGTCAACAATAGAATTTAAGTTATGAAGCAATTACTGATTTCACACCAAAACAAAAGATACTAACTAGGAATAGTTGAAATGAAGTAGAAAATCAGTTACATACATAAAACTAAGCACAAAATTAGATCTTCTGTTATATTCTTTAAAACTGAAGGCCAACCTTTCTCTTTCATGAAAATTCAGATTACACTCACATATGTTAATGGTAATTAGTTAAAAGTGAAAAAAAAAAATGAATTGAAGGAGGCAGATGGTAAATCAAGAGGGGAAGTAAAAATATCCTTGCTTGCTTCGGCACAAAGTCATTTAAATGTCTGGACGTAATGTTTCAAAGAGATATGAAATGGAATGTGAGGATTGTGGGGGGAAAGCAAATGGTCAACTTCGATATATTGGGAGCATGTAGGAAAGTGTGGTTGATCTGTAAAGGAGACAGCATATAGGATGCTAGTGTGACCTGTTCTTGAGTACTGCTCAAGTGTTTGGTATTTGGTATCCACACCAGATTGGGTTAAGGGAAGACATCAAAGCAATTCAGAGGTGTAGTGCTAGATTTGTTACCGTAGGTTTGAACAGCATGTAAGTATTACGGGGATGCTTCGGAAACTGAAATGGAAATCCATGGAGGGAAGGCAATGTTCTTTTCAAGGAGCACTATTGAAAAAATTGTATAAGCAGCATTTGAAACTGACTGCAGAATGATGCTACTGCCAACACACATTTTGTGTGAGGATGACAAAGATAAGATACTAAAAATTAGGGCTCATAAAGAGGCATATAGGCAGTCGTTTTTCCCATGCTGTATTTGAGATTGGAGCAGGAAAGGAAATGACTAGTAGTGGTGTGGGGTACCATCTGGCATGCACTATATGATGGCTTGAGGAGTATAGATGTAGATGTAAATGTAGATTTAACATTTAGCTCTTTTCACCAATTAATCTCAGGAACAAAATGCAGGCATTTTCATTGGCAATTTCCTGTTTCTGTCAGTAGTGTTCCTCAACAGAATGTGGCTTCCTGCCCAGACTTTTCAAAAGAAAAATGCCTTCCATCAAGGAAAGCCCGTAGCCCTTGAGCTAGGATAGTAGGTCCTAATGACAACCCATTTAAAAGTGCTACACAGGAATCAGGCTATCCTTTCAAGAGTGAACAAAGCCCCCTTCTTCCAGATATCAGAAGCTGGATCTGGCATCCACAACAGCCAGAGGACAAGGCCATGAACACAGCCAGGAATGATATATTACAGACTGATGTACCCTGATTCCTGTTGAATTTTTGTACTCATATGCCACCTGCCAGATGCATCCATATGAAGCTGAAATTTTTATTACTCTGTCAACTGCATGATTCACTTAAACTATATACAGTGTGGAAAATTAAACTTTATTTAAAATAATAATGGGAGCATTGATGGTGAAGCTCTATTTCAGAAATATTTTGTGCAAGTAACATTAAATAAATATATGTCATTAGCAGCTTACCGCTGTATATTTATGTGAAAAAAACAGGTGAGGTCAAAACATCTGCTCTGAGAGCTCAAAATTTTACCATATTTGTTATGTCATTTCTACAAACACACTGAGCATGTTCTGAACATCAGTTGTTCATGTGTCATATTTAATATACAAATTATATTCTATAGAATTGTCCTCAAAGCCAAGTGGTCACCTTTGCTGCCTTTGGTGCAGAAGGATCAGTTTGATTCCCTGTTGCTCCTCAGATTTTTTTCTGAGCTAGGGAGGTCTTGAATGGGATCCACTCAGCCTTGAGAGACCAAATGAGGAGCTGCTTGAATAAAGAAACAATTCCATTGGAATTGGTGACATACGGATCGTGTGTCCGTAATCTTAGATCGTAGACCATTCCTTGTACTGCCTTGTAGGGAGCAGTTGGACAATCGGAACCGACGTAAGGCATAATCTGTAAGGGGTGTGTATGTTTACTTTAGAACTATCTCTTTTCTGATTATCTTGATTACATTGGGCAGACTCCTGTTGTAGTAAGTAATTGACCACTTGGTAATGGCCTTGGGGCCTAGATTGGTCATGAGACTGAATATATTTTTATGCAACTGTGGCTACTATCAAATAAAATTGATAATGACAGTTTCAGATGCCCAGGGTTGGAGGTGAAGAACATGTTGGGCAAAATAATAAAATAATTCAGCTGAGTATAAATTCATGCTCCAGGTAGTTGATCTTTTTCTCAGATTTTAATTTATGAAATATTAGAAAATATGTTCTTGCTGATTGGCAGCAAATAAATAAAAAAGCAACATTTTAGTAGAGCTATTTACATAACCTTTTGCAACTAGAAGCTCCTCCACCTGGCAAAATGGATGAAAGGCTCTGTAAAAATGAGACCAAATAGGGATTAAATAGAAAACAAATACACTTTTTTATGCATATGTCTGTTGTGCATGTTGCTGTTGCTGCCATTGGCAGATAGAAATTTTCTCCTTTTATGTGGTTCAAGTTTCATATGGGAGGTAATTTTCTGTACAGTGATTTTCATTTATGCATAGGATATTCAAAAGTAGCAAGATCCGTTCCACTAAATGGTTGTCCCACATAATTTTGTGTTTATCCATTAACAAAAAAATAGTGTGTTTTATCTTATCACAATTTACTACAAGGCATGTCTGGCATCCAAAAAGTTTCCATATTTCTTTTCTTTACTATAACTGTCAAACAATGGAAAATTCAGGATGGAATGTAATAATATTATGAAAAGGAAAGTTGCTTCTCACCATATAGCGGAGATGCCGAGCCACAGATAGGCACAACAAAAAGACTGTTACAAATCAGCTTTGAGCCAACAGGGCCTTTGTAAAAAATAGACAACACACACACACACAAAATGACAAGTGTGTGTGTGTGTGTGTGTGTGTGTGTGTGTGTGTGTGTGTGTGTGTGTGTGTATGTGTTTTGTCTATTTTTGACAAAGGCCCTGTTGGCTGAAAGCTTATTTGTGACAATCTTCTTGTTGTGCCTATCTGTGACTCATCAGCTAATATGGTGAGTAGGAACTTACTTTTTCATAACATTGTTACAAAATATAAATTGTGGTGTTCTGTATCAGATCAACATTTTTTACTGGAAGCAAGAGGACTTCACTGAAAAGCATTGGGACAAAAAATGCTAATTATTCATGTTGTATGGTAATGATTTTCAAAATTTCAACAGATAATGCCAAGGAAAGGATGCACCAATAACTCATTTGTTAATTTCATTTTTTTTAATGGGCTCATTGTCCTCCCAAAAATTTTAGCATGGAACTGGAATCTGCCATTTACTTCTCCTACAGTCAGATGTATGTGCTCATTTAGCTCATGTACCCTCAACAATAAACCCTAGACATTTCATTTATGTGACTGAATCTTTGACATCTGATTGAATTCATATGTTAGGTAATCTCCTTGGTGCAGTGTTATAATGTTCAACTAATGCTTTCACCATTCAGTGCCAACCACAGTGATCCAGTGTTCTGTTTCTGATGTCTCGGTTGTTTACAGAATACTAACCCCAAACAACAGCATGTTTGCAATCTGCTATAGTGCTGACATGGTTTCCACATGCTTTTCTTTTGTGTACACTGTCTCTATTGTGGTCTAATGTCTGACAGACAAATCAGTTGCTTCAGATAACTAAACATCAATTGTATACTCTAAAGTAAGTCTACAAATTCACTTGAAAAAATTCATTATTGTTAAGCATGTGATGGGATACTCACCAGAGTTATCGAACCTGTTTCTAAAATAATAACAGAACTCTTGTTGACAATTATAAGAATATTGTGTTAAGTTAATAGCTGAACATCTTGCAGAAGCTTCTTCAGGAACCTAAAGATTCTTACACCTATATGCAAATATGCCAATAAATGTGCTCCGTAATAGTATTTGTGGTTAATAACAAGAGTGAATTCAGTTAGTTACATGTTACATAGATAATTCGAACAATTCTTTTATCAAGATGATGACTTCAGCAGTTGACAACAACAGTACTAGAAGTGGAAATAAATATGTAAAGAAAGTCCTGGCAGAATGCAAATATTTTCTCACCAATTGGGAGAAGTGTTGAGTCCTCAACAGGAGGGAGAAGCATTGAGCCATTGACAGGTACACACAAAAGAAAGTGAAAACTTTGCTAGTTATTGGACTGCTTGGGGCATGCATTGGGTGGGAGAGAGGCAGGAAGCAGGAGGAAAGGTTGGGGACAAATAACTAATGGCTGAGACTGAGACAACAGGTTGCTGGATAGGGATAAGTGGGAGTGGGGTGGCAGGTGCACGGGCTTGGCATGTGACATACCAGTACTGGAGCCAGTGAGCAGTGAAGCCTGATGAAGATGACGGGGAGGTGTGGACAGAGATGGGGTCACAGGACAGAAAAAGGGGAAACTGTACAGTAGCTCTCTAGAAGAGCATAGCGTTCCAAAGGACTGGAAAAGGTCACAGGTCATCCCCGTTTTCAAGAAGGGGCTTCGAACAGATGTGCAGAACTATAGACCTATATCTCTAACATCAATCAGTTGTAGAATTTAGGAACACGTATTATGTTAGAGTATAATGACTTTTCTGGAAACTAGAAATCTACTCTGTAGGAATCAGCATGGGTTTCGAAAAAGACAATCGTGTGAAACCCAGCTCGCGATATTCGTCCACGAGACTCAGAGGGCCATAGACACGGGTTTCCAGGTAGATGCCGTGTTTCTTGACTTCTGCAAGGCGTTTGATACAGTTCCCTAACAGTCGTTCAATGAACAAAATAAGAGCATGTGGGCTATGAGACCAATTGTGTGGTTGGATTGAAGAGTTCCTAGACAACAGAGAGAAGTCTTCCGAAGTAAGAGTGATTTCAGGCGTGCCGCAGGGGAGTGTCATAGCACCGTTGCTATTCACAATATACATAAATGACCTTGTGGATAACATCGGAAGTTCACTGAGGCTTTTTGCGGATGATGCTGTAGTATATCGAGAGGTTGTAACAATGAAAAATTGTACTGAAATGCAGGAGGATCTGCAACGAATTGGTGCATGGTGCAGGGAATGGCAATTGAATCTCAATGTAGACAAGTGTAATGTGCTGCAAATACATAGAAAGAAAGATCCTTTATCATTTAGCTACAATATAGCAGGTCAGCAACTGGAAGCAGTTAATTCCATAAATTATCTGGGAGTAGGCATTAGGAGTTATTTAAAATGGAATGACCATATAAAATTAATCGTCGGTAAAGCAGATGCCAGACTGAGATTCATTGGGAGAATCCTAAGGAAATGCAATCCAAAAACAAAGGAAGTATGTTACAGTACACTTGTGCGCCCACTGCTTGAATACTGCTCACCGGTGTGGGATCTGTACCAGATAGGGTTGATAGAAGAGATAGAGAAGATCCAATGAAGAGCAGCACACTTCTTTACAGGATCATTTAGTAATCGTGAAAGCGTTACGGAGATGATAGATAAACTGCAGTGGAAGACTCTGCAAGAGAGATGCTTAGTAGCTCGGTGCGGGCTTTTGTTGAAGTTTCGAGAACATACCTTCAGCGAGGAGTCAAGCAGTATATTGCTCCCTCCTACGTATATCTTGCAAAGAGACCATGAGGATAAAATCAGAGAGATTAGAGCCTACACAGAGGCATACCAACAATCTTTCTTTCCACGAACAATACGAGACTGGGATAGAAGGGAGAACCGATAGAGGTATTCAAAGTACCCTCCGCCACACACCGTCAGGTGGCTTGCGGAGCATGTATGTAGTTGTAGATGTAGATGAGGGTGTGGGTTAGTAGAGAATGAGTGATCTGGATTATGGGAGCAAATGATGTGTCAGGGATAACGCCTATCTGCAGGGTGTTACAAAAAGGTACAGCCAAACTTTCAGGAAACATTCCTCACATACAAAGAAAGAAAATATGTTATGTGGACATGTGTCCGGAAACGCTTACTTTCCATGTTATAGCTCATTTTATTACTTCTCTTCAAATCACATTAATCATGGAATGGAAACACACAGCAACAGAACGTACCAGCGTGACTTCAAACACTTTGTTACAGGAAATGTTCAAAATGTCCTCCATTAGCGAGGATACATGCATCCACCCTCCGTCAGATGGAATCCCTGATGCCCTGATGCAGTCCTGGAGAATGGCGTATTGTGTCACAGCCGTCCCCAATACGAGCACGAAGAGTCTCTACATTTGGTACCGGGGTTGTGTAGACAAGAGCTTTCAAATGCCCCCATAAATGAAAGTCAAGAGGGTTGAGGTCAGGAGAGCGTGGAGGCCATGGAATTGGTCCGCCTCTACCAATCCATCGGTCACCGAATCTGTTGTTGAGAAGCGTACGAACACTTCGACTGAAATGTGCAGGAGCTCCATCGTGCATGAACCACATGCTGTGTTGTACTTGTAAAGGCACATGTTCTAGCAGCACAGGTAGAGTATCCCGTATGAAATCATGGCGGTGAATCGAGGAAGTACAGTACATACTGACGAAACTAAAATGAGCTCTAACATGGAAATTAAGCGTTTCCGGACACATGTCCACATAACATCTTTTCTTTATTTGTGTGTGAGGAATGTTCCCTGAAAGTTTGACCGTATCTTTTTGTAACATCCTGTATGTACACTGAGGTGACAAAAGTCTTGTGATAACAATATTCACTTATACAGGTGGTAGTAGTATTGCTTAGACATGGTGTAAAAGGGAAGCGTATTGGTGGAGCTATCATTTGTACTCAGGTAATTCATGTGAAAAGATTTTTGACATGATTACAGCTGACGATGGGAATTAACTGACTTTGAATGCGGAATGGTAGTTGGAGCTAGATACATGGGACATACCATTTCAGAAATCTTTAGGGAATCCAGTATTCTATGATACACAGTGTCAAGAGCATGCCAAGAATACCAGACTTCAGACATTATCCCTCACCATGGACAATGCAGTGGCCGACGGCCTTCACTTGGCTGAGAGTTGTCAGTGCTAACAGACAAGCAACACTGTATGAAATAATGACAGAAGTCGATGTTGACGTATGCAATGATATCCATTACGACAGTGGGTTGAAATGTGACATTAGTGGACTGTGGCAGCAGATGAACAACACAAGTGCCTTCGCTAACAGCACATCATCACCTGCAGTGCCCCTCCTGGGCTTGGGACCATATTGGCTGGACTCTAAATGACTGGAAAACTGTGACGTGATGAGTACTGATTTCAGTTGTTCAGATCTGATGGTAGGGTTCAGGTGTGGTGCAGACCCCATGAAGCTGTGAACCTAAGTTGACAACAAGGCACTGTGGAAGCCGATTGCACCTCAAAATAGTCTGGGCTGTGTTTACATAGAATGGACTGAGTCCTCTGGGTCAACTGAACTGATCATGATTGGCAGTGGTTATGTTTGGCTGCATAGAGACCATTTGCAGACATTCATGGACTTCGTATTCCCGGGGAATTTTTATGGATGGCAATGTGCCTTGTCACCAGGCCACAGTATGTCGTGATTTGTTTGAAGAACATATTAGGCGATTTGAGTGAATGATTTGGCCACCACATTGCCTAGACACAGTCTCATTATGTACTTTAGATCAGCGCAGGATTTCTTCCAAAAGCTAGTGAAGTTTTCATTCTCTCTTGTGTCTGGCTGTTGATGAATCAAGTGCTATCAGTGAGTGGTGGTCTTCTCCACCCCTACATTATTTAGAAGTTGAAATAATTTCCTCATAGATTATGCATGCCTCTCTAGGTTTCAGAATGATGTTTCATATTCTGGTGCAAAAGTCTATAAACAGTTGCCAGTAGACATCTGGCAGGAAATTGAAAATCCCCAAAAATTTAAACATAGTGGGAAAGAATATTTCATTTGTCACTCCTACAATTTATCTGAAGACTCAGACTCAAGAATGTAAATAGTGCCCAACTCTAATACTTACTTACTTACTCACTGGTCATACTGGACTCGAGAGTCCATTACCGCAGCAACGTATTTTCGCCAACTGTCCCTGTCTTGAGCTATTTCCTCCCATTCACCTTCAATACCTATGCTCCTCAAATCAGCCTTCACATTGTCCTCCCATCTATGCCTCGGTCTCCCCACAGGACGTTTTCCCTCTAGGTGCCCTACCAGTACTCTGCGCGCTGCCCTGCCCTCATCCATTCGAGCTACGTGACCCGCCCATCACAGCCTACGTGATTTAATAATAATGATTATGTCAGGACTTGAATAGAGTTCTTGAACCTCTTTGTTATGTAGTTTTCGCCACTCTCTGCTAATGTCATCCCTTTTTTCTCCGAAAATTTTCCTCAAAATTTTGTTTTCAAATACTCGAAACAGCTTTTCATTTTGCACAGTGAGAGACCAAGTCTCACACCCATACAGCATAACTGGTAGAATAATAGTTTTGTATATTCTAATCTTTAAATTCCTAGACAATATCTGTCATGAAAGTAATCTATTCAGTGAGAAGTAGCACGCATTTCCCGCCCGTAATCTCTTCTTCAGTTCGGATTCAATCTCATTTCTCGAAGTGATGTCCACGCCTAGATACTTAGATGTGTTCACTTTTTCAAACTGCATGTCTCCAACTCTTAACATTTCCTGATCTACTGCTGTTGGCATTCTAGTAGTAACCAGGTATTTAGTTTTGTCTTCACTTATCCTTATACCTACATCTTCACTAGCCTTGATTAATGCATTCACATTTGCTGTTACAGATTCTTTCCTATCGCTAATGATGTTTAGATCATCTGCATACCCTAAAAATCTTAATATTTCCATTTAACTCCACACCCTCTGAATTATCTGCTGCCATTCGTACAATATATTCTAGGACTAAATTAAAAAGTAGCGGAGACAGGGCATCTCCCTCCTTAAGTCCTTTCTTTATTACAAATTCTTCTGACTCCAATTTCCCCATGCGTAATCTACCTTTTGTGTTTTTCAAACTCGCTTCTATAAGTCTAACATACTTCTTTGGTATTACAAGTTCCAAAAGAATTCTGTACAATTTTGATTGCAATACTGAATCATATACTTTTGTAAAATCTATGAAAAGATTATGAACTGGTTTATTGTATTCCCATTTCTTTTCCAAAATTTGACGTAGGGTGAATATTTGGTCTACAGTTGATCTGTTCCTCCAAAAGCTGGCTTGGTAATCCCCCACAATTTCATCTGCATATGGTGTAAGCCTGCTTAGCAGAATATTCGAGAAAATTTTGGAACATACTGGTAATAACGATATCCCTCTATAATTACTACAATCCATTTTGTTGCCTTTCTTAAAAACTGGGATCAGAATAATCGACTCCTGCCACTCTTCAGGTATCATCTCTGAGTTCCATGCTTTAGTTATCACTTTGTGAACTACTTCCACCAATTTCTGTCCCCCATTTTAAACTAATTCTGCAGTTATGCAATTTGATCCTGGTGCTTTATGGTTTTTAAGTTTGTTGATTGCTTCTCTTACTTCCTTTAACGTTGGCTCAGGTATCTGGGGTTCTGCTGTATGTATTTCGTACGCCTGCTCATTTCCTCCTTCCTGGTGTACATTTAATAGATTCTCAAAATACACCCTCCATTTACTTAATATAGCACTGGGGTCTGTCAGTATTCCCCCAGCATCCCCTCGAAGTGCGTTTGTCCTAGCCTTGAAGCCCTTCCTATACCCATTTATGTCTAGGTAAAGTTCCCTAATGTTTTTTGTTTTACTGTTTGTTTCCTAACTCTAATATTTGTATAAAATGTATTCTGATTTTGGTGTTATATAGACAGCTAATAATGGTCCATGTGAAGTTGAAATACTTTGTTTGAAGTATTAGAGAGTAACAGCAGCCGAGTAGTGAAGGGTTAGCGTAAATGAGTCATAAGGTTCCAAAGCACTTTTTATTGGCAAATGTGTGATGTACATGGAGAGTTGATGCATGAAAAGATTGATTCGCCAAATTTAAAAAGCCCGCCTTGTGGCGTGACTCACGTGCACGCTATCTAACAGGCCTGTGAAGGCACTCTGAGACGGCAGCAATGCAGGAGAAAAGTTTCTGTGTGTTACAATATGGGAAATGTTAGTCCATTATGGGCATACGTGTGCATTTGTATGCAAATACAGATAATCTGCACCTGGCTGCTAGAGCGTTTTGTGTTGGTTTCGCCAGTTTAGTGGTACTGTTTGTCTGTGTAAAAAGAAAATCATGGGGTGACCACATGTCTCAGAGGAAAACTTGGAGCATGTGAGACAGAGCTATGTGCGTAGGCCACAAAATTCAGCCATTTGTGCTAACTGTGGACTGGACATTCTGTATAAAACGACATGTAATGTTTTGCAGTGGCATTTGCATTTTAAATCCTACAATTTGTAACTGTTAAAACACCTGACTCCAGATGATTACACCCACTGGTTGGAGGTTTGTACCAAAATGCAGCAGGTTGTGGACGTGATTATGATTTTGTGAGAACATTGATATTCAGCGATGAAGTGGTTTTTGATCTATCGGGAAATATGAATCATTACTGTGAGAGAGTGTGGGGTATGTCCGTATGGAAAGTGGTTCACAAAAAGTGAATGTCTTCTGCGTCACATCCAAGACAAAGATGTATGGCTCCTCTTTCATCATCAGGCAGATGGTGATATGTTCCATGTACATAGATATGTTGCAGTTGTGAGTCTTGCTGACTCCTTGACTTTCATCTTTCAATAGGATGGTGCTCCACCTCACTGTAGTACAATTGTCTACACCTTTCTCAACATGTGATGAAGAAGCCTGGGATATTTTTACTTCCCCTCTTGTTTTGCCATCTGCCTCCTTAAAATTCATTTTTTCAGTTTTAACTAATTACCATTAACATATGTGAATATAATCTGCATTTTCATAAGAGAGATAGGTTGGCCCTTAGTTTTAAAGACTTTAACACCAGATCTAATTTTGTGCTTAGTTTTATGTATGTAATTGATTTTCTAATTTATTTTGGCTATTCCTATCGATAGATACGTTGCACAGCTCTGGGTGATGTTCCTCTGTTGCCATAGTCTATCAGGTCACTAGACCTAATGCCATGCGGTTTCTTCCTGTGAAAATATGTTAAAGACTATGTGTATGTGCCCCCAAAGCCAACAACACTGCAAAAACTGTAGGAATGCAATAGAGGTGCTGTTATGGATTTTGGTGGAAATGTGCTAGTGAAATGAACTGGATTACTGTTTGGATGTGTGCCAGGCGACCAATGGCGCACACATTGAGTATTTGTAGAATGTACCAGAAACTTGGTGGGTGCATCTATCTTTTCATGTATCAGCTGTCCTCGTGCGTCATGTACTTGTAAGTAAACAATGGTTTGAAACCTGATAAATCATTTAGGCTAACCCTGTAGGAGCAGCAACTACTTTTAAATGTAATTGTTTTTCTTGTAACATGTATAAAGTAATGCAGAATTTAGCCACAGGAGTTCCATTTCCGACCCTGTTAAAAACCAATGTAATACCTACTTTAAAATCATTTTCTTGGAAGGAAACACCTAACTACACTATATATTTTTTCCTTTCTCTGAGAGCTGGGAGGTGGGGCTCTCTGTCATGGTGGGATTGACAGAGCACTCAATGTGGGACTGAATGTAAGAGAGAGAGAGAGAGAGAGAGAGAGAGAGAGAGAGAGAGAGAGACAGGTGTGTGTGTGTGTGTGTGTGTGTGTGTGTGTCAGTGACTAGTTTCACAATCTCTTACCTGTTCATATGCAGGTCACCACTTTATTATATCCTTAAAGAAAGAAAATAAACAATTCAAGTTTGAAGCACACTTTTACAAGGGGTTGAAGAGAGGACAGGCAACAAAACTAGTTACCAGATTTCTCTGCTATTTATGCAGTGCCATGATTTTTTGGAAGAACTCTTGTCTTCTCTTTAACAACTGCAGTCAAATATGTTTTAAGAATTAACATTTGTTTCTTTTATTTTTACAGTAATGCTGTTATATTTTGTACCGGCCTTTTTATACTGCTTGTATAACAATTTGGCCTTCATAAACCTGTCAGCCTTTGACCCTACAACATATTACCTCCTGCTACAGTTCAGAGTTGTAGTGACAGGTATTGCGTTTCAGGTTAGTATATTTTAATTTATCTTTTCTGATTACTAGTTGAGAAGAATGTTTATTCCATACATGTTGTAGAAGACAGGATATGAAGTTGCTGACAAGTGAAACTGGAAGCAACCCAACTACTAAATGAACAAAAAAGACCAATATTAAGTAGGCTCAATTTAGGAAGAAATTAGTACTTGAATCCTTTTAATGAAATTTAGTGTATGTTGATAAATTATGACATTATTAAAAAAAGTGCATCTTCAGTTGTTGCTATTATCATATGAAACATTTATATATTGTTACTAATTGGATCCTGAGACTTTGAGGATAAAGAGTAAATCACTATTTAGAATAGTGCATCACATCAGTGATTTTATTTAGCTCATATTTGGAATAAAATTCATCAGATTAGCTCATACAGAACTGTATTGAGTTGATAAAATTCTCTGTGTTGCTACATGTTAATTTTTGGCGCACAGTGAAAAGACTAATTTTCTGAATTATGAAATTTGCTTACTTTGTTCAGAAGTTCATGTTTCTGTCATTTATATCCCTCAAACCTTTATGTGAGACAAAGTAAAATCCAAATCTAAAGATATTATATGAATAAGTGTTTATTTGGAAATGCCTAGCCTATCATAAAAAGCATCACATATTGGTATATGACCCTATCCATTAAAGCTATAATGATTTTAGAGATATGTTCACTAATTTAAGATAGTAAATGTAAATGTTTTTATCTTGAAAGTATAATTGTGAACTAGATAAAAGTGTCAAGTTCATGATGTACATACAATCTGTGCCATCTGAAATGATTAATGAGGAATATGTGCCATAATTTATTACATGCTCTCACTCTTAGAGTGACATATTATGTCCACAAACTCATGATGGTTAAATATTACTTTCTACATCAAAAAGGAGTTGCTGTCAGTGAAGGAAACACTGTGCATATACCTTATTATACCATCAAAATGTATTTTAGAAGTGGTAAGTATGACCTGCACTTTGAAAAAAGGAAGGAAGGAAGACTGAGTTAATTATTATCCCATCGACATCATTAGAGACAGAGCACAAGCTTGGATTATGTTGAAGATTGGAAGGAAATCATCTGTACCCTTTCAGAGCAACTATGCCTTGGCAATTGCCTGGAGTGATGAAGGAAAATAATGGAAAACGTAAATCTGGATGACCAGACATGGGTTTTGAACCATCATCCTGCCAAATGCGAGTCCAGTGTGCTAAACACTGCACACCGCCTCACTCAGTCTGCATTGAAACTTGTTTATTGTGACTGACTCCTCATTCAGTACCAATTATTGTGGTACACATTATGATTAACAGAACAGTAATCAGTGGTGTTTGGTTTGTAAGGCCTGGTTAAGAAGTCTTGCATTGGTGATTGAATTGATGGTAACTTTTCAGTTTGTAAGAGATGTGAGTGTGAACACACAGTGAACAAATGAAAACTGAATAGACTAGACACATCAGAAAGGAGAATTGTTTGAAACAAAATCACTTGGTTACAGACAACATGTGGGTGGGCAATGAGAACTAATGACTTGCAGGAAATCTTGCAGATAAAGATAAAGAACAAGATGATAATCTTTTGAATATCTTTTTACTGTAGCATCCTCTCCCTCAAATGTGCTAACAAGGGCTACAATGTAGTCAACGTACATGCCCCAACCAACCAGGACAACAGACACGATCCATACAGAACTGACAAATTCTGGGAAGACTTAGAAGATGTTCTCTCTAAAGTTCCAGAGACACACACTGTCAAACTGCTTTGTGACTTCAGTGCCCAACTGGGAAGAAAGAAAAAGAGCAGAACCATCATGGGCAGCTATCCAGCATATATGAGAACCAGTCGCAATGGGGAACGATTGGTGGATCTGTGTAGGACTTATGGGTTGGTCATGAAGTCTTCAGCCTTCGAACACCTGCCAAGGAAGCAGACAGGGTGTATATGCCCCAGGACAACCGGGATAAACCTGGGAATTTTTTCATCTGGGAGAA
Organism: Schistocerca americana; assembly: GCF_021461395.2. Classification (NCBI taxonomy): domain Eukaryota; kingdom Metazoa; phylum Arthropoda; class Insecta; order Orthoptera; family Acrididae; genus Schistocerca; species Schistocerca americana. Next base: position 155,830,240 of record NC_060124.1, on the reverse strand, counting down.
AACTGGGAAAAACCTGGGAACAATTTACAATTCCAGGAATTTTTCATGGTCTTAGTTTTCAGTTAAATTTTTGTAATTTTGACTGGTAAGAACAGATATTCTAATAAAGAATTCTACTGTATCCCATTACTGCAGAATAATACTGCAGCAATAAAACATGAATGTGAGAGAGAAAACAAAATAAAATGTAAGTTGCAAAGGAAAAGTGCCATTTACAACAACAAAAAACAGTGCATACACAAGCATCTGTGAACAACAGAATGTGTCAAAGTCTTCAGTATGAAGACTATGCAATACTTCATAACAACAAACTGCTTCCAATGAGTGTGACATCACAACTATTTACATTAGGTTCTTTTGAGTGGTTGCCAGTATGCTCATGCACTTGAGCAGTTGAGTTGCGTATGAGCAGTTCCTTTTCCTGCTTGTTGCTGCTTGAAGTGGGGCTGTTCGCTGTATCTGCAGTAGCAACAAGCTGCCAGATGCTGCCCGGAAAATTTTTTCTTGTCCACCCGATCTTCCCCACATGACCCATGTTTATGTTTCATCTTCTGACACACAAATGCCATTACGCCAAACATGAGATAATACAGTACTGGTACACCAATAAAATTTGCAGCCTGAAAGCCGCACTGAAAAGCTTAGTATCAGGTTGGGATTTTCATTTGGCTGAAACAACCAACACACTCGCTCATGTACTTAATAGCGGCCCAAATAAATGGAGCGCTTCTGGTAATTCAGAAGTTAGCCTCTGCGTAGTGCCATGCACATAGGGTCAGAGGAGCCCAAAACAAATGGATGTTGAGTGGTGGGCAATGTGAGGGTTCTTTTGCACTTTATTGAAATCCTATTAATGAAAAATATTTAGTTAAATGTGAATAATTTTATTTTGCTGTTTTATTTACCTCAGATCTTCAAACTTGATTTTTTCTGAAAAAGGAAATGTAAGAAAATGAACAAACTCATTTTTCTCTTAATTTTCTATGTATTTTGTATTAAAATTTTAGATAAATGTGAATTATTGTAACTGCGCAAATTTACTGTAATGATTTACCTCCATGTACCTTTTTCATTTTCTCTTAATTTTATACAACTGTTATAATAAAATTTGTTTTTTATAATTTTTATATGAGGAAGTGTGAACTAGAAATTAAAATTTGGGCTAGTAGAAGGAAATTTTAGGTACATGCTGATTTTCTTAAAAGTAAGCTCTATGAATCAGGACATACAAATTTGCATTTTAAGCCAAATTAGGCATTTTAGTATAGTTTGCGAAATTTTGATGCTCTTGGAGTATCTTTTGGTGTCCTGTTTCTTTTGTGACATAATGTAAGATCTCTTAATGCTATATATGTACAAACATATGGGCTTCCTGCATTATCGTAGCTGCACACATGCAATATCTGGCACTCTCTGGCAACTGCTGAAATGAACCTATTTCTAACAGGTTGCTGGAAAATATTGTTAATGGTGGTTTGAAAAGCATTACTTTCAAAGTGATTTTCCTTTTACGTAAGATGAATTGTATTACGTGTATGAATGTGCAATCAATTTCTTGAATCACAGAGAGTTTGACTGTCACTTAAAACTTAACACTTCAAGGATCAGCTACTTACAGGAACTTTGTGCCCAGAAGACCAAACATTTCTGTCGTTATTTAAAATTTTACTGGAACATTTGTGTGATGTGTCTTAAAGTGTAACACACACAAGAAAAGAAAAAAAAAATTATATGTGAAAGCTTAGCCTTTCGTGTAGCTACACTGTCTGTATTAATCTGAACCATTAACTTTTCCTCTTTGTGTGTTCGTGCTACTTAACAGTGGTGTTGCTATTGGCTGACTACATCATGTGTGCTATGCTCTGAATATCTGCTGTCATTGGCTGTCGAGATCATATGACATGAGCTGCGATTGACATGCAAAACGCATCGCAATCTCAACTTCAGTGCTTTGGAAACTAACGCGCTGAGTGTGGTGGGATTTGACTGTGTACTTTCATAATACAAAGATATGCAGTGTACATGTTGCTGCACATCAAAGATCTTTCCAAAATGCTTTTTTTTGGGCAGGGTGGGGGGGGGGGGGGAGGGGGGGGGGGCCTTGTTAATTTTCTAAAGTGCCGGGAAGCTCTACGCCGGTATATAAAACCTGAACCATTGAAATGATTGATAAGTTTTGCAGTTTCAAGGGAAGGTACACTGTCACTTAACATGGAAAATGTGTGTGTTAACCCAGGAAAAGTGTTTTTAACCGGGAAATTTAGGAATTTTTTTTCCTTGTATACATGCTGAGCAGAAGACTTGGATTTCACCTAACACCAACTTGGGTGAATTCCAGATGGATCATGTGGCCATTTCAAGAAAATCTCAAAAGGAAATACAAAACATGAAGGTATTAAGAAGTGCCAATCTGGCCTCAGACCACTACCTCTCGAAGGTCAGATTGAGACTCCAGCCTAGAAACACTAGTGTACACAGAACCTCCAGATGGTAAGATTTGATGTAGAGCAGCTTAAGAACAGACAAGAAGTAAGCCAGAGACTGAACAGTACAGATTTCAATAGCTGGGACCAACTGAAGGAGACTCCTGTGGAGACGGCCAATGACCTCGCCCCCCTCATGAGAAGAAGGAAGTGTCTGTGGTGGAATGAAGACTGTGACAATGCAGTAGCCCAAAGACAGACACTCTGGGGGAAGTGGAATTGTAAGAAAAACCAAGAAAAATTGGGAGAACTTTTTTGGAACAAAGAAGGCTTACAGCTAAGATAATAAGGACAACTGCCACCTATTAGCTCAGTACTTTAAAAACCTACTCAATTGTGATCAATTTAGTGAAGGTTTCAACTACAAACAAACCATGGGCTCACTACCTCCTTCATTGGAAGAAGTCAGACAAAGCATTCAACTTCTAAAGAATAATAAGGCACCTGGAGAGGACTCTATCGTTGCTGAAATCTGGAAATGTGCTGGAAGCAATGCTGTGGGCAAGCTCACTTAGATGATCCAGGACATCTGGGAAACAGAGAAATTATCACCTAATTGGAACATGGGTCTGATCCATCCACTTCCCAAAAAGGGAGATTTAACTTATCGGAACAACTGCCATGGAATTTCTCTCATCCTAATAACATATAAGATTCTCTCCAAGGCATTAGTAACAAGGGCAGAAGATAAACTGGATAGTCAACTGGGAGAATATCAGGGAGGCTTCAGGAAGACCTGATCCTGTGCTGAACAGATCCTCGACCTGAAAACTGTACTGGCATACTCCAAGATGAGAAACCACAAGGTGGTTGTCACCTTTGTTGATTTCAGGAAGGCCTACAACTCTGTTGATTTAGAAATGCTTAACAAAATACTCCAGGAACTAGGACTAGACAACAAAACCTGCAGACTCATTCTAGAAACCTTTACCAACACCCATTCGAAGGTCAAATTTAGAGGTGAGACCTCAGAAAGCTTAGATATAAAAACTGGAGTGAGAAAAGGGAATGGACTGTCTCCAATTCTCTTCAATTGTGTCCTTGAAAAGGTTGAGAGAGAATGGTGCAAGGAACTGGCCAGTGTGGTTGTTCAGAGTGTTGTCTACCTGGGCCGTAAGAACAAACAACTGATTGTAGATTGTCTGGCTTTTGCAGGTGTCATGGCACTGATTGCTGATTGTCTTGAAATGGCAACAATGAAAGTAAACTGCCTCAGGAAACAGCCAAAGTGGGCCTCAAAGTGTCACTGGAGAAAACACAGTTCTTCCCCGACATCAAAGAAGCTAACAGAGAGATGTTACTAGACCAGGGTAACATCAGAAGGACTGAAAAGTTTGAGTATCTTGGTGAATGGATTTGAACTCATCAGGTAAAACATCATTATCCATGAGAGTCAACAATTTAGAACTAGCCTATCGACTGACTATGAAGACCTACAACAAAAAATGCCTGTCATGCAATCTGAAACTTAAGACTACACATCAGTCATACGACCAAAACCCTTTCATGCCGAATGTCTTTCCATGAACCGGAGAGGTCTGATGGAGAACTTGGAAGTCAGAGAGAAGAGAAGCCTTAGGAAGATCCTAGGCCTGGTAGAAGAAGATGGGAAATTCAGAAGGTGATATAACTCGGAGCTCCCTGACTGGACAAGAAAAAGAAGGGTAGCTTTCTACAGCCATGTTGCAAGATTGCCTCCGAACAGATAGACCAACTGTCTGTTCACCTTCTGGCAAAACAAGAAGGTTCACACCACTTGGCTGACAGAAACTGAAAAAGACGTTAAAGAACTGGGAATAATTGATATCCAGAACAGTCAGTCTGTGATGCATACCCTGAAGGAAGTCTGAGGATTTCAGGAAAAGCCCTGAAGGAAAGGTACCCGCTGGACAGAAGAAAGGAAGGAGTTGCATCGGCGGTAGATGCGACAGTACTGGGCAATGATCAAAGCCCATCTGTTGAACAAACATGGTCCAAAGTAGGCCCATTCAAAACAAGAAGAAGAAGAAGAAGAATGGGGATGGTTTTCAGGAAAATAAACTCCAGCTTGAATCACAGTCTCTGCTACAAAAACCCACTGAACTCTATCACTATCTGGGCCACTTGTGAAATAACGAAGTCTGCTGAAAAAGTTTATTGTTCCACTTGCTGTAATTCAAATGCCTACTCTGTTCGTAGCACTTCAGCTATGAAGGGGTCTGGCTGACTTAAAGCTTGTGTGCAGTCCTCCTTATCCATGGCTAAGTGAATTACTACATCATGAATTAAAATTTCAGCATATTATTTACCGCATTCACACTTGAATTTACATTTTCCACCCAACCCCTGGCATTCTGTAATCCACGCTGCATAGCTTACAGTGTGTTACTTGCGGTGTTGTAAGAATTATACCCTTACTCCTACCATGTGTATCTTGTTTGAAAAGTGGTTGGACAATAAAAGAAATTTGTCAGGCAGTAGTAACATCTATGGACTGGACAATGGGGCTAACTTTTGAACTGAGGAATATAAATGAGGAACCGTAGAAACCAAAAAAGGCTTGTTGGCAATCTTGACATTTAACCTCACTTGCCTGAAAATGCAGCATGAGGCATTTTTTATATACTTTCCAGTCTTCTTCAGTTTCATTCAATGGCTGAATGCTGGCATGGGTTGCTGGTGCTGATGCTCCTGTTGTAGTTTTAGATGCTGTTGCTATTGTTGTTGTGTGTTTTCAAGTCCTGATGCTATTGCTGTTGCTGCCAGAGATCGAGAAATTGACATCTATGGTAGCACATGGTAAAGCAAATTTGCAGCCTTCTCATTAGTAATGTTATAACACACTCTTCAGGTCACAATCTTTATTAACATAAACAACTTTGTTAAAATCAAATAATGAATTAGTCCTTGACTCAAACAGAAAGAGTTCTTGAAGGAACTCATCTGAGTCCCAATAGAAACTATTCAGAGATTGCTACAGAATAGACAGATTAGGTTCATTGTTAGTAGCCAGTATTTCTGCAGATTGGAGGACCAAATGTAAATTTGTATCAGGGCTGGCATTCGAACCCAGGTGCCCTGCTCACTAGACAGATGCACTAACCACTGCGCCATCCTGCCACAGTGGCTTTGCACTGCTGCACGGAGTACCCTAGCCCACCACACTCCTCAATTCCCATGCCTCAGCCCACTTGGTATTCTCCCTAAACTCAAACAGTACTGCAGATGCCATCCAGCTGTATTGGTGGGGGGAATATCAAGTAGGCTGAGGAGTGAATGGGAATTTGGATTGAAGAGGGAGGCGTGCTAGGGTAGTGTGTGCAGTTGCGCAAAATCACTGTGCCAGGATAGCATAGTGGTTAGTGCATCTGCCTAGTGAGCAGGAGATCCAGGTTAGAATCATAGCCTTGGTACAAATTTTGATTCTTCACTTCAATCTGCGTGTATACATCAAAGATGTTTGAGACTTTCTCTATGCAGTTTCATTTGAGCCAGTATTTCGTAAGTTAAGTTCCATCTGGAAACCACAATTTCAGAGTGTTGTGCACTGAACATGTAATCTGTTGGTGGTTCAGAGTGCACTGTAGTGGCAGTCGTCAGCGGCTCTTACTCTTGTGGTTAGCATTGATGACACTCAATTATAGGGCCCTGGTTCAAATCATGGTCGAGTCACTTCCCTTGAGGCTGTGTGTGTGTGTGTGTATGTGTGTGTGTGTGTGTGTGTGTGAGAGAGAGAGAGAGAGAGAGAGAGAGAGAGAGAGAGAGAGAGAGAGAGAAATCATCATTGATGCACAAGGCACAAGTTGCTGAACTGTGGTCAAATAAAAGTCATGCACCACGTGGCGGAACCTCCAGAAGGGAATACCTAGCCAAAGCTGCAGTATAGTGGCAGTTGAATAACAGCAAAATGAGGCAGAACCAGTGAGCACCTTGCCTTTTGTTTGGTCCTCTATGGATGCTGGTGTGAGTGGCCTATCATAATGGCTGCATTCCCACTCTAGGGAGCCTTGCTGAACACAAGTGACATTACACCTGTTGATTGTTTATTTATACATTTGGTGGAGTTGATAAAGAATTGATCTGTTGTATGGCCAGAGGACCTTTTGAGAAACAGCCAATGAAGTGAAAGTATTTCTCACCACCTTTTGACAGTTTACATGTTGTGTCCAACCACATATCAGATGCACTGAGAAACTCTGATAGTCATTTAAAATCAGATATGGATCCGGGAGTAGACAACATTCCATTAGAACTAATGATTGCCTTGGGAGAGCCAGCTATGACAAAACTCTACCATCTGGTGAGCAAGATGTATGAGACAGGCAAAATACCCTCAGACTGGCAGAAGAATATAGTAATTCCAATCCCAAAGATAGCAGGTATTGACAGGTGTGAAAATTACCAAAATATCAGTTTAATAAGTCACAGCTGCAAAATACTAACACAAATTCTTTTCAGACAAATGGAAAAACTGGTAGAAACTGACCTCAGGGAAGATCAGTTCGGATTCCGTAGAAATGTTGGAACACACGAGACAACACTGACCCTACGACTTATCTTAGAAGATAGATTAAGGAAAGGCAAACTTATGTCTATGGCATTTGTTGACTAGGAGAAAGCCTTTGACAATGTTAATTGGAATACTCTCTTTCAAATTCCAAAGGTGGCAGGGGTAAAATACAGGGAGCAAAAGCTATGTACAATTTGTACAGAAACCAAGTGGCAGTTATAAGAGTCGAGGGGCATGAAAGGGAAGCAGTGGTTGAGAAAGGAGTGAGACAGGCCTGTAGCCTATCCCCGATGTTATTCAATCTGTATATTGAGCAAGCTGTAAATGAAACAAAAGAAAAATTTGGAGTAGGAATTAAAATCTGTGGAGAAGAAATAAAAACTTCTGAGGTTTGCCTGTGACATTGTAATTCTGTCAGAGAGAGCAAAGGACCTGGAAGAGCAGCTGAATGGAATGGACAGTGTCTTGAAAGGAGGATATAAGATGAACATCCACAAAAGCAAAATGAGGATAATGGAATGTAGTCGAATTAAATCAGGTGATGCTGAGCGAATTAGATTAGGAAATGATACACTTAAAGTAGTAGATGAGTTTTGCTGTTTGGGGAGCAGAATAACTGATGATGGTCGAAGTAGAGAGCACATAAAATGTAGACTGGCTATGGCAAGGAAAACGTTTCTGAAGAAGAGAAATTTGTAACATCGAGTATACATTTACGGGTCAGGAAATATTTTCTGAAAGTATTTGTATGGAATGTAGCCATATATGGAAGTGAAATGTGGACAAAAAATAGTTTAGACAAGAAGAGAATAGAAGCTTTCAAAACGTGCTGCTACAGAAGAATGCTGAAGATTAGATGAGTAGATCATGTAACCAATGAGGAGGTACCGAATAGAGTCTGGGAGAAGAGGAATTTGTGGCGCAAATAGACTAGAAGCAGGTATTGGTTGGTGGTACACATTCTGAGGCATCAAGGGATCACCAATTTAGTATTGGAGGAAAGCTTGGAGACTAAAAATCATAGAGGGAGACCAATAGATGGATACACTTAACAGATCCAGAAGGATGTAGGTTGCAGTAAGTACTGGGAGATGAAGAAGCTTGCATAGGATAGAGTAGCATGGAGAGCTGCATCAAACCAGTCTCTGTACTGAAGACAACAACAACAACAACAATAACAACAACAACATGGATCTAAATTTGTCATGACCTTTCCTTCAGGAAACTTCATGTTTCCAACTGAAACCAACAATTAACAGTGTGTGGGAGTTGCTATCTCATTCCTCTGTTGTTTTAAAGATGATCCTAGAGTTAATTTGCGCAGACAGTGAGAACTTATCACCATGATCCACACAGCAAGTAACAATTTATGGCATGGAGACATGTGTCATTTCCACTTAACAAGATTGAGTATTCCACCATTAAAATTTTGCTACCATTGTTTTGAGACATGAAAGGACTAATTATTTTACATCGACGGTAAACCTTGTAAGTTGCTGTGCAGTGTTATGGAAAATCTTAAGCCCTTAATCCACAAAACTGAAGTGGAATGCTGTTTAAAATAATATTGATGTATTGTGATGACAACACACAGCAGCTACAATGTTGGAATCAATCCGGTGACTTGGTAGTAGAAATTACTGCACATATTTGTCCCGGCTCAGATTTAATGTCAAGTGACTGTTTCAGTTTTGTTCAACTAGAAGGGCTGCACAGAAGCAGATTCTTCAGAGATAGGGAAGTTCCGGTTGTGGCACAGACATTGCTTGAGAGTCAGCTGCAAATGTTCTCTCCTATTATACACAGTAGCTCATTGTCATTGCTTGTTTTGCTAATAGATTACACAAAAAGTTGACATATTGTACAGTATTGACATATTGTTTGCTCGAGTATCATGTCGTTTTTGGAAACCCGGAATCTACTATGTAGGAATCAACATGGATTCCGGAACCAGCGATCGTGTGAGACCCAACTCGCTTTATTTGTTCATGAGACCCAGAAAATATTAGATACAGGCTCCCAGGTAGATGCTATTTTTATTGACTTCCGGAAGGCGTTCGATACAGTTCCGCACTGTCGCCTGATAAACAAAGTAAGAGCCTACGGAATATCAGACCAGCTGTGTGGCTGGATTGAAGAGTTTTTAGCAAACAGAACACAGCATGTTGTTATCAATGGAGAGACGTCTACAGACGTTAAAGTAACCTCTGGCATGCCACAGGGGAGTGTTATGGGATCATTGCTTTTCACAATATATATAAATGACCTAGTAGATAGTGTCGGAAGTTCCATGCGGCTTTTCGCAGATGATGCTGTAGTATACAGAGAAGCTGCAGCATTAGAAAATTGTAGCAAAATGCACGAAGATCTGCAGCGGATAGGCACTTGGTGCAGGGAGTGGCAACTGACCCTTAACATAGACAAGTGTAATGTATTGCGAATACATAGAAAGAAGGATCCTTTATTGTATGATTATATGATAGCGGAACAAACACTGGTAGCAGTTACTTCTGTAAAATATCTGGGAGTATGCGTGCGGAATGATTTGAAGTGGAATGATCATATAAAATTAATTGTTGGTAAGGCGGGTACCAGGTTGAGATTCATTGGGAGAGTCCTTAGAAAATGTAGTCCATCAACGAAGGAGGTGGCTTACAAAACACTCGTTCAACCTATACTTGAGTATTGCTCATCAGTGTGGGATCCGTACCAGATCGGGTTGACGGATGGAGGAGATAGAGAAGATCCAAAGAAGAGTGGCGCGTTTCGTCACAGGGTTATTTGGTAACCGTGATGGCGTTACGGAGATGTTTAACAAACTCAAGTGGCAGACTCTGCAAGAGAGGCGCTCTGCATCGCGGTATAGCTTGCTGTCCAGGTTTCGAGAGGGTGCGTTTCTGGATGAGGTATCGAATATATTGCTTCCCCCTACTTATACCTCCCGAGGAGATCACGAATGTAAAATTAGAGAGATTAGAGTGCGCACAGAGGCTTTCGGACAGTCGTTCTTCCCGCGAACCATACGCGACTAGAACAGGAAATGGAGGTAATGACAGTGGCACGTAAAGTGCCCTCCGCCACACACTGTTGGGTGGCTTGCGGAGTATAAATGTAGATTGTACATTATTGACATATTGTACATAATTAACACTTACTGTTATTGTTTGAAGTGTTACGACAAAATTTTCATTGCTGTTTTGTTTGCCATTTCAGTTGGAATGCCTTCTAGTGCATTCATGTTTGTTTTTCTGAATTGGTGGTTGATATCTGCCAATCTTAATGTAATAACTTAGAACAGTGCAGAAAATTTAGTTGATGTGAGTACAATTACCTCACATTATTTCTGACCCTGGCAGCCTGCTGGTTGAAATTCAGTACCCAAGGACAGTTCTCCAGCAGAACACCAATACAGGGAAACAAATTAAGTAGGTAAAGTAAGTCCAACTCATTGCACTAAATGAATAAACAGAAGCATCCAATACCGCTCCCTTCTTGTCATTCTTCAGCACAAGTAGTCAAGAATTGAAACAATTCTTGTGTGTGTCTTTTGCTCACCTGTGAAACTGAGAAAGAAATGATTTCAGCCTTAGGAAAGAAGACCCAGTAGTGAACCTTGCGAGACTTCCCATGTTGTGTACCCCCATTCTATGTTTAATGTTGTTACTACGATACAATCAGTAAATGTGGCTGTGTGCTTTTTGTCCATGTAAGAGGGATGTCATTGATGCCATAACATTTCAGTGAGCACAGGAGTATTTTGGGGTCCACACAGTCGAAAGCTTTGAGAAGACCCTAAAGTATGCAAACAAAATCTTTTTCTTGTTTATCTCTGCCCTGACATCAGTTTTTAGGTCTTGCATGGTATTGTCTGTGGAGTATCTGTAATGAAAGCCAAACTGAGTAGTAGTTAACATGTTCTGCTCAGAAAAATGAGCCAATATTTTATCTTAGGCCACCACTCAGACACCTTTGAGAAGACTGGAAGTAATAAAATGTGTCTCAAATAAGAACTCGGTGGTTTATATCTAATTTTATAAATGAGTCACTAGACCATATCTAAGTCTCTCAAGAAGTATGTCCTGAATGATTAACTGCTTACAGATAAATTTGTTTTTGAATGGAATCTGCCTCCAGCAAAACACAATTGTTCTTCCTTGATCGAGATATGTTTCAATGAAGTTAAAGCATTGTCAGTGGATTTTTATTTTCTTTCTATTAAACACAAGGAAAAATTTTCTTTACTAACTGTGTGTATACAAATTTGAGCTTTTAAGGAATTATTCTCAAATTTGAAAACAGACATGATTTTTTTGTGTATACCTTGTTACTAAATACTATGGTTTTTGTGGTCTTTTATGTTTTGCATTACAGTTGTTTATCTTCCACAGTTTGTCATCTGCAACCACATAGAGCTGAAAATAAAAAAAAACATCATTAACATCATTTATGACTGGTAATGTTATGGTTAGGCTTAATATTCATTAATTTTATGTGGAAGTGTATGTGCATGCATGCATTTGTGTTTCACTTTTTTTGTTTTGTTTTCCCCATTATCTTCACTGTGAGAAAGTGCACTTCTTAAACTTTCAGTGTCACTGTTTACAGAAGTGCAAAAACAAAATGATGGGCAGCTGAACAGTTGAATTTGTTCGAGATGGGAATTTTAAATCTTTGTAAGGTTTATCTATCACTGTACAAAAAATGATGTCTGTTTTCCAATTTGTGAATACTTTCATAAAAACTTGAATTAATATATGTATAATGGACTCGCATTCGGGAGGACGACGGTTCAATCCCGCGTCCGGCCATCCTGATTTAGGTTTTCCGTGATTTCCCTAAATCGCTCCAGGCAAATGCCGGGATGGTTCCTTTCAAAGGGCACGGCCGACTTCCTTCCCCGTCCTTCCCTAATCCGATGAGACCGATGACCTCGCTGTCTGGTCCCCTTCCCCAAAACCAACCAACCAACTAATATATGTATAGGTAGTAAAGTACATTTTTCTTGTTGTTTAATAGAAAGAAAATAACTGTAACTTCAGCTAAACATGTCTGAGTAAAAGAGGAAAAAGTGTGTTTTACTCGAGCCACATCCAACCCAAAAACAAATTTATTTGTGAGCAAGTTTGGACACAAGAGCTTCAACATCAAGAGGAACTGCTTACAATGATAGATCATGGCTAGCCCTGTAATCTGTGCATACAATTTCAATGTTTTTCTAGAAAAATCATTATGGTGACCTAATTAATTTTGTAATCTTCGTAGAGTTTGTATGTTTGAAACTAGTGTCTTGGAAGCATTGATTCGGAGACAGGCACAATGAAAATACTGCTAAACATTTACATTTTCCACCAAAAGGCCTTTTTTTTTGGAAATAGAAAACACGCACACACACACACACACACACACACACACACACACACACACACACACGCCACACTCTATCAACAGTCTTGTATGTGCACAACACATGACTACATATCACACATACACAGCAGTCCACAGTTGCGCGCGCGCGCACCATCTCTGGCAACTGTGGACTGCTGTGTGTGTGTGATATGTAGACATGTGTTGTGCACATACAAGACTGTTGATAGAGTGTGGCGTGTGTGTGTGTGTGTGTGTGTGTGTGTGTGTGTGTGTGTGTGTGTGTGTTTTCTATTTCCAAAAAAAACTGGCAACTGTGGACTGCTGTGTATGTGTGATATGTAGTCATGTGTTGTGCACATACAAGACTGTTGATAGAGTGTGGCTTGGAAGTCTGAGCATATGAGGTTTGGAAGTCAACAGTAAAACACAAGAAAGACGAGAATGAAAAGGATGGACACTGAATAAAGCATGAGTTAGATGCTAGTAACAAAGAAAAACAGCATTAGGATGTGGGATGGAAGAAAAACCATTAGGCAAAATCAACTGTGGAAAGTCGAGGATAATATTCTTTTTATTCCATCTTCCACTACGCATTTTTTGAAACTAATGTCTTTCAGTGTGCATGCTTTGTCTGCCAAAGTAAATCTAATAATCTTTATTTGGTTGTTAATAGTAGGTGCAGTGTTCACTGCCACTGCAACAAGTAATCAATGAATTTAGTGGTGATCAGATTTTTGTGCCTCATCATTACTGCCACAGCTCTTTCTGGGTAGTCAGTTTCATTCACATCAGTATTTTTGTTATTGCCTGTTTACTAAATGTTCCAGACTGTTTATGCTGTATTCTTCGAATGTTTTAATGTTTGTGAATAGTGGATGTGTTTTTCTTCTTTGATAATAGACTGAAGAATTTTACAGTACTGGTGGTAACAGGGTTCCAAATCTTGGCTGCAGCTTGTCCTCTGAGTAAGATAGTACAAGGTACTTTAATCCAGAAGTTATGAATGTCCCATATCTGATTTTATTTAAATTTTGCCATGTTTCTTTTAATGGTAAATAAGACTCAAAGTGCTGTAGGAATATGTTTTTCACAATGTTAATTTCTTTTATGTTCACATTGGTGTGTACCTGCAGTTGCTCCCTCCTTGAAGCGGTGTCTGTGTCAACAGAGACCAACACACTTACTTGTTGGTGGTAGACACTTATGAGATAAGTTATAATAGGCTATTTTCTTTGTCAAAAAGTTATTTCTATAACCATGGAATTTTCTTGGTTTCAGTTATGGCCTACAGTTTCCTTGAATTCTTGCTACCAATACCGTCACCATCTTTCTGTTTGGCTGTCCAGTTTCTTTCATCCTCTCAACCATTTTCCTCTCAACCATCTTCCTCTAAAAATTCTACTAGAGTTCATTCATCCATTCATTCATTCTCCTTTTTCTTCTTCTTATTCTTCTCTTTTTTTCTTTTGTTAAAAGAAAAAATTCTTAAGAGTATCTCTAGTCAGATATACATAAGGTTCTAAATTGGTGGTAAACAACTGCACAGTAGTTAGCATTTTTGCTGGAAGGCACACATTTGTCAGTTGTGTAATTTGCTGTAACTTTTTTTTCCCAGTCCAAATGCTGTACCATATCAGAGTTTATTAAGATTTCTTTTGCATGTATAGTCCATATGTTGTGGTTCTCTATGAACTAAAAATGACACAATTGTTAATGGAACTGGTTATTTCTGATTTTTTCAGGTGCTATTTAAGAAGAAGTTAAGTGGTAAACAGTGGTTGTCACTGGTTCTGCTTACAGTTGGTTGTATGATGAAAGAGACTGATATGAGCAGTGATAAGAAAAATTCATTTACTTCTACCAGTACACCAACTGCCTCCCAGGCTGGCTTCCATTTCAGTTTCAACGCTTTGCTTATTGTAATTCAGGTAGGTTATGTTTCTCACAAAAAATTGTGATGTCAAAACAAAGCAGTAAGTATTTTTACATTATATTTGTCTCCCCTCTGCATTAATGAATGTCATGGCACAGGTCAAGAGCATTATTCTGAAAATTTTTGAATGAGTGACTACAATCCATTGTTATACTCCCAAGAAATGAATGAATTTGTCACATTCACTCTACGAAAAACAGTGTGTCTCTTAATTGCTTTTAGATGTTTCTAAAAGTTGTAGAAGAGAGACGGTAGAAGTAGTATTGCATATACACCCATATGTTCAAATCACAGTGAAGTGTGTGGCAGAGAGTAATTCCCATTGTACTATGTATTAGGGTTTCTTCCTGTTCCATTTGCCTATGGAGTAGGGGAAGAACATTTGTGTGTGCACACTGTAATTAGTAAAATATTGCCTTTATAATTTCTACAAAAGTGATACATACTGGTTCTCGAAAACCTATGAGTCTTTACAGTGTAGTAGACATCTGTCTCCAAGAGTCTGCCAGTCCAGGTTTTTCACTTATCCATGATGCTTTCTCATGAGTCAAATAAACATACTACCATTCATTATGTCCTTATTAGTATACTTTCAATAACCCCAGTGGTGTAGATCCCACACAGTAAGCAATATACTTTATAGACTGCATTTTCATGTTACAGATATAAACACAATCAACTTTCTTCTTTATTCTCACTCTAAATATTGATTCTCTAAGTGTAGCTAAGTACAGAAACTGCTTGACATCATGACCACTGTATTCAAATCCAAGTGTTATCTTCAAGAGTAAAGTGTGATACGCTTAGTCAGGAATATGTATTGTACAATGAATTACTTGTGCATTGTCCCTAACCCATGTAGTGTGATTCATCTGTTATTGTACAGGGATGATGAAACCACGACTCCTTGTGTAGACAAGAAAAAGTCCAAACCAAGGGCCTCATTGGCTGAGAATGAGGACTATCTCGTCATACCCACTTTTATCTGAATGTTACAATGAACTGATCTGGGTGGGAACTAGAATGTAACATACTGATATGCCATTCTGTTGAAAATATGATTTCAGTCATATTTTTTCATGATTGTTTACTGCTGGCATGTCTTCAAACAACTTTATGAACACTTGTTACACGGAAAATCTGCCATGTTATATGGGGAGAACTGAATGAAGTCACAATCATTAATACCTGTCTCTCTGGTAATCATATTTTGTATGCACTCACTGTGGGTAGCCAGTTACACAGGAATATTATATGAGGAACTTCAGTAGAAGAATGAGAGTTAAAAACCTGAGACAATGTTTCTTTCATTGCAAGACAAAATTTGACCCTTGCAGGATATGCCTCTGTGTACAATTAATTCATTAAGTCCCTAGGAGAATGTAAAGCATAGTTTATGATGGGATGAATACAAGCAAAGGCGCATAAGTGAGCAAAGCATACTCTGGGGTGAGAAACAGCATTTGGTGGCATTCAGTTTGTAATTGCAAATGCTCGCTTGTGTTCTGCTGGTTGTCAGTCTTTCAGAGAAAGGTCAAAGGAATTTCACCTGCTTTCTGCTTTGAGACTGTGCTTAATGTGATCATCACTGAGATGATTTGCTTTCACAATCCATTATTTCTCACATGTGAACTGTTGTAATTATGTCACATTATTGCTATTATTTTAGGATCAGGTTATTTGTATATTTTTACATTACAATAATAGTACTCTTGGACATTATCTTCCTTACCCTTACCTTGGTAGAATGCTTGAGGGCTTTGTGTTTGGCACTGCAGATATTGGAAACTATCTATAGTATAGCAGTTGTTGAAACGCAAAACAAGTTCATAAGACAAGCATAACTGTATCCAGTTACTAAGAGATGTATATAAGTTCTAACCTTTATTCATCTAAGAGCATTCGTTGCTATTTAGTATCCTGCTTTGCAGCTTTCTGCTCAATTGTAGTGAGCAGCCACTAGAACTCATGTATCAATGTACTTACAAAGTTTTGTAACTAGGCTAAGGAAGGCTAGAGCTGGAGATCAGTGGTAAGAGAACTACCACCACATATTTAACCCTTGTGTAAAAATTCAGACAGCCATATGTATTGTTTCCTATGATGATTTGCTGACTTAATTGTCAATTCATTCCCGTACAAAATAATCCTGTCTGGAGATCACAGTTTTGTCTCGTAACAATAAACAGCATTCTGACAAATGAAACCTGGGCACTTGTCAGCATTCACTTGGTTCAAAGCTCATTCTCTTGTTTTTTCATTCTATCCTTTGTAAATGCTTGTTTGCAGATTAAAGTGATTAGTAATGAGCACTAGTGAATTGTTCTGTCCAGGCTAGGCTCACTTCTGTTCACTTCATTGTAAATTAGATGTAACAGTAATTTATACAACATAGGCAATGATAAAAAGTAGCAAAAGAGTGTCTTTCGTAATATTCTCCTCATGATGTACAATTGTCGTCAACAACAGTGGCATTTCATTCCATGATTTTGTGCAGTTTTATATTGCTTTGAATTACTTCTTGGTACAAAGTTATAGTGGATACCAAAGACAATAAAGACCCTTGTGGTCTGAGAACGAGTGAAGGTGATGCCCACTGCACATGCTCACACATTCAGTGGCTCTATCTGGCTGATACCGTGATGCCTGAAAAGAATGTATTCATGTGTTGATGATTTGCATGTTGTGGATACCATACATGCTGAATGAGAGACATAATGTTCAACATCTGGTGTTTTCTGTCAGCTGCTTTTGGTAACTTGTAGAATTCTTGGGTGTCCTCCCAGGCCACATCATAATTTCTGCAAGGTGTTTCGGCAAACAGACTTTTTGCCATCTTCAGATGGTTCCTGATGACTGTCACTCTGCTCTTGTCAGTGTCCTATATATTTTGCCAGTAACCTCTCCATCACTCCACTCCTGTCACTGCCCATGCAGCCACCATGGTCGTGGCAGGAGTGTTGCCCAGTTCTGAACTCTGACCTCAAGTGTCTGCATTATTGCTGTTGGGTACAGACCTCACTGTATGGGAATGCTTCTCTTTTTCTAAGCTCAGTGCAGACTTCTGTGCCTGACTCAGTTGTAGACTACAATCTTTGTTAATTAGACCATCCTGGCCCCTAATTTCAATGCACTCTTTTAATCACCCAGTCCTAGAAGTAGGATGATTGCCAAAGTATTTTGGTGTTGTTATAGTCTGTAGTATGGCCATATTTTATACCATGGTCAGCCATGGCTGTTTTGGTGGTCTGGCATTATTCATTGTGGCATCAGAGTTCAAGGCACCTCTCTTCTACCAAGCATATAGTTTCCTCACTGTTGGCTTTGCCACATTGGCAGGGGATTTCAAGGACCTCTGATTTGCAAAGGCCTGGGTCATCCTTTACAGAACCTAGTAGTGTCAGGGTTTTTGGGGGCAGACGAAAGTAGGATTTAACAATGGTGTTGCTCCAAGATTATGTTGACTTTTCTGGACAAGCAGGATACACACTATTGATTTGTTCTCTTCATATTCCTCCTGATGTTTTCTAGATATAGTCTATCTAAATGAACTCCTTATCTGCTTGCTGCTGTACCCATTTCTTTGGAATGTCATCTCCGGGTGATTCAGCTCAGTTGGTTGCAGGCGGATTGTACCCTGTGAACAAGCATGTGTAAAATGTCTTCACACTGTGTGTTGGGGTGACTACTGCAGACATGTAGATACAAATCAGTGTTTGTAGGTTTTCTTTACACACTGTGGCCCAGCTTGCCATCTGGTTTTCATTTCACCAGGACATCAAGGAATGGAAGATGGCATCCTGTTTACTTCTGTGATAAACGAGGTGTGTTGGAGTGAAGCAAGTTATGATGGAGACATTCACCTAAATTATCCCTGCCCATGTGGCAAAATAATGATTGTGTTATCCACGTACCTGTAGAAAGAAACTAGTTATAGCTTTGCTTGCTCCAGGACTTTCTCTTTGAAATTTTCCTCGAACAAATTCACTGCAACCAGTGATACAGCATACTATGTGGCAATGCCACCCATCTGTTGCTAATAGTTTCCATTGAACAGAAAGTATGTTGAAGTGAGCACAAACTTGAAGAGTCTCATCAGGATGATGTTGAATTTGTTGTTTGACAATTCTATGGAGTCCTTCAGTGGTACCCTGGTGAAGAGACACATTACATCGAAACTCACCAAAAGGTCACTATTATTGAGGCGAAGTTCTTGTAGATGGTGTATAAAGTGAATGGAATTGCCGATGCGATGTACGCATTTCCATACAATCAGGAGAGTAGTCAGGTGTATGGCCACGTGATATATTGCTGCTCCAGTAATGCTATTTATAGGGTGAGTTGGAATGCCCTCTTTGTGGACCTATGGCAGCCCCTACAGTCATGGTGGTGGAGCTGCTTGTAAATGAAGTTTCTTAACAATTTTCACATCAAAACTACCATAACGAAGTACAGTGGTTTTTCTCTGGAGGCAACTTGTCAAATCTCCTTCTTTCTTCCTGTATGCTGCATCATCAAGATCGTCATTTTCTGTTTATATTTTGTGTGCAGGAACAACACAGTAGCACTCCGTTTGCCAGTGGGCAGGATGACCAGCTCTGGATCATAATGTAACTCATGGGTAGCCAATCTTTCTACCTAAAATGTTGCTCTTCAGTGATGTGGCCCTGGTGAACATGTTACATGTTTCATGGTGTATTTCTCCAGCCTTGTTGACACTGGAAGCCAGAGATCAGAGGAAGGTGCTGCCCCCACCACCACCACAATCATCCACTGTGGCAGCCACTTGGACAGCAATAGCAGCAGAGTGGTGAAGGGGATAATGGCCAACACATATAGGATGCTGACAAGAGTGAAGCAGCAGTCATCAGGAATCACTGGAAGATGGAAGCTAGTCTGTTTCTGTTTGCCAAAACATCATGGAGAAATTGTGATGTGACTCGGTCTGATACCTGAGCTTTCTAGAAATTAATAATACACTGGTAAAACATCAGGTCACCTAGCTTTTCAATAAGATTTCTTTTGGCAATTAAAATTTATATTCAGCATTGTAACTGTTGAAAAGGGGTGGCTTTATTGTAACTTCCTTAAAGTTAAATTTTTATGAATGACTGGGACATAAATTCACTTCCCCCTAAGCTCAGAAAATAAAATCTGCATGTTTCTTGCACTATGTAAGTGCTGTAGTGCGAGCAAACATGATTTGTGGTCATAGTACTTTATAGAGCAACACGTAAGTACAGGTTGTGTGTGAACACATGGCTGGACAACAGTAATTCAGGTTACAGAATAGGACAAGCACTCGTTTGTGATTACTTAAATACTACTGTTTCTTTGGTGGCTCAACAGAGCACATCAGGGGGCTGATCCAGATCGCCTCTATAAACACGTCTGTGAACTGTATAGATGCACAATCTTGGAAAATTGCGTGCATCATGAGTGAGGGTATATCAGTGTTTCTCTGCTTTCTTGCTAGAAATCTATCCCACCATTTAAGAGGTAATTGACAATAGGAACTGGAAGACAAATTATCTGCAATTCTCCTATCACAATGAAACCTCAGCTAATTATTGAAAATCAGTGGACCTATTCTGTACCAAAAAATGAGAGCCCACACATATAAAGAATCATCATCAGCACACAAAATACCTATTGGCCACATGGTTGCAGCTTACTCACTGGGCGTGTACTACATTAACGATAAATCAGAAATTCCAAAATGTTTGCACAAACAGTCATTACATGCACAGAATACACACCAATAAGAAGAGTTTGAATCATTTGGGAACAAAAAGAATGCCTATCACCTGTGCTGTAAAGTCATACTTGGTCTCTCTAGCCAGTAGCAGATAAAGTGGAGATGAGCAGTATTTTTGTATGAGATTTTTTATGAAGCTCACAGTCTGCAGTGTTGATCATAAAACAAACTAAAAATTTCTGACTTTTAGCTGTGTGTGAAGTCTGAGCTAAAGACTTCAATGATTTTGCGACATCCCAAGTTGTATTTTGTCAGTAACTTGGGTGCGTGAGCTTGGGACGTCACAGACCTTTAATTTGTAGTCTCTTCTTCATTGACAACTCCTGATATCCTCTACGCTGAAAGTTCACATTGGCGCAGAATGATGTTTGTTCAATAGTGTATATGACACTAACATTCTAGCTGAAATTAAAATGCATTTTATTCATTCCAGCTATTGATTAATAATAATGGTGACCAGTACATTTATTATGAATGATAATTAGTGTGAGGTTACATGTCAGCACTTACAATTTCACAATTTTGATGGTGAATTTGATGCTTCAATTGTGGCACAAAATAATCTGTTCACTTTCGCATAAAATCACAGTTCACAAATTGTTAAAACTCTTTTATAGTAGTTTGTTAAATAAGAAGATCACACCATAGTAGTTCAGTGAAGTCCATCCTTTATCAAATTCATCATGTTCAACAATTAGTAATTTCAGTGAGAATAACCTAATACACTTTTCATAATCGCAACACTGGTTACACAGAATACTCATTAGTTTTACATACTGAATTCACCCAAAGGTTTACTTGTTTGCAGAATATACATACTTATATTGTGAGTCAAACAACAGGAGCAGACTGATCACAGATGTTACTCATTGTATTTCAGACTGTAAGAATAAACAGCTTTTTTGAAAACTGCATTAGTCTTTAAAATTCAGCTAGGTTGAAATTTACTGTTTTTTATTGCAAGAACCAATAGAATTTTTGAGCATGGAAAAGTTACTGTTTACAAAATTAAAAAAAAAGAATGAACACTGTTTTTCTTCTGCAGTTTGGATCCCCTCGTTTACATGAATGTACCTTATATTGACTGGAATACTCTCTTTCAAATTGTGAAGGCGGCAGGGGTAAAATACAGGGAGTGAAAGGCTATTTACAATTTGTACACAAACCAAATGGCAGTTATAAGAGTCAAGGGGCACGGAAGGGAAGCAGTTATTGAAAAAGGAGTGAGACAGGGCTGTAGCTTATCTCCGATGTTATTCAATCTGTATATTGAGCAAGCAGTAAATGAAACAAAAGGAAAATTTGGAGTAGGAAAAAAAAATCCATGGAGAAGAAATAAAAATTTTGAGGTTTGCCAATGACATTGTCATTCCTCAGAGACAGCAAAGGCTTGGAAGAGCAGCTGAATGGAATGGTCAGTGTCTTGAAAGGAGGTTATAAGATGAACATCAACAAAAGCAAAACGAGAATAATGGAATGTGGTCTAATTAAATCAGGTGATGCTGAGAAGGAATTATATTAAGAAATGATGCATTTAAAGTAGTAAATGAGTTTTGCTATTTGGGGAGCAAAATAACTGATGATGGTCGAAGTAGAGAGGATATAAAATGTAGACTGGAATGGCAAGGAAAGTGTTTCCGAAGAAGAGAAATTTATCAACATCGAGTACAGATTTAAGTGTCAGGAAGTCGTTTCTGAAAGTATTTGTATGGAGTGTAGCCATGTATGGAAGTGAAACTTGGGCGATAAATAGTTTAGGCAAGAAGAGAATAGAAGCTTTCAAAATGTGGTGCTACAGAGGAATGTTGAAGATTAGATAGGTAGATCACATAACTAATGAGGAGGTACTGATTAGAATTGGGGAGAAGAGGAATCTGCAGTACAACTTGACTAGAAGAAGGGATCAGGTGGTAGGCCACGTTCTGAGGCCTCAAGGGGTGACCAATTTAATGTTGGAGGGGAGTGTGGAGGGTAAAAATTGTAGGAGGAGACCAAGAGGTGAATACACTAAGCAGGTTCAGAAGGGTGTAGGTTGCAGTAGTTATTTGAAGATGAAGAGGCTTGCACAGGATAGAGTAGCACGGAGAGCTGCATTAAACCATTCTCTGGACTCAAGACAACAACAACAACAACAACATCATCAATCGCATATTGCAAATAATACTTAATTACATGAAATTATTATGTAGTACATTAATTAATGAGTGTTGTACAGCAAGCGGTACAGAAAAAAATAAGATAACAAATGTTGTAGTTGAGTTCAGAATCTAATAGTGATTGTTACAAAATCTATTGTGGAAAATGCTAATGGTTGAGAACTTCGAGTTAAATTATTGCAGAAGATAATTAGTTTTAGATAATTTAAAATTCTTCCCTGTAAAGTTGGAATGCTTAACTTTCACTTGGTGTAGGTCACTTCATGGAATTTTACTGATTAGGTTATAGGTTTTTGCAGGTAGCAAACTGTAATACAAACTTTAGCTAATTACAACATTTAATTAACAGTGCCCTAACATAAAGTTATTATCAAATTGAATCAGAACACTTGAAACAGTAATTTGAACAATAAATTTCAGAGAAATCCAGTTGAAATAAGTTGTTATATAAGGGCTAATGTCTCGAGGTAAATGTATTGAAAGTAAGACCAAAATTAGTTGAAACTTCTTGTTATTGATGGGAAGAGGAAAAAATAACTGATGGAAAGACTTCAGCTGCTTTGTCACAACCTGTTCAGCTGATTGTGTAAAAGTTCTCAATTTTATGTACCTCTGATATATTTGAGAGTGGGCAGATGATATTCTTCTGCCTTATGGTTTGTCTACATAGACATCTACAATCTATAAACCACTGTGAAGTGCTTGGCAAAATCCACTTCTTGTTGTACC
Organism: Schistocerca americana; assembly: GCF_021461395.2. Taxonomy (NCBI): domain Eukaryota; kingdom Metazoa; phylum Arthropoda; class Insecta; order Orthoptera; family Acrididae; genus Schistocerca; species Schistocerca americana. The sequence continues at coordinate 155,807,325 of NC_060124.1, read as the reverse complement.
ATGTATAAAGGTTTCTTCCCATTCCATAGTGTGTGGGAAGAATGAGTGTTTAATGCCTCAGTGTGCATTGTTATGAGTCTAATCCTCTCTCTCTCTCTCTCTCTCTCTCTCTCTCTCTCTCTCTCTCTCTCTCTCTGTGTGTCCATCTCCTACGTTTATATCTACATCTACATAGATACTCCGCAAGCTGCCGTACTGTGTGTGACAGATGATACCCTGTACCAATACTAGTCATTTCCTTTCTTGTTCCACTAGCAAATTGATTGTGGAAAAAATGACTGTCTAAATACCTCTGTATGAGCCCTAATTTCTGGTGTCTTACCTTCATAGTCCTTATGTGCAGTGTCTGTTGTCAGCAATAGAATTGTTCAGCAGTCAGCTTCAAATGCTAGTTCTCTAAATTTTCTCAATAGTGTTCCTGGAAAAGCACGTCGCATTCCCTCCAGGCATTCCCATTTGAATTCCTGAAGCATCTTTGCTCAAACTTACTGGTAACAAATCTAGCAGCCTGTCTGTGAAATGCTTTGATGTCCTCTTTCAATCCAACCCATAGATTGCACCTATATGCAGTCTCCTTTGCTGATGAACCACACTGTCCCAACAGTCACCAATAAACTGAGTTCAACTGTTTGCTTTCCCTACCACAGTCCTCACGTGCTTGTTTCAATTCATTTTGCTTTGCAACATCATGCCCAGATACTTAAACAACATGACTGTGTGAGGCAGTACATTACTAATGCTGTATCCAACCATTACAGGCTTGTTTTTCTTGCTTACCTGCATTAACTTACATTTTTCCACACTTAGAGATAGCTCTCATTCATTACACCAACTAGAAATTTTGTCTTAAGTCATCGTATACCCTTCTACAATCACTCAAATTCAATATCTTACCATATACCATGACATCATCAGCAAATAACTGCAGATTACTGCCCACTCCGTCTGCCAAACCACTCATGTATATAGAGAACAACAGCCAGTGGTCCTGTCACACATCCCTGGGGCGTTCCTGACAATACCCTTGTCTCTGAACACTCGCCGTCAAGGACAACATACTGGGTTCTATTACTTAAGAAATCTTCGAGCCACTCACATATCTGTGATCTTATATGCTCATACTTTCATTAACAGCCTGCAGTGGGGCACCATGTCAAATGCTTTCCTGAAATCTAGAAATATCGAATCTACCTGTTGCCCTTCATCCATAGTTTGCAGTATATCACGTGAGAAAAGGGCAAGCTGAGTTCCACAGAAACAATGCTTTCTGAATCCATGCTGATTCATGGACATAAGCTTTTCAGTCTCAAGAAAATTTGTTATATTTGAAATGAGAGTATGTTCGAAGATTTTGCAGCAAACTGATGTTAGGGGTATTGATATGTAATTTTTCAGGTTTGTTCTTTTGCCCTTCTTGTATAATAGTCACCTGCACTTTTTTCCAGTTGCTTGGGGCTGTGTGCTGGCTGGTATTGATATGTAATTTTTCAGGTTTGTTCTTTTGCCCTTCTTGTATAATAGAGTCACCTGCACTTTTTTCCAGTTGCTTGGGGCTGTGTGCTGGCTGAGATTTTGTGATAAATGCAAGCTAGGTAAGGGGCCAGTGCCGTAGTGTACTCTTTGTAAAACCAAATTTGGAGTTCATCTGAACCTGGTGAATTATTTATTTTCAAGTCCTTCAGTTGTTTCTCTACACCAGGGATGCTTATTACTATGTTGTCTATGCAGGAGTTTGTCCAATTGTCAAATGATGGTGTGTTTGTACAATTCTCCTGTTTGAACAGTTTATTGAACACAAAATTTAAAACTTCAGCTTTCATTTTGCTATCTTCAAAAGTCACAACAGAATGGTCAGCAGGGGACTGAATGGAAGCCTGAGAGCCACTTAGCAATTTTCCATAGGATCAGAATTTTCTTGGATTCTGTGCCGGATTTTTGGCTAAGGTATGACAGTGGTAGTTTTTGTATGCCTTGTGCGCAGATCTTTTCACAGACGCACAAATCTCTACTAAACTTTGCTTTTCGTCATTTGTGCATTCCTCTTTGAACCGATACTGCAACAGCCTCTGCTTTCTCAGCTTCCTCTGAATCTCTTTATTAAACCATAGTGGGTCTTTTCCATCCTTTGTCAACTTACTAGGCTCATAACTCTCCAGACCACGATTTACAATCTGCCTGAAATTTGCTCATAATCCTTCTATGTCCATCTTACTGGAACTAAGTGACATCAGTTCACTCTCTAACAACTGCTTGTTTGCTCTTTCTAGCAGGAACACCTCCTAGCCTTCTTGACTGATTAACTAACTTTCATAACCATTGTTGCTATAATGACATCATGCTCACTAATCCCCATTTCTATACTGACATTGTCAAGAAGATTAAAAAGGATTACAATTCAAATATTTGTATCCACATTTAGGTTTTCCATGGTTTCCCTAAATTGTCAAAGCAAATGTTGGCATGATCCCTTTGAAAGGACATAGTCAATGTCCTTCCCCATCCTTCTTTAATCTGAGCTTGTTCTTCATCTCTCAGCCCCCATTGTCAGCAAGATGTTAAATATTAATCTTCTGTTTTTAATATTTGAAGTAAGTTGCCAATCTTCACACTTCTCTCGTAGCTTGCCAAAATCTGGCAGAATATTTGTGCAACTTTTTTCAGACAGTACTTCATTGTATATAACTGCATCATTATCTGTGGAGTAATGGAGGTTACTCCTAACTGTCTGCAAGGTCATTAATATACAACAGAAACAGCAAGAGTCCTAGTGCTCTTTCTGGAGCATGTGTGAAGTAACTCCCACTACACCTGAAAATGGTAGTAAAGTCCTGAAATGTATTATGCTATGTGGAAAAAAAACTGTAACTGGTGCGGTACCTTATTATTTAGATCATTGTGTTGTTGTCTGTGTAACAAAACAGGATATTACTGTCAGTAATTAATTATAAATTATAAGAGACAACTGTACTGATCCCCAGAACATCTGCCATATACTACTGACATCTCTATGTTGCAGAATCTGAGAACATATTCTATGTGACAAATTATGACTTGCTTTGAAGCAAATAGGGATCTGAACACCATTGATTTGAAATCCAGCTTGTTGTGTTATTTTCAAATCTTGGAGTTGAGGTAACTACATAGGAAAGATTTTGATCTTTTGTGGTCTTAACACCTAATGAAGTCTATACATACATATTGGATACATTGCCAGGTTCATGTCTGAAATGAAAATTTCCTTAGTCCTAAATGGCAAGTTATTTTAGACACAGTAAAAATGACAGGGATCCCCAGTCAAGTGGAATAGGAGCAAAACTACTCATATTACTACAGACTGGAAAAAAGTGAAATGAAATGATTATATGACATTGATGACTTGGCCAAGGGAAGTTTGGGTGCCATGTTGCAAGTCTTTCCAGTTGATGCCATACTGAGTGACTGCGTGTCGATGGTGATGAAATGGTGGTGAAGACAACACAACTCCCAGTCCCATAGTGAGGACAACACAGCTCCCAGTCACCAATCAGAGAAAATCTCCAACCTGAACAGGAATTGAATCCAGGCCAGCTGCACGGCAGTCAGACTTGCTGATCATTCAACTAAGGGGGGCAAACCATAAATTGAAAATTAATAGTCAAAGCCAAAGAATTTGATACATTTACAAGAAAAGAAAAAGAAAATTTGTAATTCCCAATTTTTGAGTTTTGCAACGTAGTTAATGTTATCAGCAATGGAAAATCCAGGATGGAATGTAACAATATTAGAGAAGGAAAGTTCTACTCACCATATAGTGGAGATGCTGAGTCGCGATAGGCACAACAAAAAGATTCACACAATTATAGCTTTCTGCCATTAAGGCTTTTGTCAGCAATAGACACACACACACACACACACACACACACACACACACACACACACACACCCCTCTGCAGTCTCAGATAATTGAAACCACACTGCGAGCAGCAGCATCAGTGCATGATGAGAGTGGCGACTGGGTGGGGGTAAGGAGGAGGCTGGGGCAGGGAGGGGGAGGAATAGTATGGTGGGGGTGGTGGAGAGTGAAGTGCTGCAGTTTAGACTGAGGGCAGGAGAGGACCTGGGGGGGGGGGGGGGGGTTGGGGGGGGAGGGGGGAGGAAGTAGCAGTAAGGAGAGAAATAAAAATAAATTAAAATTAAAAACGGAGTGTGGCGGTAAAATGACGGCTGTGTAGTGCTGGAATGGGAACAGGGAGGGGCTGTATGGGTGAGGACAGTGACTAACGAATGTTGAGACCAGGAGGGTTACAGGAACGTAGGATGTATTGCAGGGAAAGTTCACACCTGCGCAATTCAGAAAAGCTAGTGTTGGTGGGAAGGATCCATGTGGCACAGGCTGTGAAGCAGTCATTGAGATGAGGGATATCGTGTTTGGCAGTGTGTTCAGCAACAGGGTGGTCTACTTGTTTTTTGGCCACAGTTTGTCAGTGGCCATTCATGCGGACAAACAGCTTGTTTGTTGCCATGTCTACATAGAATGCAGCACAATGGTTGCAGCTTAGCTTGTAAATCACATGACTGGTTTCACAGGTAGCCCAGCCTTTGATGGGATAGGTGATGTTAGCGACCGGATTGGAGTAGGTGGTGGTAGGAGGATGTATGGGACAGGTCTTGCATCTAGGTCTTTTACAGGGGTATGAGCCATGAGGTAAGGGATTGGGAGCAGGGGTTGTGTAAGGATAGACGAGTATATTGTGAAGATTTGGTGGACGGCAGAATACCACTGTAGGAGGGGTGGGAAGGTTAGTGGGCAGGACATTTTTCATTTCAGGGCATGACGAGAGGTAATCGAAACCCTGGTGGAGAATGTAATTCAGTTGCTCCAGTCCCGGATGTTGCTGAGTTACGAGGGGAATGCTCCTATGTGGCCGGACTGTGGGACTTTGTGAGGTAGTGGGAGACTGGAAAGAAAAGGCACAGGAGACTAGTTTTTGTACAAGGTTGGAAGGATAATTACAGTCAGTGAATGCTTCATTGAGACCCACAGTATATTTTGAGAGGGACTGCTCATCACCACAGATGCGACGACCATGGGTGGCTAGGCTGTACGGAAGGGACTTCTTGGTATGGAATGAGTGGCAGCTGTCAAAATGGAGGTATTGCTGGTTGTTAGTAGTTTTGATATGGATGGAGGTTCTGATGTAGCCATCTCTGAGGTTGAGGTCAACATCTAGGAAGATGGCTTGTTGTGTTGAGTAGGACCAGATAAAGCAAATGGGAGAGAAGTTGTTGAAGTTCTGGAGGAATGTGGATAGGTTGTCCTCACCTTCAACCCAGATAGCAAAGATGTCATCAACGAATCTGAACCAAGTGAGGGGTTTAGGATTCTGGGTTTTAATTAAGGATTCCTCTAGATGGCCCATGACTAGGTTGGCATAGGACAGTGCCATGCAGGTGCCCATAGCCGTTCCCTGGATTTGTTTGTAGGTATACCTTCAAGAGAGAAGTAATTGTAGCTGAGTATATAGTTGGTCTTTGCGACTATGAAGGAAGTTGTTGGTTTGGAATCCATAAGGCATCTGGAAATGTAGTGTTCAATTGCAGTAAGACCAGGGGCATTAGGAATGTTTGTGTACAGGGAGGTGGTATCAACAGTGACGAGCAGGACACCGTGTGGTAAAGGGATAGGAACTGTGGAGAGTCGGTGGAGGAAATGGTTGGTATCTTTTATATAGGAGGATAGGTTCCAGGCTCAAAGTGGCAAGGTTTGTAGGTGGAAGTATCTGACAGCTGATGGAGTCCTCCCGCCAGGTAATTCTTGTGGTTCAAAACAACGGTGGTGGAGCCTTTGTCTGCAGGTAGGATTATAAGGTTGAGATCAGTTTTTAGATGGTGGGCTGCGGCTCTTTCTGTGGATGTAAGGTTAGTTTGCATGTTGAAGGATTTGGAGAATGATGGTGAGGCAAGGTTCGAGGTTAAGAAAGTTAACAGGGGATGGTTTGGAGGCAGTGGGGGTGAATCACAGTTGGATAGAGGAGTGAACTGAGTTAGGCAAGGTTCAATACTGGTCTTTGATTGAGTCTGGCTAGTCGGGTTGGTGGCAAAAAGTGTTTCCACTGTAGGGACCGGGGGAAGGAGAGAAGGTCTTTAACAAGTCCTGCATGATTGAATTTGGAAGTGGGGCAAAATGTGAGGCCTTTGGAAAGGACTGATACTTCTCTGGGAGTTTCTTAACCTCAAACCTTGCCTCACCATCATTCCCCAAATCCCTCAACATGCAAACTAACCTTACATCTGCAGAAAGAACCGCAGTCTACCATCTAAAAACTGATCCCGACCTTATAATCCTACCTGCAGACAAAGGCTCCACCACAGTTGTTTTGAACCGCAAGGATTACCTGGCAGAAGGACTCTATCAGCTGTCAGATGCTTCCACCTACAAACCTTGTCACAGTGACCCCAATCCAGTAATCCAGCAGGATCTACAGTCACTGCTCAAATCCTTCGGTCCTGGGTCAGTTACTGTGCCCCAACTGAGAGAATCTCTGCTCTCGTAGACCAACACCTTCAACCTATTACCCGGAACCAATCCTCCTATATAAAAGATACCAGTATTTCCTCTACTGACTCTCCACAGTTCCTGTCCCTTTACCACACGGTGCCCTGCTCGTCACTGTTGATACCACCTCCCTGTACACTAACATTCCTAACGCACATGGCCGTACTGCTATTGACCACTACCTTTCCAGATGCCCTATGGATTCCAAACCAACAACCTCCTTCCTAGTCGCAGTGACCAACTATATCCTCACCCACAATTACTTCTCCCTAGAAGGCATTATCTACAAACAAATCCAAGGTACGGCTATGGGCACCTGCATGGCACCATCCTATGCCATCCTATTCATGGGCCATCTAGAGGAATCCTTCCTAAAAACACAGAATCCTAAATGACTTCTTTGCTATCTGGGTTGAAGGTGACGACACCCTATCCACATTCCTCCAGAACTTCAACAACTTCTCCCCCATTTGCTTCAACTGGTTCTACTCAACCCAACAAGCCACCTTCCTAGATGTTGATCTCAACCTCAGAGATGGCTACATCAGTAACTCCATCCATATCAAACCTACTAGTCACCAGCAATATCTCCATTTCGACAGCTGCCACCCATTCCATACCGAGAAGTCCCTTCTGTATAGCCTAGCCACCCATGGTTGTCTCTTCTGCAGTGATGAGCAGTCCTTCTCAAAATATACTGAGGGTCTCACTGAAGCCTTCACTGACCGTAATTATCCTCCCAACCTTGTACTAAAACAAGTGTCCTGTGCCTTTTCTTTCCAGTCTCCCACCACCTCCCAAAGTCCCAGAGTCCGGCCACAGAGGAGCATTCCCCTTCTAACTCAGTACCATCCGAGACTGGAGCAACTGAATTACATTCTCCACCAGGGTTTCGATTACCTCTCGTTGTGCCCTGAAATGAGAAATTTCCTGCCCACTATCCTTCCCACCCCTCCTACAGTGGTATTCCGCTGTCCACCGAACCTTGACAATATACTCATCCATCCTTACACAACCCCTGCTCCCAATCCCTTACCTCATGGCTCATATCCCTGTAAAAGACCTAGATGCAAGACCTGTCCCACACATCCTCCTACCACCACCTACTCCAGTCCGCTCGCTAACATCACCTATCCCATCAAAGGCAGGGCTACCTGTGAAACCAGTCATGTGATTTGCAAGCTAAGCTGCAACCACTGTGCTGCATTCTATGCAGGCATGACAACCAACAAGCTGTCTGTCTGCATGAATGACACCGACAAACTGTGGCCAAAAAACAAGTAGATCACCCTGTTGCTGAACACGCTGCCAAAAATGATGTCCTTCATCTCAGTGACTGCTTCACAGCCTGTGCAATGTGGATCCTTCCCACCAACACTAGCTTTTCTGAACTGCACGTGTGGGAATTTTCCCTGCAATACATCCTACATTCCCATAATCCTCCTGGTCTCAACCTTCGTTAGTCACTGTCCTCACCCATCCAGCCCCTCCCTGTTCCCATTCCAGCACTACACAGCCGTCATTTCATCACACACCCAGTCTTTTAATTTCTTTTTATTTCTCTCCTTACCGCTACTTCCTCCCCCCCCCCCCCCCCCTTCTCTCGTGCCCTCCATCTAAACAGCAGCAAAAAAATGGTTCAAATGGCTCTGAGCACTATGGGACTTAACTTCTGAGGTCATCAGTCCCCCTAGAACTTAGAACTACTTAAACCTAACTAACGTAAGGACATCACACACATCCATGCCCGAGGCAGGATTCGAACCTGCGACCGTAGCAATCGCGTGGTTCCGGACTAAACAGCAGCACTTCACTCTCCGCCACCCCCACCATACTATCCCTTCCCCTCCCCGCCCCAGCCTCCTTCTTACCCCCACCCAGTCGCCACTACTGTCATGCACTGGTGCTGCTGCTCGCAGTGTGGTTTCAGTTATCTGAGACTGCAGAGGTGTGTGTGTGTGTGTGTGTGTGTGTGTGTGTGTGTGTGTGTGTGTGTGTGTGTGTGTGCGAAAGCTATAATTGTGTGAATCTTTTCCTTGTGCCTATCGCGACTCAGCATCTCTGCTGTATGGTGAGTAGCAACTTCCCTTCTCTAGTTTACTTAATGTTATTTTATACAATGTTTTGACAGCTTTTCTTGATATCTGCTTTAGGTGTGTTAAGGACAAGCTGTGCACAAATTTTTATACGTGTGTTTGTTTCCCAATGCAAACTTGCTGGTCTGGTTGAATGAATTATTTGCTTAAACATGTCCTGTCTGTAGTTCGGTTGGTAACACATTGCTAAGGTTGGACACACATTAAGGAGACAACTAAGGAAATATGTTTAAACTTTGAGTAAAATTACAGTATTAACTTGTTTAAAAACTTGAAAATATGGAAATTACCGTAGAAATGCTGAAAAATATGAACTACCATGCTCAAAGGAAGAGCCATCTTAACTAATAAAAAAAAACTACTTTAAAAATTTAATGATCTTGTTTCTAGAAGAAATGCAAGAGCAATAAATAACCGCAACAACAGTGCTCTTGCAGTTGATCAGAGAATTGACTAATGGCAGTTCACATGAACAAACATAAGCAGTCTTCTCAGGCTTCAGCCGTGAATGGAGCGATAAGTAATCTTGATATATTGTGCAATTAAAGCTTTCTCCACCACATACCTCTGTGATTTATGGAACACAGGTGAAGGTGTTCTTACAACATTAACAATGAGATGTCTTCTTTTTATTTAGGAACTCAGTAATGATAATGGCTTTGTAATTTTTTGTGCTCATTATTATTATTTTTTGTTTCAGACCGTGTGTTCCTCATTTGCTGGCGTTTACAATGAATACCTTCTGAAGGCAGATGGTGCAGATGTCAATGTGTTTGTACAGAATGTGTTCATGTATGTGGATTCAATTATATGCAACGGAGGTATACTTCTGGTGCAGGGACAACTTTATAGTGCTTTCACATGGGAAGCACTTTCATCGGTGTTTACATTTAAAGTAATGATTATAATGTTCAACAATGCAGCTATTGGTATTATTACTAGCTTCTTTTTGAAGAACTTAAATTCTATTCTGAAAACATTTGCAAGTGCGCTTGAATTAATGTTTACAGCAGTACTCTGTTGGTTAATATTTGGAATACCAATATATGTGAACACTGTTATTGCCATCTCCATTGTGTCGTATGCTGTTATACTCTATTCTCAAAATCCAGTTGTAAATCAGTCACAGAAAGAAGACAAGCAAACAGAGGAAGAGGAAGATCTGTTAGATGTTTCTTCTGCCTAACTTATTAATATTTGCAGAAATGGTCCAAATGAATTTAAAAGGCTGCACCTTTGTACTTGCAGAATGTACCAAGGAGTTCTGTTGGTTAACTTGCGTTGGCAACTGGCTTTTTATTTCTGAATTGAAGTCATAATTATAGCCTGTGATATTTACATAGATTTAACTTTCGTTATTTATTGATATTATAAGAAATTGTCCACATAAATTTAGAAGCCTGTGTCTTTATACTCATGAATTTTATAAAGGATTGCTGTAAGTTAACTTGTGACCATAATCAATGGCACATAATATACAGTTGTTATGGTGAACATAAATGTGGAACATTTTATATGCTGCAACAATACAAGTGCAAGGAACAATGAGAGCAGAAGAATTTCCGTACTTTTCATATTTTCCAACCATTTCTTGTGGTCTACTCTATTCTGTTAAACAAAAACATTAAAACATTACCTTTCAAATTGGTCAATGTTAGCAACTAATGTCAAGATTTGTATAGTCATCATTTCACCAGAATATTTACTGGTTTATATGCTACCAAGCAGACAAATATAAGCTTTTAAATACGTTAGGACGTGAAATAATGGGACATTTCCATGAACTTGCCCAAAGATTGATAAGCATTTAGCTTCTGTTATACTTGATCTTTTTATTTATGGTGGTTATAATGTGTTTAAAGATTATCATTTCAAGATAATTTTGCATTGATATAAGGCTCAGTGTGTTCATTTGCTGTGTACTGAATAGTTACATAACTTACACTGATGCATTTTTTAATTCATTAATTTTCTTGAGCTATATTCCAAAAACTTCAAATAACTTGAAATAGTAATTATAATAGTAACAATATCAGAGAACTAATGAATATTTGTGGCCTTGGTGAAGTGAAGTTATGAAAGGTGCTGGATACTGTCTCAGCATATACTTGTTTCTCGAGCAGAAATGTCAGTGGACTAACTAATAGAAGAGCTATGTTTTTTCTTTGAACCCTTGTGCTGCGAAATAAATATAATGGCCTAAAGTTTGTAACATCAGAATAACCTACAAAATATGAAGCCATAACGTAAAGATATCAGTTTCAAACCACTTTTTGGCGAGTATTTTTACAGTACAGAATCGTCATTTAATGTTGTACTTTAGAAGTATGTTTACATTTAATGTTTTACAGTTTTTGGGGGACTCTTCCCAGTATTGGTCACATTTATTATTTGTTTTGATCCAAAGAACAAAATGTTTCACTTTTGATAAGGGTTTCTTTGAAATTTCTTCTCTTTGTCTGATTTTACAAGGATTTATTCTATGATTTTCGTAAAATAAAATAAACTAAATAATATACTGAAAGTGCTGCCTTGTGAACCACAGCATAATGCAGCAGATTAAAAATAATAATTTCAGATTGTTCTTGACATGTGTATAATCTGATTCCTGCTGAATCCTAGTTACATAGATTTGCACAGAAACAATCTTTTACTTTGTGCCAAGAGGTGGTAACACTAAAAAGAATCTCTAAGAAGTGAACTTGGCTGACATGCTTAACTTCATTTGTGGATCTGCACCTTATGATAATCTCAGATAAAAATTTAATTATTTATTTTAAATTTCATATTTGGTCAGTCTTGCCATTCATTATCCGTATTGTAACAACAATCAGGAAGCTTTAGAAGATTCTGTTGCTGTAGTAATTTCTATAGCTATGCTACTTAAATGTATTTTACCATTGAAGTATATGTTTGGTGCTTAAATGAAGGAGTATTCTTATTTTGATGTGTTGGCTTCATGAATATGTGACTTTTTTTCTGATTTTAGCAGTTTTTGAAAATTTTGTGTGTGCTGTGATTGCTATAGTTATTGTGCTATATGTCTCTCTACTTCCAGAGCACTTAAATCATCTGTAAATGTAAGAGTAACTTACGAGTAAATTAATGTTAATTTTTATTTATATGTGATGTATTTATATATGCATTTTCCTACCATCTAATATATTTCTAAAACAACCAAATTATCATTTAAAGAATTGTTGTATAAAATGAAAAATTCGATTCAGAAAATTGGTAAAATTACAAAGAGACATGAAGACTACTCAGTGTACACCTTCAAGTTAGGCAAAGCCCAGTACTGCCTACAGATGCATGTTCCTAGCATTAGAACAATAGGTTCCTTTTTGAGCGACATAAGTTTCAAGAGAAAAAGAAAGACAAAGGCGATGAAAATGTAACTATAAAGTGTAAGAGGTAGAACTGTGCTACCTTCAGCTCAGAGATTATAGGCATGATAGAGTGAGTAGTATGGCCAGAGGAAGGAAAAAAGGAATGGAAAACAAAATGTGGCCAGAGTAATGCAGTTAGTAAGGGGGGGATGGCAGTGGTGTGATGCATCTGTTATGGATGGCAGAGGCAGGGCGAAGGGGGGGGGGGGGGGTGAAAGTGTGAAAAATTTTAAGACATAATAGTGCTGAAAGTAAAATTCACCTGAGAAGACTATAGAATTACGAGACATAATGGCTGCTTGGTAGTCACTTTTATGAGGCAAAATTATTAGTGCTGCTGACACATATAAAAGCACAAGAAACTATCCTAGCATTTGTAATGGTTCGTTTATTCTTTGAGAAGGTAAGATGGATAAGATGGGGAAAGAGAGAAAGGAAGGGCAAGTCACTCAGGTGCTAGGATGACAGGGACCACCTGTTCATTCTCCCTGTGGAAGGAATTAATAGTTTCAAAAGCTAGGATAGTTTCTTGTACTTTTGTAGGTGTCTGTCAGCACTGTTATTGAGGTAAGTGCTGGCCAATCATTCTGTCTTGTAATTTTAAGTAAATAATAGGTAGGATAGAACTGTAAAAATCCTCAATACATGCAAGGGGTGTTAGCCTAGGAGGGCATCGGGATGAGGATATCTTAGAGATGGCAAAACTGGTGCTGGGTAGAGGGATCCAAATGGGGTATAGCAGGCACTCTGGTCCTCTGAGAGAGACTTAGCAATTGGGTGCTTGACATTCACAACACAGATAGTTTTTTGTGTCCATTTATGCCCTCTACCATTTTGGTGTTCATCATCCCAATATAGAAAGCCATGGCAGATCATAATTAGTTAGGAGTCTGGGAGGGCGATAGTGAGTGGGTGCAAAGAACCGATTAAGCAACATAATCAGTAGTAGGAGCTGGAACCTTGAGGTGGTATTGGTGGTCTGGGAATGATGAATGTTCTGATAAGAATCTTGTAAAGGTTAGGAGGGTGGCAAAAGGTGACAAGTGGATTGTGTGGAAAGGATATTTCTGAGAGATGATTATATTTCAGTGCCTGATGTGAGAAATTAATGTACTGAGGTATTCAAGCCCTAGCTGGTACTAGGTAACCAGAATAGTAAGAACAGCAGTCAGAGCTGTGCTGTTTGGAGGGATGGGGGAAGGGGGAGGGGTGACTGTCTGGGAGATTTGACCACGAAACAGTTGAGGGGTGCGTGTGCCTCCTGAAACAACATTCTTGCCAGCCTTTCTGTCTCCCTGTAATTTTAACAATAAGTGCTGTGTGTCTGTGATTGTATATTTGAAACTGTTATGTACTATTTTCTCTGTGATGTTACAACTGTGATATTTTTTTCATGTTTCTTTTCATTATGGGATGTAAACAGATGTGAAATTATATGCTCTCTGTAACCATATTGTAATTTTATAATTAGTTGTTCTGAATGTAAGACTAAATCAAATTTTCTTCAGTTACTCAGCAATGTTGAATCCTCTTCACCTTCACAGAGATATTCTGGTTGTCTCTTGTCTCACAGTTGTATCTTGCTCTAATCAGTGCTGCCTTTAAAAATGTGCTCCATGTTTAATTTATAAAGCTGGCACACAGTCACAGTGAAAATATAATGTGGAGACATAAGTTCCTTGTTTTGTAAAGAAACATTCAGACTGTTTGTTCTTAGTGACAGAAATGGCTTTTCATCATAGTCATAAATTTCTGCGAAACATTTATTTTGTAATAGTATAAGACAATGTATAGAGTTGCTGCCAAATGTTTTTGTATGGGAATCTCTCTTTGCTGTATGACATGTATTTATTTTGCTCCTTATTATAGGCTTTTAATTGGTCATCAGCTATGTCTAGACATTAGCTTGTCAAGTAATCACATTATGTGTACTGCAGGTACTGCTAAGTTTTAAGATGATCTTTTCATGTACATTATGAATTTGATATAAGGCCAGTATGATCTGAAACAGTTCTAATTAGACTGATTGCTACCACTGTTTCCAACTAGTAGCCGTAAACAGTGAAAGATAAAGCAGTGCTAGTAAACTACCAACTACTCATATTGCTGTTGACTTGCCAAATGACATTAATAGCATTCAGAAATAATGCCCCAAACATGTAGGGAACTTCCTTGCATTGTTTTCTTCATATAAATTTTTATAAGCTACAGACCCACACCTCTTTGTCTTTTTCTTACATCAAGGTATGTTAATTGTTTGCTCTGTGGTACAAATAAAAGTGTGCCAGCAGGTGCAACTAATGAATGATATCATTTCCTTTGTTGTGTAACATTCTATTCTGTTACAGTCTTTCATGAAAGGCAGAGTTGCAGCAATAAACCCTGTCTGGCCACACTCCTCTGAAGTGCACAATCTCTGATGTAAATTCCTAGATTAAACAATGTAACAAATTCTCAAAGTTTTTCTCATCAGTGGATAAGAGATATCTCATCATTTCTTACATTGGAGTGATTTTGGCATTAAGTAACAGTGATTGGCATTGAAGCTGTGATCTGTTGGACATCTCTTAAGTTCATTAGTTTGTTAGTGGTTTTACTTTTGATAGTGTAGCAGTACATCTTGCATTTAAATCACCTTCATCATTTTCCTTTTCTATTTTGCATGATTTACTATAGTGAGTTACGTTTTATGAGACATGTTGTAGTTAGCCCATTCTTGTTAAAGCACATTTCTTGCAAAACTTGCTGCTTTAAAATAACGCTGCAAACAATAGAGTTGCACATATATTTTGTGTCTTCTGATGAGCCTGTAGCTTCGGCCTTACCGTTATAACTTAGTGGTGTTACTTCTTATATGATTCACTCATAATCAGATACAGACATATTCAGGTGTAAATGTATGTGAAACTACAAGAAGGTTCCTGGTTAATGATGGCCATCCATGTGTTGCTCTTTCGTATCCAGACCTTTCCAATTTCCTTGTAAGCAGCTTAAGCACATGGGGCCACTAGAAAAAAATCGTGCCATGTATTTTGTTTTATTTAGTGTCATATCACAAATTCCCTTCATGAAAAAGAAAGGACCACAAACTGTTTATAGAACAAAAAGTGTGTATTGCTTTTCATTTGGCACCTGTGTGCTGCAATGTCTACTATTCATTCTGTATTCTAGTCTTGACAGAAAATACCTTACTCAGTTTGATCAAGAGCAGAAAAGATCAAAAATCAAATGTATATATTGAATATATTTGCACAGCTATTTGTTGTTTGCTTTTGAATTTTCTCTTTTTTTTTTGTGCATTTGGACTAGTCACTGCAAAAGGTTAATTCTCAATAGGTGTAATTTACCATCTAATTAATTATTATCCAAATCACTAACATAACTTCTGTGACAAAATAAGTAACCAAGTAAAATATTAAATAAATGGAAACTACATAGCACTGGTTATGATAAATGAAACAAAAGGTGCCCTTTATTCTGTCACAGGTAACTATAAGTCTTAAATTTCTTTTAGCTCTACTACCAGCTAAAATCATTGCAATTCACATTTTTTTTTATGTTACTGATTACTGGATTTCTGTGTTTCTGTACTGCAGACAACACGTGGCATCTCCTATTGTAAAGAATAGTATTGAAAAGTTCTGAAATGTTATCTACAGAAATGTTGTACATACACAACAGCTATTAAATTGTTAAAAGTAAAGACATGGGTATGTGCCACAGCTGAAATAAAATCTATCGTTCACAGCCCAGATTGTTCAATTTTTTTTCCCCTTCATGTAGAAGTTTTTCTTGTGTGCAACAGTTAAAACATTTTTTCTACCTTTTGACCACTTTAATTTCACTAAATTGTTAAAACCAAAACTATGTAATGGATGCATTATCCAGAACTTGGGGCTGTATTTCTGAAAAAAAAAAAAAAAAAAACACCACCACCTTGTCTTTTAGTTAGCTAATGACTTGGGTATGAGAATTGGATCAATGCAGAAAATGTGTTATACGATCTACTTTACTGTGAAGCTTTTTGCTTCATTTTTCAAACCTGTAAATACAAAAAAAAGCTAAGGAAATAATTTGTCTATTTACAGTTTCCTATTTGTGTTTAAAATCTTGTCAATTAACAGCCGTTTCCTAGTCAACATGTAACATTTTGTAATAATTACTTTTGAAAGATGATTTTATATGAACACATTGTTGTTACCAGATAACTATGTACAAAGTTTGTATGTATGTAAATACTATTTTGAAATATTTATTCATCAAAAAATTGGAACCAATAAAGAATGGGCATAAAATTTGTGCTGAAAATTCTCTTCCTTGTAATTTTTCAGTAATGTTCCATAATTACTCTCTGCTAAAATCAGCTTGCTTTAACAAAAATTAATTCTAAAATTAAGTGGAATGCATATTCCTCAGCTATGTTTCATCACAAACAGTTGTGACTGTAATACTACGCAGTAATAATCGTGAAATTTGCTATGGCATATATATATATATATATATATATATATATATATATATACTTGAAATAAAGAAATCTTGTGTTAAATTGTCACAGTCCACATTATTACAAAGTGTCGTATTCATGATCTATGGATCAAGTATTAATCGAACCAGAGGTTATCTATGTGACAGAACAAAAGTTATTACAGAATTGTACGTAATCTCCAACTCTGAGAATTCACTACGGTGTGGAGACCCCTCATGATATAATAAGAACCTTTAAATGTTGTGACACGGAATCAAGGCGCCCTTTTCTCACTTTTTAAGTGTCTATGGGTGATTCAGCTCCTGCTTGGTTAAATAAATACATAGCTAGCTATTAAAATACTTGTCTTACGAACCAGTTTCCAGGTTACTGGGCTGCCATCAGATGGTGACTGACTATTAACTTCAAAGATGATTGCAAACGTGTGAGGAAGTATGAGAAATATTACATGTGATATGTGTGTTGCAAATCTCAGAGTTATAGTGCAATTGTGACACAGCAGAAAACTTGAAAATTGAAAATAAATGAATGAATGAAGAAGTGGAAGTGTTGCATTATGTGGAGACAAACCAAGTTACAATCAAATCAAAATTTGCGACAAAGTAGTTACCTAAATCCATTGCCCAGTATGCTGAAGGTCTCACAAAGATGTTGTTCACCAATAGACATTAACCCCCCCCCCCCCCATTCCTCCCAAATGTAGTCCACAGACAGATAGACAGATCTGCTGTGTCGTATCCACACACACACACACACACACACACACACACACACACACACACACACACACACGCTCCCAGAACCCAATTGCAAAGGAGCACCTCCCCATCATCCAGTACCATCAGACTGGAACAACTGCCACTGAATCATATCCATCATCTGGGCTTCCACCCTTCCAAATTGGTGTGCACCCACCCACCCGATATATATTCAATCTCCTAATCCACCCTTCTACCACACCTACACTCAACTTCTTGCCAAGTGGGTCATTCCCCTGTGGAAGTCCCAGCTGCAACACCTGTTCTGTGCCCCCACCCACCAAATCCTATTTCCATCCCACCACTGTTTTATCCTATCCTCTAAGGGGTAGGGCCATCTGTGAAAATGCTTCCATTGTATACCTGCTCTGTTCTAATTTCTACATGGCATTTTATGTGGGCATGACCACCCATCCACCCGAATAAGTGCCCACTGCCACAGTGCAAAGAGCAGAGTTGGACACTGAATGGCAGAATGCACTGCTGAGCACAACATACTCAGTCTCAGTGGCTGCTTCACAATCCATGCCATCTACATCTACATGATTACTTTGCAATTCATAATTAAGTGCCTGGCAGAGAGTTCATTAAACCACCTTCAAGCTGTTTGTCTACTGATCCACCCTCTAACAGTGCGCAGGAAAAACAAACACTTCAATCTTTTTGTGCAAGCTGTGACATCTCGTATTTCATTATGATGATCATTCCTCCCTATGTAGGTGGGTGCCGGCAAAATATTTTCACACTCGGAGGAGAAGTTTGAGATTGAACTTTCATGAGAAGACCCTGCTGCAGTGAAAAACTATTTTGTTTCAATAATTGACATGCCAATTTTCATATCATATCCTTGACATTCCCTTCCTTATTTCACAATAGAAAAATTGAGCTGCCTTTTTTTTTTTTTTTTTTTGAATATCCTCCATCAGTCCTATCTGATGAGCATTATTCTGAAAGGGGTCAGACAAATGTAGTGTAAGCAGTCTCTTTAGTAGTCCTGTTCCATTTTCTAAATGTTGTGCCAGTAAATCAGTCTTTGGTTTGCTTTACCCACAACATTATCTACATATTGATCCAATTCAAGTTATTCATAATTGTGATTCCTAAGTGTTTAGCTGAATTTACAGCCTTAGATTTGTGTGTCTTATCCTGTAACCAAAATTTAGTGGATTCCTTTAATACTCATGTGCACAGTTTCACACCTTTCATTATTTAGAGTCAATTGCCACCTTTTGCACCATACAGGTATCTTGTCTAAATCATTTTGCATTTGGTTTTGATCACGTGATGGCTTTATAAGACAGTAAATGACAGAATCATCTGCAATCTGATATGGGTGCTCAGATTGTCAAGTAAAACTTTTATGTAGATCAGGAACAGCAGAGGGCCTGTAACACTTAACAGGGGATGCGACTGGAATAACATTTACACGGGCAGAGCTTGTGTAGTACACATTTCTGCTGCTAGGCTTGTATAGCGCAACTTATTGCCAGTTCAGTGCTGCCTGTGTTGTTGACCTGACTTGTTATTTTCATCAGCTCTGATTGTTTCTGCTAGCACTGTTTTGCTTTTGTTTCATTTTTATCATGGCAAATTTAAGTGAACAATGTGCAGATGTGCAATTTTGTTTTCTATTCGGTAAAAATGGTGCTGAAACTGTTTTAATGTTGAAAATGGTTCACCAAGATGACACTATGGGAAAAACTCAAGTGTACGAATGGTTTACTCGATTTAAAAATGGCAACATGTTGATTGATGACAAACCTCATTCTGGATGCCCATCAACTGCCTGAATTGATGAAAATGTTGAAAAAATTTGAGAGCTTGTGCTCACAGACAATTGATCAACTGTCAGAGATTAGTAGGTTATCTTGGAGCTCAGTTCAGCAAAGTTTGTTCCTCGTGTTCTCACTGACAGTCAAAAGAAATGAAACTTCCTGGCAGATTAAAACTGCGTGCCGGACTGAGTTCGAGTCTCGGTCTGGCCCGCAGTTTTAATATGCCAGGAAGTTTCATATCAGCACACACTCCACTGCAGAGTGAAAATCTTTCTGGAATCAAAAGGAATGTTGCGCTGAAACATGGTCATACTTTGAAACAACAGCTTGAAACTGATTCAGATTTTCTGTTAAAGGTGATGAGTCATGGTGCTATGGGTACAACACAGAAACAAAGCAACAGTCAAGCCAGTGGTAGATGTCATTGTTACCCCATTAAGAAAAATGTCATCAAGTCCAATCAACCATCAAAACAACACTGATTTGCTTTTTGGATGCTATGGGCATAGTTCATTTGGAGATTTTTCCCCCCATATCAGGCTGTCAATCAAACCTTCTATTTGTAACAACAATAACAATTAATTTTTGACAATGTAATGGATGTGGATAGATGAAAAATTATCTATTCAGCAAGTGGTGGCAGAAAACACACATAAAAGAAGGTTATAATTAGGCAAGCTTTTGGAGCCAGTGGCTCCTTCCTCAGGCAGAAGGGTTGAAGGGGAAGGAAGAGGGGTGAATGAGAAGCATGGGTGTGGTTTAGGAAAGGGGGTAGAGATCAGAAAAGTCACCCAGAATCTCAGCTGTGGAGAGACTTACTGGACAGGATGAGAAGGAAAGACTGATTGCTGGGGACTGCACCGGATGGGATTTGGAAACCTGATAGCTTAAAGGCAGAATAATAATATGCAAGGCAGATTAATAATAGGAAAGACAGAGATACTGCTAAAATGTCATGTACGAGTTAGTAAGAGTGAAAAGCTAAGTGCATTATATGTAACAGAGGTGTGAGGGTGACAGCAAAAAATAGACAGGTAAGAAAATGAAAGATGTAGAAAAGTAAACTAGAGTGGAGAAAAAATGAGTAATTACTGTGAAGAAATGTTGAGATGGAAGAAATTAATGTAAATTAAGGTTGGAGGAGTGGCGAGAGCCAAGGACATCCTTTAGAGCCAGTTCTCACCTGTGGAGTTATGAGAAACTGGTGCCTGGGGCATCAAAATGGCATGTGTAGTGAAACACAAACTAAAGTCACAATTGTCATGTTGTAAAGCTCGCTATGCAACAGGATATTGTGTGTTGCCAGTATACACCCTCTGCCTATGCCCATTCATTCTAACTGATAATTTGGTGGTAGTCATGCTGATGTAAGAGGCTGAACAGTGTCTACGTAACAGCTGGTATATGACGTGTTGTTTCGCAGGTGGCTCTCCCATGGGTAGTGTAAATTTTGACAGTTACAGGGATGGTATAGGCAGTGGTAGAAGGGTGCATAGGCAAGTCTTGCAGCAGGGATGATCACAGGGGTAGGAGCCATAGGGCTGGGAGATGGGTGCAGAAGGAGCATGGGGTCTGACAAGAATATTGTAGAGATTGGGAGGGTGACAAAAAGCTGACTTCAAAGCACCCACTGGACGTATCTCTACCTTAGTTGATCAGCACCTGCAACTCATAATACAAAGACCCTCCCTGCTATATAAAAAATACCAATAGTTTCCTAGATTGTCTGAAGTCTGTGTCCATCCCACTCCCACCACACTATTGTCACTATTGATGCCACCTCCCTCTACACCAACATCCCCTACGCACATCGTCTGTCTGTTGCCGAACATTTGTCAATCAGTGCCCACCTGATTCCAAACCTGTGACATCCTGAATCAGCTTTATTCTTACCAACAACTACTTCAGCTTTGAGGAGCAGACATACAAACAGATCAGGGGTATGACCATGGGAACGAGGATGACTCCTTCCTATGCTAACCTTTTCATGGGTCACTTGGAGGGGGCTTTCCTGGGATCCAGGTCTTCAGCCCCTGCTTTGGTTTACATACATTGATGACATCTTTAACATATGGACTCATGGTGACACTGACCTGTTAAAATTCCAAGTATCTCTGAATACCTTCTCCTAATTAAATTGCACATGGTCCTATTCTGAATCCTGTGCCACTTTCCTCAATATTGATCTCGTCTTCACCGAAGGCCAGCTACTCACTTCTGTCCTCATTAAACCTACTAACATACAACAGCACTTACATTTTGACAGTTTCCATGCTTACCATGTCAAATGTTCCTTCCCACACAGCTTTGGCATTTGAGGCAAATGTATTGGTTCAGATGCAGACTCTTTACTGCAATACACCACCATTCACACCTCAGCCTTCACTGGACATAATTATTCCATCAGCCTAGTTCAAAAGCAGATTTCCCAGGCCATCACATCTAATCCTGGTACTGCTGATCCCTCCAAAAAACATCTCCAGAGCAGACCATTGGTCACTCAGTGTTATCTTGGTCTAGAATGTGTTAATCAGCTATTTCAACAGGGCCATGAGTTCCTCAAATCATGCCCTGAAATGAGATCCATTCTGTCTGAGATTTTGCCCACCAGACCTAGAATAGCTTTTTGTCACCCTCCTAATCTCCAAAATATTCTTGTCAGATCCTATGCTCCTTCTGCACCCATCTCCATGCCCTATGGCTCCTACCCCTGTGACCATACCTGCTTGCAAGACTTGCCCTATGCAGCCTCCTACCACTACTTATACCAGCCCTGTAAGTGGCAAAACATATACTGTCAAAGGGAGAGCCACTTGTGAAATGATATGTCATATACCAGCTTTTATTTAGACACTGTCCAGCCTTTTACATCAGCATGACTACCACCAAATTTATCATTTAGAATGAATGGGCATAGGCAGAGGGTGTATACTGGCAACATGTAATATCCTGTTGCACAGCAAGTTCTACAACATTACAATTGTAACTTTGGTGCTTGTTTCACTACACATGCCATTTTGATGCCCCAGACACCAATTTCTCAGAACTCCGCATGTGGGAACTAGCTCTGAAGTATGTCCTTGGTTCTTGCCACTCCTCCAACCTCAATTTACATTAATTTCTTCTGTCTCATCATTTCTTCAGAGTAACTACTCCTTATTTCATTCCATTTTAGTTTTCTACATATTTCATTTTCTTACCTGTCTATTTTTTGCCGTCCCCCTCACACCTCTGTTACATACAATGCACTCAGCTTTTCACTCTTATTAACTCATACACAATGCTTTAGCAGTATCTCTGCCTTGTGTATTATTATTCTGTCTTGCATATTATTATTTCATCTTTAAGGTATCAGGTTTCCAAATCTCATCCGGAGCAGTCCACAACAATCAATCTTTCCATCTACATCTACATGGATACTCTGCAAATCACATTTAAGGGCCTGGCAGAGGGTTCATTGAACCACCTGCACATTTCTCTATTATTCCAATCTCGTACAGCACACGGAAAGGATGAACGCCTATATCTTTCTGTACGAGCTCTGATATCCCTTATTTTATCTTGGTGGTCATTCCTCCCTATGTAAATCGGTGTCAACAAAATATTTTTGCATTCAGAGGAGAGAGTTGGTGATTGGAATTTCATGAGAAGATTCCGTCGCAACGAAAGACACCTTGCTTTTAATGATGTCCATCCCAAATCCTATATCATTTCTGTGACACTCTCTCCCATATTTTGCGATAATACAAAACATGCTGTCTTTCTTTGAACTTTTTCAATGTACTGCATCTGGTAAGGATCCCACACCATGCAGCAGTATTCTGAAAGAGGACGGACAATCGTAGTGTCAGCAGTCTCCTTAGTAGGTCTGTTACATTTTCTAAGTGTCCTGCCAATAAAACACAGTCTTTGGTTAGCCTTCCCCACAACATTTTCTATGTGTTCCTTCCAATTTAAGTTGTTCATAATTGTAATAGCTAGGTATTTAGTTGAATTTACAGCTTTTAGATTAGACTGATTTATCACGTAACTGAAGTTTGAGTTCCTTTTAGCATTCATGTGGATGACCTCACGCTTTCTGTTATTTAAGGTCAACTGCCACTTTTTGCACCATTCTGATATTTCTTCTAAATCATTTTGCAGTTTGTTTTGATCTTCTGATAACTTTATTAGTCAATAAACGACGGTGTCATCTGCAAACAACCGAAGAAAGGTGCCCAGATTGTCTCCCAAATCATTTATATAGATAAGGAACAGCAAAGGGCCTGTAACACTAACTTGGGGAACGCCAGAAATCACTTCTGTTGTACTCAATGACTTTCCATCAATTACTACGAACTGTGACCTCTCTGACAGGAAATCACAAATCAAGTCACATAACTGAGACGATATTCCATAAGCACACAATTTCATTTCAAGCTGCTTGTGTGGTACAGTGTCAAAAGCCTTCCAGAAATCCAGAAATATGGAATCAATCTGAAATACCTTGTCAATAGCACTCAGCACTTCATATGAATAAAGAGCTAGTTGTGTTTCACAAGAACGATGTTTTCTAAACCCATGTTGACTTTGTGTCAATAGACCATTTTCTTTGAGGTAATTCATAACGTTCGAACACAATATATGTTCCAAAATCCTGCTGCATATTGACGTTAACGATATGGGCCTGTAAGTTAGTGGATTACTTCTACTACCTTTCTTGAATAGTGGTGTGACCTGTGCAGTTTTCCAGTCTTTGGGTATGGATCTTTCGTCGAGCGAACAGTTGTATATGATTGTTAAGTATGGAGCTAATGCATCAGCATACTCTGAAAGGAACCTAATTTGTATACAGTCTGGACCAGAAGACTTACTCTTATTAAGTGATTTAAGTTGCTTCACTACTCCGAGGATATTTACTTCTACGTTACTCATGTTGGCAGCTGTTTTGGATCGAATTCTGGAATATTTACTTCATTTTCTTTTGTGAAGGCATCCCATCTGGTAAATTTCTCATGACCTGCTGTTCTGGGCGACTTTTCCAAACTCTACCCCTTTTCCTAGACCTCTCCTGTCCTTTTCCTTCACCCCTCTTCCTTCCCCATCAACCCTTCTGCCTGAAGAAGGAGCCACTGGCTCCAAAAGCTTGCATAAGTATAACCTTCTTTTATGTGTGTTTTTGCCACCTTTTTGAACTTTTTACTTGGAACTTTTAAGGAGATTGCGCAACAGGGTTCATCAAAAGGCCCAAATTGTGGCAGACAGGGACTGGCTCTTCCACCATGGCAGTGCACCTGCATGTGCACTCATGTGCCATGTGTGTTAGACAGTTTTTGGCGAAAATGGCATGGTCCCACTGCCTCGTGCACCTTACTCAACTTAACTGGTTTTGTGCGACTCTCTTTCATTTCCACATATGAAAAGGAGCATGAAAGGACACTGATTTGATAACATTGGAAAAAAAAAGAATAAAGAAAAAAAAGAAACTAGGAAGGAGCAGTCGGCCATTTCTAAAGCTGACTACAAAGAATGTTTCAAACAGTGGAATCACTGGTGGGGTGAATCTATTATTTGTAATTGAGAGTACTTTGAAGGGGAAAGGTTGTTTTGTAAACAGTTTGAAAATATATAGCATTTAGAAAATAAATTTGGTTTTCTTTGGGTAGCACCTCATGTTACTTCTGTTTTACTTGTTGACCTTCAGTCAGTTACTATGAGCTGTGATGTTTCTGACAAGAAATCACAAATCCAGTCGCACTACTGAGACGATACTCCATGGGCAAGCAATTTGATGAGAAGTTACTTATGAGGGACAGTGAGAAAAGTGTTCTGAAAGTCTAAAAACATGGGATCAATTTGACATCCCTTGTCAATAGCACTCATTACTTCATGAAAATAAAGAGCTAGTTGTGTTTCACAAAAATCATATTTTCTGAATTTATGTTGGCTGTTTCTCGATAAGTCATTTTCTTTGAGATAACTCATAATGTACAAACATAGTATATGTTCCAAAATCCTACTGCAAATCAACATTAGTGATATAGGTCTGTAATTCAATGCATCACTCCTATTTCCTTTCTTTGGTAACTTTCTTGTGTAGCTTTCCAATCTGAAGGCACAGATCTTTTGATGAGTGGGTGGTTGTATGTGATTGCTAAATACAGAGCTACTGTATCAGTATACTCTGAAAGGATCGTGAACTGGTGTATAGTCTAGACTGGAGGCCTTGTCTTTATTAAGTGATTTAAGCCGCTTTGCTACACCGAGTTCTAAGTTATTCATTTTGGCAGTTGTTATTGATTTGAGTTCTGGAATATTTACTTCATCATCTTTGGTGAAGGAGTTTAAGAGAACCGTAATAAGTAACTCTGCTTTACTGGCACAGTCACCAGTAACATCGTCATTGATATCATGCAGTGAAGGTTTGATTGTATCTTTCTGCTGGTGTACTTCACACATGACCAGAATCTCTTTGAATTTTCTGGCAGGTTTCGAGAGATGTCATTATGGAAACTATTAAAAGTATCTTGCATTGTAGTTCACACTAAATTTCAAGCTTCTGTAAAACTTTGCCAATGCTGGGGGTTTTGTGTGCTTTTAAATTTTTAATGCTTTTTTCATTGCTTCTGCAACAGTGTTCTTGACCTGTTTTGTGGGCCATGGGAAATCAATGTCATCTCTTATTGGTTTATATGGTATGTCTCTCTCAGTTGCCATGGATACTACTGCTTTGAATTTCAATAACATCTGGTCTACATTTATGTAGTCAGATTTGAAGAGTGGGGACTGTCTCTTAGGAAGGCACCAAGAGAATTTGCATTTATTTTTGGTGGGTCTGGATGTTACGGTACTCAGTCTCATTACAACAACCTACTGATCACTAATCACAGTATTCATCATGATGCTCACTATTTGCTCAAGATTATTTGTTCCTAAGAGGTTAAGTATGTTTTAACAATCATTCACACTTTGAGTTGGCTCCTGAACTAATTGTTCAAAATAATTTTCTGAGAATGCGTTCAGAATGATTTTGATCCTTTCCCATGACACTGCCTCCTCTGAATTATGAAAGGGAGCTATCCATGCAGCATATCCATTGAGCTCATAATCCACCTGGTCTCTGCTAGCCCCAGGTCCACATCCACCTCCAACACCAGCCCCGTGACTCTTAATTTCACTCATCCTGCACCAACATCATTTTCTCCACAAACTCCATCTTCCTGTTTTCTGTCCCACCCCTTCCCATTCCATCCCTCCACATCATGCCATAGGCTACTGCCCACGCCCCATGCCAGTGACGAGGACAAACTTACTAGTGGCACATTCCTATCCCATGCACCTACTTCCTCTCACTTGAAGCTGTCAGCTATTCTTCCCTAAGCCTACCTTCTTTCTCCTCTTCTCTATCCACATGACACAACCGCTCACCCTTGTCAAGGTGCAGTGCCAGCAGCAGAAAATTAAGCAATTTGGAACTACTGAAGACTGCAATAAAATAAATGCAAATATGTTCTTGAAAGTATCTGAACACAATTTTTAGGTAAGTCATCAAAGCATAAGTAGTTGTCAGTGGAAGGTTGTTACAAATAAATTTACAATATTTCAGACATGTTTAATGTGCAACACCTGCAGGTGAACATACAGCCTAAGAAAATAGTGGACCTCTCATTAATCAAGAAGATTTGCATCTTCATTTCCAACTGTAGCTTGATGTTGTCCTAAACCAATACAGGTGACATAGGCATGCTATGCTGAACCAATCCAGACTGCCAGTGTAGTAAAGAAACATAAGTGTGTGATACATATGCAACCATATCTACAGTACAGGATGGAGTAGGACTTGTCTGTCATACTCATATTTTGCTATTTAAGACGGAACGTATAGCATTCATTTGTCTATTATTGCCTGAGACCTTTGTCACTCCTCAAGCCAGCACTGTGGATGAAGTTGTACAGTCTGTTTTGATCAACTGGTTGTCCAGTGCTGTGGTCACATAGACTGGTCCAGGTCTCACTCCACACTTCACAAACTTCTACCCACTGGTTCGATGTGCATCTTTTTCCCAGTTGTGTGCCCTATGCAATTCAGTCAGTCATGGTACAGCAGACTCATTTCCTGGAGACCAATTGTTTTACCTTGTTTCAATAGGCTGAGAATCTCTTACTAAGTTTAATGATGTTGGTGAGCATCCCTTTACTTGTTTTCACACTGCAACTTCATTTTGTGGATCTTCACTGACTGAGCTTGGCATAATACTGATCTTCCCAGTCATGCATGAGAGGAGATACTTCTTGGCCTATAAGTATGCCATTTCTCATCAATTTGATGATTTATTGCTAGAACACTGTGTTACACATCCTCTGAGTTTAGATACATTTGGGCCATTTTTCCTAGAAGATATGATACCCACAAGTGTTAGTTTATTTTTCATATAGCATTAGTAGGAATAGTATAGATATGACGCCTGTAGAAAGTGCGGCTCTGGTTGGTGCTGTGTTTCTTGATTTTCAAAAAGCCTTCAGTACAATTGCTTGGGAAATGAAATATGTGCATATGGAACAGACATGTGATTGGACTGAAGACTTCTTGACAAACAAAACTCATTGTGCTAATCTTAATGGAAGGACATTGTCAGAAGCAAAATACCTCAAGGTGATGTGAGAGGGCCTCTGTTGTTCATGAGTCTGTAATTAACCTGACTGCTAACTCCTGTAGCTCTGAGGCTGGTCAGAGGTGATTCAGTTCCATACAGGGAGGGGACATTGTTAGAAATCTGTTAGGAAATTCAGAGGCTTGCACATAATCAACACCTGATGCAAAGATTGGCAGTTGACTGTAAATATAAATAAATGTAAGTGAAGTGTGTAAACAGATGACAATATGAGATATTGTTTTTGGTGATTAGTCTCTCAAATCAGCTACAACATTGTTAAGGACTCTAGGAGTTTCTGTCCAGAGCTATTTGAGGTGGAATGACAGCATAAATATATCCATGGAAAAAGCAGATGCGAGGCTCTAATTTACTAGCCAATTGCTCAGGAAGTGAATTTGGCAGAAAAGAGGTCACTTGTGAACCCATAATTTGATTATTTTTTTATTTTTTTTGTCTGTGTGGGACTGTTACCAAGCTGGGATAAAGTGCAGGAAAGTTCCTTACTTTATTGAAATAAATAACATCACTGTGTATGAAGGTTCCTTACTTTATTCAACTAAATAAAACATGAAGTTACAAACACATAAAGGACAGGCCCGCACAGGGCTGGAGTTACATAAATGGCCTCAGGTTCAAAATGTAAATCAGTCACACACACATGGTGTGAATGTACTATCCAGGAGCAGTGTGGTAGAAACAACTGAGCTGGAGAAATTGTTGCCTCATCCCAGTGTTCACTGCACAATATCCACACTTACTATCTCTGCACTTACACATGTGAGGCAAAATTTATAGTCTGCACAAGAGTGTGAAGCAAAAACACTATATCCTCAGTGATTGCTTGCCAAGCAAAAGACAGTGTGGTGCGGGCATCTTTCAGCATTGCGATAGCATCATGTGCGTCACCACATGGGCAGTTCCTCATGGTGTAGGTGCCGAGCATCAACCAAAGTGTATGCTACAATGGACGGACAAAGACTGATGAAGCTCTTTTGGTGAAAGCCTCGTTAGGGGCAGCTATTGTTACTTACAGCAACCATAGTGGTGAAATGTCCTGTCATATGGAAAGATCAACAGCCGTGGATAGAAGTAGTGCGTGAGGGGTGAAACTAACTGCCTTAGCAGATGGCCATAGCGAGTTGTGAGCATACAGAACTGATAAGAAAGCTTGCTGCAAAGGCTGCTACACAGTTCCCTGTTCCCACTCCTGTCACCCCCTCCACCTCACCCCCCCTCACCCTCAAGATTGGAGCTGTAGTGTTGAGTCAGGGGGAGATGGTGTAGGCTGATACTGGTGGAGGGTTGTGTTGTGCCAGCAGTGAGGCCGAGGGTGGTGGCATTGACAGTACAGGTGTTGGCTCTGCGGTGGGTGTGGGTGCCTAAAGTCAAGGCAGCAGGCACATGGAGGGCATGACAGCCAGCTGTCAGTAGTGCTAGTTTGCTGGGTGACAGCATGCAGTGGCACATGGGGTTGGCGTGCTGTACCAGTGTGGTCTGAGCCTGTGTTTGATGCTGTGCTTGCAAGTGTGGGCACGTGCAGGGCACAGTTGCCAGTGTGAGACTGCAAAGGAAAGGGTGCAGTGACCTTTTTGGGTGGCTGCGAGGTGGTGTTGAGAGGGTGGCTGCATTTTACAGCTGAAAGTGCATGCACCTGGCACCATGTGCATGGGTCACCTGTGCCTCCAGTGTCAGGACAGGTGGTGGCAGGTTGGGGGCATGGCACTGGGAGCACACAAAATAATGCTGTTGTACAAATGTCAGGAGCTGCAATGTGGTGTTGGGGGCATACTCAGCAACTGACAGTGGTGGAGGTGAAATCGCTGCTCAGTCATAGGCTGTGGAAGAGGTAGAGAAGTAGGGATGTGAGCATCCTCTGTGCCTGTGTTGGTGGCTGGCGGTGGGCGAGGTGTGGCGCCGGCATAGCGTGGCAAGTTTTCCATGGTGTTTTGGCTATAGTGCTGTGGATGGATGTCTCATGGGCTTTGGTGGTGGGGGTGGTTGATGTGATATCGTCGACATTGTCAAACGACCTAACATCGGTGGCAGCGTGCATCTGTGGGTTGTTGATGTAGATGGTAGTCAAGCTTGGCGGCGTGGGGTTGAGCAGTGTATAGGCAGGATTCAGCCTACTGATCGAAATGCTGGTCAGTGTGCTTTGCAGATGCAAGGTAAATCTCATGGAGTCATGTTTCAGGACCTTCTGGAGGCCCAAGTAGTGTGGTCGGAGGGGAGGCTGATGAGCATTGATGTGCAGCATAACGTGTGCATGACACAGGGTTACTGTGAATGAAATTTCTGCATTTGTTGTTGCACTGGGAAGGGGTGTGTTACAAGTGAGCCACGCAGTCCTGCAAGATAGTGACGAACTGAGGAATGGCGTCATCTGTGGGCAGTTTGGAGGGCTCCAGAAAGTCACCTGGCGGTGTGGGGTCGAGCAGTGTATAGATGGGTTTCAGCTTATCTATCGAAATGCTGGTCGGTGTGCCACGCAAATGCAAGGTAAATGTCTTGGAGTCCCATTTCAGGACATGATGGGAGCCAAAGTAGTGTGGTCAGGGAGGGGGCTGGTGACCATTGATGTGCAGCATAATATGAGTGCGTGATACAAGGTCACTCTGAATGAAATTCTGCATTTAATGTGGCGCTGGAGAGGGGTGGGTGACAGGCAGCCCATGCAGTCCTACAAGTGACATACTCAGCAACAACGTCATCCGCGGGCAGTTTGGTGGGCTCCAGGAAGTCACCTGGAATGGCAAGTGCCTGGTTCAGAAACAAGTTTGGTAGCTGATATCTCAAGGTCAGCCTCGTGAGCGATACAGAGACTGGGAAGTACCAGCGACAATACAGCAGTCCACCTATTCTTGTGGCAGGCGAGGGCGGCCTTCAGCGTGCAATGTAGCCATTCCACCATGCCGTTGGCGGCTGGGTGGTTGCTTTATGTCAGGTGCATGCCTCACACAGAGCTCTCAGCGCACAAAAAGTAACAATGTAATATGGTGCCCGCAGTCTGCAGTGGTGCGGCATGGGCAGCCGAAATGGACAATTCACTAGGAGGCAGTAATGTCGAGCACTGGTGTTGCTCCAGGCCAGCGAGGGGACCGGTCCACCATGGTAAGAAGGTAGCGGCAGGCGTCGGGTGAAGGTAAGGGGCCAACAATGTCCATATTTATGTGGCCAAAGCAATGCCTGATGTCTGGGAAAACCGTGATGGGGGCGCCAACCTTGGCACACTGATAGGCCAAGCAGGTGCTGGCCCAGGTCCTGCTGTCCCCCTGAATACCTGGCCACACAAAGTGCTGTCTTACTAGAGCAGCAGACACACTCCAGAGTGGGCCAGGTTGTGTGGTCGGTCAAATGCGGCCTTGTGGAAGCCAGTGGCTGGGATGGAGCATGGTGAGCCAACGGATACGTTGCACCAGATACTGCCGTCATAGTCAGGAGCCAGCATGAGTTGAAGGTGGAGGCCAGAGGTGCCATCCTGGTGGAGTCAGGCAAGTTCTGGGTCGTGCTCCTGGGCAGTGCTAAGTGCCTCGCAATCCAGTGACGAAGCGATGGTACAAGTGCGTCTGTGACGGTCAGCGAGAATGTTGTCAATTCCAGCCATGTGATGTATGTTAGTAGTAAATTCTGAGATGAACGACAGCTGCCAGAATTGAGGTGGGGAGCACTGGTCAATGTATTTCGTAAGGGCAAACGTTATGGGTTTGTCGTCAGTGAAGATCGTGAAGTGACGGGCTTCCACTGATGGCCGAAAATATTTGATAGCCTTGCAGATAGTGAGGAGCTCTCTATCGTATGTGCTCAGCACCGTTGAGGGAGAGAAAGTTTCCTGCAGAAGAAAGCGAGTGGTTGCCATGTGTTGCGCACGTGCTGCTGCAGGACAGCATCAATGGTTGGCATCAACCACCACGGCAAGCAAGGTGGTGGGGTGGGAGTGGGTGAGCATGGTGGCGTTTGCTAAGTCGTGCTTGGTGGGCAAGAAGCTGCCTTCCATTTGGGATATCCACAGCACTGGGTTGTTGCCCTTTGTTTTGATACTGCAAAGGGCAGCGGTGAGCGGCTCCTGAATGGCAGCAGCATTCCTTAAATGGCAGTGGAAAAAGTTTAACATGCCGAGGAAGCGTTGGAGGTCGTTCAATGTCTTTGGGCGCAGGGAATCGAGTATAACTTGTACCTTGTTGGGCAAGGGACATGAGCTGGCGGCGGAGATCGTGTTGCGCATGAATTCCACCTCGCTGGCGCTGAGCACTCATTCTTGCTATGCTGATGATGATACTGGCGTCCTGGAGACGTTCAGAAATACTGCAAGAAGGACTGCCATGTTTGGGCAGGCCAAAGTTCATAAAGGTGCTCTTGTGGAGTCCGAATGGCGTGATGATGGCTGTCTTTTGGATGTCCTCAGGTGCAACTGGAACCTAGGTAAAAGCCTTGGTGCAGTCGATCATGCTGAAGATTGTAGCCCCAGCCAGTGCATTGTTGTATCTGCATAGGAATGGCATTGGGCACCTGTCAGAGATTGTGCAGGCGTTTAGCTTCCAGTAATCCCAGCATGGGCACAAGGAGCCATCCTTCTTCTTGATGAGGTGAAGGATGGATGCCCACAGGCTCATCGCAGGCTGCAGTACACTGGCAGCAAGAAGCTGATCAAACTGGGCCTTGGCGATCATCAGTTTATGAGGTGGCAGAGGGCATGGCAAGCAAAAGATAGGTGGTCTAGGGACAGCACTGATGTAGTGCACAGTTGCATGACAGACTTCCCAAGGCACGCTTGATAGTCGTATGAGACCAGAGAATTGAGGCCGGAGGTCAACGTATGGCCCAGAATACGGCACATCAAAGAGAACAGCAAAATAATTAGTGCACTTTGTTGATCTCCCAGTGTCATTGTCAATGAGGGGCCAGCCGGCAACGTTAGGGAGCAGGCGGTGGTGTCTGATGAAGTCCGCTCCAACAATGGGGTCAGTGATGTCGGCGACAGTGAAGGTCCAGGGAAGATCCTGTTGCAGGCTGGGACTGAGGACACTATGATGAATGCCATATGTAGCAATGTGGAATTACTCAGAATGGCTGAGGCAGCACCAGCATTCTTAAGACCCACTGCGGGAACATAGACAACTTGGAGCCATTGTCTAAGAGGAATGGCGTGGTGTAATGGGTGTCACAGACGAACAGGCACTGGTAGACCAAGCAGCAGCCGAGTGTTCCTAACCCCGTGGTCATTGGCATTTGGGTGCCAAGGACAAGGTCCTCTGCAATTGGTAGTGTCTGGACCGAAGCACTCGTGATAAAATAGTGGCTGTCCATCCCAGGAGGGGCATTGTCAGGGCAGCTGGAGCTGTGACATCAGCAGCAGTTGTGCCAGCGGCTGGGGCAGCGCGGACTGTGGCAGTTGAGTCAGGCCACGGTTGCTTGCAAAGTTGCCATGTTCTTGTTAAGGTGGGGGGGCATGCTGTACACTCCTGGCTGTCGAGCACTGTGGGCCAGCTGGGAGGGGTACAGATGGTGACGTGATTAATGACATGTCGGGCAGCAAGGGTGAACATGTGGCAGGATGGCTGACGAGGTGACAGCCAGCTGGGTTTGCCAGACAGGGGTGAGGTTGGCGCATGATGGTGGCAGTTGTAGGCAGGGGGACCTGCCTCTCATGTACCCTTTCGGCACCATTGGAAATGTCAATGAGGGAGAGGTCAGGGTGCAACGCCATTGCTGTCTGTATTGGGGCCAGGAGCCGAGACAACCAAATTTTATAAAGAAAACCATCAGAGACCATGTGTGGCTCCATCAGACTTCGAAGGTGGTGCAGGAGTTGAGTGGGTTGTTGGTCCCCACACTGCTCGAGAGAAAGGTACATGCAGATGGGCTGCATTTTGGAAGGGGTGAGTTGGGTCATGAGGCGGTGCCAGAGTGTCTCGTGGTGGTAGGTGCCTGGGGGCGACGAGATGACATTGTGGATTTCCATTGCATATGCCAGCTCGAGCTGGATGATCACCATGGTGAACTTTGTGGTGTCTTGGGTAATGCAGCAGCTGGCGAAGATGGTGTACGGCAAAGGAAACTGAATGTGTGGGTCCTGTAGGTTGAAGGGAGGCAGATGAGCCATGGCACAACTGGATGGAGTGGTGGCAGTGTGTGGTGAATCAGACGGTGGCACTTCGAAGCCTGGAGGAGCGGTGGTGGAGGCGACGGAAGCCAGGGTTGGTGCAGACAGAGGTGTGGAGTCTGAAATCTGGGGCTGGGCCACTGGAGTCATGCTACTGCGAGTTGGTGCACAGATCAGCATTGCAGCGTTCTAGTTCGGCGGGGCGCTTGGTCAGCTCAGCCATAATGTCGTGTGGCATTGGCATGGCAGCTGCGTGCAGTGGAGTGTCAGTTGGGGTGGTAGCAGTAGGCATTTGTTGCTAGGTTGCACATGAGGTGGCAAAACACACGTAAAGGAATGAGATCATGACGCCAAGCACACTAGGGTCCATAGCACGAAAATAGAAGTTGCTGGAACTTGACTGTGTTCATTGTTGTCACCAGTGTAGAAAGTTTCCTTGCTTTATCAAAATAAATAACATGGTGTAGGAAGGTTCGTTACTTTCGCAACAAGAGACCTCCTAGAAATATTGATGACCTTAACGCCAGACGGACGGTAATGTCAACTACATTGATGTTTTTTGTAATGACGTTCATTTGATCATTAATACGTTAGTCCAACTCAGTCACTGTATGATAAGAGAAGATTAATTCCTGCATTTATCTTCAGGTTGTCGGATTACTCTTTTAGTAGAACTGCTGACGTATGGATAACTAAGGAGTATCTGTTAGGAGTCTATCGACTTTTACTGAATGCAGAAGCGTTTGACAGCCGCGGACTCTCGCACTTGGCGACCGCTTTGAGAAGAATGCTGCTACAGGGAACGAGGTTCGAACAGCAAAATAAATAAATACGTGATGTCGGAATTACCGTCGCATTAACGTCAGCCCCAAGACGCAACAAGAAGAAACAGCCAAGACTTTGACATCAACCGGTGACTACTACCAAAAAAACGAATAATCACAAGAAGAAATACGGAAAAACTAATAATAAGAAGATGTTTGCACCGCGTAATTACGAGCAGTGAAGCGGAAATCTAGTACCAAAAGTGTGCAGCTTCAAAACACAAGATTGTGACACCATTATTAGAACATCACGACAGTGACATAAAATTCTTTTAACAAAACATCTGACCACGGAAATTTTTTTTTAGGAAATTACACCTGAAAAAATACAGCTCGGCAACGCATTAAGCGATAGGTTGCTAAGCAGTTAAACATCAGGATACGAGGGCTCTTCGGGAAGTAAGTTCCGATCGCTCACGAAACGGAAATGACGGTGAAAATCCAATGAACATTGTCCCTAGTACGCCCATCGATCGCGTCTTATCGCTCTTTACAGTTTTGAGCGCATGATGAACACGTGAAGGTGCCCAGAAATCTTTCGCCAAGTATGAGAGAGAGATTTCGCCAGATGTCATGTAGCCCACATAACGTAAAGTGTCATACGGTTCCTTCTTCTTGACAATTCTAGGCCGCACTCTGCAGGTGCAATGAAGATGCTCCTGCAGCGTTTTCGATGGGAAGTGTTTCATCACCCACAATACAACCCGTAATTGGCTCCCTCTGAGTTTCATCTCTGCAATTGTAGATCAGTGTAAAGCTTTGTGGAAAACTCAGGCGGCTGCCTTCTATGGCGAGAGTATTGGAAAGTTGGTACAACTCTACGACAAATGTGTAAGTCAGAGCGGTGACTATGTAGAGAAGTGGCTGGAACTTGTATAGGAAAAGAGAGAGACAAATAATAATAATAATTTGATTTTAAAAAAGCCCTCGTAAATATAATATATTGAGCTACACTCTTATATGTACGCACCATCTCATCACCCAAAAACTAACCAGCGAGATAAAAGTCGATTACTGAATTAGGCGTTTAGAGCATGTCAACCGCGGACAGTCTTTCGGCGGATTTGGAGTACAGAATATCACTAAGAGATGGCAGGAGAAGCAACAGACAGCCTCTGTACAGACAGCGCCAGCCGCACTACACGCTGGCAGCGGCAGCCGACAACACACACACACACACACACACACACACACACACACACACACTGCGACTTAAACCTGGCGGGTGCATTTTTATGTGCAGTGTGCAGAGGTTTCTGAACGAAAATGCATTTGTGATACATATACGAAATTTCATTAAGTCAATACAGCAGTTTTAACCACAATTTGATTTCAAGACTTAGGTGAAACTCAGTCACAGATGATATGCACCTAGTAATGTAAATAGTCACCTACGGATTTCAGATTTACCTGCATAATTAAAGAGCGTAACATGGCTTTCGTAGATGATAATATGACCATGGAAGGGTTTATGCAGTCGGTATTAGACCAGTTTTCTCAAATGAATAAGGGTTGACGTAAATAGACAACAATTTTGCAACGATTGAGAACATTTACATACCGTGACCAGTCAACTATAGGGCTCCACTGCCCTAACTTAATGGTAGAAGTTATATGACAAAAATTCAATTAGATATACACTATTGGCCATGACCAAGAAGAAATGCAGATGATAAATGGGTATTCATTGGACAAATACGAGGGCTGTCCAGAAAGTAAGTTACGATTGATCACGAAATGAAAATCACAGTGAAAATCAGAAATGTTTCATTTGTAACAGTTAGCTACAGCTTTCAGCTACTTCTCAACGTAGTCGTCGTTCTGACTCAGACATTCGTCGTAGCGTTGTACCAACTTTCCAATACCCTCATCATAGAAGGCAGCCGCCAGTGCTTTCCGCCAATTCTCTACGCTGGCCTAAAGCACGTTGTCTGTGCCAAAATGTTGTCTTCATAGCCAGCGGTTCGTTTGAGCAGAGATGAAACTCAGTGGGAGACAATTACGGGCTGTATTGTCGGTAACCAAACATTTCCAATTGAAACGATGCAGGAACATCTTCATTGCCCCTGCAGAGTGAGGCTGAGAATTGTCTTGAAGAAGAAACCGCACGACAGTTATGTAATGTTGGTTGCATAGCTTCTTGGGAAAATTCTCACCAGGCCCTCGTACTTGGCGGGAGACACGATTTTCTATAAAATCTTTACGCGCTCACTAAGAGCTCAGGAATGAAAAGAGCGACATAATTCTACCTAGAGTCGTATTAGAGACACTGCCCAACACATCTTTGCAAAGCTTTAT
Source organism: Schistocerca americana (assembly GCF_021461395.2). Lineage (NCBI taxonomy): Eukaryota > Metazoa > Arthropoda > Insecta > Orthoptera > Acrididae > Schistocerca > Schistocerca americana. The sequence continues at coordinate 155,770,428 of NC_060124.1, read as the reverse complement.
CGGATTTTCATAGTCGTTTCCATTTCGTGACCGATCGTAACTTACTTCCTGGACAGCCCTCGTATATTATACTAGAACTGACATGTGATTACATTTTCACTCAATTTGGGTGCATAGGTCCTGAGAAATCAGTACTTAGAACAACCACCTCTGGCCATAATAACGGCCTTAATACGCTTGGGCATTGAGTCAAACAGAGCTTGGATGACGCGTACAGGTACAGCTGCCCATGCAGCTTCAACACGACACCACAGTTCATCAAGATTAGTGACTTGCGTATTGTGACGAGCCAGTTGCTCGTCCACCATTGACCAGACGTTTTCAATTGGTGAGAGATCTGGAGAATGTGCTGGCCAGGGCAGCAGTCGAACATTTTCTGTATCCAGAAAGGCCCGTACAGGACCTGCAACATGCGGTCATGCATTATCCTGCTGAAATGTAGGGTTTCGCAGGGATCGATTGAAGGGTAGAGCCACGGGTCGTAAAACATCTGAAATGTAACGTCCACTGTTCAAAGTGCCGTCAATGCGAACAAGAGGTGACCGAGACGTGTAACCAATGACACCCCATACCATCACGCCGGGTGATACGCCAGTATGACGATAACGAATACACGCTTCCAATGTGCGTTCACCGCGATGTCGCCAAACACGGATGCGACCATCATGATGCTGTAAACAGAACCTGGATTCATCCGAAAAAATGACGTTTTGCCATTCGTGCACCTAGGTTCGTCGCTGAGTACACCATCGCTGGTGCTCCTGTCTGTGATGCAGCGTCAAGGGTAACCGCAGCCATGGTCTCCGAACGGATAGTCCATGTTGGTGCAAACGTCGTCGAAATGTTCGTGCAGATGGTTGTTGTCTTGCAAACGTCCTCATCTGTTGACTCAGGGATCGAGATGTGACTGCACGATCCGTTACAGCCAAGCGGATAAGATGCCTGTCATCTCGACTGCTAGTGATACGAGGCCGTTGGGACCCAGCAGGGCGTTCCGTATTACCCTCCTGAACCCACCGATTCCATATTCTGCTAACAGTCATTGGATCTCGACCAACGCGCACAGCAATGTCGCGATACGATAAACAGCAATCGCGATAGGCTGCAATCCGACGTTTATCAAAGTCGGAAACGTGATGGTACGCATTTCTCCTCGTTACACGAGGCACCAAAGCAACGTTTCACCAGGCAACGCCTGTCAACTGCTGTTTGTGTATGAGAAATCGGTTGGAAACTCTCCTCATGTCGGCACGTTGTAGGTGTTGCCACCGGCGAAAAACCTTGTGTGAATGCTCTGAAAAGCTAATCATTTGCATATCGCAGCATCTTCTTCCTGTCGGTTAAATTTCACGTCTGTAGCACGTCATCTTTGTGGTGTAGCAATTTTAATGGCCAGTAGTGTAGGATTCAGTCACGTTGCAGAAATAGGTAAACGACTAGAAATTGTTTAGGAAAAGCCAGACTGTAAAACTGAACATGTACATATGATAAAATCTGAACAGCATAATTTCATCAAAGAGCTCAAATTTTAGAGAGGTATGTATTCCAGTCTCGCACAAATTTTCAACGGTCACTACATATTCGTTACACTGCAAGTGCAGCACACGTGAAAGATATGCTCTGACATCATTTCACGTCATTGCATCCGCATCGATCCATTAATTTCAGTTAATGCATTTTACTCATTTCAAACATTTCAACTTCCCCCGTTTCAAGGTCGCACTCTCGCTGTGTCATTGGATCTCGACCAACGCGAACAGCAATGTCGCGATACGATAAACAGCAATCGCGATAGGCTACGGTCCTTGACTGTCGCTGCTCGAGCTATAGTTATTCTGCGTGTTACACTGCCCCTGTTAATACACATATCCAGACAGAATATCACGCATGACTAGTATGAAACCACTCTGTCGAATGCACTCATAATAATCAACTTAAAAAATCATGTAATAGATAACGATGTACGAGGTATTTTACGGAAGTAATGAAACTGATTTCTGTGTAATCGTGACCTTATGCGTTTTACACATCAAAGTTATCCCTCGATGATAGCGTCCTTCGGCAGTTACTCACTGACGGAAGCTTTGTTTCCATAGTTCATAGCAATTCTGGAAGTATTCAACAGTTTCCTTTCCAATGGGCCCGCAGCTCGCATGAGACAGAAGAAAGACATTTTATTTTAAGTACACATTTTTTGCTGCACTATTTATTTGTTTACTCATGGTGACACATGCTACACGACGAACTCGTTTCGGAAAATTGCCATTATCAAGTGTACCTGTGAAGACGATATGACAGATGTAATACTGTTCCTTACGTCTTTGTTAGTCTATGTCTATAGATGGCATCTTATGCTTGTCTTAGTTGGTGCGACATGATCCACATGGCATCTTTGAGCGTAAATGTCGGTTGTCTTTTTGTTATGATACGATAATGTTATTTATATATTTACTTTTTATTTGCGCGATCTTACAAAGTTATTCTTTGGTAACTTTTTTGGGGTATGACTCGTTTCACAGCGCTTCCTGCGAAAGTGCCGTCATACTGACGTCACGCGCAATTCAGACGACCGCGTGATCGCCTATTGACTCTGTGACAAGAAACAATATGAATGATATTGCTCCTCGATTCACTCGCAGCAATATAAGCTGTCCTCTTAGTTTTCTTCGTGGCCACCCACTCGGAAGTCGCCACGTATTGGGAAATAAAGAGCCAAATATTTGTGAGAAGAAGGAATACGAATTTTATTGCAGCTCGTTTTTGTCGCAGCATTCAAAGCTGCCCTCTTAGATTCCTAAATAACCACACACGGGGAAATCACCACATATTCGGAAATAAAGAGTCAAGTATTTGTGAAAAGACAGAATATGAATTTTATAGCTGCTCGTTTCATTGGCAGCAATTAAAGCTGTCCTTTTAGGTTCCTGCCTAACCGCGCACTCGGAAATGGCTGAATATTTATTTCATCCTTCGTTCTCAAATGAGACGGAATATAAATAACATCGAATATTGCTGAACATACTTATATTATAATCAAAAGGAAGTCGCAGAACATGTTAACAAAGCTAAGACGAGAAAAAAGAATTGCATATATACCAAACAACTTTCAACTCCAGAAAACACGTCGTTATTCATTACGCTAGCACTTAACCACGTGATGTTTAACTCCAGTCTCAGTTATCATATCCTATCTTGAAGGCTTTTGTAGTTGGTGCGTTATTAAGTGACATTTAATGTTAATGGTGTCGTGTTTGTGATAAATTTTCAGTGCTCTGTTACCGTGAAATGGCATACTGCATATTACAAAACAAGCGTGTTTCATGCTTAATTTGTAAATTATTGACGATAACAACTCATTCCTCAGAGAGAACCCTTATACGAAGGTATTAACCATTATATCAATAACTGTAAAAAATCATTCCAAGAATGACGTTGTTTTGCAAATCTTCGGTACGCGCCCATGAAGTCTTAATGCCAGGCCTGTATCGAATGCTAACGAAAATCGATAGCCATCATGCGATCGTAGAAATTGCGTGTGACGTCAACATGACGTCACGTTTCCGGGAAGTGCTGTGAACCGAGTATTACGCACTTTTTTGACTGCTTCGACTCCAGCGACGCTATATGTTTGCAATGGAATTTCCATAAAGATAAAAAAGGAACAGAGTTATCATTACGCCACAAACTTGAAGCCGACGTCCGCTATCTTACGAGTACATAGCCCAAAAAATTAGGTTCACGAAATTTATATCTCCATGCCCAGTTTCCACCATTGTGCATATCCATCGATTTTTGCGGCCGCATCCCAAGTAGCATATGGTGCTTTGATTGTATTGAGATGTAGTTGTTCAATCAAAAATGCCAGCCTTCATAGTTTACGGGTGTACTAATCGATCCGATCGCAGCCTAAAGGAATTAGGCCTACACTTCATTCGCAAGTGGAGCCGATCAAGAAATATTTTCTTTTGTATAAAAATGGTTCAAATGGCTCTGAGCACTATGGGACTTAACATCTGAGGTCATCAGTCCCCTAGAACTTAGAACTACTTAAACCTAACTAACCTAAGGACATCACACACATCCACGCCCGAGGCAGGATTCGAACCTGCGTCCGTAGCGGTCCCGCAGTTCCAGACTGAAGCGCCTAGAACCGCATGGCCACACCGGCCGGCTTTCTTTTGTATACCTAATTTCTGCTTGCGCTGGTTGCTTTTATTCTTTCCTGTATTTTTCATTGCCTTCTAAAACTCAGCGCTCCGACGTGCTCAACGGTCTCGTCCCCACACGACACACGGCCACATGACCGTGCGGATTGATGGTGCAGCACCTCATGCCCTAAATTCCTCCCGTCGATAATAATTCATTGTTCATATTTCCTCCCTCTTCAAAAAAGATTCTGGCTAGAACAGCTGGAGACAGCGGTCATGTGTATGTGTGAGTTTTTAGGCGTATGAATCTGTCTTTCTGTGGGTGTGTTTTGCTTCCTTTCTGAAGAAGGCTTTGGCCGAAAACTTACGGCTGCTCGGCGTGATCCGCTTCACAGTATAGTTGTTCCTCTCGTAGTTAGTTGTAAGCAATTCATTGCACTTCAGCAGGAACAATTGTGTATAAAATTACAATACTAGAAGAAAAAATGACATTCATTACGCCACGTTAAGGATGTCTGTAGCTCAAACATGGGTTCATAATGCTGCGACCAAAAGTTTTGATCATTTACTCATTGATTTAAAACGCCTGAGGGAAGGAAAACTAATATTTCAAACTACACTGAAAACGGATTTCTCTGACTACTCTTCCTATGCCACAGAAGGCTGTCTATTACTATAAGGTGCGAATAGAGATCATAAAGAGATACCTCATACACAACAGAAATGTATCTGTCACTGAAACGCATGAAATAATAAACCTGTTGCAGTTTACATTATCTCAAATCTACTTTTAATTTGAAAATAAAATTCTTACACAATCAGATGGATTGGCTATGGGAAACTGTATTGCAGGTACCATAGCAGACTTATTTATTAATACGTTGGAAGAGAAATTCTTCGATTCAAACTGGTCAATACTAAACAAAATTATCTATTAGCTCAGATTGTTGATGACACGCCAGTACTAGTAGATGGAGAGGACCGTGCTGCAAAAAAGTTTGTGGAGGACAACTTGCTACACCATAAACATGTGGTAGCATACATACCAAACCACAGAGCACATCGGCACGGGGTTATTACAAATGAATAAGCGGAATTAACAGAGTTAGAGCTGAAAGACGCCATTCAATCTACAATTACAGTCACTCACGTACGCAGAATGATCAACAGAATAAGTAATTTGGAAACGACGAACTACGAACTCCGACAAACGTGGTAGTCACGTTCGCATCGCATTTTCTACCAGAATATGTGACAAATAGATGGCATGAAGTGTAATATTAGACCGTAGATACCCCTAGTGCGCCAGTGTTTTAGATGCATTCTATATGGCCATCTTAGTAACCAATGTCAGTCACAGCCTCGATGTAATCATTGTGCGGACAGCTCAGTCCACATGTGTGCTGCCTCCACTGTAAAGGAAACCGTACATCGAGAGGTAAGCATTGCCCCATATATCTCAAACGATAAAAGATTAATAAAGCGTCATCTATATACAATACATCCTTTAAGTAAGCTGAAGAACAAGTAAACCAAACAGCTTATGCCACTGTGGCAGGGAATCTTGGTAGGAGTAAATCGGAATCGGAGGAAGAATTTCCCCCCCCCCCCCCCCCCACCCCCACCCAATAAACTCCAGAGCCACAATAGGCAGTTATATCAAGAGGAGAGGATAAGAATACGGAGATAATTGAACAGCTGTTGGCTGGAATAACAAAACTAATAACGCAGCTTACCTTATTAAACAAAGAATCGGTAGTATAAGAAAAAGGATCAGGACAGAAATAGGCCATACTTAAAGCTCTACTCACACACACGGAATAACGGATATTAAAGTTCTCCAGTGAAATGCCAGACCTTTATATACTAATAGAGAATGGTTCGTGTGCGAACTTTATACTAATGACTACTCTGTTGCCATTATAAGAGAAACCTGGATTAAACCAGACATGTCTGTTAGATGTCGAGGATACCAAATAATAAGATCGGACCGAGAGAATGAGAAAGGTGGAGTAGCTGTATTGATTAGTACAAAACTCAACTATAAACCAATTACTATGCCACTATCTAACCTTGACCTTCAAACAATAACAGTAGAAGCATGTTGTTGTTGTTGTGACCTTCAGTCCTGAGACTGGTTTGATGCAGCTCTCCATGCTACTCTATCCTGTGCAAGCTTCTTAATCTCCCAGTACCTACTGCAGCCTACATCCTTCTGAATATGCTTAGTGTATTCCTCTCTTGGTCTCCCTCTACGATTTTTACCCTCCACGCTGCCCTCCAGTACTAAATTGGTAATCCCTTGATGCCTCAGAACATGTCCTACCAATCGATCCCTTCTTCTAGTCAAGTTGCGCCACAAACTCCTCTTCTCCCCAATTCTATTCAATACTTTCTCATCAGTTATGTGATCTACCCATCTAAACTTCAGCATTCTTCTGTAGCACCACATTTCGAAAGCTTCTATTCTCTTCTTGTCAAAACTATTTATAGTCCATGTTTCACTTCCATACATGGCTACACTCCATACAAATACTTTCAGAAATGACTTCCTGACACTTAAATCTATACTCGATGTTAACAAATTTCTCTTCTTCAGAAACGCTTTCCTTGCCATTACCAGTCTACATTTTATATCCTCTCTACTTCGACCACCATCAGTTATTCTGCTCCCCAAATAGCAAAACTCCTTTACTACTTTAAGCGTCTCATTTCCTAATCTAATTCCCTCAGCATCACCCGACTTAATTCGGCTACATTCCATTATCCTCGTTTTGCTTTTGTTGATGTTCATCTTATACCCTCCTTTCAAGACACTGTCCATTCCGTTCAACTGCTCTTCCAAGTCCTTTGCTGTCTCTGACAGAATTACGATGTCATCGGCAAACCTCAAAGTTTTTATTTCTTCTCCATGGATTTTAATACCCACTACGAACTTTTCTTTTGTTTGCTCTACTGCTTGCTCAATATACAGATTGAATAACATCTGGGAGAGGCTACAACCCTGTCTCACTCCCTTCCCAACCACTGCTTCCCTTTCATGTACCTCGACTCTTATAACTGCCATCTGCTTTCTGTACAAATTGTAAATAGCCTTTCGCTCCCTGTATTTTACCCCTGCCACCTTCAGAATTTGAAGCATGTAATAACAAATTCCGATTCTCCATTGTATCAGAAAGTCGTTCTCCAACTTGTAGGAATTTCGAACAACATACGCACACAATGTTACAACACACACCGAAAACCCTTCATAATCTGTGGGGACTTCAAAGAACACCACGCAGCAGGGGGGTGTCATATGAATGACAAGGCAGGGGAGTAAATAACGTCTTGCACTGATGATTATAACATGATCATATAAAATGATGGATCTGTAACATTAAACCAAGGACCATAGATGAGACCAACTGCAGAGAATATAACATTAGCTTCTCCCTGTATGAAAAAAAATCACAGAATGTTCTGTTCCGCAGGATACCATGCGATCAGATCATTTTCCTATAACCATGATAGATAGTGCAAGAAAAATAACCGAACACATATTGCCAGTAAACTGACTTGGAATATGAACAAAGCGGATTGGTATAAATATCGCCAAATTCTTGAATTAGAGGTAAAATCGGTAAAATCAATAGAAAAAGAACTACCTCTACATATGGCCTCCACACAACTACAGAACAGCATATAGTACGCAGCAAATGAATCCATCCAAAAACTACCTTTTTCAATAAAAGTAGAACGGCTGGGTAATCTATGGTGGAATGAAGACTGCAGTAAAGCAATACAAGACAGGAGAGGAGCATTATGTAAATATGTTAAACAACCTAACGCGAACAACTTTTTGTTCTGTAAACGAACGAAAGCTAGAAATCCATGAATAAGAATAGTTGTATAAAATATTGTAATAGTCTGACCAAGACTACTAGCTCATCAGAGATATGGCAGAAGTTCAACAGATTTAGGAATATGGCCCCTGTAGTCCATAATATAAATCATGTGAGTGGATAGAAGAATTCCGTAATCTTTTTGCCCCACCAAGTGTTCACAATAAGTTATTCAGGAGACAAAAGGAAACTCCTGCAAGTCAACATGCGCTAAGTACACAGTTAAGTATTGACGGGTTGACATCAGTCATCAAAGAGATCTGTAACACTACCTCAGTAATGGATCAGATCACCTATTCCATGATACAAAACATGCCTGACAATGTTGTAGAATTACATCTTCGAATCTATAATGGAATTTGGATGAATAAAGAACTAGTTCCAGAATAGAAGACACGGACCATAGTCCCCATATATAAAAAAGGGTGTCCGCAGCTCGTGGTCTTGCGGTAGCCTTCTTGCTTCTTGCGCACGGGGTCCCGGGTTTGATTCCCGGCGGGGTCAGGGATTTTTTTCTACCTCGTGATGACTGGGTGTTGTGTGTTTTTCATCATCATTTCATCATCATTGACCCGCAAGTGGCCGAAGTGGCGTCTACTAAAAAGAACTTACAATACGGCGGCTGAACTTCCCCGCATGGGGCCTCCCGGCCAACAATGCCATACGATCATTTCATAAAAAAGGGAAATTCATTATTAGCCACTTCTTGCAGACAGTTTGCACTGTCATCATGTTTTGTAAAACATTGGAAAAACTACTAAAAAGGCGACTGGAATGGTAGGTAGAATCTTTATCCTTACTCGCTGGATCGCAATGCAGGTTTCGTTGAGGCAGAAATTGCATGGGCAACATTTCAGTATTAGTTTCCTCCATGTTAGCTGGCTTTGATGAGAGCAAATATAGAGCAGAATTATTTTAGGATATTGCAAAAGCATACGATAATATTCAGACAAATGTACTTGGTTCAAATGGCTCTGAGCACTATGGGACTTAACTGCTGTGGTCATCAGTCCCCTAGAACTTAGAACCACTTAAACCTAACTAACCTAAGGACATCACACACACCCATGCCCGAGGCAGGATTCGAACCTGCGACCGTAGCGGTCGCCCAGTTCCAGACTGTAGCGCCTAGAACCGCTCGGCCACTCCGGCCGGCACAAATATACTATTAGATAAGTTCCTACTTTTAGGAGCTAGACCGCAGTTGATAGAAGGTATGTCGTCGTTAATAAGTGAAAGAACTGTGTATATTAGAAAGGATATTGGATTCAAGAGCCCACGCACGGTGGACAATTGCATACCACAAGGATCGGTATTCAGCCCACTACTATATGCAATATGCAGGGTGTTACAAAAAGGTACGGCCAAACTTTCAGGAAACATTCCTCACACACAAATAAAGAAAACATGTTATGTGGACATGTGTCCGGAAACGCTTAATTTCCATGTTAGAGCTCATTTTAGTTTCGTCAGTATGTACTGTACTTCCTCGATTCACCGCCAGTTGGCCCAATTGAAGAAAGGTAATGTTGCCTTCGGTGCTTGTGTTGACATGCGACTCATTGCTCTACAGTACTAGCATCAAGCACATCAGTGCGTAGCATCAACAGGTCAGTGTTCATCACGAACGTGGTTTTGCAGTCAGTGCAATGCTTGCAAATGCGGAGTTGGCAGATGCACATTCGATGTATGGATTAGCGCGGGGCAATAGCCGTGGCGCGGTACGTTTGTATCGAGACAGATTTCCAGAACGAAAGTGTCCCGACAGGAAGAAGTTCGAAGCAATTGATCGGCGTCTTAGGGAGCACGGAACATTCCAGCCTATGACTCGCGACTGGTGAAGACCTAGAACGACGAGGACACCTGCAATGGATGAGGCAATTCTTCGTGCAGTTGATGATAACCCTAATGTCAGCGTCAGAGAAGTTGCTGCTGTACAAGGTAACGTTGACCACGTCACTGTATGGAGAGTGCTACGGGAGAACCAGTTGTTTCTGTACTATGTACAGCGTGTACAGGCACTATCAGCAGCTGATTGGCCTCCACGGGTACACTTCTGCGAATGGTTCATCCAACAATGTGTCAATCCTCATTTTAGTGCAAATGTTCTCTTTACGGATGAGGCTTCATTCCAACGTGATCAAATTGTAAATTTTCATAATCAACATGTGTTGGCTGACGAGAATCCGCACGCAATTGTGCAATCACGTCATCAACACAGATTTTCTGTGAACGTTTGGGCAGGCATTGTTGGTGATGTCTTGATTGGGCCCCATGTTCTTCCAGCTACGCTCAATGGAGCACGTTATCATGATTTCATACGGGATACTCTACCTGTGCTGCTAGAACATGTGCCTTTACAAGTACGACATGTGGTTCATGGACGATGGAGCTCCTGCACATTTCAGTCGAAGTGTTCGTACGCTTCTCAACAACAGGTTCGGTGACCGATGGTTTGATAGAGGCGGACCAATTCCATGGCCTCCACGCTCTCCTGACCTCAACCCTCTTCACTTTCATTTATGGGGGCATTTGAAAGCTCTTGTCTACGCAACCCCGGTACCAAATGTAGAGACTCTTCGTGCTCGTATTGTGGGTGGCTGTGATACAATACGCCATTCTCCAGGGCTGCATCAGCGCATCAGGGATTCCATGCGACGGAGGATAGATGCACGTATCCTCGCTAACGGAGGACATTTTGAACATTTCCTGTAACAAAGTGTTTGAAGTCACGCTGGTACGTTCTGTTGCTGTGTGTTTCCATTCCATGATTAATGTGATTTGAAGAGAAGTAATAAAATGAGCTCTAACGTGGAAAGTAACATATTTTCTTTCTTTGTGTGTGAGGAATGTTTCCTGAAAGTTTGGGCGTACCTTTTTGTAACACCCTGTATATCTGTGATATGGAAAGGGCAATAACTCAACCAGTTTGAATTAATACAATTTTCAGATGACATATGTGTGTTTATTTCCGTTTAGTAGACAGGAGGTGATGAACATCCTTATCAATAAAGAACTTGAGTGAGTAGCTTCATGGAAGTCGCATGATAATGACACTGGAGAAATCATCTATAATAATATTAACTAGGAAATGTTATACACCAAGAAATTTTTCAGTACATGTAGATGATAAAATAAGACACTTCAAGGGACTTATTGGGTTCTTAGGAATGACACAGGACAGCAACCTTACTTGGACGGCATATATTAATATCGTAATTGAAGCCAGTAAGCAAATGCTTATCATTATTCGATCATTTACTACAGCGTGGTGGGGACTGTATCCCTCAGTGCTACTGCTTCTATATTAAACCCTCATTAGATTCAGAATGGATTATGGTTGTGTATATTACAAATACCAGACTTGCAAAATGTTAGAGAAGCTGGGTAGATTGCAACACCGCTGTATACGCACTTGCTTAGGAGGAGTGCAATCAATACCAAAAAATGCGCTCCTGGTGAAAGCGCAAGAGCTGCCCCTTCATATAAAGGGGAAGATCCTCGTGGAATGATACATGGTAGAGGAATTATCATGTTCACAGCATCCAATTCATCAGATTCTGCGACTGTGCTCGTCTTCTTTGTATAATTGGGGTAGAAAGCCTTTTGATTTCGTTTCGGCATGTAATGATTTGGCAGATAAGTGAAAAGATATTGCTACAAGTATACAGTGGCCTGTTTATCAATATGACCATTCCATCATCAGGTATCGCATCTCATTCCAAACGACAGATGGTAAATTTGATTTATTGGAGACAATTGCAGCACTGCAAAAACAAATGGAGGAAACAAGACAAGTAAACCACATATATGCAGGTGGATCAAAGACAGCAGGAGAGGACAACACAGGATGTGCTGTATTTAGTCCAGGGCTGCAGACATCCCAAAAATATAAATTACCAGCAACTACTTCTACCTGTCTGACCGAAAGAGTAGCAGTATTAAAGACGATACAGTGGTGTACGAATGAGAAATACACGTCCTATGCAATATTATCAGACTCGAAATGTGTACTTAAAGCAATATCAAATATAAAAGTCTCAAGAACCACCAATAAGTATCTACTCCAAGCTCGTTATTGGTGTTACAAGTGTCTCAGAAGGCGGAAACAAATTTGCTTTATGTGGGCGGAAGGCCATTGTAGTACCCTGGCAATATAAAGGCAGATCAATTGGCAAAGTAGGCTATGAGCAACGGAACACCACTAGACATAAAGCTTCCCTATACGGAATACGGTAAACTTATTCAGAAAAGAGCATTCGAATGGACGCAGAGCTCACGACACAAAGAAGCGACTATGCGCAAATGCAACCAGGAATTCCGAAACGACCTTGGTCTGAGTACGTTTATGGCAACCAACAAGCAACATCCACATTAAGTAGAATAAGACTCAATCATTGGACTGTTCCAGAGCATTTATACGGACTGCATGTAAACCAAACACCAGCCTGCGATTGTGATGATACTACTCAGGAGATACGTATCGTATATTATTTCAGTGCAGAACATATAGTGAGGTCAGGAACAAGTTTTCAGTAGTTGTCGTCAAGAACAAAATTCGGCAACCAATGTCAGTCGAGTACTTGCTATCTGAACCCAACATTAATACCTACAAGAATGTAATCGAATTTATACGTAACGGACAGATAATGATATAAAGTTTAATAATAAACTATAAGGAACAGGAAAAGCGAAGCTACACTGAAAGAAGCGGATACTGAGATAACAAAGATATTATTGTTACGCAGCAGTGACTGAAAGGTGTCGAACCGACGTCAAAAAGACGTCAAAAAGACGTCAAAAAGACGTCAAAAAACAAAACAAACAAAAATGTAGCATCGCTGGAGCCGAAGCTGTCAGAGAATAACTTTACAAGACCATGCAAATAAAGAGTAAAGTTATAAGCAACGTGATCGTCTCATAACTAAGAAGACAATCGATGTTTTCGCTCCAAGATGCCATATGGACCACGTCACACCGGCTAAGACGTAAGCATAGAGTGCTATTTGTGGACACAGACAAACGTAGACGTAAGGAACGATATTATACCTGTTATAACATCTTCACAGATAGACTTGATAATGGCAAATTGCCGAAACGAGGTCGTCGTGTAACTTACGCCACTACGAGTAAATAAATAACTAGTGCAGCAACAACCTTGTACTTTTGAGTTCGCAGTTACGCTCTTTTGAATTATCCGGAGTACCAAACATGCCCTTTCAAGTGGTTTTTGAGCTGTAGGAATAAAAGATGCCACATGCTGAGAACGGGTGAATGGGGGGGGGGGGGAGGGGAGGGTGCTAATAAACCAATAGGAGTGCCATTTCTAGCAAAAAATTCACTGATTAAGATTGTTATGTTGCAGAGCGATTTGTCGTCGTGCAGCACCCAAGGGTGTCGAGTGCCTGTTGGCAGAAGTGCTGAGTCTTTCCCAGAGTCTTTCGAGGACTTCCTGATAAAACACCTCATTGACACTTTTCCCCAAAGGCACAGATTTTTTGTGGACAGTCCTCCGGCGATCATTCAATGAGCATCTATTTGGTTTTAGATTTGCTCGTTCTCAGTTTCAGAGAGTTTTCATTATGCCACCCTCGACTTCGGTGTTTTATTTTGGGGCCATATTAGAAAATTAGTCGGAAGCCATAAAATGACGGAAGAACTCTTGCTCCTTCTGAAGACGATCCAAAAGAGAATCTATGGGTTGAAGCTAAATCAGACTAGAGGGATTTCGCTAAAAGGAAAGTGTCCCTCTGGTTGGTAGTGCGGATGAAAGATGGATCTTACTAATTTGAGAATTTTTAGTTGTGAGTGCCGCGTTCTCACTGAGGATCACAAAACGAAGAAAGCCTAAAAATCAGTCAGAGACTGGGACTTTAGCTTGATATTTTCGAAATGGAAAGACTGTAACGTTATCGAGATAACTCGCCTGCAAAGTTTAACATAGGCAGTGGCCTTAATGGCTTTAATGATAGGTAATCATATGAACGATCGAAGTGGCCGTGCGGATAAAGGCGCTGCAGTCTGGAACCGCAAGACCGCTACGGTCGCAGGTTCGAATCCTGCCTCGGGCATGGATGTTTGTGATGTGCTTAGGTTAGTTAGGTTTAACTAGTTCCAAGTTCTAGGGGACTAATGACCTCAGCAGTTGAGTCCCATAATGCTCAGAGCCATTTGAACCATTTTATTTTTTAATATTTCGAGGGAGGTACCGGCGTCAGCCGCAATTGAACACTGAAATAATTGAATGAGAAAGTTGAAAGTTTGTGCCGGAATAGGACTCGAACCTTATTCCCTGCTTTGCACGAGCGGTTGACTTAACAGCTTTTTTGTGTGTGTGTGTGCATGTGCTCAATATGGTGGCATGCCAGCAAGTATTTGCTTTAAGTAAACGTAATGAATCAAGTGCCTTTAATGGAAGCAAATAACTGAAAGAAAATGTTGTGAATATAAAGAGTGTTCAAAAAAAAGTGGCGAGTACTTCGAGAGGTGCTAGTACTCATTGCAACAAGAAAAATAAGTCCAATAAACATGGGTCCGGAAACGCATAATCTCTAAGATAAGTCCAATAATCATGGGTCCGGAAATACGTAATTTCTGCGATAAACACGTGTTTACAGGATGTGTTCGACGTGGCGTCCATTGATGACAATGTACCCCTCTGGTGTAAGGAATGATGTACCCTTTGAAGTATATCCTGTTGTTGTTTACCTGCTGGCAGACACTGAACATGTGGCCCTGTATTGTCCGCAGATCGTTGATTGGCGTGGCGTACACCAGTTCCTTCAAGTGTCCCCATAACAAAAGTCTAGGGCACTGGGGTCTGCGGAACGAGCAGGCTAAGGTGTACCCTCCACCACCCCGCCAAACAATCCAGCGGTCCTGAAATTTCTGTGTCAGATGTTCGCGCACACTGTGACGTAAGTGTGCTGGTGCACCATTATTCATGAACCACATCTGTATTCGTTGCCGCAGTGGCACAGCCTCCAGCAAGGTAGGCAATACATTAATGGGATAGTCTAGATAATGCGCCTCAATTAGCCTTTGTGGCAGCACGTACTATTAATCCATCGCCAAGTATGCCTGCCCATACGTCGATTGAGAATTGCTTGGGAATTTACAGCTGCCTACACTTACTGGTTATCGTAATTCAAAACACCATCTCTTGTGAACCCCGCCTCATCGCTAAATAAAATCTTGGATGTGAACAAAGGATCTGCGGCACACTTCTGCAACAGCCACTGACAGAACCGCCGTCCTCCATGAAGATCGTGTGCCCTTAGGGTCAGAACGCGCTGTAGGTCATATGGATTCAGCAATTGTTGATGATTTACCACCCCCCCCCCCCCTCTCCCCAGACAAGACAGCGATATACGTCTCCTGCTGCTGCTAATCGTCGCACACTGAGCCCGTGGGTGTCTTTCACCGAACGTAGCACACGCTCTTCCATGTCAGGTGTGCGGACTGTGCGAAGCCTTCCACTGTCAGTCTTCCAAGGTGCAAGGATACCTGCATCCTTCAAACGCTGGAAGAGTCTGCCGAACAACTTGTCTGAGGACACTGTGCACTGTGGATATTTTTCATCGTAGAGGGCACGGGCCTGAAGGCTACGTCCATGTGCTAAACTATAGCAGAATATCATATCCGCCATTTCATTTGTCGACTAGTAGGTTTGCGTTGCTAACAAGTGGTGAAAGAGAGAAAATGTAAATGTGCTACGCTATTTGTACGTACAAACAGCGCAATAACAATAAACACGTAAGTGAATCCGCGTTTGGAAGAAGGTAAAACATCATGATACGTACCCAGGGTTGACAGTACTGTAGAATAAGGCACACGATCACGGCGGAAAATGACTCGAACCACACGACTGACTGAAGACAGGTAGAATACTGTAAAGGAGACATTATAATAACCTGCCGACACATTATACGGAGCGCCAAAGCAACGACTATGCTAATATCTGCAATCAAGCGTCGCACAGCCCTTCCTATAAACACGTGTTTATCTCGACAAGGCCGGCCGTTGTAGCCGAGCGGTTCTAGGCGCTTCAGTGTGGAACCGCGGGACCGCTACGGTCGCAGGTTCGAATCCTGCCTCGGGCGTGGATGTGTGTGATGTCCTTAGGTTAGTTAGGTTTAAGTAGTTCTAAGTTCTAGGGGACTGATGACCTCAGATGTTAAGTCCCATAGTGCTCCGAGCCATCTCGACAAGTATGCGTTTCCGGACCTACATTTATTGTACATATTTTTCTTGTTTCGATGAGTACTACCACCTCTCAAATTATTTGACACTTTTTTCAACACCCTGTGTATGCATAATTAAACTTCCTGGCAGATTAAAAACCGGACCGAGACTCGAACTCGGCAAGTCCGCTGCCGACCTTTTTCACTCATTTTTTTAAAATTTATATATTATTTTACTAGCAAAAAACGAAGAGGAACAATAGGGAAATGTATTTATAGTATAATGTAGTTTATAAGGGAAGGGAGGGGAGAAGAGAAACGTTCTGGACTACGCATCCATCCATTGGCAGAGCGCGAGGGCAGGGAGGCCAGAGGTCGTAATTGAGGCCACCGTCGGATGCGTAGGAGGGGAGTGCATGTGGTAATTAGGTTAGGTTGGGGGATTATTTATTTTATTTATTTAATCCCAGTTCATGTGACTTGAGAGAAGAGAGTGAAGTGTCATGATGCTGCCTTATGTGGGCTGCCTTGTCCCGCGAAAGATGCGCTCGCCTTTGTGACGTCCTCAGAAGGTGGGGACGTGACAGGCAAATGTAGCAAGAACGGCAATAGGAGAAGTCTTAGGCGGGGGAAGAGGGGGGGGGGGGGGCAAGTGGGGATAAGGGGCATTAAGCCCCTTCAGGGCGGGAGCGACATGAATACACCACGCAAGAAGTTGGCACTCAAGCTCCGATAACTGGGTCTTCGCTCCAAATCGGCGTGGGCGTTCTGTGACCTGCACCAGAAGTCGAGGTCTGATTCGTCGCCGTCGCTGGAGGAAACTGAGCGGTCAACCTTTTCTCCAGAGTGTGACATTGGTTTTGGCTGGGGAATTATGTGTACTCAGGAAAAGTGTATGTCTTAGGTTCAACCATGGTCGGAGGAATGTAGAGAAAGATGTGAAGGATTGATTCGCGTTTGGAGCAGTGGATGTCCTCGTCGAGGTACTGACAGGTAGCACACAATGGGGTGTCAGCTAGTCCAATTGCATGTAACTTCTGTCATGTCCTAATTTTGCCATTGGTAACTGATGTGGCTTACCAACACAAGCACAAGGATAGCGTACCAGTAGGGACAAGAAAGGAGGCATGAAGGGCGCCAAAAACAGAAATAACAATTATCCATTTATTGCACCATTACACACGCGCATCATGATATATGAGACATTACAATTGGCATACTCAAATCTATTATGACAAACAATATGTATCACGAAGGACACACACAATGGAGTTCAAGAAATTACGATGGCACATCAACTCCGCTATGACAGTGTGCATAATGAAGGCCGCACAATTTTACCAATGTAAGAAATTAAAATAATACTAGCATAAAATTAGCTAAAATGCCTTGATGGAAATGTTTATGAGAAGAACACGACGGGGCCGCAAGGGAGGAGGCAACACAGTACTTAACTCAGGTGCACCAAAACAAACAACAGACACCAGGCCGCGCCAACAACGGACACCTAAGGCACGCAACTACTCTCTCCGTTGCGGTTCCGCGCGTTCTACCCAAGTAATAGCTACCTGAAGCATTTTAATACTTGGAACAGTACATCAGTGATCAGCAAATTAAAAAAAACAATAACATGACATAAAAATACAATAATTTAAGAAAATCACATCATATGACTATGAGCTTAAGGTCTTTCGGTAATTAACAGATTACGAAACAGGTAAAGGAGCATCTGCCACTATTAAATCTTCCGTAATTACACTACTAAATTTCTCAGTGCCCAAGTTGGAATTAACGCAACAAGAATTAAATCATTTAAGTGATAGTGTTACTTTAAAACAATAATAAAATCATTTCATACAGCAGAGGACCAAGAATGGCCCGATCAGTACTCCCCAGTGAAGCAGTTCATACAAATGGTACTCCACGGCTCCGAGCACACAGCCCCACACAAAATATAACACAACCACAGCGACCCGGCGTACTACCAGAACCACCAGGCAGTAAACCAAAATCGTACTAAGCCAAAACAAGGATCGACTTTTAAAATAACGAGACCTAGCCGGGACCGGACAACAGACCAAATGCCGGGAAATCCATAAGAAACCTCAGCCAACTTAATACCAAAACAACAATTTATGAACAATATGCAAAACACCTCTCAGTCCAAAGGCTTCCGTTTAGTCGCGAGGGTGGCTCCGACGCGCCTGCTGAGGTGCCAAGCGTCGTACGGAGTGCCGAATCAAGCTTAACCTTTGTTAACAGAAAGCTGAAGCACCACAAAACAAAATAAACTCCTATCTAACTGCGCAAAGCAAACTCTAAGGAGTTCCACTCGTAGACTATGCACTTGAAGATCAAACATAAAGCACCTAGACTAACGTGCCGCTTAACGACGCACTTCCATCACCAGCGTCTAGTAGAGTATGGAGAGCAGCGTACCCCATCGATATACATCCATGGGACGGTAAACGAGGATTGCAACCCCAGCGGCGGAGCGACAGGAGGACGAAATGACATCCCGTCGCACATAGAAGGTATTTCAAAGTCAGGCTCGACAAACTACAACAGGCGAGATTTTGCTCCCCTTGCGAATCAAGTTAAACGGCACACCACGCCGCTGTCCACACTATTAACCGTAAAATCACGGTTCGGTCTTCCCATCGGGCCCCACTCGACGTCCAGACGCAAACAACCCCAGCCGAGCCGAACTGTCTCCACCCCAAGGCAGCCACCTCTTTTCTCCTCACACGCCTCCAGCTAAGCTGGGGCCAGCGATCACACACGGAAACAACCGCCTATCGCCAAAGCGCCGTCTGAGTGAAAACTCAGCACTAAGATCGATACGGACTTGGAAATAAGCGAGCACCGTAACAGTAACCAAGTACCATGTTGCTCGAACATATGTGGGGAGGTAAACTTGGTGGAAGAGGAGCCATACAGTTGACCAGCGGATCGCAGGGTACTTCTGTTCGGCAATGTTGCACAACACTCGACGTGGCAGGGTGAGATAGATGTCCTTGGTAGTAGGCTCACACGTTATCAGGAGTGCGGGATTCACGTAACTATTGGCCACAATAAAGGTTGCAACATGTGACAATAAGGTATGAATGTGACTATCCGGCACTAGCGGAAGGGTGGATGCTGCATGAGGACGTCCACCCAGTCCATTGTTTCTGCATTTTCATGTACAGGGCATCAGCCCTGTGCTGTACGCTGAGTAGACTTAGTCTTCCCTGACGCAAGGGGTGGGTAAGCTTTTCATACTGGACCTTAAAGATAGTTCACGCAGTCATATAGTAGCCGAAACCTGCTTGCAAACGAGGTCCAGTCATGTGCGGTAAGGGTAGGACTTCTGTAACTTGCGCCAGTTTCGAAGCAATATGGCGACTGAAGTCGATCACCCGCTGAAGAGGATCGAGACGGCCCAGTAGATTGTTTTAGATCTCGACGCGAACGCTCTGCGATGCGCGCCGAAAATTGGTGGCCGTCGTACAGGATATATTAGGGCCGAAGACAATGCTCAGGTACTTGATGGTCTGCACCCGTGGGAAGGGACCTAGATCGGCATCGGGGAGGCCGCGTCCTATTGGCACCACTGCTGATACATTCACGCTCATGAGCTGCCTGCAGCTGCGCCGTATGTCATGATTGCTTCAGTTGTCTGTTGTGTCCCAAAAAAACCAAAGGAGCAGATCGTCGGCGTGTGCTCGGCAATGGAAGGTGTCCTGTTGTAGCGTGAACCCTGTCAGTGTAGATTTGATGTCCCCAATGGGGGGTTCCAGCATGAAGTCGTATAGCAGAGTCGATAGTGGATAGCCTTCTAAGATAGACCGCTGTATCAGAACTCGACTTGTTAAGCGAACGTTGACTTGTATGTGGGAGCTACTGCTGTCATAAATGCCTTGTATGACGTTGAGGAAGGGGTTGGAAGCCCATCCGCCGGCCGAAGTGGCCGTGCGGTTAACGGCGCTGCAGTCTGGAACCGCAAGACCGCTACGGTCGCAGGTTCGAATCCTGCCTCGGGCATGGATGTTTGTGATGTCCTTAGGTTAGTTAGGTTTAACTAGTTCTAAGTTCTAGGGGACTAATAACCTCAGCAGTTGAGTCCCATAGTGCTCAGAGCCATTTGGAAGCCCATCCAAGCCATCATAGAGAATAGGAAACTGTGATGTACTTTGTCACATGCGCTACCGAACTCGATTGTGACCGTAGCAGCCCAAAGCCGGCACTTCGCAGCCAGTGCTGCCACATCGCGACATTCTCCAGCTCCTGTCTGCATAGTCTCCTGACCATTTGCCGTCGTATGTTCCGGTGAAAGTATGCTGGGAATAAAGGGATGAAGGTACGTCACCGAAACGTGGGCAAAGACTTTGTAATCACATTAAGGAGGGTAAGTGGACAGTAGTCGCTGATGGCTGCACACGGCGTGGTTTATATGTAGGAGTGATGTGGCCCATGACAAAGCTGGGAGGGGATAATATGGCCGGCTGTGAAAAGTTCTTGAAACATGGTGATACTTCTCAGGACCATTAATGTCCGGAAGACACAACAGAACTCTACAGGCAGACCATTCATACTGGGAGATTTGTTATTGGCACTCTTGTCAGTGGCAGTCTGTACTTCTCACCGGTGATTAGTTCAAACCAAATGGGTATTCTCTCTGCCAGGGGTGGTGCGGGTGATATAAGACAAGACCTGTCCAGTTGCTGTTGCGTCGGTCGGCAATCCCGGCGTCATGGATGTTCCAGTGGCGATCAGCAAAAGCGATGACTCTTTCAGATTGTTGAGTGAGGGTCTGTGCCTATGGTGTGACAAGTTTGGTTATGAACTGTCATTGTCGTCCTCGGTCGTGATGTGTGATGTAGTTTAGGTGTCTCATGGTCCAGTGAACTCTATAGGCGCGATCATACGAGGTCTCCCTATAGATGACGTCGGGCTATCGTTAACTACGCGCACCTTAATCCGCTGTCGCTCCCTCGGGATGGTCAGGTCGTGTCTTTGGGATGTAACAAAAGTAGCTAATTGTGTGTCGACGCCATTCCGCCATGTCCTTTCCGTATCGCGTCAGAGTTTGCCGTAACAAGGGCTTAGCACATCGTAACCACCATTTTAAAGTCGTTCTATAAATGGGTGGTCTTCATTCGCAAGTCGTCCAAATCTCTGTTTGCGTGCTTTACATTCCGGCTCCAGGAGATGTGTGACGTTCGTTTTCCACAGTGTACAACTGTACAACTAGGTCTGACTGGTTGCTATTTGAGGAGAATCGTGCAGATATAAGCACTGTGGTCTGAGAAAGTCAGCGGCCTCAGTTCAGCGTCTTGGACATCAGATACTAGCTCAGGGGAGATGTTAATTCTATTAAGTTGACTTCTGGACTTCTGAATGCCTTGTTTGATGCCTGCGGACACTGACATTGCCAGACTTCTCTTTCCAAGTGTCGCTGACCCATAGGTCTCGGACGATCATGCGGAGTTCTTGACAGGAGTTTAAATGGAGCGCCTGACTTTTCTGTTGCAAGACTCAGTTGATGTCGCCTCGAAATATGCAACTAGCATAACGCCCTAAGAACAACAGGGCAATGTCTTCGGAGTAGACTGCCGCTCTGTCCTGTCAGCGGGTGGAACCAGGCGGGGTGTAGATTCAGGATCGAGGCGGCAGTGTGAAGCCATCGTATAGGAGAGTGTGAGCCATCGTATAGGAGACTGTAATATACGTCGGTTGTGGTGCGGTCGTCACGTCAGAGGCGGGCAGTTGATGATGAGACGCTGGAGACGTTCTCATCCAACGTGCCCTTGCTTGTCGCATCCTGAACAAGTCCGCGGTTGGCCGTCATAAATGACGACTGCGCTGCAGCCGCATACCTTCAGGTAAGATGGCATATGACGACGGAGGTTTGTGGCTACCTGGCGGACTCCATTGAGGTCCGGGTATGTTCTAAATTGTGCCTGCCGGTCGTCTACAAAGTTGTGAACGTTGCCATAAAGTCGGAAGGCGTCTTTGACGTCGGCCGCTGGGAGCTCTAACGGCAGTTCAAAGACCCGAATCGTTCGCATGCTTAAACCTGCCTGTTCGACCGTCTGACGTTTCCGTCGTTGTGGCAGAATCGGGGCCTCCGCTGCTTGTACCGAAGGATTTTATCGCAAGTCTCGTCATTGGTGACTTTAACATACTGTTCAGTATTGATACACTACTGGCCATTAAAACTGCTATACCAAGAAGAAATGCAGATGATAAACGGGTATTCGTTGGACAAAGATGTTATACTAGAACTGACATGTGATTACATTTTCACGCAATTTGGGTGCATAGTTCCTGAGAAATCAGTACCCAGAACAACCACCTCTGGCCATAATAACGGCCTTCATACGCCTGGGCATTGAGTCAAACAGAGCTTGGATGGCGTGTACAGGTACAGCTGCCCATGCAGCTTCAACACGATACCACAGTTCATCAAGAGTAGTGACTGGCGTATTGTGGAGAGCCAGTTGCTCGGCCACCATTGACAAGACGTTTTCAATTGGTGACAGATCTGGAGAATGTGCTGGCCAGGGCAGCAGTTGAACATTTTCTGTATCCAGAAAGGCCCGTACAGGACCTGCAACACGCGGTCGTGCATTATCCTTCTGAAATGTAGGGTTTCGCAGGGATCGAATGCAGGGTAGAGCCACGGGTAGTAACACATCTGAAATGTAACGTCCACTGTTCAAAGTGCCGTCAATGAGAACAAGAGGTGAGCGAGACGTGTAACCAATGGCACCCCATACCATCACGGCAGGTGATACGCCAGTATGACGATGACGAATACACGCTTCCAATGTGCGTTCATCGCGATGTCGCCAAACACGGATGCGACCATCATGATGCTGTAAACAGAACCTGGATTCATCAGACAAAATGACGTTTTGCCATTCGTGCACCCAGGTTCGTCGTTGAGTACACCATCGCAGGCGCTCCTGTCTGTGATGCAGCGTCAAGGGTAACCGCAGCCATGGTCTCCGAGCTGATAGTCCACGCTGCTGCAAACGTCGTCGAACTGTTCGTGCAGATGGTTGTTGTCTTGCAAACGTCCTCATCTGTTGACTCAGGGATCGAGAAGTGGCTGCACCATCCGTTACAGCCATGCGGATAAGATGCCTGTCATCTCGACTGCAAGTGATACGAGGCCGTTGGGATCCAGCACGGCGTTCCGTATTACCCTCCTGAACCCACCGATTCCATATTCTGCTAACAGTCATCGGATCTCGCCCAACGCGAGCAGCAATGTCACGATACGATAAACCGCAATCGCCATAGGCTACAATCCGACCTTTATCAAAGTCGGAAACGTGATGGTACGCATTTCTCCTCGTTACACGAGGCACCACACCAACGTTTCACCAGGCAACGCCGGTCAACTGCTGTTTGTGTATGAGAAATCGGTTGGAAACTCTCCTCATGTCATCACGTTGTAGGTGTCGCCACCGGCGCCAAACTTGTGTGAATGCTCTGAAAAGCTAATCATTCGCATATCACAGCATCTTCTTCCTGTCGGTTAAATTTCACGTCTGTAGCACGTTATCGTCGTGGTGTAGCAATTTTAATGGCCACCAGTGTAAATGTATGCGAGTATGTCGTCTGCCGGGATTTTGACTACACCACGAAGAGAGCGCTCTACCTCGAGCGCCTTTGGTCTAGGATAGTCATTGCAGAACGTGAAGCGGAGAGCTGATTTACGGAGTATGTTCGCCATTGCTCTGGAGTGCTAGACGGCGCACGAGTAACGACAGCAGAAGGTAAACATAACTAGCACGCGCGCTCCGCAGTCGGAAATACGCCAACGTCGGCACTGCTCGGCCGCTAAGGCCAGACTGCTGGGCTATCCGAACACGCTTTCCATCCGACCCAAATTCTCACCATATACACTGGCGTCCAAAATTAGAGCAACAAACCACTGTTTCCCCGTCCGTGTCTAATTCACGATACAATCATACAAACTGTTAACCAGATGTCTGTACAGTCGTGTTCTGCACGGAAGATGGCATTCCGGTCAACTGACAACCACACCAACGATGACGTCAGGCATCTATGAAACGATGTACTGTTTGAAACGTAGCCCCACATCCACAACCGCTGTGTACACAGCCACAGACGGTGCAGTATGGCACAGAGAAGGTGCCTATCAGACTCTCTGCAGTGGACAGCCCAGAGAAAGAAAGGAAGCACCACAGTCGCAAACTGATGTGGCCTGACGCCTTAGCGTTTTTCGAATGTGGCGACGGTATGTACAGACCGAAACTCTATACCGAAGACCAGGGCAGAGCCGACCACGTGTGATGTCAGAAGAGAGGACCATTATTTGGCTGCAAGGGCGCGATGGTACCGCCTTAGTACTGCGTGGCAACTGGCATGTGATCTCGCAGCATGCACTGGACGTGTTGTATTGAGGCGAACGGTGTGCAGAAGGCTTCGGCAGTGTGGCCTTTATTGTCGGAGACGTGCTGTCTGACTACCTCTGACGCGTTTTCACAGAATCGAACGTCTACAGTGGAGTCATCAACATGTCACCTCGGCGGTCCAACAGTGGGCCAATGTTGTTTTCACAGACGAGTCGCAATTTAGTCTGGAGAGTGATTATCAATGAATTCGCATCTGGAGGCAACGTAGAACACGATTTCGGGACACAAACATAGTGGTACAAAAGGTACAAATGGCTCTGAGCACTATGGGACTTAACATCTGAGGTCATCAGTCCCCTAGAACTTAGAACAAACCTAACTAACCTAAGGACATCACATACATCCATGCCCAAGGCAGGATTCGAACCTGCGACGTAGCAGTCGCGCGGTTCCGGACTGAAGCGCCTAGAACCGCTCGGGCACAGCGGCCGGCAAACATAGTGGAAAGAGACCGATATCGAGGAGGATCTGTAATGGTGTGGGCAGGGATTTTGCTGACCACTCGAATCCCTCTTCTTGAAATTGTACGACAGAATCGGCAAGGTGTAATTGTTGTCAGGTATCGTGACGAGATATTCGGACCTCATGTGCTGTTCTTGCGAGGTGCTGTGGACCCAGACTTACTATTAATATACGATAATTGTCGACCTCATAGAGGTTGATGTTTTCTTGGAAAAGGAAGATACTGTATGCATGGCGTGGCCCACTCGCTCTCCCGATTCGAATCCCATAGATCATGTCTGGGATGCGCTAGGGAGACGGCTTGCATAACGTCAGCATCCACCAACCACTCTCCAATACTTGCTAGCAGGTATGCAGGAAGAATTGGTGTTATTGCCTCAAAATGACACTGATGACATCATTCACAGCATGCCCCGTCGTCGCTAGCCCTGTATTGATGCCAGAGGTGGTCACATCCTGTACGGAGCACATTAACCAGTTGTAGAAGTGTGTGTGCAAATCCGTTAAGTTGGAAAAAACGAAGAACATTTTTGTCTACCGTTTTGTATGTTGCAGTTGTTTACGTTATATATTCTTTACATGGTTTCTCCTTTACTAACGCCTGTTTATACTGTTTTATGGGAAAATTAACATAACCTTGCAGAATTTCCGTTTGTTGCTTCAATTTTTGACAACAGCGTACTACGGAGTAGCGTACGTGTCCATTTAACTCATTTGCCCTCAAGGTTTCCTGTATTCCAGCAACAGGTTCGGACCCCACTGTGCATCCGCATTGAGGATATCATAGCACTCAAGCATACAGATATACTACACTGTAGCGTCACAGAAACTAGTATAGGCATGCATATTCAAACACAGAGATATGTAAACAGGGCAGAATACGGCGCTGCAATCGGCAACGCCTGTATAACACAAGTGTCTGGCGCATTTGTTAGACCGGTTACTGCTGCTACAATGGCAGGTTTTCACGATTTAAATGAGTTTGAACGTGATGTTATAATTGGCACACGAGCGATGGAACACAGCATCGACGAGATAGCGATGAAGTGGGGATTTTCCTGTACAACAATTTTACGAGTGCACCGTGAATATCAGGAATCCCGTAAACCTTAAACGAAAGATCCTGCAAGAACTGGACCAAGGACGATTGAAAAGAATCGTTCAACATGTCAGACGTGCAGCTGTTCCGCCGCAAATTACTGCAGATTTCAGTACCGGGCCGTCAAGTGTCAGAGTGCGAACCATTCAATGAAATATCATCTATATGGACTTTCGGAGCCGAAGGCCCACTCGTGTACCCTTGATGACTGTACGACACAAAGCTTTACCCCACAACCGTGCCCATCAACACCGAAATTGGACTGCTGGTAACTGGAAACATGTTGCCTGATCGGACGTGCCTAGCTTCAAATTGTATCGAGCGGATGGACCTGTACGGGTATGGAGACAACCTCATGAATCCATGGACCCTGAATGTTAACGGGGAACTGTTCAAGCTGGTGGAGGGTCTGTAATGGTGGGTGGCGTGTGCAGTTGGAGTGATATGGGACCCCTAATAAGCCTAGAAACGACTCTGGCAGGTGACACGTATGTAAGCATCCTGTTTGATCACCTGTATCCATTCATGTCCGTTGTGCATTCCGACAGACTGGGGCGATTCCAGCAAGACAATTCGACACCCCACAAGTGCAATATTGCTGCAGAGTGACTCCAGGAACACTCTTCTGAGTTTAAACACTTCCGCTGGTCACCAAACTCCCCAGACATGAACATTATGTATACGTGTGTGGTGTCTGTTCTGTATTGCACCGACAAACTACGAGGGGCTGTAGAGAGTGTCTTGAGAAACAAAATGAGGATGGGAACTCGTCTCAGAAACGTCACCCGACGACGCTACAGAGCGTCGAAGTTACAGGCGCCACCGGCTGTATACCTCCTCTCCAGCAAGCTTCATCCTTTCCCCATCGTTGGAGAAGGTTGTATGTTCCAAAAAAAGACAAAAATGTACAGTAAACATGGGCTCTAAGATGCATATCTTAAGGGCTACGAGCACTTGTTCAGTAGAGGATATGTGTTCGTTGGTAGCGAAGATGAACAATTGCTCATAGTTCCTCAGGTTCGCATTTTAAAGCCTATGTTTACAGGACATTTTTTTCTTGTTTTGGTCCGAAAGTACCACCTCTGAAAGTTGCCTACCCTATAATCTCAGCAGTAACAATACTAGTTCATATATTCACTGTCAAGAGGTATCAAATCGATTTCACTTATGCCTTTCGACTTTTTCGTTTCCGGACGTGAGTACCTTACCTCAAATTGATAAATCTACCCCTCTGCACGGTACATTTACAGGCGCCGACCCCTGTAACTTGGAGGCTCTGTAGCGTCGTCGGGTGACGTTTCTGGACACGGGTTCCCATCCTCTTTCGTTCCTTAAGCATCTTCTACGTTCCCTTAAATTTTGTAGATGTAATTTTGAAACACCCAGTGTAGTATAATATCTGACAAACTTTGCTTTGTCCGAGTATTCATTTGGACAGTTTTCCATTAGAACGGAATCAAAAGTGATTAGCGATGTAAGTGGATGCTGTCTGCAAAATGTGTTGCGAATAGAGTTAGTAGCTAAGAAGTAATAGATTTAAACGTAATGTATGCTGCGGGAGTTTGTCACGCATCTCACTGTTTGTGACATATCTCCTAAACTATGATAGGTGAATGGTTCTTATCCTCACAGTGATTGTTGCCTGAGAGTAAGGGATATGTGTACCAAGTTTGGTTGAAATACATTTTTATGACATGTGTGGATATTTTTGTTAACTTAAGTATTTCATATTGTCATGCAAATTGCTTAACAATAACTAACTGACAGATCAAAGAGGACTTATTACAATGTTACCTTCCAATTGTTCTTCTGCTCAGTCTAGAAGTTTTCTTAAGTAGTATTTGTGCAGATTATCTGCATTTACTTATCCTGTGAAGATCTAGTATGATGCTGGATGCCCCACAACTTGTACGTATTCGATAAAGGAAATTTTGATGACTGGTAGTCGGGCATACAGCCCAACATTTGTGGCATACACTATGCGGGTCTACATCAAACTACCTGTCTATCGGAACGTCCGTCATTTTTTTCACGCTTCTCAGTGTTTATTACACCATATCTCAACAACAACTATGGGTCGCACAATGATGTATTTGTGTGGGTACATTCAGTGGCATATGTCGATAAAAATGCAGTAAATGTAGCAGGCAAAAAGGAATACAAACGTCTCAAAAATGAGATCGACAGGAAGTGCAAAATGGCTAAGCAGGGATGGCTAGAGGACAAATGTAAGGATGTAGAGGCCTATCTCACTAGGGATAAGATAGATACTGCCTACAGGAAAATTAAAGAGACCTTTGGAGATAAGAGAACGACTTGTGTGAATATCAAGAGCTCAGATGGAAACCCAGTTCTAAGCAAAGAAGGGAAAGCAGAAAGGTGGAAGGAGTATATAGAGGGTCTATACAAGGGCGATGTACTTGAGGACAATATTATGGAAATGGAAGAGGATGTAGATGAAGATGAAATGGGAGATATGATACTGCGTGAAGAGTTTGACAGAGCACTGAAAGACCTGAGTCGAAACAAGGCCCCCGGAGTAGACAACATTCCATTGTAACTACTGACGGCCTTGGGAGAGCCAGTCCTGACAAAACTCTACCATCTGGTGAGCAAGATGTATGAAACAGGCGAAATACCCTCAGACTTCAAGAAGAATATAATAATTCCAATCCCAAAGAAAGCAGGTGTTGACAGATGTGAAAATTACCGAACTATCAGTTTAATAAGTCACAGCTGCAAAATACTAACACGAATTCTTTACAGACGAATGGAAAAACTAGTAGAAGCCAACCTCGGGGAAGATCAGTTTGGATTCCGTAGAAACACTGGAACACGTGAGGCAATACTGACCTTACGACTAATCTTAGAAGAAAGATTAAGGAAAGGCAAACCTACGTATCTAGCATTTGTAGACTTAGAGATAGCTTTTGACAATGTTGACTGGAATACTCTCTTTCAAATTCTAAAGGTGGCAGGGGTAAAATACAGGGAGCGAAATGCTATTTACAATTTGTACAGAAACCAGATGGCAGTTATAAGAGTCGAGGGACATGAAAGGGAAGCAGTGGTTGGGAAGGGAGTAAGACAGGGTTGTAGCCTCTCCCCGATGTTGGTCAATCTGTATATTGAGCAAGCAGTAAAGGAAACAAAAGAAAAATTCGGAGTAGGTATTAAAATTCATGGAGAAGAAATAAAAACTTTGAGGTTCGCCGATGACATTGTAATTCTGTCAGAGACAGCAAAGGACTTGGAAGAGCAGTTGAATGGAATGGACAGTGTCTTGAAAGGAGGATATAAGATGAACATCAACAAAAGCAAAACAAGGATAATGGAATGTAGTCTAATTAAGTCGGGTGATGCTGAGGGAATTAGATTGGGAAATGAGGCACTTAAAGTAGTAAAGGAGTTTTGCTATTTGGGGAACAAAATAACTGATGATGGTCGAAGTAGAGAGGATATAAAATGTAGGATGGCAATGGCAAGGAAAGCGTTTCTGAAGAAGAGAAATTTGTTAACATCCAGTATAGATTTAAGTGTCAGGAAGTCATTTCTGAAAGTATTCGTATGGAGTGTAGCCATGTATTGAAGTGAAACATGGACAATAAATAGTTGGGACAAGAAGAGAATAGAAGCTTTCGAAATGTGGTGCTACAGAAGAATGGTGAAGATTAGATGGGTAGATGACATAACTAATGAGGAAGTATTGAATAGGATTGGGGAGAAGAGAAGTTTGTGGCACAACTTGACCAGAAGAAGGTATCGGTTGGTAGGACATGTTCTGAGGCATCAAGGGATCACCAATTTAGTATTGGAGGGCAGCGTGGAGTGTAAAAATCGTAGAGGGAGACCAAGAGATGAATACACTAAGCAGATTCAGAAGGATGTAGGTTGCAGTAGGTACTGGGAGATGAAAAAGCTTGCACAGGATAGAGTAGCATGGAGAGCTGCATCAAACCAGTCTCAGGACTGAAGACCACAACAACAACAACATGTCGATGTGCACAGTATATTTCACTAGTGATGGGCTGTGTGCCTATATTAAGGTCTGGAAAATAAATACTTTTGAAGTGCAGATCACGGATTACATCAAGGTGTCAATATCCTTGTTTAAAATTTGGCAGACGCTAACCATGTTCATGTTTAACTTACTTGTTCTTCATTAGCATCTACAGTAGACGTTCTAAGATGAAAAAAACCTTACTCTTTCCATATTGTCAACCATTCTTGAGGTTGAAGGTCTTAGCACACAAGCTTCGTTTTCCTCTTCTTCTTGGCCTGCCATCTGAACTCTTGTGATCTGGACAAATAATGTTTTCATGAAACCACTTGCAACAGGGGTTTCGATGAGCTATGCACAGAAATGGATGGAACAACGTTGCTATTGCTTTTGTCGGTTCATGTTCGTAACACACTTGACAAACGAAACGTGACCTCAGGTGTTCTCAGTAATCGTGTATCAACTGCACCAAGTCAGCTGATACTAAGACAAGAGCATGATTCAGCGTAACTGCCGTGCGAGAGAGAAAGCAACAGAATTGTCGATTCTCGTACAATATTATCAGTCTCACTATTTCTGTATCGCACCTCTCATGATGATGATGCTGATGATGAGTATTATCAGACCTGTTAAGTATTTTAGTAAATGAACTATATCTGGTACAGCTCGTAACTGCCTTGTATGTTCAATACTTGAGAATGTACGACCTCTGGTGGTCTAATTTGCGACATGTATAACGAAAACAGTAAAATGCCCCCTTCCCCAGATACTGAACTCTGGACATTCCAGAGAAAAATCTCAATAGTTGTAACTAATGAGGCTTCCAAATAAGTGACAAGTTTGTTTGAGTGGTCATCATCCGCAGCAAGCTCAGAAACATTCGTTTTGTAAATAATAGCAGCCTTTTCTTGCTGCACTGTATTCTGTTTCTTCCAGACGCGTTTCGCCTTTTACTTTAAGGTATCTTCAGTGGAATCTAGAACGACACAGTTTTGTTTTGATATACGGTATTTGTAGGTTATAAAACAGTACACGTGTTGTTTTTGACTTATATAAGTGATTACTTACAGTTCATCCCGTCTTTGGTTGGCATCTAAATTTCCTCTCATCTGGTCACATGCTGGAAATCGCGCTATAGCCCCACTTACGATACGTAAGCACGCTTTCATGTTATGAACTTTCTCTTCACAATTTTCGTGTTGTTTGCGCCACTTTCTGTGGAGCATTATTAGTTTTCTGTTACTAGTTGTAACGTTTTACCGAAAACTGTGACTTAAAATCGTAACTACTGTGTGTTAAATTTATGTCTCTTGCTGTTGGTCTGTTTACGTTCACGTTGTCAACCTAACGAAGTATATGCTGGAAACTAAAGTCTATTTATTTCTGTTCTTTTTCTATCAATATTTGTGTGTGTGTGTGTAAGAGAGAGAGGAAAAGAGTGTATATATTTATGGGTTATTATTTGTGTTTGTGTGTGTAAAATAGAAGGAAGAGAGAGTATGGATTAGCATTTTGTATGTACACTATCTCTCCCCTCCCCCCCCCCCCCCCCGCACATATATGCACCACACACACGCACACACACACACACACACACACACACACACACACATAAACAGAGCAGAAATAAATAGACGTTGGTTTTCAGTATATACTTCGTTAGCTTGGCAACGTATACGTAAACAAACCAAGCAGGAAGGGACATAAGGTGAACACACAATAGTTACAACTTTTAAATCACAGTTTACGGTTCAAATGGTTCAAATGGCTCTGAGCACTATGGGACTCAACTGCTGTGGTCATAAGTCCCCTAGAACTTAGAACTACTTAAACCTAACTAACCTAAGGACAGCACACAACACCCAGCCATCACGAGGCAGAGAAAATCCCTGACCCCGCCGGGAATCGAACCCGGGAACCCGGGCGTGGGAAGCGAGAACGCTACCGCACGACCACGAGATGCGGGCCCACAGTTTACGGTGCACTACCTGTAACTAGTGACAAATGGTTAATAGTGCTCCGCACCAAGTGGCGCAAACAATATGATAAGTGTGAACCAAAAGTTTGTAACATGAATGCGTGCTTATGTTTCGTAAGTGAAGTTATAGTGCGTCCTCCAGCATGTGACCACATGAGAGGAAACTTAGATGCCAACCAAAAACGAGAAGAATTGTAAGCAATCACTTATTTACGTCAAAAACAAGACGTGAATTTTTTTTAATCTACACATATCGCATATCAAAACAAAACTGTACCATTCTAGATTCCACTGAAGATTCTTAAAATACAAGACGAAACACGTCTGGAAGAAATAAAATACGTCGCAAAGGTGTTTTTATTTACAAAACGAATACCTCATGTAAGTGTCGAAATAGCGAAAATATCGAAAGCACAAAGTGTTTTCTGTTTGCAAATATTTTAGCGATGGCAAACCTATAATGATGTGCCATTTTATCCACTTGACATCTTGTGCGTGAGGTCAGCGTAAAATGAACCTGTTTTACTACAAAAGATTTTAAGACCTGAAGATGACAGCGTATTCTGTTGAAACCGACTGTCTTAAATTTAAAAAAATATATATTTTATGCGAGCTTGGCTGCTGAATGGTTTCTAAAAAATGCGAAAATTACACTCAACAGGTTATCACCCCGACGCTCATACGTAAATCCATGCTTCAGCTGCCATTCCGTCATTTTAACTTAGGATAATTGCTGCGCCGAAAAAATGTCGGGGTTTCGCTCCCAGAATCTCCCAGGAGTAAACCGATTTGTGAGTGGTCAGACTGGAGGAATATTTTTAAGAGGGCGCTACCGCAAATGAAAGCAGGTCAAAGTTCCATTCGGTATCTCCACCAACTTCGTTTCTCAATAGCTGGTACTACCAGCAATCTTGAGGTTATCAAATTCTGATGTACAGTTACGGCACATTGACAAGTTTTTACTCTTGGACCGTCTAACTACAACTGAATGAAACACAATTTTCGTGCCATACGCGTTTAGCCTTTATTCTCTGCAAGGCATCTTTAGTGGCAGGTGGCGTGGACGATTTTCTACATATTATGTTTCTGTTCCATTTTTGGTGCTGTCACTTTTCTTATAATTGCCAGTTTGGGTTTTTGATTTCCACATTTCACAGCACTACGAACTGAACACTTGTTTTATAAATGATACGTACTCTAGTATTACAGGTGATCCTAAAATATTTCTGTTTGCTGATGACACTACCTCCGTAGTAAAGGATGTTTTGTGCAACGTTGGCACTATTTCAAATATTGCAGTTTATGACATAAGCTCATGGTTTATAGAAAATAAACTAACGCAAAATCACAGTAAGACTCAATTTTTACGGTTTCTAACACACAATTCAACGAAAAACGACGGCTTAATTTCACAGAATGGGCATATGATTAGTGAAACTGAGCAGTTGAAATTTCTAAGTGTTCAGATAGTAAACTGTCGTGGAACGCCCACATTCAAAGACTTAATTTTGCCATTTTCACTGTTCGAACGGTATCTGAAGTAAGCGATAGTTTGACACGAAAAGTAGTCTACTTTGCTTATTTTCCTTCGCTTATGACGTATGGTATTATATTTTGGGGTAACTCTTCCCATTCTCGACGGATATTTCTGGTTCTTAAAAGGGCTGTTCAGGCAATAACTGGCGTAAGTTCGCGAACCTCCTTTTGACCCCTGTTCATCTATCTGGTTATTCTGACATTGGCCTCTCAATACATATATTCTTTACTGTCGATTCTTTTTAACAAAATCAGCTTATTCCCAATAATTAGCAGCTTTCACTCAGTCAATACTAGTAGTGGAACAAGGGCAGTGTGGTCCCATCCTCCATTGTTGCCAAATTTATTCAAGTTGACGGATTCAAGATGGCGGCAATAGATATGGCAATGTCAATATGACGTCATGGTGGGAGGCTCAAATTTTGGGGGAAGATAGGTCAATTGGGCTACCTCCAATAACCTAACCCCCTTTCCTCTCCCCTGCCATCACCACTCCAGAAAATGGCAGGAAGTTCTAATTCCAGCAGGACGATGCAACACACCACAGCTACCTCCACTAACCTAAGAGTCCGCAGCTCATGGTCGTGCGGTAGCGTTCTCGCTTCCCACGCCCGGGTTCCCGGGTTCGATTCCTGGTGGGGTCAGGGATTTTCTCTGCCTCGTGATGACTGGGTGTTGTGTGACGTCCTTAGGTTAGTTAGGTTTAAGTAGTTCTAGGGGACTGATGACCATAGATGTTAAGTCCCATAGTGCTCAGAGCTATAGTGCTCAGAGCCTAAGAAAATGGCGGGAAAAAAGGTCACTTGGGCTACCTCCACTAACCTAAGTCATCCGACCGCCAGCTCTTCCTAGGATCTGGTGGGAATTGTGATTGATAGGATGGATGTAAATCTTTATTTTTGCATGCAGTCTTTATTTAAACAATTAGAGGCAGTAGCTCCATCAACTGTGTCCATGTTGAGACGTAGAGTCCAACTGACCTAGTACACAGTACTGCCACCAGAGTGCGATTTCATCCCATGGCTGTCAGGAGGGGAAAAATGGTGGGAAAATGACTGAACCTGTGCTGGGCTGCTGGAGAAAGGGATTAGTGTACTTTATTTATTTTCGAGCAATTTACTTAGGGACGGATTTGACATAATATATTTATTACACTGATGCAAAACACTTGCCCTGACGTGCTTGGGGTCACAATACACAGTGTACAGACTCGAAAACTATTCGTAAATTACCGAAATAACGCAGTACATTGATGTGCAGACACTCTCACTAATTATAAACTGTCGAAATAATACACATAATTTATTTAGGGAAGAATTTCACGTGGTTTATTTATTAAACTGGTACAAAACACTCACACTCGCATGCTTGAGGTTGCAGGAAATAGTCTACAGACCCGCAAACTACTCATAAATCACAGAAATAATGCAGCACACTGATATGCAGAGATACGCACAACTCCTAAATTGTCAAAATAGTGCATGCAAAATGCTCTGCAGACCCACTTGCTAATCATCAACTGACACAATCATGCTTTGCACAGCCTACAGACGTGCTCACAAAATAATGCAACACACACGAAAACAACTCGCAAATCGTCAAAAAATAATGCATGTGAAACGCTATTCAAACACGCTCACAATGCTTAAACACCGGAAAATAATGTAGTGCACAAACACTCAGTGCATGTGCGTTTTTTACGCGCAGGGCCAACTGGACACAAGCCAGTGCTGTGACACCACTGCTTACAGCAGGTGAAAGTCACGTCTACAGTTACAGTTCTTCGGATGTTATACTGACATCACATATCTATTTAAATAAGCGCCGAGTTACCCTCTGGACCGCCCACAGGTGTTCATATTGCTGGTGCGACACTCTCTCTACCTGTGATCCAGCGAAGACCTATTGGCCGAGCGACTCACCCCCGCAGATACTGCTGAAATCTGTTCCATTGCTTCCCAGAATAGCACAGGCTGCATTGATCCTAACATTCCTAACAGGACTTGTGGGCCGTGTCTAGCCGTGTATGCATACTTACTTGCCCAGCGTGGCTGATGCATAGCCGCAAAATGTTGACACAGTGAACAGGACCTGTTTACGAAAATAGCCCAGAATAACACTAATTGCTTTCTTCCCAATGGTCTTAAAGAGACATCAAGTGTTCCCTTCCTGGAAATCGTGACGTCCTGTTGTCAACATACGTCTCAGAAACGTTAAACGTTTTCCCCGCTAAAAGCCTTCATCATGTCTGTGCACACTTGTGAAAACACCGTTAATCTTGTGAACGAATGGAGTATTATGATTGGCTCTTGTTGAAATTACCCGCCAAATTACTGATGCCTCAGGTGTGTAAGCACTGTCCGTCGTTTCTTTCTATCTGCAGACGAGAATTTCAGCGACAAAGAAACTATTTTGTACAGATTACCATATTGCACCTACAATTAAACCCTGCAAAGTGGCCTACAGATCGTCAAATATGGAAAGACTCTTACTCAATTACACCAATCTGCCACTGAGGGCAGAAGCTAGAATATTACAGCATGAAACCCATTTCCAACCCGGCAATATATATCACCGTGTAGCCGGCCGAAGTGGCCGTGCGGTTAAAGGCGCTGCAGTCTGGAACCGCAAGACCGCTACGGCCGCAGGTTCGAATCCTGCCTCGGGCATGGATGTTTGTGATGTCCTTAGGTTAGTTAGGTTTAACTAGTTCTAAGTTCTAGGGGACTAATGACCTCAGCAGTTGAGTCCCATAGTGCTCAGAGCCATTTGAACCATCACCGTGTACCGTGTCGATGTAGTAAACATACAATTCATGTCCTGCATCATAAAAAATCGCCCCTTTTACATCATTCATGTAGCTAACAATCACCAAACACTCGTACATATACTATGAAGACAGACACCACCGTACATAGTCCTCGCAGCACTAGATATTTTCCTGCAACCGATGGTCACAAGTCATCCACTTCTGATGCGTGACCAGAGCGCCCTCAGTGGACCGAAGTCAATCTCAGAACTGTTCTATAAATTCAGGGTTGTCTCCCCTCGGCACAAACGCGTTACTGTTTCTGGAACCGACTTGCTTGCTTCCTTGCTTTTCTACACACATCTCCAGACTCTGGAATTACAAGAACACATGTATTTTCACATTGTTTGCCATAATATTATACCATTTACGCGATACTTCTCGATATCAAGTACATAGCAGTATTCTACCAATCGCTCGTGCAACATAATTCCGAAGATATAGAGTGTGAATTATTTCTCTACAAACCTGAAACTTTAGCGAGGTGGAGTGTACTGTAAACCACTGAGTAACTAGAAACTTATCCCGTCTGCGAAGACCTTTATGTGAGAACTCGAAACAAATGGAGGAAACTGATATTTCCAATCGCGAATCCCGATGTCGGTGATGTAACAGATTCCAAATCATCCCTATAATTTATAAAGTCAACTAAGGTTTTTCTCATGTCTAGAGAACACACAGACGTGTCTTCACCGGCCGCAGTGGCCGAGCGGTTCTAGGCTCTTCAGTCCGGAACCACGCGGCTGCTACGGTCGCAAATTCGAATCCTGCCTCGGGCATGAATGTGTGTGCTGTCCTTAGGTTAATTATTTTTACATAGTTCTAAGTCTAGGAGACTGATGAGATCAGATGATAAGTCCCATAGTGCTTACAGCTATTTGAGCCATTTGAAACGTGTCTTCCAGCTGACTTTCACCTGCTAGATGCACGGACCACAAGCGATGTTTCCTCTACTAAATAAAGGCGTGAAATATGCAGAATCAGTCAACCGACCAAATTACATGGAAGCGAATAATGGTCCAACGCAAACACATGTCCATATTGAATTTTCTCAAATTTCCATGCGATCACGAAAGCTATCCAACACATACTAAGTATTAGATCGCTATTCGGCCGTCTAGAGAACGACACGGTTAAGTCATCTACATCCTACACCTTTCGGATGGGTGTGGCTCTGGAAATAGAAATATCTGCACCATTCTTATGACTTGACACACTCTTCCCTTTGCTATCTCAATGTTCCACATCAAATCTATACCATCCTTACGACTGGACATAGTCATCTCCTTTGCACATGTCGGAACACACACACATACTTTATAAGCCTGATGCTCATGGCGAACCTATCAGGTACCCCGTACTACCAAGTGTAATACTTCGTCTATAACAGATTGCCGGCGATACGATCTAATACTGACCGAAAATCAATGATGGGTGGACATGTGTCATAAGTTTTCTTGTGAGTGGTACCACTGTGTCTTAGAAAGAGAGTCGTGGAGTCTTACAAACCGCCAGATGTTAAAAAACACAACCATATTACCATCACAAGCGGTCTTGGTTCTACAGGTGCATACAAGTATCCATGTTAAAAGCTATACTGGATTTATAAATCTATGTATGGCATTACCTCTGAATGAAGTGGTTTTTTCCAGACAAATGCAGTGATACTGAATATAGACGGTGATCGCCGGAGTGTATAGCATCAGACCAACAGTGCGGTTACACGCCGCTGATGGTGCAACCTCGTCATAAAATTAACGAAGTTTGAAAGTGATTCGGCTAAGGAGAATGGTGTGAAACTGATATTTGCAACTCCCTCACGCCGCCGCTAGATATTTCTCCAGTATTTGTAACGCATTCTGTATCATTGCCATGTCAGAGGTATGGTGATATATCGACTGGTTTATAGGCGAT
Source organism: Schistocerca americana (assembly GCF_021461395.2). Taxonomy (NCBI): domain Eukaryota; kingdom Metazoa; phylum Arthropoda; class Insecta; order Orthoptera; family Acrididae; genus Schistocerca; species Schistocerca americana. The sequence continues at coordinate 155,731,980 of NC_060124.1, read as the reverse complement.
GGTTGATTGGGAAGGATCACAAACGGTAGTAGATGGTGTGTTAATTGAGGTCGTAGGAAATGTACACTGGCTTTTCAGATCTCTAGTGCTACGCTTTCTGTCTGGGATTTGGAATCAAGTCTTTCCATTCAACCACATACCTGCGTTGTATCCTATGGAGAAGTCCTTTAATGATTACAGCCACTAGTGAATCCTATTTCTGGCACTCTCACATCTCGAAGCGAGTGCCTATGTGCTACAGTAAAATTACAACGTGGTCTTAGGTAGTCCCTATGCATCTTGCAACTGCCCCTCAGACTCTGCACTACGATCCCTGCAGCTTTGTGCATGTGATCGTTCCAACGTATGTCGGAACTGAGTAGAAGTCAGAGATAGCTATGTCTACCACCTTCTGCAACCCATGTAGAAACAGGCTAAGCTGAGTTACTGTGACAGGACTGGGCTTTGACCATTTGATGGAAACGGGAACTGGGAGAAGAACTAGGATTTTGTTACTGCACTGTGGTGCGTCCTCAAACTACATACAAGTACGACAGATCCCGAATTTGTAGAACAGTCTGAGATTGACTTCGGTCCACTGAGGGCACTCTGGTCACGCGTCGGCTGCGGGAAAATATCTAGTGCTGTGAAGTGTATATGCGGTGCTGTCTGTCTTTGTGGTATATGTACAAGTGTGGTGGTCGATAGCTGTACAAATGATATAAAAGGGGCGATTTTGTATGGTGCGGGATAAGAATTGTATGTTTACTACATCGGCACAGTACACGGTGAATATATTGCCGGGTTGGAGATGGGTTTTGTGGTGTCACCGCCAGACACCACACTTGCTAGGTGGTAGATTAAATCGGCCGCGGTCCATTTAGTACATGTCGGACCCGCGTGTCGCCACTGTGTAATCGCAGACCTAGCGCCACCACAAGGCAGGTCTCGTGATACGAACAAGCACTCGCCCCAGTTGGACGGACGACCTAGCTAGCGACTAGATGTACGAAGCCTTTCACTCTCATTAGCCGAGAGACAGAATAGCCTTCAGCTAAGTTAATGGCTACGAACTAGCAAGGCGCCATTAGCCTTACAGTGATTGTAATTAAAGTCTCCTGTGTATAGTCAAGAGCGATGTACCACAATGATTGATTAAAGATAAGTATTAATCCAGCTATGTACTTTTCTTCATAGCATTAATTACGTAGCCTGTTCCAGTACTTGACGCCCGTCGGCGTGTGTGTGTACGCGTGCCTTTCTTTCGGCTACCCGTCACTGTGGACTGGCTGCCTTGTCAGTCCACTTCAGGTTTCACGCTGTAATATTCTAGCTTTTGCCCTCAGTGGTAGAGTGGTGTAATTGAGTAAGAGTCTTTCCATATTTGACGATCTGTAGGCCCTTTGCGGGGTTTAATTGTAGGTGCAATATGGTAATCTGTAGAGAATAGTTTTTACTAACGGTGTTTTCGCGAATGTGCACAGACATGACGAAGGCTTTTAGCGGTGAAAACGTTTAATGTTTCTGAAATGTATGTTGATAGCAGGCCGTCACAACTTCCAGGAAGGGAACACATGATGTCTTGGTAGGACTATTGGGCAGAATGCAATCGGTGTTATTCTGGGCTATTTTCGTAAACAGGTCCTGGTCGCTGCACAAACGTTTTGCGGTGATGCGTCAGCCACGCCGGGCAGGTAAACACACATGCACCGCTAGACGCAGCTCGCATATCCCCGTAGGAACGCTAGGAACAAAGCAGCCTGTGCTATTCTGGGAAGCCATGGAACTGATTTGTGCAGCGTCTGTGAGGGTGAGTCGCTAGGCCATTAGGTCTTCGCTGGACCGCAGGTATAGAGAGGCATCACGCCAGCAATAGTGAACATGTGCACATGGTCCAGAGGGTGACTTGGCGCTTATTTAAATAGACATATGACGTCAGTATAACTCGAGGAGCTCTAACTGTAGACGCGACTTCCACCTGTCGATGGCAGCGTTGTGACAGCACTCGCTTGTGTCTGGGTGGCCCAGCATAGCATGTGCGAGCATTGGAACAGTTCACTGATATGTTGCGTTTCATACGTGCACTGAGAAGTCTGTGCACTACATTATTTTCGGATGTTTAAGGGTTTGAGCGTTTTTGATTAGCGTTGCACATACATTATTTTTTGACAATTTACGAGCTGTTTGTGTGTCTGTTGCATTATTTTGCGAGCAGGTCTGTAGGCTGTGAAATACGTGATTTCGACAGTTGACGATTAGCAAGTGTGTCTGCAGAGCATTTTATATGCATTATTTTGACTATTTAGGAGTTGTTTGCGTCTCTGCACGACAATGTACTGCATTATTTCAGTGATATACGAGTAGTTTGCAGGTCTGTAGACTATTTACTGCGGCCTCAAGCACGTGAGTGTGAGTGTTTTGTACCAGTGTAATAAATAAACTACGTGAAATCCATCCGTAAATAAATTGTATGCATTATTTCGATAATTTATAATTAGTGAACGTGTCTGCACATCAGTGTACTGCATTACTTCAGTAATTTACGACCTGTTTGCGTGTCTGTATGTTGTGTATTGTGACCCCCAGCACGTCAGGCCGAGTATTTTGTATCAGTGTAGTAAATATACTATGTCAAATCTGTCTCTAAATAAAGTACACTAACCCCTCTCTCCAGCAGCCTGGCAGAGGTTGAGTCATTTTCCAACCATTTTTCCCCTCCAGACTGCCATGGGATGAAAGCGCACTCTGGTGACAGTACTGTGTACTAGGTCAGTTGGACTCCACACCTCATGGTGGACACAGTGGATGGAGCTACTGCCTCAAATTCTTTAAATAAAGACTGCCTGCAAAATAGAGACTTACGTCCATCATATCCAGCAGCCCAGTACAGGCTGAGTCCTTTACCAGCCATTTTCCACCTCCAGACCGCCATCTTGGATTACATCATGGAAAGGACAACAGCGGCGTCTGATGGTGGTACTGTGTACTAGGTCAGTTGGACTCCGCACCTTGTGGTGAACACACTGGATAGAGGATTGCCTCTAATTGTTTAAATAAATACTGCATTCAAAATTAAAGACTTACGTCCATCCTATCCAGCACAGGGTGAGTCGTTTTTTCGTGAGTTCGTAGGAAGAGGTGGCAGTCGGATGACTTAGGTTAGTGGAGGTAGCCCAGGTGCCCTTTTTCCCGCCATTTTCTTAGGTCAGTGGAGGTAGCCATGGTGTGTTGCATTGTTCTGCTGGAATTAGAACTCCCTGCCATTTTCTGTGGGGCGAGGAGAGGGGAAGGGGTTCAGGTTAGTGGAGGTAGCCCAATTGACCTATCATCCTGCCAGAATAGGAACTTCCCACCATGATGTCATTGTGACATTGCCATATCTATTACCGCCATCTTGAATAAATTTGGCAACAACCACCCTGTTCCGCTATTAATATTAGGCAGAATGCAATCTGCATTGGATCGCACTTCCTTGACTCTTGTGCAGAAAGGCGTACAGTATACTGCTGCATCCATTTTCAGTAAGCTACCACAAGAATTCGGACATCTTAGCAGTTATCCACACGCCTTCAAATCAAAACTGAAGTTTCCTCACGGGTCACTCCTCCTATTCTGTCGGGGAGTTCCTTGAAAAATTAAGCTGATTCTTGTGTTATATTGTAGATAGAGTTTACGTGAACATATGGCTTGTCTTTTTTTGGGTTCATAAACATTTTATTTTATCTGTTATTACTTTTATGTTGTAATTTCATGTACTGACACGTTCCATGACTTTGGAGATTTGCTCGTCAGTTTGGTGCTACGGAAGTAGACGTGCTAAAATAAATATATAAATAAAATAGTTTTTATATTTTGCGTTCCATGCATTAGTAAATTATTAAGAGACATAAACTATCGTGAAAGAAATGTGAAAGCAGCCAAATTTCACTGATTCAATGATATAAGCTACAACTTACTCACAAAGAAATACTTCGAGTATCTGTATAGGTGCAGCTTACTCCACTCCAAGCAAGATTATATAAAGACGTATTTAATGCTTTAGAAGCGTATTTTTCTGTTGTTGTCTGTTCTTATTATGACAAGGACTTTCCTTGAGTCGTGAAAATTTTTTATGGAGGTTCATGATTCGCTCATTATTAGGCTTCATTCGACTTTCTAATACACGAATATTTTTATAAATGTAATTACATTTTATTCAAAAGCGAATATGTTGAAGATTCTTGCCGTTAGTTGTTCCGATGTAGCAACTATTGTGGAATTGACTTCTCCTGTGTTGGGAAACAGTTTCATTTCCGTCGACGTTTTGTTATCACTTCTGTGTGATTTTTCCTTCAGCTACAGTTGTGGTGGCTTGTTTGGTACTTCAAATAATGTAGGTATTGCATTGCGGGCAGGTTTCCTGCATTCGACACTCTCTGATTTGTGTGAAAGTTTAGCGAACACAACTTCATTTTCTAGGGCAGGTATACGACGCCTTCCTGCAAAACGTCAGATCTTCTGATGTTTACCAGCATTTTTTTGTTATTAAAGGGGAACGACATTCTTCAGTAAATATCTGTACGTTAAAAGAGAATCGAAAATGAACTGTCCTGTAAGGTAACGTTTCATACCTCCCAGGGTTCATAAAAAACTAAACAGTGACAAATGTGCTGTCAATATTTAGTTATTTCGATTTTTATTGCACTAAATACCCTTCCTATGATAAAAACTATGTTGCAGAACAATGTAAACATAAGTATTCATACTCGTTCGATATAATATTCGGAAATGTTGCTTGCTGGCCGCATATCTCATTGAATCAGTGTGATATAGCTGTTTTTACATTTTTTACAATAATTCATATCCCTTGCTAATTTTATAATGTGTGTAATGCTAAATGTACTAACTGTTGTTGTTGTGGTATTCAGTCCAGAGACTGCTTTGATGCAGGTCTCCATGCTACTCTATCCTGTGCAAACTTCTTCATCTCCTAGTAACTGCGGCAACCTACATCCTTCTGAATCTATTTAGTGTATTCATTCCTTGGTCTTCCTCTACGATTTTTACACTCTGTGCTTCCCACTATCACTAAATTGATGATCCCTTGATGCCTTAGAAGGTGACCTACCATCCGATCCCTTCTTATAGTCTAAGCACCTCATTTTCTAATGTAATTTTCTCAGCATCACCTGATTTAATTCGACTACATTCCATTATCCTCGTTTTGCTTTTGTTGATGTTCATCTTATATCCTTCTTTCAAGACACTGTCCATCCTATTCAATTTCTCTTCCATGTCCCTTGCTGTCTCTGACAGAAATACAATGTCGTCGGGAAACCTCAAAGTTTTTATTTATTCTCCATGGATTTTAATTCCTACTCCAAATTTTTCTTTTGTTTCCTTTACTGCTTGCTCAATATACAGACTGAATAACATCGGAGATAGGCTACAAACCTGTCTCATTCCCTCCTCAACCACTGCTTCCCTTTCATGAGCCTCGGCTCTTTATAACTGTCATCTGGTATCTGTACAAATTGTAAATAGCCTTTCACTCCCTGTGTTTTACCCCTACTACCTTCAGAATTTGAAAGAGAGTCTTCCTCTCAACATTGTCAAAAGCTTTCTCTAAGTATACAAATTCTAGAAACGTAGGTTTGCTTTTCCTTAATCTATCTTCTAAGATACACTATGTGATCAAAAGTATCCGGACACCTGGCTGAAAATGACTTACAAGTTCTTGGCGTCCCCCATGGGTAATGCTAGAATTCAATATGGTGTTGGCCCACTCTCAGACTTGATGAGAGCTTCCACTCTCACAGGCATACGTTCAATCAGCTGCTGGAAGGTTTCTTGGGGAATGGCAGTCCATTCTTCACGCAGTGTTGCACTGAGGAGAGGTATCGATGTCGGTCGGTGAGTCCTGGCACGAAGTCGGCGTTCCAAAACATCCCAAAGGTGTTCTATAGGATTCAGGTCGGGACTCTGTGCAGGGCAGTCCATTAAAGGGATGTTACTGTGTTATAACCACTCCGCCAGAGGCCGTGCATTATGAACAGATGCTCGATTGTACTGAAAAACGCAGTCGCCATCTCCGAATTGCTCTTCAACAGTGGGAAGCAAGAAGGTGCTTAAAACATCAATGTAGGTTTGTGCTGTGATAGTGGCACGCAAAACAACAAATGCTGCAAGCCCCCTCCATAAAAAACACGACCACATCATAAAACCACCGCCTCCGAATTTTACTGTTGGCACTACACACGCTGGCAGATGACGTTCACCGGGCATTCGCCATACCCACACCCTGCCGTCAGATCGCCACATTGTGTACCGTGACTCGCCACTCCACACAACGTTTTTCCACTGTTCAATCGTCCAATGTTTACGCTCCTTACAACAACCGAGGCGTCGTTTTGCATTTACCAGCGTGATGTGTGGCGTATGAGCAGCCGCTCCACCACGGAATCTAAGTTTTCTCGCCTCGCACCTAACTGTCACAGTACTTGCACTGGATCCTGATGCAGTTTGGAATTCTTGTGTGATGGTCTGGACTGTCTGCCTATTACACATTACGACCCTCTTCAACTGTCAGGGGTCTCTGTCAGTCACCACACAAGGCTGGCCTGTACGCTTTTGTGCTGTACGTGACTCTTCACGTTTCCAGTTCACTATCACATCGGAAACAGTGGAGCTAGGGATGTTTAGGAGTGTGGAAATCTCGCGTACAGACGTATGACACAAGTGACTCCCAATCACCCGGCCACGTTCGAAGTTCGTGAGTCCCGCAGAGCGCCCCATTCTGCTCTTTCACGATGTCTAATGACTACTGAGGTCGCTGATATAGAGTACCTGGCAGTAGGTGGCAGCACAATACACCTAATATGAAAAACTTATGTTTTTGGGAGGTGTCTGAATACGTTTGATCACATAGTGTAAATTGTAGGATCAGTATTGCCTCACGTGTTCCAATATTTCTTCAGAATCCAATCTGATTTTAGTATTTCATTAAATAAGTAGAAAAGGAATTAACAATAAACATTCTCCTAACGACGCTGCTTTCTCGCCGCTTGGAGCGCTAGTGTAGCTCCAGCTGTCAAACGGTAACAACTTTTGCAGCTGATACTGTTGTGACTGTGGTGGAGAATTGCTCAATTTGCATCAGTCTGTTCGCGGTGTTGCCTCTCTGTGACATTCCGTCTCTTTTAACCACATCTATGCGATAACGCCGTCCCTGGAAGGGTCGAAAAATGTGAATTGCCGGCTCCTGCGCCAGTGCCATCTGTCGGGGCCCGCGGGAACCGCGTGGCGCGGCGGCGAGACGCTGTGCGCTCCGGCAGGCGGCGTGGCGCCGGCGCCGCCCACGTAAAGGCGGAGAGCGGCGCGCGCGACGGCACAGTGTCTGCGGCGCCGGCGTGCCGAGCGGACGACGCGGAGTCTGCGCCTGCGAGGCCCAGCTGCGACCAGCGCACGCCGCGATGCGCGCCCCGCCGCTGCCGCCCCCGCCGCTGCTGCTGCTGCTCCTGCTGCTGCTGCTGGCGCGCTGCTGCGTCCTCTCCGGTGAGTTGTAGCCGGACGTGGTCCGACGTAGGTCACCATTCACTTAGTTACTCGTCTGCTACTGGCAGTTTATGAAACACTTGCTAGCAGCTATCCTGAGATACTTTGTCGTTACAGCATGCCATCACATTTTTCCACGTTTTATAAAATGATAGTCCATAAGAC